>NW_027461547.1:0-661058 GCF_027571235.1 Dermatophagoides pteronyssinus | reverse complement strand
TTAATAATAACGAGTGTGTATGTGTGCGCAGGAATATGGAATTTTTTGAAAAGAAATAAAAGCCCTAGTCATAAAGCCCTTATATTAACGATCTTGAACTTTGATCGAGACTTCTAAGCTCTCTAGTGGAACGAGGATAACGAGAACCAGGATCCACAACCATAACAATACGAAGGGTCAGGTATGCTGAATGTTATTAAACATGAGAAAAATGATCGATGCTTACCTGTAAATGGATAGCCAAAACCCGGATAACTTGGATAACCGCCACGACCAGCATAACCAGCTGCATAGGCTGCGGGAAAACCTATAGTAAAACAACAACAAAAAAAATATAGAGAATTAATAGATATAAAAGAATGTAAAATGGAGAAAGACTGAAGAAATTGACGAAAAAATGTTTCTAAACATTATCTAGTAAACTAAAAGGCTAAATATTGGATCTAAAAGAAAATAATAATTAAATAATATAAACATGCAACTATTTCAATGGTCTTTCTATAATAAATCTAATAATAAAATGATAAAATATAAAATTAAATAAAACATAAAAGGGTTAAATAAAATGATTATCAATTAGATTTTGGAATTTTAAAATCGAAATAATATAATTACTTGGCGAGCAAGCGTGATCTGCAAGTGAAAGACCGGTACCAGCGCTGCCAGCATTTCCGGCTGCGCCACTGGCACGTGTCAAATCTGGTCCACCGCTGCAAAGATGATAGATGGCTTTAGCAGTGGGACCAGCAGCAAGGCAAGCAGCTGCAGCTGCTCTTGTAGGATCTGGATTTGTTTTTTAATTTTTTATTGGTGCATTTTGGTGTGATTGGATTATGAATAAAAATAAGAACAAAAAAAAGACATTGTTGGAACAATATGCATTATTATTAGTCATTAGATAATGTCGAACAAATAATTTTTTTTTACATTTCAACAATCATTAAGAGTAGGTTCAATTTGTTCTACGTGAAAGGGTGAATAAACGAAAAAACTCCGTAAAAACTAATGAAAGCCATGCTAGGGGTGTGAAGTCTTTTACGGAAATGTATTTAAATATTATCCAACAACTTTGCTAATTGATACTAAAGATTCTGATATGTTATAAGGATAATAGTCAATATATAAGGTTAGGAGATGATACAGGAGGTTAAATAATATTAATAAACAACAAAAAAAATTCATATAAATTAAACGAGCATTGATTTTTTTTCAAATGGAAACAAACATACCATCGGCTAGGGCTCCAAGCGGCCAAACCAAATCTATAGTAATTTAAATTTGTTTGTATATGATATACACAGAAAAAAGCATACGAATATGATCATGAGAAAAGCATATTTTTCAGACATTTTTCAATTTTTTTTTTTTTTTTTTTGATTAAAAAAAATGAATCTTACCTGTAGTTCGGCCACCACGTGGAACATTATTGGGCATCATAACTTCTTTTGGTTGTGCTTTTTTACATTCAACCTTTATCAATCAATGAGATTGAAATAATTGTCAAATTAGTAAAAAAAACAAACAAAAAATTAATAATGAAATAAAATGAGCGAATTTTACTAACCATTTTATTATTGATTTCATGAAAATGTACTTCACAAACTTTGTCGACAACATCTTCACTTTCGAATGTGACAAAACCGAATCCTTAATTTTTTCAAGAATAAAAAAAACATCAATTAGTATATAGCATAGGTAAACATGAATGAGTAAATTTTCAAGACTTTTTCTCTGCCAAAAACATTACTTTTGAACATGAAATGTGTGAAAATAAATGAATTGAAATCAATAAATAATGATCGATCAGATAGATCCGACATCATCATCATTATCATTTTTTTTCAAATCTGTGATACAAGATTTGACTACTTTTTCAAAATTACAAGTGCTCATCTTTTAATGTTCCGTCGTCGGGAATGTTAATGTCATATCATCATCATTTCAAGTCTTGTTTCTTGTCTCAAATCGACATACTAATGACATGTACACTGTAAATTTTATATAACATTTATGGTGTGAGAGTGATAGAGAGAGAGAAAGAAAAGAAATAAACAGAAAAAATTCAACAGAATTCAAAATTACTTTTTTGTCGTGTTTTTTTTTCTTTCATTTTCATTTCTCAAGGTAGTGGTAGGAATAAAATAATGAAAATAATAATGGTAAATTTTGCAGTGAAATTCGATTAGAGGCAATTTGTTGTTTTTGTTGTTGTTTTTCTATAATGCAATTGTTATGTTGTTTAAGCTATTTTCAAGGGAAATGATGATGATGACGATGATGGAAAAAAGTCAGTAATCACCTATAAATGTAAAGATGTCGGATGTTAGTAAAAATGGTAATATTGGTAAAAAATCGAGTGAAAAAAAAGAAATTCGTTACAAATTAACATTTTATTTCATTATCCATTCAAAGCGTCATCAACCATCAAAACCATAAAAACGATACAACAAAAATAATACGATGGCGACACATGACAAGAAAAAAACCTCATTCGATAATTCTTTCTAATCAGAATCTAAAACGAAAGAGGAAAAGAAACTCAAAATATTCTAACAACGGTTACAAAAAGAATTCGTCAAAGAAAATTTCTTTTTCTATTCAAATCAAAATGTGGAGCTGAAAACTTTTCATTTTCTTTTGATTCGGCTACAAAAAAAAATAAAATAAAATTTGATTACCGATTTCTCACATACACACAAACAGACACAAGCCAGAATCATTCGACGAATCTAATTCAATTCATTTTTTCCATTCAAGCGAGCAAAATTCTTTTCCATCTTCATTAAATTCTTTCAACTATTGAAAAAACTAAACAAAAAAAAATGCCAGGCAGTGAAGCCAACTTTGCAGGGACGACAAAAAAAATTATGGCTCATATAATACATGGACACATTAAATCAACGCTTAGAAATCGATGTCAATTGAAGCAAAAAGAAAAAAAAATTGAATTAAATCGTTTTCGGCTTGTTTGATTTTATCAATTATTCCTTTTTATTTCATTCATATAATGTCTTTCATTAATTTTTTGTCATCGTTTGATGTCTTTTTTTTTTTTTTTGATTTAGGCACATAAAAACAACAGCGTATAATGATAATGATTTATTAATGAAATTAAATTAGCAAACAGACAAAACGATATATTGAAAAAAAATATGATGATAATGTAATTATATAATGATGAGATATTTATCTACACACACACACACACACACAGTAAAACTAAACAAGAAAAAATTGCAAAATCAAAAATAGAAGTCTGCTATGAATCTGCTGAAAAAAACAAAAGAAGAAAATTCAAAAAAATGATAATCATAGCATAACAATCATGAATGGTAGATCATCATTATCAAGATATGTGATTGTTGTTGACGTTTCGTCGTTTCATATTCGTTCCAACAACAGCATGTAGACAGAATTTTATCACTTTAATCCACAACCAAGAAAAATACATAAACAGCAGAACAAACGATATTTTTTAAATGCATTTTTCCAAGAAATCATTGCTTGCCAACACAAACACACATACATGGAATAAAGTTTAATGGCTTGATTCATTTGAATTTACCATTCACCACTCTTTCATTCGTTACCATTACCATTTATCGTAAAAATACAGACAAAGACAACGACAATAATACAAACATATTAATCTTGTCGGCAATCTTAACAACTTCCAGCAATAATAATAATAATAATAACAATCAGCAAATGAAAACTAAAAAAAAATCCAATATGAATGCGTTCAAATTTTGTTTTGGCATATTAACGATTGCAGGAAAAAATCGTCAAAAAAATTTCACCTACCTCTATGACGATTGGTCTGTTTGTCGAACATTAACATGGCATCTTCAATCTACAATTGTGAAACAAGCAAATAAAAAAAACGAGAAAAAAATAGATATTAGTGATGAATGAAATGGTGCCAAACACAATGATTAAAAGAAAAGATAAATAACAAAAACAACATTTAAAACATTGAATGATAATTTCATATGATATCTCCAGGGTGTGTTCGGCCTAACAGTCCTCACAACAAGGTTGTTTGCATTTTGTTTTTTTTTGTTTCTCTTCACATTAGTGAATGACTAATTTTAATACAAATACCGATTAATTAGTTAAAATTATGGAAAAATAAAGAATAAAATGTATCTTTGTGTATAGTTGATCAATTTATTTATTTGTACATTTTCATTGTTGTTAGTATTTGATATTTCAAATTCTATGATTATTTGCAAAGCGGATTATAAATAAAAACAGCAGCAGCAGCGGCGACACTTTAATTTGATCAAAATGGAGATGAATTTTATTTTCATTTCATTTCATGCGAATTTTTAAAAAGAAAATAAAAATTTGATTTCGTTCTAATTATAACAATATTTGGAAACAATGTCAACCAAAATAAGAGAAAAGACAATGAAAATCGATTTTTTTTTCATTTTGAAAAGAATAAAGAATATTGTAATAATAGAGAATAGAACGGAGAAAAAAATGAATAAAATAAAATCAATAATATATTGAAACAAACAAACAAAAAAATAAGTGAAATGAAATGTTTGGGCTGGCGAAAGGAAAATCATATTAGAAATAAAATTGAAAATGGGAAATGGATCGTACCCGAAACAACAAAAAACAAACTAGACGCGATTCATAGTTTGTGTGTAAAGCGACAAAAAAAAAAGAAAAAGAAATTGGGATAACTATATGTATTTGTGAAATATAAATGTTATAAGATTCTAGTGACAAGATTTTTATCTTGAACCAGAAAAGCAAAATTTTGGTTGGCATTGAAAAGAAATGGCGAGAAAGAGAGGGAAAAATGGGAAACACCAATGGGCGACAGCCAAGAAAAAAGAAATGAGTGAAACTTGAATGTGTTTCCCTTGTAAACATCGAAATAGGAAAAAAAAGATGATGGCTGCAAAATGAAATATAGGGGCATCATATATTTTCCCGTTTCGTTTTGAATCTGTATCCGCATACAACGGCTGTGTTGTGTTATTTTATATAAATAACAAAACGGACAGGCTTGGGGTAAATGGCACAATTTGAATCGACAACAACAACCAAAAAAGTACCATTTTTTTCTGGATTCGAAAATTGTTGTGAAGAAACAAAAAAAAACGTAATTGAATGAAATGGAACATTCAGTTGCGTAAATGTGAATTGAAAAATCAGAAAAAACACAAACAACAAGGACAGGGTTACACACACAATGGCTAATATGAAAAAAAGTGAAATGAAAATCGAAAAAAAAACTTACCCGGCCAAATTGTTGAAAATAGTTTTTGACGTCGTCAATGGTGGTTGGCGCTGATAGACCACCAACAAATACTTTTTTCGTTCGTGTTACCATTTTTGGATGTGCTCGTTTAGGGAAGGCAATTTTGGGGTCGATCTATCACAGACACACACACACACAATAATAATGCACAAAAAAAACATCACAAATTGCATTTGGTGAACAAAGAAGAAAAAAACACATTTGGCACACACAAACACGAACAAAGTTCCAGAACAAATATTATTTTTTTCGATGAAAAAAATGTGAAGAGAAATAACGATAAGAAATAAAAACGGAATTTTTTTCAATACACAAATAATAAATGACGATTGTAAGATTGAGCACCGATTTACGAATAAGTATCGATAGTATCGATGATGATGATGATGATGATCAAAATAATTGTTGATGACGTTAATAATAATTTTATTATTATTATTGAAGAAATTGGAAATAAAAAAAAACAAAAAACAAAAAACGATGATCATCATTGTAAATTATTGAGGGAGAGTAACAAAAAATACAAACCTTTTTGCCATCCAATTCATGTGGTCCATTCATCAGTACTTTGTCGACACTAGACGAATCGGCAAATGTTACAAAACCAAAACCACTGTTTGTTGTTAAGATTGAGGATATTGATGAAAGAAATTTAAAAAAAACATTGATATAAATATAACGTATACATATAATATATATTATTTGATAGGTCTGGATCATCATAATCATCATAATTATCATAATCATTGGTTATTATTGAAACGATGTAAGATAGAAATGGACAAAAAAAAAAGTAGGAAATTGACGAACAGAAACACAGATTATGATGTAATAGGAAACGATTGCATAAAAGCGGGAAAGTGAAAAAAATAGACAAACAATAAAACGGTCATGTCTTATGTGGTGTCCGGATGGTAGCCAACAGAGACAGAAAAAGAAAGAACAAGAAAAAAATCACACTGAAAGGCTAGTGATGATGATGATTTTTTGTTTCTTATTCTAATTTGAAAGACACAACGAAAATTCTAGAATCCAAAAACAAAAAATATCTAATAAATTCAATTTGGATGAACTCTTTTCAAGATGAAACACAAAACAAAACAAAATTTTTCTTGATGTTGATGTTGCAAACCATTATCATCATCATCTATAGCCATAAACACTTTTTGTATAATTTTGGAAAGAATAATGTTTGTTTGTTTTTGGAATCTTTTAAGAAGTACTTAATCCTTTTTTTCTTGGTAATATATTGTATACTTGAGAAATATTTTCTGCAGAATCAAAAAAAAAAAAATTCCTTTTTTTGTGTTTATGAAGAATTCATTGTTAAAGGAAGGAAATCGACCATTATTTATCATACACACAAACAATGATAGAGTTAGCCAGAAAAAAAGTCAAGAATTTCTCATTTTTTTCCACTTTGAGTGTATGGATTTTAGAGTTTTATTTTCAGAAAAGAAAAGAATAATTTTTCCATTGCTTCACTGAATTATCATGGTTACACATATATTCAGATTGAGAAATAAGAAATGAGTACCAAAAAAAAAGATAGTAAGATATTATCCATCGTCTTTTCGTTTATCAATGTGCATGTGTATATTGATAATAATATCTTTTTTGTTGAAAATTCTAACAGAATGAAATATGAGAATAACAACAACAACAACAGCGACAAAGCAGAGAATTTTCTTTGTGTTATATTTTAAAAACGATATAATAATAATCATTATTAATAATATAATTCAAGATAATAAAAAATCTAATCTTTCACATCATTTTACGTATTCTTTAAATTCCTATTGAAAATGTTTTTTAAATAAATAAATTTTTACACTATTTTCATAGCAACATTTTTGCTTCCTGTCTGTATATTCTGAGAATGTATTTTCAATCATAAATGAAGTTCTTGGAAATAAATCAATTTGATTTAACATTCATTATTCATTAACAAAAATTTCATTCATATTGTTTGTTATCGTCAAAAATCAGCTATTCTCAACATCATCATCATCATTGAACATTTAGGCTACCAAGAAACAAAAACAATAACAATGACCAAAAACAAATAAATCCAATCAAACAAAATGAAAACGAATGGCTGACTAACAGAGAATAGAAAGAATCTATTCAATGAATGTTTGGATAATTTTTTTCCCTGTATAGACAAGAAAACCAGAGATTTTTTTCTTGTTCAAGAAGAGAAAAGAAAAAACAAACTGAAATGCTGATGACAATAAAGTTGTGGAATAAGTGTTTGAGTAAACAAAAAATAAAGAAGCAAAAGAATATATGAAAAAACGGACTTTCAATAAAATGAATGAAAAGATCAGTACAGGGATTCATTTGATCATCACTGACATGCAAAACACATAAAATAAGAGAGGAAATAGGCGAGAGAGAGAGAGAGAGAGAGAGAGAGAGAGAGAGAGAGAGAGAGAGAGAGAGAGAGAGAGAGAGAGAGAGAGAGAGAGAGAGAGAGAGAGAGAGAGAGAGAGAGAGAGAGAGAGAGAGAGAGAGAGAGAGAGAGAGAGAGAGAGAGAGAGAGAGAGAGAGAGAGAGAGAGAGAGAGAGAGAGAGAGAGAGAGAGAGAGAGAGAGAGAGAGAGAGAGAGAGAGAGAGAGAGAGAGAGAGAGAGAGAGAAAGACAACAAATACAGACAAACAAACAAAAACATGAATAGAATAGATCAAATTTGATCAATATTTAAATATTTTTTTTCTTCTTTTTTTTTTATTATCCGACGTTGTTTGTTTGTTTATGCATTCTTGGCGTAATGTGATGCCTGATGCATTTTAGTAGCATTCACTGCATACACATTCTATTATCATTGTCATCAGTTTATCTCAGTTATCCAAACAATCGATCGATCGATTGAACCCCAAGTTGAACACGGTCGATGAAAAAATATTCAAAGTTAGCATTTTTTTCTGTGCAAAGTGAAAAAAATCGTGATAATCATCATCAAAAACGAATAGAATCTCATAACATTAAAATAAAAGGTAGAATTTGGTTTGAAATGAAAAAAACACAATTCGGCCACTTTGAATGATTTTCGATTGTTTGAAATGGAATATTTTTTTGTTTTGTTTTTTCTCGTTGGAGAAAAAAAAAATCAATTTGTGTAAAAGTATTTGCTCACTTATTTTTACTTGTTCTATTCACAGAATACACATACTTTTCTTCCAAATGAAAATTCACATTCACACACACACATAGACATAGCACAAAAACATCAAAAACATTCAATCAATCAATTCGCTGATAAACAATTCGTATCGTTTGTTTTTTTTCTAATTCTATAAATGGCTCTAACCAGTGAATAAACGAAAAAAAAAGAGACAGAGAAAAGGAAAGGAGATAGAATTTGATGAAAAAAATTGAAGACAAAAATTACTTACCGAGATCTCCGCGTTGTCGGATCTTTCATTACCATCACTTCGGTTATATCACCAAATTTGCTAAAATATTCCCGAAGACCTTCTACAAGAGTAATGAAAATTATATATAAAAAAAGAAAAAAAAAAATGAATTAAAAATTTAATAATCAATAAAAATGGTTGAACATTTTTTGAATGGAGAAAAAAATTACAAGTATTCAATGAGAAAAAAAACAGAAAATTGTTCGGTGGTCATGTGGTGGATTTCATTCTTTTTTTTCACTAAAAAAATTACATTCATTTGATCGATCCATTTGCAGCTCATAAATAAAATAATGAAAAAAACCCGAACTCGAATATATGAAAAATATGAAAATTTTCAATTTTCAATTTGCGTGTTCTATTCGTGTTTGTGTTTGTATTTGTGTGTGTGTGTATGCGTTTTCGACGGAATATTCTAAACTTTTTTCCTTTAAAAAAAAATTATCATCATGGAAAAAAGGGCCGAAATGAAATTCGGAAAAGACAAAAAAAAACTTTTCTTCAGTAATATTTATTTGCACACAGATAAAATGAATGAGTGTGTGAAAGAGAGAGATGGAAGAAAAAAAAAGGAAAATTGACGACATGAACCCTAGAATATGAGTTTGGCACTTTTTATCTATATATCTTTACCGATATGATAATGACAATTGTGATGATGATGATGATGAAAAAACAAGCAGTTAAAAAAATTGTAGTTGAGAATACGTCAAATGACGTGAATTTTGAACAAAAAATGCAATGGAAAATAATTTGCAAAAAAAAAAGGAAGAAACTGAATAGAATCGACCGGGAATGAATTTTTTTTTCTTCTCTGTAACAGATGTTCATTGTCCGAAAAAAAAAGAGAGAGAGAGAGAGAGAGAGAGAGAGAGAGAGAGAGAGAGAGAGAGAGAGAGAGAGAGTGAGAGAGTATCAAACAATAAAAAAGTATGTCGACCAGGAAACAACAATGAATTTTATCAAATATTGGTTGAACAACTTTTGCAATGAAGAATACTCCAACAACAACAACAAAAAAAACTATCAGTTGACAATATTTTTTTCAACACAATGATTTCTAATATCAAACAAAACGAAACAACAAAAAAAAAATTGAAAAGTGAATTTAGATTGGATGTAGAAAAAAAAATAAAAATGAAAATCGGCCCGGCCCAGTAATCAAAGTCAACTTTTTCTTTCATCATTCATTCCAGAATCATCGTCAGGATTAGTTGATTTTTTTTTTTTTTTTTGTTTGGAAATTCAGTCGCACCCATCTTCATTCATTGATAGAATCAAAATGAATCAATATGAATAGTGTGTGTGTGTGAGTGCTTTATTGAAAAAATTTTCAAATTGGCTTTTTTTTGTCGTTGATCAAACAAATCTCAGAACCATAGGATCGATAATCAAAAAAATGTGCATGGTTTGAATGAGAAAAAACATTTTTCAGTCTGTCTGGTGTTTTGTCTGCCTCAAAAATGGACAATTCAAAAAAAAAGAATGACCAATTCAATCTACGATGTTGACATGTAATTAAATCTATCTGACAACAGCAAATGAATGTTTCAATGGAAAAAAGGCAATCGAAAAAAAAGGGAAATTGAGAATTTTGAACTTCAATGATCCAAAAAAAAAAAAAAAAAAAAAAAAAAAACAGAGAGACAAAAACAAATTCAATTGACAACAACAACAAAAAACGGCAAAAATCGAATGAAAATTTTTCGAAATGAAAAAAAAACTTCAACTGTAGAATGTATAAAAATTGAAGAATGAAAGAATCGTATAACTGAATGAAAAAAAAACAAGAAAAAAATGAATGCCAAATCAGGCGTAAAAAGCTGAATTGAAGAAAAAAAAGAAAAGAAAATTCAATCCGAAAGTGTCAGTTCAATTTTGCAATAGAGGTATTTTTTTCTTTTACGTGTCTAAATAATTGATGGCCTTGGTGACCAAAAAGAAAGTAAAAAAAAAATTCTTTCAAATAAAGACAGTTGAATTGATGATGAAAAATTTGTGAATTCATCGTCATGTCTGGTATAGCATTTGGATGCTGTTTGTGTTAAGATGCAATACTATATTTTGGCACGTACTTTGCCGTTGTATTCAACAACAATAACTATAGGCAATCAAACAGATTATTTTGTTTTCCAGAAAAACTTGTTCAACTTTTTTGTTGTGTTTTTTTTTTGTATCCTATATATATCATTTTGCAATGAAATGGAATAGAAATTCATTCTTGTTACGAATAAAACGAAGTTAAATAATTCATGTCCGGAAAAAAACAACGAAAAGCAAAATAGTTGTTGCAATAAACAGATAAAAGCATTGTGAAATGTTGTTCATCAATTTTGTTTATCATATCATACAAGTCCTAAGAATTTTTTTTTGGAGAAAAATTCCGGAAATAGAATTTATTTAGTTTTGTCTTGAAAAAGAGCAATAGAAAAAAAGTAGAAAGAAACTGACAAGCATTGAATTCGAAAGAACAAAATTTTAAGAAAATGAAAATTCCATTCTTCAAATTCAAATTTCAAATTTAGATTGAGCAAAGATGGTATTTTGTGAGTGGAAAATCAAGAAACAAAACAAAACTTTATGTTTGAATGTAATAAGTCACTGGAGAATTGTGACCGGTACAAGCTTCATTGCCATTATCATCACATAACATCACTTTGAGAAAGTAAAGTAAAAAAAAAGAGGAATAATTCCGGATTACAGTATGGGCAATAAAAGTTGCGAAAAAAAAGTGCCAGAATAAATGAATGAGAACTGAAAGAAGAATAAAAATAAAAATCTTAGAGATCATTCCACTGTAATAAGAAGTGTAATATCTCTCTCTCTCTCACACACACACACTTATGTAACCACAAATAAGAAGCCGAGTCAACAACGAGCACCTAAATACATCGACATCAACAATCGTAAACGTATATGGATAATAAATAAAATAAATTAATTTAAATAAATTATTAAAAACATCATCACTATTTAAAAAAATCGGAGACTATTCATTCAATGTTTTTCATTTCACACAGCAGTATATGGTCATACACAGCTATAACTATTAAAATAAGCAGTGACAAAACACAAAAATGATGATAATAATAATAATGACAATAGGATTTTTTCTTTTTGAAGAATGAAAAACAAGGAAAAAAAAGTTTTTTTTCGAAAAACATGTTTTGGGACAAATGATAGTGGTGATAATAATAAAAATAATAGTATTTATTAATGAGATTCTTTCTGGTTTTGTTCTATTTGGATTTTTTTTTTCTTTTAACAGTCAGTCATTCAGTTATATTATGAAACATTACATTCAAAATGGACAATTTTTTTTTCTTTTGGTTTCATTCAATTTGAAATCATAAAATCATCATAAAAAAAGAATTTTTCAATGAATTTATATTGAACGTGATTTTCCAAAGAATATTGAAAAAAAAAACAAATTTGTCTATAAACATTCAGTCATTTACGGTAAATTTTGTTGTTGATGTTGTTGTTGAAAAAGTTTAGAAAATAAACTGTCAATTTCAAACGAACCTATGACCTATTATTTTATATTGCTTTTTTGTTGTTTCGGAGAAGTGTCATCATCATCAAAATTGATGATGATAATGATCATGATGAGGATAAAACTATTAGATTTTTAATGTTTTTAGAAACTGTAAAAAGATAGTGAAAGGAAAAAAGGTCAATTTAAAAAAAAAAAAGTTTTTCAGATTCTGAATTCTGAGTTTTTTTATGTACAGTAAAAATAGATTATTTTAGTTATTGCTGGATGTATGTGCTTTGCGGATAATATATCGATGATTCCATTGAATCATATATGAGATTTTTTTTATTGGTTCCAAATAACGAAAATTGAAAGATCAAAAATCATTTTGAAATTTCAAAAATCAATTTCAAGAAAAAATTTTAATGCAACATCAAAATCGTTATTAGAAGGGAAAAAATTTTTCAAAAACATCAGTAAAGAAATTGAACAGAAAGACTCTGCGTAAAGCAAATATTAGATTCGAATCTGTTTTTTTCCGGAGGTTATCGTTTCGTGAGAATGTCTCTATGTACTCAGAAACCGGCTAAATTTTTCTGCAATTTCGAAACCAGAATTAAACTCATGTAAAAATAAATGAAAAAAATAATTCTTATGTAAATACCATCACATATGAAATAATTGATTTTTAAAGTAGGCAAAAAGTAATTAATACTTGTTTTATATTGCAGAAAAAAAGAATACAAAGAAAAAACTCATTTGATTCAGCAATCAAACACTAATGATTGTCATTATCCTATAGACATCAGAGTTTTTGTTTTATTTTCTTGATGAAAAAGTTCAAAACAAACAAATTTTATAACTTTTTTTTTTTCCATGAATATTTGTTTCATTTTCAAATATAATCTAAATGCTTATTTCGGTTAAAAATGATAATAATGATTATGTATGTTTTTTTTCACTGTTTCAATATGTAATTCAGAATTTCAACAACAACAAAAAACAATTCAATGTATCCACACCAAACACATAAACATTTAATGAATAACCATTATTACCTTTTCTAATACAAAAACAATATAAAATTGGGAGTCGAAATGAATTTATCCATTCTCTTTTTTTTTCCTCACTCATCAATTCGACAATTTAGGCCTATTTTCGTATGATTGTACAGAATGAAAAAAAACTTACGGTCAAATTATGTCAAGAATTATACGGAAAAAATACACTGAATAAAAGTCAATGAAATAATTAAATGGTTTGTCATCTTCGTTATTCTCATCATCATCATCATTATCATTATTATGATCATCATCATGACAATTACAAAATTTAATGAACAGAGTAGAAAATTTAAAAAAAAAGTTTTACAAATAGTTGTAATTACGTATCACGCTACCAACGGTCAATTGCTCAAACAAAACCAAACAAAAATCAAATTTAACTTGACGTCATCCACCATTAATCAGATGATAATTAAGCGAAAACAAAAACCATTTATAATTATCGGAAATCAAGAAAGATAAAAACAACATACAATAAAGATACATAAACAGACCACTACAAATGAAAAAGCAAAGAATTGTCATTGCATGTTTAGTATGGAAATTCATTCATTACAAATAAGCGTGTACATTTTATAGCTATGATGAGTTTTATGATTGAGATTCAGATTTGATTCAATTTGATTTATATTCAAAAATGCATTTAAATCATCCAACCAGAGTAAAATGAACACTAAAAGGAAAGAATTGAAATAAATAAATAAATCTTTTTCACTTTTTTCTTTACATTTTTTTTTTCGTTTGTTTTATTCCAAAATATTATATGCCATAACAATACAAAACGAAAACTAACAAAAAAAATATTCTGAATGTATGAATGGCTTGAAAAAGAAAAAAATTGTCAAGTCAATCTCATATAATATCTTCGTCGTGTGGACATTCATGATGATGAAAAGATTTTTTGTCTTCTCTTTTTTTTTGTATTTTTCATTTCATTTATGAGCTTGTCATCATCATTTATGTTTTGCATTCGTACTTTGTGTGCGTGTGTGTGTGTGTGTGTGTGTGTGTGTGTGTGTGTGTGTGTGTGTGTGATAATAAATCATCGAATTCATCATAGTAATAATATAAATTTTTGACATTTTTTTCCTGTTGAAAAACGACGAAGACGAATTTTCATTTTGTATTTTCAATCATTCCATCAGTTTTGATTTCAATTTTAAATTCATTTTTTATTCTTATTTTATTTTCCGTCGGAATGTGATGTATTGAAATTGAAAAAATCAAAAAAAAACCAAATGATTGAAAATTCATTTGGAATAAAGAAAGAGAGAGAGCGAGAGAGCAAAAAAATTCAAATTGATTGCTAACTATTGCCAGATGACAATGAGACAAAGCTTTTGAACAAATGAATTCTATCGTCATCATTATTATCATCATCATCAACGACAACAACAACAACATTATCATTCCTGTGGTTTTTTTTTATCGCTGGCCAAGCATCATTGAACTGGGTAACTTTTTTGAAAATAGGAAAACTATAGGATTTGCAAAAATAAAAAGTTTCATTCAAAAGTCGACAGCAACAACATCAATAAAAAAAAGTTTACAATAAAAAAAAATTATATAATAAAAGAGATAGGAAAAAATGAAGATGAATAGGAAGTTAAATGATAGAATATTAGAAGTCAATTGAATGTGAATAGGATTTTTTCACATGATGAGAAATGATAGTAGTGGTGATGGTGATGGAAGAAATTGTCTTTTAGGTTTGGGGTATATATGTTTGTATATAACCGAACAGAATTTAACACAAAAAATAGGGAGATCCATTTTTGAAAGAACTTTTAGTCTACTATTCAAATCCATGCGACCAAAGAGAGAGAGAGAGAGAGAGAGAGAGAGAGAGAGAGAGAGAGAGACAGTAAAATAAAAACATTGAAATCAACAATAACAGAATGGCAGAAATAATAATATTAAAAAAAACTAAATTCGTGTGTTGAATAAATAATTCAACTTTGAACAAATGAAACACACATACAAACACGCAGAAATTATCGAGTGAAATAGAAAGATCCATTCTATTTCAGTCAGAATTTCATTTGTTCCATAGCTTGGTTACGTTCCGTTTCGTTCCGTTCCGTTTGGTTAGCTAGCCAGCCAGCCAGCCAACCAGCATGAATAACAAATATACAAATGAATAGAATCTAGAATTATGAAAAGCAATGAAAAAAGAGAGATGGAAAAGCAGATTCACACACACTCAACATGTAAAGGACAGACAAAATCATCAACAAAGTCGATATAGGCAACATCATTTCATTTTTCTTTTCATTTTGATTGTTTTATTTTGATCATTTCACAATTCATTCATTAGACTTAAAAAAACCGATGAAGAAAAAACATAGAATGTGAAAGATTCATCTAGAAAATTCATTTGTCGATTCAAAAATAACGACATCCAAAAAAAAAGTAAAATTGGCTAAAATATAAAGGATGAAAAAATCGATTTTCATCAAAAATGCATCTCGTTTGAAAAAAAAGAAGCAACCAACACCAAGATACAGAGGGAAATTTGAGGACCAAAGAAAATAAAGCAACAACAAACTTATCGACCGATTAGAAACGAAGAACAAAAAAAAACTATTATAAAGGAAATAGGAAATTCGGCCTGTATAATATGAAATGAATGTTTAAAAATGAGGCCTTCTCTTTGGATCAATGGTCTTGATATTTTCACTATTTATTCCAACACCAGTAATAACAATAATAACAACAACAAGGGACTTTGTTCTCACCATTCATTCGCTATATTTTTTTTTTGGATCAATTCAAATGTTGTTCAAGAGATAATATTTCATAGTATGTTTTTGGTATATATAATAATAATAATAACAACAACAATTGATTATATGAAGAGTATTTTTTTTTTTTTTAAAGCAAAAGCTTAAGCTAGCTTTGTATATCGAATTAAAGACGAAGCGAAAAAGTTTTGTCTTTTCGATATGAACCAAAAAAAAAGTTTTTTTCTTGCTTCAAGAATGCACACATTGGACTCATCTGAAACACCAGATGAGGCACACATCAAATATCATTGTAATTTTTCCAATATCTCTATAACTAAATGTATTTGATGTATTGACGATCAACCGATCGAATCAAATCAAATCAAGGAAAATCCGGGTCAACATCATCTTCTATTCGATGCTATACTTTAAAAAAAACAAGCAGAGGGAAAAAATGAAAGAAAATAAACAAAGTAGAAATATTAGATAAAACAACAACCAACAGTAACAATGTGTAAAAACTATACTGATAATCAATGAAATTGACAATCTAATCTTGTCATTCAAACATTTTTTTATCATTGACTTAAGAAATTGATAGAAGTGAACAAAAAAGAATCGAATGACATTTCGCAACAGCATTGATATTTTCAAAAAAAAAATTTCAATAATAAGATCCATAATAGCATTGTTCAACAACTTATGGAATGATTATAAGAAGTTTTTATAAGAGGTTTTTGTTTGTTTGCTTGTGTGATTGATGTTGGAATCAAGGAAATTCGAGAGTAATATTGGAGACATTGGTACATGTAATTTTTTTTCCTTCACTATGAACAGCATTGAATGATTGTACTACGAATGTTTTCAATCTTATTCCACTAAATGATAAAATAATAATAATGATGATGATGAAGATCGTTAGTAGCAGAAGCAAAAACGGAACAAGAATTCTTTTTTTTCCATACTGTGTTTGTTTGCTTTAAGTTTCTTTGAATTGTTATTGCCTCTACTTATCCGCGAAACCAATTTCTTCATATGTGTCTGGTATCTAACTTTTTACCAACTATAACACTTGTATTTAAGTAATTCAAATAAGAATTCCAAAAAAACAAAAATTGAAATAAAGACCAGATTCTGTATGAATCAAACAAAAACAAAATAATTATACTTGTTGTTGTTGATTTCAACTTTTCATTTGTCTGTTTATCTGTTCTGATTGAATAACATTTCCTTTCTTTTTAGTGTGTTGCGTTTATATGAAAATAATGATCATTATAGAAATTGATTTAAAGTGAAAACGATGTAAACCAATGAGATAAAAAAAAGGGTAGACAAAAATAACCGAAAATGTTCACAGAAAAAAAGATCCAAACACTTACCAGGCGCTGTTTGCCAACTAAGTCCACCGATAAACATTTTCCTATGTAGAAAAAATAAGAGAAAAAATGAAAATGATTATTTTTTAGTAAATTTCTAAGCCAATAATTTTCAATTAAAATATTATTATTTGTCGTCAATTCACAAGAATAAATGTTAATACAATCATTTATTGATTTCATTAGAAAATTCTTTCTTTCTTTTTTTTTTTTGTCGAAAAGTGTCGATCTAAATCAGCTGTGTGTGTGTGTGTCTGTGTTCGTTTCATTTTATTCCAACAACCAATTGCAGTAGATTATATCATGCGTAAGAAGATTGGATCTTTTTCATTATCAGAAAGAGAAAGATAGAAAAACAGAACGAGATATATGAAGATGAAATTGAGAAAAATATCCTTTGGGATCTCAGATTACTTTCACATTATTAGTGTTGTTTGGTATTGTTGTTGTTTTTTTTTTGGCTAGTACCAAATGAGTGAAACTAATACTTTACTATTCTTTTATTCTTTATTGCTAACTATCCTACACACAAACACATGCCAAACGAAACAAGATCCAAAAGTTTTGAAAACTTTTGGCACCATTTGGAATGAAAGAAAAAACCAAAATCCAAACATGCCTGGTTAAGTTAGAAAAAATGAATTTCAAATTCATTTATTTATTTCTACTTTTTATTGTCTGTTAGTGATGATGATGTTAATAAGTAACAATTGATGAATAAAGATGAACAATGGAACAGACAAATTGAAACTTTGAATTCAAGTTTCAATTTCATCCACATCATCATAATCGACAAAGCCAAAATTTTCAACTAAAATTTATGCGTGGGTATGTAGTGGTGATGTTTTTTTCCTGTTTTTCTTTCGAAATTCATGAATTTTTTCTCCATTTACACGTGGAATCTTAAATTATTTTTTCTTTCAATATATTGAATTGATCAATTTCAAATAAATTTCATAATTGACAATTTTTTTCCTTTACTGCTGAATTTATTACACACAGCTTAATAAAATTTATCTCATCAATATTATAATAAGAAAAAAATGAAAAATAGATAAACCAAGTGTGGGCAATACAAAATCGATAAAATAAAATGAAAAACAATTTTTTCCTTTATGATGATTATATTTATTAAAGTCAAACATCAAGACAATATCATCAAGACAATGACATTTTTAATGTGAATCGAAAGAAAAGAAAAAAACTTTCTCATTTTCGCATCTTTCTTTATAAACTCAAGTTTTCGGAACTTTATAAACCCGAAAAATACGATAGTTCTTTATATGATAAGAACAAAAAAGAAAACAACTAAAAATCGATCGTTAAGAAAGTTCTAGTTCTTTGTTGTCATTGTGTGATTATTAATGTAGTACTTTTGATTCTTAAAATGATGAAAGAAAAAATAAAATTTTAAAAAGAAAAAAAAACGAAATTTCTCTCAACTCATAGATCGACAAGATAAGTAGAGAATTTCGTCATTATTGTTGTTCATCATCGACAATTGAAGAATTTATATATAAAAAAATTGAACCACTTTCATCGATGATGATGATCCAACAGCACAAAAAGATGAGAACAGATAAAATAACAACAACAACAACAAAAAACTAAGCAAATACTGAATTCGTTTTCAACAGAAACAAAAAAAGAAAAGAAATAGAATTCATTCTGCAACCGATGAAAGCAAACAAACAAAACATAACATCGATAAGAAGTGTGATTATGGCCAAAAAATAAAAGCCAATCATCATTACATTTGAGTGAGAGAGAGAAAGAATATATCCTTCAACGACAACACACACAAAAAATAAATGGCTGATAATGATTATAATAAAACAGCTAAATTTTTTTTTATTGTATTTCGATATATTTGCTTCACATTTTCCATTTAAATGAAGGAAACAAAAAAAAACTTTGTCCACTACTAAATACGAAACATCAGACTAAATACGATAGATTGAAAATTGATTCGAACAATAAACACTTGCTTCGAAAACTTTTTTTTCCACTTCTGGTTACAATGATAAAATATCCATTTGATGATTGACTGATTATCATTTTATCAACAGAGTTTTTAGTTTTTGCTTCAAACGGTAATTGTCAAAGATTGAAAGTTTTTAACTTTCAAATACATTTCTGGTTGAAAACTGATATTGATTATAATAATGACAAATAAATGAGACTAGACTAATAACAAAAAAAATAATAATAAAACACCATTCCGAGAAATACAGTGAGAAAAAAAACTTTTCTTCATTTTCACAACTGATCTAAATCTTTGAAATCTATTTTAAAGAAAATTATTTTCTTCATTTCTATTCACCCAGACCGTGACAAGTGACAAGTGGTAAAAATTAATGCAAAAAAAAAGGAAATACACTATAGTCTGGTCTGGATTTTCTCCTACAACATTCGTTTTTTTTTTTTGTTGTTGTTGTTGTTATTGAAGATTAACACAAACATTCTCTCTCTTTCTATATTTAATGTCATTTTATTTGTTTGCTGTTTTTCGGTTTTTTTTTTCTGGTTGCAAAATAAAATCAATGTTGTTGTCATCATCATCATCATCATCATTGGCTACAGAAAAAATGTTGACAATCAGATAATGCTGATGACTGTGTTTTGATGTCTTACACTGTTTACATCTTCATCGTCTGAATAAAATGCAATTTTTTTCTCGCCCTTAATATTTATATAATAGCCACTAGTTTATTCGATGTATTGCACAACAATAACAAAACAAGACATGACAAAAAGCTACATATATGTGTGTGTGTGTTTCGTAATCTTGGATATGAAAAACAAAAATTTGCTTCGTTTTTTTAAACAGAGAAATCGCTTATCAAAAAAAAACAAACTACGTAATAATAATAATAACAAGGAAAAACGATTCACTGATCTATACTTGTCTATTTTATTTTTACATACAACAAAGTTTTGATTTAAACATTAATAGAATCTTTTCTTATCATCATCTTAAAGTAATAAATACATATGATTTTTTTAACGCAATAAATTTATGGACAATTTTTCCAGAAGAATAAAAATGGAAATGGAACAAGATAAACATTGTCATATGAATGAATGAATGAATGAAGAAAAATAGTGAAATAGACAATCTAATACTGGTAGCATCGATAGATCGGATAGAATTGATAGCTTGAAGGCGAATGAATCTTTTTTTCTTTTCTTTTTTTTTTGTTCGTTCAAAGAAACAAGACATGAAAATGAATGAATAAATAAAATGAATGTGAACAGCAGATAAAAGGGGGTACACCGTCATACATTGAAACAAAATACAAGATGTTTTATCCAGTTCATTATTTTATTTAAAGCAAAGAAAAAAATACTGTAATTTACAATGATGACAACATTGAAGCTAAAAAATATGTTAGACGTAAATGAATATTCTCCATTTCTTTCCCTTCTTTTTTCCCCAGATCTGCGCCAAAAACGAATAATAATAATAAAATAATGATAATAATAATAATGGTTAGAAAACCCGAACACAAAAAAATTGCCGAACCAAACGCGTATTGTGAAAGAATTCGATTAATTTTTTTCTAGTCGGAAGCAAAGAATTCTATAAGAATGTGAAAATTCTTTATGGCAATTTTAGCAGTGTCTTAAAACCCAGAAGCAATGACACATACACACACTCACACAGACAATAGATAGAGAAAAAACGGAAGCTAAAAAGCGAACAACGATTCATTTCCAAAGAAATAAATGAGAAAAAAGTATATTACATCTAACATTATTGCTGAAAAACGTTACATGTCATAGCTTGAAGCATTTCAATTTTTAGTTTCGCTGCTTCGTTTATTCATTTTCTTGTTCGAGTTGTTAGTTATTTTCTGTTTCTTTTCTTGTTTACTAAATTTTCAATAAATATAAATTGATGAGATACACATTATGTGTGGGTGTGTGAAATTTTCTTTCAAACATAATGCTCTGATTGAGAAGAATCGACATAGGTACTTTATGTTTATTCAGAAGAAAATGAAAAGATTCTAATTAAATTTTCAATGTCTGCCGTATTTTCGTTTTCAGACAAAAAGTTTTTATTTTCTCAATTATACAATGTGAATTTGACTTGAAAATCTATTCAACCAATTGCACCTAAAATCAATATAAATGTTGAAAATATAAGAAAAAATCAATTATAAAGATAACAATTCGTTAATTTAAAAAGGTGAAAAACTTATCAAAATGTATGTGTGAAAAATTTAATTCAAGTGTTTCTTATGAAAAAAGACTGAATCTAATTAAAAACATAAATTCAATCTATCACATCAATCAATCGAACATGTTTAGCGAATGTAGTAAAATGAATTGTTGCAAAATAGTGATCAAGAACATTAAATGTCAAAAATAAATAAACATTTTCTTCGCATTTTGTTTGAGTAGATAACGGATTATTTGCTTTTTCATTTCCAAAATTTTCCTTGTCTGTCAAAAAATTTCCGAACAAAAATGTAACATAAATGAATGAATCAACAGCTTCATCAACGAGGATGAATGAAAAAAGCCGAAGAGAAAGAGGAAAATTTACTGCTAATTTTAAACGAAAGAAAAAAATCACCAAAATCGCATAAAATTACATTGAAAAATGGACAGATTTTTTTCGTCATTTGATTAATGAATTCAAAACGACTACATAGACATAATTTGGCTAATATTAGAATTTGTGTACAAAAACAACAAAACGGTAATTAGAAGAGCTTATGTGGCTAGTCGGTTTATTTGTTTGGTCAATTTTTGTTCGTTTGTATACAAGGAAAAAATTTCAAAACCAAATAAAACGAGAGAAAAATTATATAAACATCGTAACAGGTAATGATAGAATTTTTATTTTTTTCGGACTGGTTTTCGTAGATTCATAAATTAAAACAACAACAAAAACAAAGACAGAAAAAAATCATTTTTTCAATCATCTAAATTTGCCACTGGCAAACGGTAATGAATAAGAACAAAAATGACCTATTCACACACAAAATTTTTCGACCATCTTTTTCGAAATCATCATAATAATTGCTTTTCCTACCGTAAGTATTATGAGAACAAAATTCATTTTAAATCCGAAACAAACAAATAAAAAAAAGAAGATCGGATAAACAAATACATTTATCATTGATCGATCGATGTTTGTCAAAACAAAACAAATCTATTTATTGCTAAAATATAACGATTTTTCATTGAAAATAAAATTCACAAATAAAATTGACAAGAAAAAGGAAAATGATGCAAAAAAAAAAAATGATTTGGTAGCATTGTTCGATTCGTAAATCATACATTTAAGACTACCTAATATATATGATTTTTATCACTTATATTTATTCGGACTGGTGTGTACCGTAATAATAATTATGATGAAAAAAATATTGTGATTGATTGATAATTTTTTTTGATAGGGAAAAATATAATATTTGAAAATTCAAAACCCAGCATTGAATTAATTAAAATTTTTTAAAAAATGATCTGAATATTAGAAAGAAAAAGAAAGATGGATTTATGTAGAATGTTTATGTCAATGAACGGTCATTGATAATCTGTTGAAATGAAGAGAAAGAGAGAGAGAGAGAGAGAGAGAGAGAGGGGGAGAGAAAAAAACGTTATCCAGTGGTTACTGGTCGATGACATCATTGATGATGATGAAATATTGAATTCACCAGACTTCAAATAATCATCGGTTGAATTTTATTTGATGTGTCAATGTGCCGCTATGTATGTTTGTGTGTGTTTATATTCATTCAATTATACTTAGAGGAGAGATAAAATTGTAAAAATCCAGGTGAATATCAATCAACATCAAACCTTGGCTACATTTTATAAAAATATAACCAGGGCTAAGATATCATCATGATGCATGATCCTAAAAGATAATTGAACTTTAAATCCAGCAAGATAAAAAAAAATCAATTACTGAATATGAAAATGATAAGTTTTAATAACGAAAACCAAAAATATATGTGACCGAATTGAATTAATTTTGTATCCAGATAACCAATCAAATGATGTTCAAATTCAATTGCTTAAATAAACATGACTGATAGAAAATATTTTTGTTTCACAAATCAACATGAGATTACTATGTGTTAAAATTCAATTGTTTAATGTAACACACCTGTAACTAATATTATCAGATTAAATGCAATTGAGTGCAATGATTTTTGATCAACAATTAATTGATTCCTAAATAAAATCAACAGGTTATTATAATATTTCGATATGATCATTTATTTAGTATATTCGGAACTATTTTTGTTAAGATTATACATTTCATTTCATTTTAGGCATTCGATATTTTGATTTTTATCATCAGTCATTATCATTATCATAATAATGATTATCACAGTCATATTTACCAATTATCACTTCATTAAAAAAATGAAACGAAATTAAATGTTCATAGAAAGAAAACATTCGCACATTCACAAACATCGAAAAATGAAGGAAGAGATAAGAAAAATTTTTATCACATATTATTTAATGTAATTTACAACAAGCAAACAACAAACAAACAAAATAAAATAAAAAACATTAATGAAATCAACTTAATGCGAAGATATTTGATGATTTAAAATGGCCAAAAAAAGTGGATAAGAAAATAAAATCAAGACCTTGGCTTTTCTATATGGCTGGGAATTCAATTTCAAACGAAACAGATAAAATGAACAAAAATGATTTTAGAATTCATCGACTTTGGCAAATGGCAAACAAACATCATTAGGTTTTTCTATTTCGAACAAATCGAATATTGTAAATCTGAATTCGAATGGAAAAAACAAAAACA
Source organism: Dermatophagoides pteronyssinus (assembly GCF_027571235.1). Lineage (NCBI taxonomy): Eukaryota > Metazoa > Arthropoda > Arachnida > Sarcoptiformes > Pyroglyphidae > Dermatophagoides > Dermatophagoides pteronyssinus. The sequence goes on along the minus strand of NW_027461547.1, from coordinate 636,918 downwards.
AAAACAAAATGAATTTCTATTGTTTTCTAAAAATAACAGTGTTTTGTTTTTTCTCAAACAATCAAACAAAAATTGTTTGGTTTTTTCCCGATCCTTTTTTTCATACTGACATGAAATGCATACATGTTTTGATCGACGACGACAACGAAAAACAAAATCCAAAAATTCAATCTGATTATCAAATAAAATGTATGCATAAACAAAATTTATGAAGAATGATGGCATCCATTGCATCTTTGTGTATTTATAGGCCATCAATGCAATAACGAAAAACAAAAACAAAACAAACAAGCTACAAAAAAAATAAGTAAGATAAAACCAACAAGAATTATTGAAATGATGATCAGAAGAAAAATTCTTAGAAAAACAAAAATGTCAGCTAATGTACACACACATAAAGACATAAATAACAATAAAGAATTTTCATTCTATTCTTTATTCTCTATTTTCTAACTCAAAACACATGTGGAATATAGAGAAACAAAAACAAAATGTTTATCAACAATAATGATGAAATGCACTGCTAATCCAATTCAATTAATCGAACCAATACGAATAATATTGCCAATCTGCCCAAACAAATATAGTTATCTCGACGAATTGGCAAATTTATATTTTGAGCATTCATTCAATGAAAGGTGATTATCAATTTAATTCTTTATTAATATTTCAGTTACCATCATCAACATTATCAGCGTTGTCAAAATTAAAAAGAAATTTTTCCTATTTGTTTGCTTGTTCTTCTTTCCAGTAACGTTTGGGTTCATTCATTCATTCATACTGTTCATGTTTTAAATAAAAAGTAAATGAATTAATAAATGCGTGAAAAAAGTGTAAAGATAAACTATTCAATGGTGCAATGATGCTTAGGGAGATGATGATTATTATTATGATGATGATTACTAAAGGAATTTTTTTCTTTCCCTCTCTCTCTCTCTCTATTCGTTAGTCCAACTTTTTTTTGCTTATGAATCTTTCTCCCTAGCTTTTATCATCATCCAGAATCGAGAAAGAAGAAACAAACAAACAAACGAAAAAATTGTAGAAATATAATAATAATGGTGGTAGACAATACAATTACAAGTTATTTTCAAAAAATAACAACAACAACTGCTACTATTTTGGATCTATTCCATTGGGGAATGAATTTGGATGTGCTTCATTGCCACCACCATCATCATCATTATATCGTACACTAACTAACTACAAGGACGACAACATCAGCAACAATGATGGTGATGATGATGATATTGACATCAACATTTGTGGATTTGGATCAAGCAACAACGAAAAAAAAAACTATCTGTAAATAAGGCTCAAATATTGACATGAATTCGATCAATTCTAATAAATACAAACTAAAATAACTGGAAAAAACACATTTTAGATGATGATCTTAAGAATTTGTTGAACAAAAAATAGGACAATTAGAATTTTTGAATCGCTGACATTAAGAATCAACGAATGTCACCTGCACTACTATCATAATGATTTTTATGGAAAGTTTTATTTTTTTTTCACTTATTATTCCGTTGAGTGTATATATTTATGAGGTTTTATTCTTTGTTTCTATTTAAAAAACATGAAGAGAGTAAAAAAAATCCATATGAAAACACAAACAAACACAGATTGGACACCATTAATAAAAACACACAAAAAAAACGAAAATTGATAAAATAAAGCAAGTGAACAATATTCAAATAAAAATAATGAGGTCCATCATCAATATACAAGTGGTGCAACTGACAAAAAAGAAAAACAAAAACCAAAAATTCCAGGAATAACAACAACATAATCAACACAGAAAGATTGGCCAAAAGAAAATAATAATAATAATAAAACCATATCAGTAATAGTGTGAATAATAATAATAATAATCATTGCTATTATTATGTATTTTTCATCGGTCACAAATGATGATGATCATCATCATTTTCATCATCCCTAAAAAAATTCCAATTTTATTCTATAATAATAATAATAATAATCATCATCATCATTCACAATGATAATCAAAATAAACATACTGAAAGTATATTATATAACTACTGTATATATTCTATTATATCGATGAATATTAGACAGGTGAACATTTTCAGGTGATGGCTGACTGGCTGGCCCATCATAAACCACCGAAAATTTCAACAAAATTACCAATCGTTGAAAAATTGTTATGAGCAGTTTCAACATTGTCAACATTATATAGTAATAAATAAAACCACCTGCGGAAAAAAAATAATTCGCTAACAACAACAACAAAAAAACATGAGCCTGGAATTAACCACAACAACCAGTGCCATAACAATATTCTTTTTTTGGAAAAGTAAACCACAAATAATAATGACCAGAATAATAAATAAATGATGTTTTCTTATGTCCGTTACAGAATCGTATTCATTCATTCATTCAGTCAAAATAAATTCACATATATAGAGAGAGAACATTGAGAATTTATTCAACTAGAAGATTTATAGAACTTTTCGTTCATAAGAATTCTATGTAAAAAACTAAATGAAATTATAATGAATAAAGTTGGCAGTAAATGACAACGACCGTAAAAAAAAGTGAGAAAATAAATTCAAATTGTTGCCCATAAGGCAAACAAAATTATGGTGTTGGAAAAACACAAAATTAACGGTACATTAAGTTTGATGTGTGTGTTTGTGTCGGTGTGGTTGCCATCAGGACAAAGAAAAACCACGTCGAAAAAAATACAAGATTTGAATTTAAAAATTAAATTCTACTTACAAATCTTGATCATAAGATCCATCATGATTGACGACAACATCACTCGAATTAGTGGATGTATTATTCGAGGTGTTGCTACAATTATTATTCGTCGTCGTCATATTATTATTATTGTTATTGGTCGATTGTTGTTGTTGTGTTGAATTATTGTTTATCATTGGTTGTTGGCCTTGTGGCGATTGAGATTGTTGTTGTTGTTGTTGTTGTAGTTGTCCATTTGATGATGATGCGGATGATGGTGATGATGATGATTGAGATGATGTCGATGATGGTGATATACCATTAGTTTGAGGCTGCTGCTGCTGTTGAGCCTGTTGTATTTGTTGCTGTGAATCAGTTTCCATTTTCATTGTTTAATTTTTTTTAGCTAAAGAATAAATATTTATTTGAAAATAATAATCAGGTAGACGGAAAAAACTTTTTTCTTTTTTTTGAAAACTTAATCAATAATTTTGGCGATAATTTCTTTATTTATTAATAAATTATTTATCAGATTTTTTTTCCAATTTGATAATTATTATTGCACCAGAAACGAAAAAAAAATTCGATAATTATGATGAATGAATTGTGATGATAAATGATAACGATTATAAAAATGATGATATCGTTGTTGTTGTTTACAAATAATGATGGAAAATATTAACACAAATAACAAAAACGGAGATACTTTTGGAAAAAATAGCTGACCAATATTGATAACAAAATGATGAACAAAAAAAAAGGAGAAGAAAATTTTCAAGAATTATTGCTAAGCGAGAAGGCGTACACACAACGCACACAAACAGATCAACACAATGTTTTTAATCAGGAAAAAACAAATGACAAATTAATATAGGAAAATAGATGAAAAAAAGGTGTGTTGTGTGTGTGGGATAGGTGTAAGAAGTATTTTGAGGATGATGAAGTGTTTTTTTTGTTGAAAAATTTATTCTGTCATTATAATGTTGAAAAAAAATTTCATTCGTTAAAAAATACAAACAAACAATATCGATTTCAAAATAAATTGTTGAGATCACTTTTTCATATTCAGGGAAAAAATTAGTTGATAGAATTTTGGTTTAAAGTTTATTTTTTTTCATTAAATAATAATATTAGAAACAGAGAATTGTTTTTTTTTCATTCACCAGAATTTGAAATTTGAAATTCACAATTTAAAAAGATTAAAATATCAACAACAATTATGAATGAAATAAAATGAACACACAAGCACAATGTAGGTAGGATATTGAATCGGTAAAGGTTTTGGATTTCAACTTTTTTTTTGTTCGAAAGGTAAAACTTTTTATATTATCTTCATTGGTTTGTTTCAAAACGATTTTCTTCTTTTTCTTTTTTTTTCTCACTCCGTTAAGATGATTACCAAAAAAAATGTGATGATGATATTCGAAAGGAAGAGAGAAATTTACACAACAAAACTAGCTTTATTCAAATACACATACAAAGTTCAATGTTGGGCTTGATGTTTTTTATTTTCATTGATTATTCTGTTCATACATTACGATGTTGTTTGAATGAAGATGATTAAATATTTTTTATTTTCGAATTAATCTACCCGAATAATATTGAGAAAAAAGGATGGGGAAACAAATAAGAGAAAGTGAGAAAAAATAGAATAAATTTTCAATGAAAAAGTTTCAACAGCAACAACAACAACAACAACTTATTCTGGTTACACAAAAACACTTGTTTCTTATATTTTGGTTTACTAAATATTTCACCCTTTTTTTTGTTCTATTTGATAAATTTTAAAATATAAAACATTTACTGCGAAAAATGGGGGAGAAAATTGAATTGAAAATTGTTGTTGTGCTTAGAGAACAAGTGTTGTTGTTGTTGTTATTGTCGCTGTGGATTGATATTTGGTCTGTTGTTGTGGATGATGGAGATGACGATGATGCAATCGAAATGGCAACCCGTTTTTTTTTGCAGAAAATGAAATAATAATAAAAAAATTCTTATGACGAAATGGAATGAATTAAATTAATGTCATTTTTTTCTTGGTGTTTTTGATGGTGGTAAAAATGAAAAAATAAATAACAACCAACGATAAAAAAGAATTTACAATCAAATCATCATTGTTGTCGTCGTCGTCATCATCGTTGTTGTTGTTGTTTTTATTAAATTTTCAAGAGAAAAAGTCAAAAACTTTTTTTTTCATTTAGAGAAAAAAAAAATGGAAAATAAATTTTGATGATAATGTTGAATGAAATTGAAACGAGCCGTAGAATCGAGAGATGAAAGATGTGGGAAGAGAAAAAAATGTTGAAAATCACAATCACAATAATAATAAATAATAAACATACAAACACACGACGCAAACACAACAAAAGCAGACTGGCAAATAATAAAGAAGAAAAAAATTTTATTTTTTTTAAGAATCGAAAATGAGCTAGTCCAGAATTTTGAACGTTTCACTTTTTTCGGGTTTACCAACACCAACACCAACAACAACAACGATTCAACACACACGGCTTTTTGGATGTGGTTTTCAGTTATCGTTTGGTTTTTTTTCCTACTTTATTTCTCTTTACAGTTATTTTCATTGTTGTTCATTCGGTTTCGACACAGAATTTGCGACGAATCATTGATGATGATCCAGGATAACGGATATTGTTTTGTCTCTTATATGTGAACCGCCTGCTATTTTTATTGTTTTTAATGTTGATGTTGTTGTTGTTGTTGTTGTTAATGTAGTTATTTTTGAACTATTTTTTTGATATGCGCGTATCATTACAGGTTGGATTGTAGTGAATATAAGTAGTGGTATTTTTTACAAACCCGATTTTTTCAAAATGATGGCCGGTTTTTTGGATCAAGATTCTATAAGTGGTAGTAGTAGCATTGAAAAAAAAACATAAATCTATAGTTATGTATTCTGGATCATAGAATCATAGAATTTTTCTGTATTTTTTTCAAATGCTAGAACCTCGTTCATACACACACATATATCCTATCTATTTCGTAATTCCACTTAGACAATATAGCAAAAGGAAAAAAATTCCATGATCCAGGAACCGCCGCGACCAACCATCCAACCAACCAACCATCATTATCATATACCACCACCATATATGTAGGATAGTTTATACATACCCGAATTGACAAATAAAATAGAAACAAAAAAAAGTTGAATGAAAATGAAAGCGAAAAAAAATAATCAACGAAAAAGTAAGGAAAAAACAGTTTTACATATACAGAGTACCGTCACTGACGGGATCCAAAAACTAAATGATTCGTTTTTCCTTACAACAACAATCAACCCCAACAGCATAAACAACATATTATCTTTATTCATTTTTATTTTTGGCCATTTTTCCAATGTTGAAGGTTGGCTGTCGGCTACCACGATCTTTATTCGCGCAATGATGATGATGACGAAAAAAAACTAAATAATAAGAAAAAAAATTGTTATTCTGTGCGCTTCTATCATCATAATCATCACCAAATAGTCATCATTATTAAAAGCCATCATCATCATCATAGTTTCATTTCAATTGAATTTAATTCTGAATTGATAATAATGAAAATGTTGATGGTAATAGTGATGGTTGTGGTAGAAAAAGGGGCATACAAAATACCAGCAACAAGCACCAGAAGAATATATGAAAAAAAACCACTAGGCTTTTTTTCTTCAAAACAGTATAACACTCCCCACATTCTCCTACTCCTCCTTCTCATCCCTTTGCATGATCATGATTTTTTTTTGCTAGCATCGACATCATGTTATTTGCAATAGCAGAAAAAAACTGTAATTTTTTTTATTTATTTATCCACAATACCGTTACTATTGCCATTGATTTTGGATAAATTCATTCATTCATACAAACGGATTCATTCGTTGAATTCATATATCCTAAGCTTTTTTTCTTTTTTCTTTTTCTTCAATATCTTCAACCACTATTCATCATAAATGTATTTTTTTCAAAATAAATTTTGGAGGTACAGATGTAAGCCTAAACTTACAGCCAGAAAGTAAATGAAAAATTAATATCAAAAATTCGTTCAAAAATCAGTCATCTGTGTATATATTACATTGGTACTCACATTTATTTGGGCAAAATAAATTCTTAAAATAGCAGAATAATATTTTCGATTATTGAAAAAAAAGGAAATGAACGAAGAGAATTGGAATAGAATTAAATATACGTATGTCAAATATGAACCACAACAATAGTATTATTGACAAAAATGTCGACCACGTGTTTCGGGCTCGGGGACAAAACAAAAAATCAAGCGCAATCTCATCATCCAAATCTGTAACTGGTGATGATGATGATTTTATTTTCGCTTCCACATGGTGTTAATCGTAATTCCTCTATAGCAAAAAAAAATCGCTTATCTCCCGCAATAAACATCACCAATGTTGGTCTTTTTTTTCTTTACCCATTTTCATAGTCATTTACAATCATCACCAAAGGAAAAAAATAAAACAGTTTACAAGCAATGTGAATGTGTAAGAGATAGATAATGAAATAGAGAGAGAGAGAGAGAGAGAGAGAGAGAGAGAGAGAGAGAGAGAGAGAGAGAGAGAGAGAGAGAGAGAGAGAGAGCCAGAAAAAAAACGAAAGATATAAAGCAGGAAAAAGAGAAAAGATAAGAATGTTGAATAAAATGATGAAAAGGAATGAATAAAGAGACGACGACAGATATCTTAGAAAAAAATAAATTGTAAATTTGGGATTTCTCATAAATTTTTTCTGAAAATCACATTTTTATTGATAATGTTATTTCACTGTTTTTTCCTGTTTGTCATCCATTTGTATCATGTCTATTTGTTTATTTGAAAATTAGACTTTAGTTTGGATTTTGTTTTTTTTTCTTCATTAAACTCTTAGTACATTGTTCCATAATTGCGAATTCTTTTCGCAATGTACAATAATGTCCTATAGCATCGTCATAGAATAAAAGTAATCAAATGAACAAAGCAAATTGCAATGCTGGAAAAATATATTTCTTGAAAGAATGACTAGACAAACTTTCAGGTGTATGTGATCATGAATATCAATGCGATGATGATGATGAATTCATTATGATTGAACAGAAGGAATCAAAACAGCATTTTTTTCTGATATGCTGGTCAAGTTGATCTAGCTTGACATAAACAGTTCACATTTATATACACCAAAGTGCTTGACGAATCGATCAAATGTTCAAATAGTGTGTCGAATAAATATACAATATCGAATAGAAACAAAATGCTGCGAAACCGAACGAATGTTCATAATCATTATCTGCCAAAATGAAATGAAATTATCAACGAAAAAAAAACCGAAACAAAAAATCAGATTGAACCGAAAAATGTTATATTTTTGTTTCTTGCTTAATCATCATCATCATAATTGATCGATCATTTTTTTCGAACGCTATGTGCTGATCATGTTTCATCATGATTTGTTCTCTTATTTCGGCATAAATTTTTTCAGCCTTTTCGAGGTCAATGCTTCGAAATGGCCACCGGCTTCATTGTGGTGATATCCATATTGTCACTGAAAAAATGTGTATGTGTGTGAATGCAATGAAATGTAAAGATTTTTTTTTGAATGCCTGCAAGTCGCGATTCAAACATATGTATTCAATTCAATTCTGTGATTAGTTGAGCCAAAATGAAATCCACAAAAGAATCGAATATATTTCAATATTCTTTCTAATGGATATGGAGCAAAAAGAGATTGACAAACAGAATTTCTTTCACACACTCAAACAACACACACAAGGTTGAAGAATTGAAAAAAATTGAATGAAAATGAAATGATGACAGCAACATTTTTTTGTTGATTGTATACGAGCAAAAAAACATTGTAACATAATGATAATAATAATTGTAATTATTATCATCATCAAACATTATTTTCTCAATATAATTTTTTGATACAGTATGACATTTGTGTTTTATTACATTACTCAAGGATTTATCCTGTGTCACATCGAAACATGTCAAATTCATAAAAATATGTGTGTGCCTGGAAAAAAAATCAATGAAAGAATACATTTCGTATGACATTTACACTCAAATAATACAACAACAACGAAAAAACATTAATAGCGGTAAATACCAATAATGGAATTGTCATACAAAGACATACCTTATGATGAATGTATATACTTATGAATAAATGAATTGAGAATGACAATTGCAATGATGTTTGGCCAACATCCAGTATATAATGATACATGTCGTTGGTGGATGGCATTTAATAGAATTTTTGCTATGATTGCAAACGGAAATCATCACCAAAGATGATTTTAGATTCTACTATTTTATTTTGATATCCAATCACTATGAACCATAAATGAAACAGTAGTAGCGTTTATTTCAAAACAAAACAAAAAACAATTGCTACATAATCCGCTTTGGAATTTTTATTTTATTTTATTTTTTTAAATTTGACGTTCATCATCATTCAAAAAAATAGGGACATCATCATCATCAAGTTCTGTAGGAAAATCTAATAATCTTTATGATGATGACGATTTTCTTAAATGTCATCTTCATCTTCATCATCACCGCCAAAAAAAAGAAAAAGAAAGGAAAAGACAATTTCAATGTAGACACACATTCTTTTTCTAGTCGATGATGATGATGATGATGAAGATGTTGATAATATTCATATGAATTTTTTTTTCATTTCATTTTAAATTCTGATGATGAATCTTGTTTCTTTGTTCTTTCAAAATAGATCCATCCATCCATTCATTCTAGCTCTACTCAGTCATTGCTCTGTCTTTTTTACAGAGATACTGTCTATTTATTTATTTCGGTAACATGATATCAACGAAAGATTTTAGTTTTTTGATATCAGATTTTTCTTTCCAATTCGTTCGTATCTCTGTGGTCATACAATAGAAAATTATTCAAATTTTTTTCGATTTTAAAAACATTTAAGAATCATTATTCCGAATCAATTCTTGAAAATAACAACAATCATTTTTATCTTGATCATCATTATGACAAGATATACTTCTCTTCTTTGTTTCCGTCACAATTGTTCTTATATTTTGTTACTTGGATATTAATCAAAACACTCGAAATATTCATCATCATCATCATCATCATGATATAAAGATAAAGACATATTGGGGTGCGATTAAAACAAATCTATTCTAGTATAACAGTAATAGTGGTATTAATAATAGAAATTATCGTTATTTTATATGTAAGCATTTACACATGATTGTTTGTTTTTCAAAACTCAAACAACAATGATTGTAATGAATCTGTTTAAATATACTTTTCGATACAACTGAAATATTATGCATTAATATAGAAGATATTTTAAGCACTATTATCGTCATCATAATCATTCACACTGGTAATTTAACCAACGATGATAATGATGAAATCATAAAAATTAATTCGCTAAGGTATTCAATTCTGAAAAGAATTTGTAAAACAAAACTTTCAGAAGCTGTTTTTGTATATTAATTTATTGAGTACAAAAGAAATGAATTCTAAGAAAAATGATATAACAAACGTAAATTAGTCAATAGTCTAGAAAATTTTTTTATCAATATTCAAAAAAAATTGAATTGACCAGTTTAGTAAACATTTTCTTGTTAATTTGCCCCATTATTCAATCATGGAATAAGACTGACATAAACCTTCATTTTTGCCCTAAATCATCAAGATCTTGAAATAGCATTCTGATTATTTAAGAGGGATCATTTATTCATTTGGATAAAGGGCAAAAAACATAAGACTAATTTAAAGAGGGCAAAAAAAATTTGCTCAACTAAGGTAAAATAATTAATGATGAGTCATAAAGATTTGTGTATATAAATCTGAAACTGTCATGCATTAATTTTTAGATTTGAAAAAAATAGAGAAAAAGTAAGAGAAAATAAATGATATCTGGAACATCATCCAATTATTTTATAACCGATAAAAAAAATGAAACTTGTTGTAATCGAATCCGCCATAATCGAGTGAAAAAACCATAACTATTAAAAGTTCATAATAATAATAATAATAATAATCAGTATCTGATTGCAATAATATTGGTTCGAAGAAGGTAAATCGATCTAATATAAAGTTTTTTTTCTATTAAAAATATGAATTCATTTCACAATTTTTAATTGATTGATAAACGATATATGACATTGATAAATTCTTTATAGTTTTGGAAAAAACTTTTCTACTGTCACCGACAGGTTAAAATCAATTAAGATATTTCTCATAAATAGCTTAATTGATACCCATTTTTTTATAATTTGGTGATTTGAAAAATTTGTCGATAGTCTTTAGTTTAGTTTGAAAAAAATATGAAAAGCGAATTTGATATCGCAAACATATGGACATTATTTATTCATTCTAGCCAGAAAACAATTTTTGTTTGTCACCGATTATGTTGAGCATTCAAAAATATATCTCATCAAGGACATTTATGGTTCATTTCTGTTGAAATTAAATGATGAATGAAAAAAAGAATGAATGAGAATTTTTTTCATAGCACTGACAACGGAATTTAAGACAAAATCCCTACAAAAACAGCATAGATGTAAATGTCATGTTAAATTTATTAAGAGTCCGTAATTATTGTCGTAGACTTGTTTTTTAAATGAAATGAAACTAAATTGAAAACATGACAAACAACTTTTTTTTCATTAAAAGCAAATTTTGTCTGAATATTTATAAATGTGATGAATGAAATGAAGTGAAAAAATACATATTTTTCCCTTTGGTCATAGCATGAAATTAGAAGAAAAAACGGTTAATCCTGATAATGCTCCGAATCGATTGAATCGATAAATTTGATGCTCTATTCAGTTAGTAGAATTTTTATTAGATAGATTTTACTTAATTTCCTATTTATTTTGTTAACTTAACTGGTTAACTAATTTTGATGATGATGATGGCGAATTCATAAATTCATTGACAGGCAACAATTATCGATGTTGGTGGTGGTGATGATGGTCACTTTTTTCTAACCATATCACCTGTCAAATTCGGCAGTTATTTTTCTTAAGGCCGACTTATTTCATACGAAATATATTCATCACATCCAACTATTTTATTTTTCTATTACTTATTTTGTCAGGTTTCTAGATCAATGAATGCACATAATTGAATTAATAATCAGATATTATGTGCCATCATCATTATCATCATATCATCATCGTTAATGTTAGCTTGAAAAAAAATAAATATAAATTTTATTTATGAGAATGGCTACTCTTTTTTATTTTTAATTTACTAAAATAAACCCCTCATAATCATACCAAAAAACATTATACATGACTTACATATCAAAATTTTATCTTATTTCATCATTCGCAAAAAAATTGATGTTCCAAGGTTTTCTCACCATTTTTAATATGACTTATGATTCAATTAGATTCATCATCATTGACAGTTCATTTACACATATTAAAAAAAACAATTTAGCTAAATTAAAATGAATAAATAATCAAACATTGACCAAACAAACAACGGTAACATTTACAGTGTTTCAGGAAAAAAGTTTTCAACATTATATTGATTATTATTCCTTTTAGGTTTGTTGTTTATTTTGACTAAATCCAGGCCATTAATATTCAATAACTGAAATATATACACACCGGATACATTTCATGTAAAAAATCTAAACTGAGAATAAAATTGGATTCACTTCAAATTCCTCGATTTTATATTGTCATCAAATCAAATTGAAAAAGGAAATTGTCACTTATAGAAAACATTTATTTTATTTCTGTCAAACTACTAATGGTGGTTGTTGTTGAAGCGCCATCTTTTTATGAAAACAAGATTTGTGTTCCTCATAGTCTATCATTGAATGTCGATAGAATCTTTTTTTTTGCATTTTTTTTGAACATAAAATATTCTTTTTTTATGTCGCTCAAAAAAGCAAAAAATTTTTTCTCGTAATCATGTGTCTAAGCCAACAGAATACCGCTGCGTTTCGATAACTTGGACGTAAAATGATCGAAAAAAAAAGAAAAAAATGCACTGTGCAATACCTATAGTTGTCAGTAGAAAGTCTACGCAACATGAATAATGATGACCATCATCAACCAAAGTGAAACTTAAATCCACAATCATGAGAATGATAGTCATTTTCCTTCTTCTCTATTTCATTCTAATCGATGATAATCATATTCTGGTGACATATTGAGCAATATAAAATTGAATGGGAAAAAATTTTGAAAATTATAGCTGAAATAAAATATAAAATCGAAAAAAATGGTTTCAATTCATTCAATCAACCTGATCTTTGCTGTACCTGAAAAGATCTTTGAAACTCCCTAGCCGAAGAATAATAACGAAAAACAGATCTATAGCTAAAATTATTTTGGCAAATAAAAAATTATCTTGAAAAATAATTAACGACAATGATGATGAATGACAGAATTAGAAATCTAATCATATTTTTTCTCTATCAATTATCTACTATTCTTTTTTTAATTAGATTCTTTTCGTGATCGATATTCATGTGTTATCCTTTGTCATTCTTCAATTATCATCGACCATAATAATTTGATAATGAAGTGAAATGTGAATGGCTACTGCAAACGAAAGAGATACGTGCAATAAAATTATAATCAATATAGGAAATTATTGAATAAGGTATTTTTAATTATATTATATTGTTCATCCATTGAGCTAGGGAAAAAAAGATGAAATCAAATAAATGGAATAAGAAGAATGGGTGAACATTAGAATTATTTCGTTGTTGGATGTTTTGTGATAATTTTTTTTTTTTTTTTTGCTTTTTTTTAATTCAATTGTTTCGAAATTCTGCCTGTTTTTTGCGATTGAATTAATGATTATGGAGACAACCATTTTCATGTTTCACGAATCTCGACTATTTTTTTTTTTTTTTTTGTTTGCATTCATTTTTTTTGTTTCGATCATCATTTTTCTCTCTTTTTGTCTTTTTTTTTCTGTTATCACTGTCAATTAGATTAATGTACCTATTTTATACCGTTAGGAATAATTATCATGAATGATAGTCGTCAACGTCATCAGAAATCATTCAAGCAATAAAAAAGAATATATAAAAAATATTCAATCAATTTTGACCAACCATTTTTAGCAATGATCATCATTATGATAAATGAATGAATGAAACCTGAAAGAAGAATAAGAAAAAAAAAATACGAATGGCAAAACATACATGATGAATGTAATTTTTGTTTTCACGTTTGCTGATGAATGCAACTACACGTTCGATCGGTATAATGATCCGAATATAAATCTCTATAATAATATACGATAACTTTATTTCATTTGTTTTCAACTGAATGAATTTCTTACCCAGAATGACACATTCGATTTTTTTTCTCTGTGTGTGTGTTTGTATTTCGAATCAATGATGATGATTTGTGCAAATTGTTTTTTCTTCTTTTGATTAACATCTGCGTCAACTCCCTCTCTCTCTTTTTTTTCTTTCTTTCTAGTTTGTTCATTGATATCTATTTCAAGATCTATTATAATTCTTGAGAATCATTATCATCAATGATGAATAGAAATTGGCCAAATAACCCGCGGCGCCAAAATGAAAATGAAAAACGATTTACGAATTGTCATTGTGTACAGTGAGGTGTTCATTAGATATTTTTCTTTGTTGCTGTGATTATTTTGAGAATCGTACAATACTTTTTTTGCCTGACTTTTTTCTATTTGGCTTTTATGACTAACAATCTACGATCAACCGAAACAAAATATTTTGGTTCTAATTACACAATGGATATTGGATTCAAGCTTACATACTATCATGGACCATGAGCATAGTTGCTGATTTTGATTGGAATATACCGTACATAGAGTAGTAATCATTAGTTTCATCATCAAAACTGAAAAAACAGCTAATGTTTAAACACTGAAAACACAATGAATGTCCGGAATGATTGTTTCTTTTCTGTTCCTGTTCTCTGAATCTTTTTTTTCTGGATTCTTGGCAAATGAATTCTTGGCTAGTTACTATACTACGTCCGTCCGTTCTGTCATTCTCATTTAGCTTGGTTCGGGTTAGAAATTCAAACTCATTTCCTGTCACATTTTAGCCATGCCTGATGTTTGTTGTTGTTTGTCTCATTGTAATTTATGTTTGTGTCGGCCAACAAATCAGTCAGTCATTCACTATTAATATAGTTTATTTTCATTCTCATTTCTATGTTTTAGCCATGATGATGATAATGATTGCTACAATGAATTCCGGTAAATTAAAAAAAACCACACGAATACACAATAGAAAAAAATAATCATTATTATTATTATTATTATCATTGGTTCTGATTGTAAATTCTAACAATTTTTATTTTTTTTGGGTATTTTAACCAATGATTATTGTTATTGTTTGAAAAGAAAAATATATATTTTTTTATGTTTAATAATAATAATGATGAGAATAATAATCACCCATGTTATTATTGAATATATATTTTTAATTGATGATTCAATCATCATAATAGGTAATGATTTTTTTTTGTGAATTGAAATTAAAACAAAACACAAAAATGGGATTCACGTCAATGGAAAAGTATTTTATCTTATTTGATAGCTTTCTTCCTGTAATAGTATTGGTTCTTTCTCATTGTTTCCGGTCTAGAAATAAAATTTTTGTTTTTTGTTTTGGATTATAGGGGTTTCACACTAGCAGCAATGTGAATGAAATATTTCAAATGCAATATTTCACTACATTTCAGCCTTATGGACTGAAATATTGCATTTGAAATATTTCATTCACATTGCTGCTAGTGTGAAACCCCTATTACTTAAATATTTTTCGGTCGTTTTTTTTGAAACAAAAATTTCTTTTCAAAATCTAAATAAAAACAAATTGTTTAGAGATAAATACAGAACAATAAAATTATATAATGAAAAAAAATGACAAAACAAAAAATAACCAAAACGCAACGAATAAAAATTCATCATTATAATTCAAATGATGATGATGATGATGGAACCATTATTATCATCAACGGCATCAGTATAAACATACAAAAGAGAGAGAGAAAAATTTATTTATGGACTACAACAACGATGACAAAAAGAAACAAGACGACAATTCTTAGAATTTTCTATGTCGAACACAAATATAATGCCCACAAATTCGGCTATGAATCTGAACTGAATTGGAACTTCTCTTTTGTAATAAGAGGCAAAAGAAAAAGAATGATAAGTCAAAATAAAAAGTTGTAAAATAAAAGTTCATTCGTTTTTTCTTGTTTTTTCCCTCACTCATCATTTCTATATGATGATTATGATGATGATGGTTAAAGTTTTTTGTTTGTGGTGTGTGTGGTAATAATTAGTCATTAATTTTGTTGTTGTTACTGATTCGGTGGTAATAATAATATTCTGTTGGTAAACAACAAAAACAACATAAAAACAATCTTGTTATATATCAACCGAATCAAAACGTACATTGTGTGTTTGCGTGTGTTAAGTGAACTAAAAATACGACTGATGATGAAAGAAAAAAAATGCATACATATGATGTCGCGAATAAAGAGAATTTTTTTCCTTATTCTCAATATCGACATACACAAACACAATGAAAATGAATGAGAAAAAACCTATCGCTAAAAGAATCATTGTCTGACGACCATAACGAAGAAAAATGTATAACATGTGGACATATTATTAAAATGTTCAAAATATGCTCATAACATTCACAAGCTTCTTCTCTTTTACTTTGGCACATTTATCTAACCACATCAATAAAACAATAACTTTTTTCTTGAGGAGCCAACATCCTGTTTGAAATGCATAATTCATATAAAAGTGAAAATTTTTCAATGAATAATGCTAACAAGCAGAAAAAAACAATGTCCATTATCGATATGAATGATGATATAATGAATATTATTGCGGTTATGTTTTGATTAAAATCATTATTATGCCAATACTTATTGTATGAAAATCATTCATTCATTCATCCATATTCTATCTATCCATCATATCATTAACTAGACAAGAATATTTTGGAAAACTTTGACATACAACTTTTCTAAATATATTCTAAGAAACACACACATAAAAACAATGATCAAGTGTCCGGATATCCATATTGTATAATCCAACATTGTTGTTTTATTAAATAAAAATGGAACATTTTATTACAGAATTTCAACTTATTACTCTGTCTATCATCAATATTAACAACAACAAAATGTACTCGAATTGACTTACTGGTACTTGAATTCAATTTTTGTGTTCTATGTTACATGTATATTTTGGACAAAGATGAATGAATAGTGTACCAAAATAACAAAAACAACAACAACCTAACTATAAGTTGAAGTTTCGAGAGAAAAAATTGTTTCGACATCATATCAATGATGCTGCAAAAACATCATTTTTAAAAGAATAGTGAGCGCCTTTCCTGGCTAGTCCTTTTCTAAATTGGTAAAAAAATGTTTTTTTTTCTCCCTTGTCGGATCCTAATAATTAGATTCACATGATGATTTCGATAAATTTGATTCAAGTGGGCTTTTATAGAAAGGAAAATAAACCTTGAATATCACATTATTATAATCATAATAATAATCATGAATTTAATTGAATTGAAATGAAATCTTTAATAACCACCATCACCACTATTACTATCATTGGGTAAAAATGACCGAATTGAACATATAAAGACTAATTATTAGAATTTGTGAATTATACTGATTATTATCATTATTATATGGAATCGAAAATAACTTTAATAGTTTTAGGAGTAATAAATCTATCGTTGGCATAGGATTATATTCAAGTGCATTTATTGTCTCAAAATGTGTTTTATGTGAACACTGTTGTTTGGATCTATCACGATACAAACACTAGGCAACTCGATTTTTTTTTAATTATGAAAAAAAAACATATATACCATACATTACTTTGCCTTTGCTTCGTATATTCAAAGGAGATGATGAATCAAAGCTAAAGTAGAAAAAATGGAAATAAAATAATAATAAATCCATGTTTATATGGAATTTGAATAGTTGGCAAAAGTTCCTGTACTTGATATAAGTAATACCTATAGATTGAATAGATAGAATTCTAGCTATACTGTTCTACATAGACAATAAATATCCATGATCAATGAATGTGAATTAACATGATTCCTTTATTTGAATACATTTTTATTTTATATGTTCGATGGGCAAATAATATGAATCATCCATTCATTTCGGTTAGCCTACGCCCAATCACAACTGAAAGATTAATGTCGATTGAAACAGTACCGGTAGTTTTTCTTTTTTGATTCTCATTTTATTTTCCTTCACTATCAACAATGACAATGACGATAACGGGGTTTTTTTCTTGTTTTAGTTTTGGATGAACAAAACGCCCAATAAATGTCATATTGAACAATGAAAAGCACACAAAATCTTCGTATATGGATATATTTGGTGTTTAATTATTCGCAATCGGTTATATACTGAAAATCGACATACGAACGTGGACGTTGAAACATTTTCATTGTGCCCTTTTCATATCTTGAATAAAGAAAAAATGAAATAAATGAAAACAACACAAAAAAGTCTTACACGCACTATAATTAAGTTGATTATTGTTTGAAAATTGTGTATAATGTTCGTTCGGTTACTATATACATACAGATTGAACAGGTAAAATCATCATTATTTTTATATATGGCCAACAATAATAAAGAATCATAAGGGACCAACAAACCGAAATTATTATTCGAATCACAAATTCTTTCTTATTGCCAAATTTCACCCAGTAATTCTCATTATAACTACATCAACATAATCATCCTTTTTTTTGTATTTTGTTTTTTACGTTACTAAATTGATCCGATTCTTTATCATTATCGGACAATAATAGGTTTCACCACCATCAACAACAATAAAAAAAGATTCTATCTCTTTCATCATCATATATGTCAAAATAATCATCCGAAGCAACACACAGTTGGATATATGCTCATGACTCCTAATTAATAAACAAGAACGAATATTATAATTGAAATCAAGTTCGTCTTTGAAAATAAAACTGAATGAGAATATTTTGGATATTTTAAACATACAATTCATGAAACTTTACCAGTCAAACAAAATGATCAACGAGACTAAAAAAATTCATTAAAAATTTATAATATCAAAACAAAATAATTTGTAAAAAACAAGCGTTGGACAAAAACTTTTAGACAAAACATTGTAAATTAACCGTTGAAAATAATGTTGAAAGAAGTAAACAATTTTTTTTTCATTAGAAACTAATTACAACTATATACTCTTTTACAAAGTTACTAAATTTTCTAATCAAAACCTAGGTATTGAAATTTAATGTTGAATCTTCATAGTGTAATTTCTTTACAAAATTTCCAGAACATTGTACTTGATGGAAAAAATGATTCAAATCAAATATTTTTGTGTTGAAAAATTGCATAAAAAAAGAGCAGCCAATTACATTGATATTGGAAATAAATATGATGGTATCCCCCCAATATTACATTTCAACAATTTTCATTCTCATCATCATCATCATCATCATCGTGGATGAAAAATTGAATTAAATTATCTGGCCTGATGAATGACGACAGACAAAAAAAAAAAAAAAAAAACTTATTCAAACGAATTTTAATATTTGTACTCAAAAATGATTATGTATGCTGTTGTTTTTTCTGGTATGTTTGAGAGTGAGTGCATTTGGATAGATAAGAAAAATATTGCCACTAAATTTAGAAATGATATTGATATAAAAGCTAGAAAAATGTAAACAAACATTCATAGTATAGATATGCATTTATCATGCAGGATGCAAAAAAAAATGATGAAAAACATTATCGATTAATTTTTGTTTTAAAGAAAACCGGCCATTTAGGTCCATCATAATCTTGAACAAAATCTTGAATCATTTGTAAAGATTTGACGTCCTGATCTACAACATAAACAAGTAGATTATTATTATCCAATCTATCATAAGTTTCAATAATGATGACTACTTATAATTATTATTACCCGATTTAAAGTAATAATACAAACAACAACAACAACTAGTATTACTTAAATGGTAAATAAAATAATCGATGGTAAACATCGTCATAACATGAACTTTCATTTAGTAACAATAACAAAAAGGTTAAAGAATCTAAGAAAGACGTAAGCTTTGTTTCGAAAAGGATAAATGATGATAATGATGAGGATCATCACTATTATTGAAGAATGAATAAATTTCCGTTTGTTTCTAGTGAAAGAAAAAGTAAACAAAACATTTTGTACATAGGTTAAAATCAACGTGAACAATAAGTGAACAAACACAATAAATAATGTATTAAATATATAAAAGAAAAAATATATAACAAACAATATCTTATCGAACGATAAAATACTTTAAGATTCAAGAATCTCTTGCACTAGAAAAAAATGAATAGTAAAAAATAACAAGGAATTAGTCAATCATATATACTGACTAGAAAAGCTACATTTATCACTATACAACAAGAAGTAAGAATATTCTGAAAAATGAATCAAACAAAATTAGTCGAGAAAAAGCTTAAAAAAATTTCAATGTTGATCACCTCGGAGAGTATTATGTTACTTTTCCTTCGTTAATGCTTGAGACAAATCAAACAAAACATAGCAAACAGTGAATGTTTGTAATACTTTTATCATCAAAACGACACTGATGAATCGATGAAAAACAAATTAACCCTGGACACTGACATTTATAAGTAGAAGAAAATGTTCAGCGATTTTATCAAATAGGATTCTTTTTTCTGATCTTTTGGCCCTATTAGATATAACGTAAAAAAATCAAACACAAACAATTTATAACCTCATCATCATCATCATTATCACTATCAAGCAAACTAGAATGGGATTTATTCATCTATTTTATTCAGAAAAAAATATCAAAGTAATAAATGAATAAAAATGAAATGGAGAAATCATACCGGCCAAACTTAATTCGTTATCATTGTTGTTGTTGCTTCGGCTACTGCTTTATTATTATTGCTTTCAAAGTATCTGAGAATATAAACTAATATTCTATACAACCGATTCTGATTATAAGAATCAAGGAAACATGCACACATCATTTTGATATAGTAGCTGTGCAAGATGTGTGCAAAAATAAACAATAATATTTCCAAAAACAAAACAATAGTTGAATAGCGTCATCAGTAACTGTTAAAACAATCACCAATAATTAGTAACCAGAGAATATTATTATTATAAGATATCTTCCTGACAACTATTATACAAACAATTGCTGAAAAAAATTAATCAGGAAGCTTACGGAAACAACAACAAACAAGCTACAAAAACTACAAGCAAAAATGAGTAATTAGTCTTTAAACAAAAAAAAAACAACGAACAAAACAAAACGGAATTTGATATGGGTATGATGGCTCCAATGTTTCGTATCATCATCATCATCATAATCATAGTTCATATGGAACTAAACAATGATTGTGTTGAAACGAGAATATGATAAAAACAACAACAACAACAACAAAATTACGAAGAATAAATTTTTAAATTCATAAAGCTATGTTTTTCTATTTATTCCAAATGTATAGTTAATTACTTTCAAATGGCTAATGATTAGTATGATTTGAACATTTGCATGATAAAAGAAAAAGAAAAATTCCACATTTCATGAATGAATGAATGAATGAATGAATGAATGAAGGTCAACGGCAATCATCACGAATATAAAATGAAAGTTTTTCATTATTAATCATTTTATCACAATGAGGATATGAAACTTTTTACCAAAAAAAAAACAGTTACAAAGATTCATAATCAATCAAATTTTTTGATCCAATCATTCGACTGATTGATTGATTGATTGGCTGATTGATTTCATCGTTGATGTTGCACAATCGTACTATGATTATAATGACACCATTAGAAATTTTTTTCCATTTTTTTTTTGAAAATAAATGATCAAATATGAAATTTCTTTCAAAGTGAAAAATGATGGGGAAATTTTTTTAACATTTTCAACATTGTAACCTGTGTACAAAATTCCAGATATAATTGATCATGATGAAAATAATCAGGAAAAAAATCATCATAGAATATACATGAGTTGTACGAATACATTAAGTGGACTAAAGAATTTGTTCTTCTCAAGAATAAATTTTTTTTTCTAAACTTGAATTCTATTTGGGTAAATTTTAGCACATAGACACACACACATAAAATATTATTAATGACGATCCATATAACAAATATAGGAACTTATCGTTATATATGATAAAGAATAAAACACGCAAGAAATATATTTTGTGTGTGTGCGAACATAGATTGATTTTTATGTCGTTTCAAATTTTTCTTGAATAAAAAATACGAACGAAGAAATTAGATTTTTTTCCTTGGCGTCTCTTTTCACTTGAACACCAAAGATAAATTTGGTTTTTCAATCCATTTTCCATTTTTTCCTCTCTCAAATATGCATATTATAAACATTATGCATAGGCTTCAACAACAAAACAACAAATGACAATATCAATCACAAATTACGGTTTTGGAGAGAAAAAGAGAGAAACGAAAAGCTAAAGAATTTTGTATACTATGTATTGTTGATCGAAGAAAAAACATCGAAGGAAAATTGATTTTTATTCTTGACGACGACGACAACGACAAACATTTATGCGATCGAGAAAAACCGTTAACACCCAGATCATCTTCTAAAGCACAATGACAAATGATATTGAAACTACCTATAAAGAAAATTAATGTTTGAAAAAAAGATAAATCTTCAATCGCTTATTATTGTTTGGAATCGGGCACGAAATTGAAATTTTTCTTTTTGTTGTTTTGAAATAAGAAAAAACCACCGATTATCAAACGAATTGATTAATTCTATCCATAAAAAAATTTCATGAGAAAAAAACAATGAAAAAATACAGATTTCCATCTTATAATAATTTTAAAAAAAGTCAGAAAAAAAATATTCATTTTAAATCAATGATTTTTGATCATTTGTATTGCCTTTGTCTGTTTATATGGGGACCTAAATCCATTACCATGGTATTGTTGTTTACGGTGAAACAAGAGGAAAACGTTTTCAGTTTTCTTCTTTATTCTGGATGGTCCAAAGTATTAATTTTAGCCCATACGATTCAATACTAATCATAATAATAACAAGATCCACAAACAGCAATGATGATGACAACGAATGAACGAGAAATGGTTATGATGATGATGATGATGATGATTATGGTGATCATTAATACCAATATTTTATTCTGCCACCAGTTTTGTTTCCTAATTTTTTTTTGCTTTTTTTGGGTTCCATCATCGTCATTGTCTATTTTTTCCATTCATTTTATACAGGCCCCTTTTTTGGCTGACTTACTTGCTAGGTTTGCTTGTCGATTATTACTATTGTGTTCTTTCATGCGAAAAATGACAATCTCTCTCTCTCTCTTTCGCTCTCTTAGTCTCTTTTATTCATTCATTCAAACACGCAAAAAATCCTAATACTATCGCCTAGAAACGATGATGATGATACCCAAAATTTTTGCTGCTTTCTTCCGCTTCCCCAGTTATTTTTTCCCCATTTATTTTTTTGCATCATTCTTTATCATTCAAGCTGTATGATGATATTGGCTGCTGCTGTTGCTGCTAACTATTGATATTGATGATATTGCCATATCAGTCTGTAAGATGAGTTTAAACGATGGCAGCAACAAAAAAAAAAAATCCGCGTAGAATTATTATTATTATTATCATTATTGATATGAGAAATTAATTAAAACTATAGTAATAATGATAATGACAAATGATTGAAAATGATGAAACAAATGTATTATATAATGATAGATAACTAAAATATCTGATGACAAAAAAAAGTAACAAAAAAAAATTTAAATAATGAAGAAAAAAAATCATTAATTTCGCAATTTTCGATAAATATTTCATGAATACAATGAAGCAATAGAAAAAAAAGTATTATATAAAGAGTGGCCGATATGTCACCTAATATTTAGGTAAAACTTTTCAAAAAGCTTATTACTAACAGTGTATTATTTCTTCAGTAGAAAAATCAAGATTTAATTTAGTTTATAGAATCAAAGATTTGAAATGATTTTCATAATAACGATGAAAGATTTTAACCAAGAAAAAAAAAACCATACAACCTGGTCACATTAGAATTGGAATTATTTTTGTGGTTTTTTTTTTGTGTTTGATGCACAAACAATTTTTTACTAATTTCCGTTAGATTTAGTTTAATCGTACATTGAATCGAAATACAGAAAGGTTTCAAGAAAAATGTTATCATTAAATCAATATTGATAAAGAATTAAAATTTAATACCAAGTAAAGTAGAATTCCGAATAGGACAGCGTTTCTTTCATTCTTGTTCCGTTTGGTTGAATTTTTATGGTTTTTTTTTCAGTTGGTTTTGAAAGAACAAAATATGGCTATGTCAATCTGTATTCGGTCCAATTCGTATGTCAACCAGGAAGATTCGAATTCTTTTTTGTTTTTGGGCGCTGGTCGAACTAACATTTTTATTTTCCTCGTGTGTGTGTGTGGTGAGTGATAGAGCAAAAATACAAAATATAAACGGAAATCACTGCTTAGTGGATATCAGAATAGAACATAAAAAAATTCTGAGTGGAAAAAAACTTAATAATAATGGAAAACCAAAATCTTGAAGCCGGATTCTTGCTATTATCATTATTATGGTTTGCTGTTGCCATTGTTTTTTCATATACAATTTAATAATGTTGTTGTTGTCCAAAATTCAAACACAACAACAATGGCCACATTATATTTTCTATTTATAAATGAAAAACAACTCGATAACAAAGCCAGTAGGGCATGAAATGATCAAATCAAATTAAATTCAAATTTTATCCATAGATTGAATTGAATTTAGTCTATGATATAAGATTGTTTTTTTTTCACAAAAATACTCACATTTTTTCAAGCTAGTCCAATATACAATTATATTCTATTCTTTTTTTTCCTTGGTGGGCAATTTCTTTAGTTTAGAAAAAAAAAATCTAAACATGGGACAAGAATCATGAATGGTTTAGAAATGAATAAATGAATGAATAAAAGGAATTATTGATCGTCTGCTGTTTGCATGCATGTATTTGTGTTTTGGTTCGATCGTTCCATCATTTTTTTTATTTTATTCTTTTTTAAAAATAAAAATAAAATAGAAAGTCATAGTCGTTGCTAAACTTATATATAC
Source organism: Dermatophagoides pteronyssinus (assembly GCF_027571235.1). NCBI lineage: Eukaryota > Metazoa > Arthropoda > Arachnida > Sarcoptiformes > Pyroglyphidae > Dermatophagoides > Dermatophagoides pteronyssinus. Next base: position 612,056 of record NW_027461547.1, on the reverse strand, counting down.
AAACTATTATGACCAAATCGCCATCGAGTTCAATAGCGAATAGCAATAATAATCATATGAATTCTTTATATGATATGAGAAACGATCAGCCCAAATATGAAAAACAAAACAGTGAAAAAAAAAGAAAAAGAATTAAGAAAAGCTCATTGAAGCAAATAAGATTGATTGAATATAAAGAAAGGAAAAAAATCGATTAGAATGGAGAAAAAATGCTCGATTTTGAAATCGAAGAAGACGACTATAACCACACAGCCAAGCTTTTGGGCCAATCGATTGGTTTTTTTCTAGAATCCAAGCACACCATATATACCAATATTTACCAGAAAAAAAGTCCAATATACAAGTGTTCCAAAAAGGACGAGCATCAACATCTATAGCATCATGGCTACGAAAACCAAAACATAAATGGACCAAAAAAAACGGGAGAAGCATCGAAATAATTACAAAGTATAATATACGCAATCATTGTATGTTTGTGTGTGTGAAGAGAACCCAATTGAAAAAAAAGAAATGAAAAAATCGATGGAAACACAGAACCGACGAAATGAAAATAATGAAATTTTTTTTTTGGTAAATTGCTATTCGCTTCATCCATCCACATCCGTATATGATATGATTTATGATTAATCTTTTTCTTTTTGAATATAAAATATAAAAAATCTGCCAGCCCTTTTATTATTTTCATAGGTTCTTTGGACCATAATGTCCAAAAAATTCATTCATTCATTCACTCATTCTTTCAAATGAATAATCGAAAAAAGCAGCAACTAAACACTACCACCACACAGGCGCCATCAAGAGGAACAATTGAAAAAAATATGAATTGAAATGAAACAAAATGGCAGCCATAAATCGATATTTTTTTTTTTGTTCATTTCGAAACAACGACAACGTTCGTGTTTGGTGATGTTTAATTATTTCCATTAGAATTTATATCATAGCATGATTGTAAGGAACAAAAGAAAAAAAACTTGAAGATTAAAGATTGTTTCGCTACAAAACAACAATGATAATTATATGGAACAAAAAAAAAAAAAAAAAAAAAAAAATGGTGAATGGGACAAAGAAATTCTTGACGAAACTGGAACTTGTTTATTTCGAAACAAACAAAATGACTTTCTATTTCGAAAAGTGGTAAATAGAAACATGATAGAATTGAAAGAGATTCGATTGTATTTTTTTTGTTGCTTTTGTTTTCGTTATTCTTTTGTCGTATAAAATTTTGTTTCGAATTAGTACGGCGATGAATTTCTTGCCAATGATGATCATCAGTGTTTATATTTAGGAACCTTTGTTTGTTGTACAAGCCATGAAATCTGTCACATAATTTCTGTTTTTTCATTCTTTACTTTTTGTGACTTTATTCTTTCATTTGTGTGTTTCTCTCTTTAAATGTTTTGCCGTTTTCATTATCCTTATTATTACAATCATACAATTCTTTTTTCGTCCATTCTTTTTCACATTTTTTCTATTCTAGTGTTTGATTGTCAGATTTTACTCATCAATCTATCGAACATTTATTTCACAAAACAAAAAAGAAAATGAAACAAATAGAAATTCGCATCAAGTGAAATCAAACGACACACAGACTATCCTGTATCGTTTCATCATGTTTATATTGTCTTTTGCCGTTGTCAAAGTTAACTTTAAATCGAATAAAAGGCACACATACACAAACATATAGTGAGAATATACTGAAGAGAATTCAAATAAAATGGTCCAATTCGTTGATTTCAATAATTTCCATTTTCATTTTCGTTGCTATACTTGCTTCATTCGAAAATAACATATAGTTGTTACTTTTCCGAACAAAAAAAATTGCTTTTTCCAATAAAGAATGAAAAAAAAATCAAATCGAAATATCTCATGCAAATAACCAAAAGGCAAATGAATTATTATGAAAAAAAATATTACTTATTAATTTTTAATCAAGTATGATTATTTAAGTATTACAATCTTATTTTAAAAATTCATAATCAAAATCATCAGATTGATGAAATGCGCGTGCAGCAAACATATAAAAAATGGGCGTTGAATACGTTTGCAATAGACGTATGATCCATTGATAATGTGCCATTATATACCATGGATTACGGGTAAAATGCTGCATTAGAATCATTGTAAAAGCAATAATGAATGATGATCGTAATAATGCTGAGCGGCTTGGCTTCAAAATCCGTCCGATGGTGAAAATCTAACAAAAAAGAAAGAAAGAAAAATAATACAAAAATATTATTCCATTTATATAGCGATACATACCAAATTTGTGTCGGATCGATGAAAATTTTCATCAAAATCTGCATCATCATCATTGGTGGGCATAAATATAGTTTGACATAATTCTCCTTCAAAAAATGAAGTTAGACATTTAATACGAAGAATAAAAGCAATCCAAAACAATGGTTTCATTTGAAATGCAATCGAAACGAATCCTTTTTTACAATCAGCTGTAGTAATGATTTAGAAACAGGGAAAAACCAGATTAATTTAAAATGTTCAAATAAATGAATTGAAAAAAACAAATTTCCTTACCAAAAATTGATTCAATTGTTGATATAAATGTAGATAGCCCATTGTGTGTATCGGTCGATGGAACGATTTCACTATCAACCAATTTTGGCCAGATTTGAGAATGAGTAGATTCGTTCTGATGGAATCCAGATCTATCAAAATCATTCGATAATAATATGAATTATATGGATGAATGGATATGAGAGAGAAAAAATAAAATAAAAATGGAAATTAGAAATAATTGAAACAATTAAATTCCTGATTATTCAAATGAATAAATGAAAAACATTACTACAATGTTGAATTGTGCATCAATTAATAATTGAATCTTTATAATTATTATTATGGAATATCAATTATTTTCATCATATAATCGTCTTATATGCTGAGTTATACAAAACTTGAATTCAAATCATAATTGTCAATTTGATTTATTTGACAAACTAAAAGCAAAAACACACTGAAGCAAACTATAGAATGGGAAATTAAATTTTAAAACAATAATGATAATCATTTTTTTCTTGAAACTAATATTTCAGTTCGAATGAAAACACAAGAATACTGATGGTACTAAATTTTAAGCTCTAGAAAAAAATCATTGAATTGAAATGGACACACTGGAATAAAAAAAACAAACAGAAAAAGAATGCAATTAAACATTTCGCATTATATAACAACACTGAAGAATGGGGGAAAAATTCAGGAACGTCAACAGAAGAAAAATTTTGGTCTATAATACAATTGACAAAGACAAATGTTTTGGAAACAACGTAATTTTTTTGAAGAAAAATAAATGAAACACATAACTTCAGTGAAAAATGCATCCATACAGCACACCCACATGTGAAGACAAACCGAATGTTAACAATGTTTGAACACCCAACAGAATAGGCAAATCACGAGAGATTCATTCAATCATTTTTGAACATTTTTTCTTGAGGAAGAAAAATTCGTTACGGTAACTGAAATAACTAGATTTTTTTCATTTTATTTTAAAAGATAAAATATTTTTTTTATAAAATAATGTGAGTATTGTATCTGAGTTATAATATTGAATGAGAAAAATGACAACAACTGATTGAATGAGAGATTAACGATGAAAAATCAAAACGAATTTATTGTTTTTTTTTCTATCCATAGATTTTCTTATTGCCAATCACACATGGTAGAAAAGATTCACAAGAAAATGCGTCCCATTAAAAACAAATAGTATTTTTGTCGAAAAAAAAGAAATAGGGAAAATTGGGTGATATAAAAATCAGCTAGTCAAACACATTGCCTTTATAAATATCCTAAGAATGTCAATCGATTCGAATAAATGGTCAATTTTTTTCAAGTAGCAAGAATTCCATCACTACAGATGTGCTTATCTGATTTTATTATTGCTTACTTGTTCTTGTCTTTTTACAGTCAAATACAAATAAACCAAGAAAATCTTTACTATAGCTTTTTTTCATCATAAAAAAAAACGAAATTTATCCTTTTGAGAAAAGACGTTATAATAATAATAAACATTTAAGGAATAATTTTGCTATAGAATCAATTTAGGTGAATCGATTGAGAGAAAAAAAATCTACTATTTTCTCATATAATCATGACCATGAACTGAAAAAAAACCATAAACTGATTATAAATTTTAAAATAGCGATTCAACACAGGTTAAGTGAAAACAATAACGAGAAAAAAGATACAATGAATGCAAAACTATGATAAACTTTTTTTTTGGTTCAACACAGGAAAACTGGTGCAACGAAAAAAACTAATATAAATTTTTTTTCTTTGTTTTAAATAACTTATAAAGCCTGATCAACTGAAAAGAACAAAAAAAACTGAGCATTTTAAATTAATATACAATGGAATAATGTGCTAGACGATAATAATCGATGAATGGTCCCAAAAACCCACAGATTGTGGCGTTATAGTATAGCGATATGCCATTTGCATCATTTTATTGGTTGATGTTCGTTTTCAAAAAATGAATGAAAAGAACCAAAAACAAAAAAAAACTAAAACTAAGATAATGAGATTTGATACAAGAATATTGAACAAAAGCATTATACTTGAAAGAAAATAGAGAATTCTTTTTTTTTGCAAATTGAAAATCAATTTGTACAAAGTTTGTTGTTAGGAATCGATTATAACTATGTGGAAAAAATAATTCTATACCTTAGGCTTGATTTTAGTTTTATTCAATTTTTTTTGTAACATTTTTTATTCTAATAAACATCAAGTTCAATTGTGGTTACGACAAACTAGAATTCGATTAAAATCAATCAAACAAATTTGTTCACCAAATCAAAATTGGCAATCATTTTTTTCTTCAAAATTCTATGGTTGAATTAGCATTGGTACTGAAAACAATCATTGCATCATCAGAATTATTGCAAAACAAATAACTAAAACAAAAAAAAAACAGGCAAATAACAGAATAAAATATAATAAGGTATAGATTGCCAATATAAAACAGATTAAAATCAAAATCTGTCGTTCACGTTTGAATCTTTGTTATAATCTGAAAAAACAATAAAAAATAACAGAAAAAAAGAAACAATGTAGGCCTAAAACACCTTATTGAATGAATATTATTGTGAGGAGCAACCAAGACACCAAAGAATAAAAAAGCACCCACACTTTTTTGATATAACGATTTCAAGTGTGTGTGTTTATTCGACAAAGAAAATCAGTATTGTATATTAAATGTGTAAAAGATATTAAATTGATATTGAATGTCAAGAGAGAGAGAGAAAGATAGAAATGGAAGATCTTTTTTTTCTCATACACATAAACACACCAACCTTCATCATCATTCTAACAACCATCATCAATTACGATTATACGTGTATATAATAGTGTCGTTGTTGTTAATGTAAAAAAAGGCCAGAAAAAAAGAAAGGAAAAAGTCAAGTCATTAATGGTTTATATGCACAATTTAAGGCATAGGCATTGATTTATTCTTTCTTTCTTTGCTATCATCATCATCATCATCATATATGATACGAAAAAAATTCGTTTTTCTTCTGCTGAACGAAAGAATTTCCTTCCGTTCAAAATTATCATGGTATCTAGTTTAAAACCAGAGAAAAAACTCCTGGAAAGAAAATAATTACACTTTTATCAACATGATGATGATGAAGAAGAAAATCATGGATTGTGGTGTGCGCACCTCAATTTCAATTTTTTTATTGCCGTTTAAAATTGAAAAAATATCAAAAAACGGGCTAATAATTTTTGAACGACAAAAATGATGAAAAAACCAACCAAGTTACAAAATCATTGAGTTTTAACGGTGATATTACTTTTTTTTCACTTTCATCTAGAATTACTTGGAAAAACAACGAGCACACGGATTTTTTTTTTGATCCCCAAAAGATTTACATGACGTATCGTAAAAGTAAAAATAATAAAATTCTACAAACTTTGAATATATCCTATTTTTTTTATTATCCGAAGAAAAATTATTTTCCAAAAGTCTATTCTATACGCTTTTTGAATCATCATCCTCACTATCATCAACATGATCGTCAAAAAAAAATAGAGAATACTGATTTCTAATCTTTTTTTCATTCAATGTCATCAAATAACGGGTAAATCTCAGAGCTATTTCAGCATAGAATGAAGATGATATATACCTATAAGTGAAAAATCCAGTCTGACGTTTATTTGGGTAATATATTATTATATGAAGAGAGGGAGAGAGAATTAAAAAAAGAAAATTTGACATTTGATGATGAAAATTTTTTTTGGTTAAAGCGAATAAGTATCAATTCCAGAAATTTCTCACTAAGAAAAAAAATCCGGAAAAATAGAATCAGGAAAAAAATTTAAATTAGTTTCAAAATCATGGTAATTTTCTATTTTTTTTTCTTTGTTTTCTTATTTCGTCATTCTATTTCATTCTTCAATTTTATGTTATTTCACAAAAAAAATAATGAAAAAAAAAATCCAAAATGAAAGATTTCTTCGACACAAAAAAAGCAATGAAAAAAATTCTTCAAACCCATAGCAGCAGAAAGAAAATTAAAGTAATTTTCATTTCGATGAAAAAAATTTGGTAATAGAGAATAAATGCTCCACTATCATCATCAAAGAAAAAAATGTTATCAACCGGAACTATGAAAGTAAGCAAACTAAACCAACCAAACTAATCTATCCATCTTGACAACGATCATCAACAATGTTATAAATAATGAAAAAACGAGCCTCTCGTTAATGTGTTTGCATTATCAAGAAAAAAACCTATGTGTGAAATAATAATTGACATTTATATCATACAAAAAAGTCAAGAACAAGGTATTTCAATTAGCACCATAGAACCCGAAAAAAGCAATTGACCAAATTGATCTCTAAGCCTATGAAATAAACATAATGATCATTAAACATTGGCTAATTTCAAATTAACCTTTTTGTTTTTCAATTTTTGTCGTTGACCTTTTTTTTGTTTCATTTTTAGTGGTTAATGGCCATTCAATAATTATCAACAGATTCTTTAGATGAAAATTTGATTGATGTTTGTCATCATCAATTATCTATTAGTAGATGTATGTATACATAAACAAGTTATTATTGTTATTTGAAAGCAACATTGAAAAAATCAGCGGGTATTCCATTTATAGATGAGGAAAAAAATGTGTGTAATATGGGCAAAGCAGCGGGAATCGGTTCTTCTTCTTTTTTTTTGACAAATTTACAAAATTTTCTTTGATAGAACAAACTATTGAATAGCTTCAAATGGTATTAATTTTTCTCGTTCATTTATAAAAGCTTGATGCTAATGATGTTAGTGATGATGATGATGATAATGATGATATGCATCGAAACATTCAAAACATCAATACTATTATATAATCGTAGCTACAGCTGAGTCAAATCGAAGAGAAAAAAATTGAATAGTTTATGGAATATTTGAATCATCGTTAATGTAAATCATCATCAATGCATTATATTAATAATAACAATAATAGGGGTTTCACACTACAGCAATATTTCATGAAATATATACACGAAAATATTTCAGCCCATAAGGTTGAAATGGACTGAAATATTGCATTTGAAATATTTCATTCACATTGCTGCTAGTGTGAAACCCCTATAATAATAATACAGGCAAATAATGCGTTAAATTAAAACGATGACGATTTTCAACGATGGATGCAAAGAAAAAAAAAAGAGAGAAAAAAAAACTCGAAATAAGAATAAAGCACGAAAAGTGTCTAAATGAATAAATTAATTAGATTATGTAACGGCATAACAACAAATGTGTATAGGAGAATCTAAGGCCCATCATCATCATCATGTGGTGAATATAAGTGCAGCGCTTTTCTCATTCATAGAATGAATTCACTCTTTCCCGCCCCTTATAACATCTCAAATAGATTATTTTATTAAATAATAATATCGTATAAAAACAATGAGGCATCATCAATAGTGACATCTTTCAATCTAGTAATTCAAAAAAAAAAAATTATTATTATTATTGAGAAAAGAAATGAAAAAAAACAAAAAAAAGAGCATAGAATGTTAAAACGGACTGGTGTATTCTTCTATTTATGAAAACAACAAAGAACCAAAAATGATGATGATGATGATGCTAGTCTTTCTATTGATGTTGATGCTGCTGCTGGAACTGAATATCATCTCCGTTTATCTTTCATCTCATCAGTGTGTTTGTTTGTTGTCAACCAAAACAAGTCAACCAATGCATTTGTATTATGTTGGTGCGAATGGAAACTAGACAAAAAAAATGGTGTGCGAATGGTACAGAGAACCATATACATACATACAAAAAAAATCCAACGACTAAAGATTCGGTATTATAATAGAAGTGTGAAGAATTGCTAAATTCTTCTCAACTTTCAAAGAAAATGTTAAAGACGAATGATAATGAGAAAGTAGGAAAAATAGGAAAAGATGAAACTTGAATAATAACTAAAACGAACAATCACCGAACATCATCTAAGATTTTTTTCTTTTGAATATAAAACCTGTGTATAAGAAATTCTAATTGAAAAACTAGTATATATTCTAAAATGAATGAGATACAAGGGCTGAGAATGACATGAAATGAAATAATGGCAAAAACATTGGAATAAAGAATTGAAATATAAATTAGAGAAAGTCAACCAAGCAATAAACTATCGATGGGCAACATTTGTCGATCGATTTCATATACACATAGATAATATCTAATAATGTTTTTGAATGATTGAAAATGGCTTCACAATTGAAACGATAATTAAAATTGAAAGAATATTTTTGCCTTTTTTTTATTTGTGTATGAAATCAATTCTTTACATTTTTATTTTGGCAACAAATAACAATAATAAGAAATTATAGCAGCAGTTGAATCGATCAATAAGATTTGGGAAAATTTTTTTCGGAAAAAATACATCATTGAAACAGGCCAATATGACAGGCCCTAATGTATAATGTTTGGCCTTAACTTAGTATCATCATCATAATGCATCCAGAACAAAAAAAACGAAGTTTCAAATCAATAAATGCACAATCAGCATAAATATTTGGAGAGACGAAAAATTTCGATTTTTTTTCTATCGCAAAAATCATAGTGGACGAAAATTTAGTTTGGCAGCAGTTTTTTCTTCTTCATCTTATCCTAATTACATATTAAATATTTTTGGCAATTTCAAACAACGAAAACATACAAAAATGGACAAACATTGGAGAGAAATTTTCAAGTTTTTTGTTTTGTTTTAAATTCTGAAACTCATGTAACTCATCATAATATAACGAAAATGAAAATCACAATAGTCAGCATATCATTTGATATCACATCATTAGGACAATGTTTGGGTAAATATTATTTTTCATTTATCCATATGTATGGATAATATATATGAAATTCATTCATCCATTTTATTATTACACACGCACAAATAAAGTTAACCCAAAATAATCAAAATAGTGAAGATATAATTGAATATCAATCTAATCAAAAAAAAAGTCAACCAGAAAAAAAGATGGATGACATTTTAAGGCGGAACCATAGTTTTAAAAAAATATAAACTAATTTTCAGTGGTCATCTTCCTCGTATCTGTATAGTCAGATCATCAATGATATGATCATCAAATGGTATGACGAAAAACAGTTTTACCAATTTTTTTCTGGAACGATTGATGATCGACTCAATATTAGTGGTCGATTCATTTGGACATTCTGTTTTTTTTCTCATTCATTTCATTAGATTCGTTGTCATCATCATCATGTATTGATGGAAAATAATGATAGTCACGCACAAACATATCATTCAAATAAATGAATGAATGAAATAGTTCGCCTTGTTGAATGTATATAAAACGATGGGGCACTAACATTTGGGTTTCAAAATAAATTGACCTGAGACTTTAGCTAATATTTTTTTGAGTGCAATGCTGAGAATCTATTCATTTTTTTGCGATAAAAAACAAAGAACAAAAATTTTTTTTGTGTGGTTTTTTTCTTTGACTATTCCACTATCTAAGTAATCTGATTATTGAAATGACCAACAACAAAACAGCAAACAAAGATAACAAGTTCGGCTTTGCTCAAAACCTGAAGGACAACAACAATTTGCTAATAAATCTGCTTCACAACATTCAGCAGAATAATCATAGAAATGATAAAAAAAACGACGACAACAAATTGGTTGACTCAACCATTATCATCATCATCATTATTATTATTATCATTTGGAACTAAAAATATGGAACATAACAACAAACGATGTGTGTGTGTGTGCGAGCAATATAATGTTAATAAATCGATAAGAAAAAAATTCTGTATGATCAGCAGAAAAAAAGCGAATAAGAAAATTCGTGTCTGATCATAACAATCATATATATTCATTTATTATTTTGCGTATTATTTCATAATAATAATTGACCCATTGTATAAATTAGAATGATTTTGGCCTTTATGAAATATTTTGTTTTTTGTAGCATTCGGTTTTCAGTGATAGACATCGGAAGTTCTAAGCCAAATTCTTCTTATTCAATTGCTCGAATCCATCGAACGACAACAATTCAGATGTCATCATTTGGTTGTTGGGAAAAGAAAAAAAAGAACTATAGTAATCATAAAAAATGTCATAAAAACGTAAGAAAAAATTCTGAAACATTAATCATCATCATGGATAGGAAAAGAATTGCAGGAAAGAAAAATCATATCATTTCGAATGAAGAATTAAAGGGAAAAATGCATGATATTGATAATGTGTTTGGGTATGTTTGAAAGATTGAAAATCAATTGGAAACAAACATATATACTGAATGAGCAATAGTCGAAAAGAATTCAATTTTCAGCATCATCAAGACCGTCAAAACTGTCTGTGTTTGTGTATTACCATCATCAACATTAGCTCTTGAAATTGCCATAGGCTTGATTCAAAGAAAGTGAATCGGCAAGAATTCAGAAACAATAAACACATGAAATCTTCGTTTTTCTTCCTTGTTTTTATTATTATTATTATTTGCACCTACCAAATTTTTCAAGAACGAATATATATTTCTCTCAATCAATAAGTGAGTAACGATTCAAGCAATGAATGTAGTAAAAAGAAATATAAAAAATATGATATAGATTATGTCATTCACAAATGGCTAAATGGTAATATGTTTATCAATAACGAATGTGTGAATAAACAATAAATTATACCTGAAAAAATCGATGCATACAATAATAATAATAATATTAATCAAAATCCATTCTATTATGAGCAAACAAAAAATTGAATATTTTTTTTTTTTTTTGATTTTGGTTTATGGTTTGGATTGAAAATGTTTGTTTGATATATATCAATACGAATGAACATATGTAATGTATAAAACACTATAAAACCATTAGCAAATCGATAGCGTTGGATGGATAATTGATAGCATCTAAACGACATTTTTATGTAATGTATGATGAAAAAAAATTTGGTATTTTTTTCTGTTCTGTTTTTACTTCCTCAATGCCCAAATCGGACAACTCGTTCATTAATCTAAGATTATCTATTCGCGTTATTACACAAGGTTTTTATTTGACAACAACAGAGTCTATGAATCTCGGTCGATAAATATCATTGAAAAATGTTTAATTTATTTTATTTCATTTTTTTTCGAATACAGCATCATAAATAAACCAAATCAAAAACAACCTAAGAGCATTGAGAATTAGATATTTTTTTCTCGTTTCCGAATTGTCGTTTTCTTGATTTTGTTCAAATCGATAATCTATCTCGTTAATGATTATTATTATGGCAGCTTTTAAACTGTTTATTTACAATGTATCCGTGTTTAGTTTGCCTGTCACATCTTCAGATTTATTCTGTTTGTGTATTTGTTTGTGGATAAAATATAGACTTTTTTGTTCTGGTAAAAAAAAGCAAAATAAAAAATATATAAAATAAAAACCTTACAATAATGTTTTGAAACAAACGAAAAAAAAATTATATCTCGTTTTTCTTTTTTGATTTTAGTTTTCTTTCGAAAAATTTGGTTCAAATGTGTTCCATTCCTTGGGGAACGACATTTGTATAATGAAAATCGATCAATATCATAGTCGCTGTTACTATTACATTAAATATAATCTAATAATTCTAATAATTAATAATCAAAGACATTATCGAATCATTCATTCATTCAATGAGGAAGAAAAAACACAAAAACGATATCGTCCTTACAACTAATATGACATTTATGCCTGTGTTGTATGTAACGTACATAGGGCGGTGGTTTTGGTTTCATTACACATACAACCTTTAAGAACAAATAGGTTTTTTTGGTAGTAATTAGCGATACGATAGATGATCATTATGCTGATAGCGAATGGTTGTTGTATATGCTTTAACACGCTAAAGCCATCATTATTATCAAAACAGCCTTGAACATAATATATATAGGCCGTTATATTAAAAAAAAATAAATAAATCAAACGAACGAACTAAACACACAATGTAATAGTATGTTTGTAACAAATACAAACACAAACACAAATTCACAGACAATAAGAATAAGTTTTCCTTTTTTTCGCCTTTCGGCGCATCTTTTCTCAAAAAACCATTTCTCTTTCTCTAAAGATGCAAGGCACACACACATACACATCTTTATATGATCATCATGTTTGAACACCATTATCTAAACGTTTTTGATAACAGATTCTTCTTGTATATTTTTCTTTACCCTGTTTGATATCAAAACTGGACCGGTCGATATGGATACAAAATAGAAAACAAGAAAACAAAACAAAATGATGATGATGATGATAATGGTATAGAATGAAAAGAATCACATATCAAAACTTGATGATCGAAAAAGAAAAATTCTTTGTGAAAAAAATGTAAGAACAACAACAACAACAAAAAACTTAGACCAACAAGATGTTACAGCCAAGAAGTAAAGAATGAACACAAAAGGGAAGAAAGTCTAAATGTTATCATAGATAGCAACAATAAGTTTTTTTTTGGTTTGATAAAAAAAAAGTTACAAACAACAAAAAAATGCTTCGTTTTTCATCACTATCAATGTTTAGTCGTTGTTTGAGTATTGATGTCACACGCACAAACATAGAACAATGTGCGTGTTTGTCAAGCAACAAAAAAAAAGTTTTGTCCAGTAGATTCAGCGACAAGAATCATGAACAAAAAAAAGAACGATAAATCAAATGCAAGCGATATTGGAAATCGAATTTTTATTCTTGAACACAATGAAATTTTGCGGCAGTCCACCAATATCTTCAAGAATTAGAATTCGAACAGAACATTATTCAAATCTTCAATTTTAATACTTTAATTCATATTAACTATAATAACTATTATCATATTAAAATTTGAATCAGAATAAAAGGCAAATATAGTTAAGCTTTTACGATTAATCAAACAACGTTAACTGTAAAAAATTCTCACACAAGAAAAAAAAAGAAAAGTTTTTTATTTTGAATAATTCTTGAAAAAATATAATAAAGATCGAGATTTGTCAAAAGAAAAAAAATTCTTTTCATTTTACTTAAGAAGCATTCAGAAGAAATTGAGCGTATATGTATGTGCAAAGTAAACGGTCATCATCATTACATTTTTTTTGAATTATTCACTTTAATAAATGGATTCTATTCACACTTCCTTTGTTAGTGATGGGAAACAATTTATTTTGTTATTGAAAATTGTTTATTTTCTCATTTGAACAACAATACTTGCTATATATAATACAATTTGAATCACTAAATTATGAGTAGATATACAAAAAAAAAACTAAATTGTAAAAACAAAACAAAAATTGTTTTACGTTTACGTTTTTTTTGAAGAATTGATAAATTCCAATCAACTAAGCAAGCAAGCAGAAAATTCAAGTAGAATTCAATTTCATTGTATGTGTGTTGCAGTGAAAATGGGTTAAATGCATACACACATCTTGTATCCTTACATTGAAAATCAAAAACAAAAATTACCAAACTATCACCCCATTCTTATAGCTTTATGAGACTAGATTCTTCGTAGATGTTTATAAACAAATAAGAAATCTTTTTTTCAAAAAACATTCCATTGATTGATGATGAGATCTGAATATCCCATTTAACAGCAGAGAATCATCATCATCATCATTGAAAAAGACTCACAAATGATTATGATGATGGAAACTATTTCTACCATATTTATTAAATGGAATATTGAAAAAACGGCTACTACTAAAAAAAAGTATAGATCTTGGTTCATATTATCAATTCTAACACAACGACATTAACGCCTGCATCGGTCTGTTGTTGTTTGCACCATTTTCCATTTTCTAGACTATCAAACCGGTTAATAGGTTTCCAAAAGAAGACCAAACTAAAACCAACTGATTCTAATGACTTGACTCGTTCAGCGTCCATATAATAAGTAGTGTGATGATGATGATGATGATGGTTGTAAACTATTTTATGCCGAACAACAACAACAACAATTTGATGTCTTCTTGAATGTTTAGTTCTTATTTATTTGCGTATAAATGAATAGATCTGTAAGTAAAAGTAAGTAAACAAAAAAATAAAGTTAACAGTCAAAGAAAAAGAAAAAAAAATCGCATAGTGTTAATGTTTCTGGATAATGAGCTAATTTAAATTGCATTACAACAAACAAGATAGAAACTATTGGGAATAAATATTCAAACAAATATTCGATCATCATCATCATTCTATACCGGATAAGATTGTTCCCAAAGATCATCGAAAGATTCTTAATAATAGTGTGAATGAAAATTGTTGACCGCTTGGGAAACGAATGAATGTGAAAACCAAACAAAAAAAAACTCTCGTGTTTTCATCTTAATAATATTAATACTAATACAACAACAACAACAACAAGTTTAAGAGACATAACATACTCTAACAGTAATAATTTATTATTATACTTGAAGATGGATATTCAAATGTTATCCCCAAGTAAAAATTGCCTCAAGTAGTGAAACTTGTATTCCGTTTTATTATTATTACTATTATTTTGATTCTTTATTTCGGTTAAATGTCAGTCAGTCAGCTAAACACACTATACGATGAAATAATAAAGACTTTTCATCTATTTTGATAAAATTCACATTTACTACAATCCAAACATCAATGGTATAAAAAAAACATTTTGCCTTGTTGTTTCTATGCTGTTGTTACTGTTAAGTTTGAGAATCGAAGATGTAGCTGATGATGTTGATAAGAATTATAAGTCCGGAAAAAAACAAACAAGAAAAAAAATCAAAACAAAACGATTTTGCTGTATTTGTATTTAACACAAAATGGATGATGAAGATTTTTTGTAAGTGTATTATTGAAGTAAGTAAGTAAATTAGCAATTTCAAGCCAACAACAACGACAGATAGAGAAAGTCATCAAACATTGAAGAAGTGTCTTTAGATATCCATTACAAAAAGTGTGATTTGTTGAAATAAGTAGTTTAGTTGCAATTATTCTTGGAAATGGATTCTACCAACAACAAAAAAAAAAAGACCTAAGCATTGCATTAACTGAATATCATTATCACAATAGGATGAAGTCATGAAAAAAAAACAAAAAAAAGAGTTAAAGAAAATAATTTGAAAAAAGAAGAATAATAAATTAAAGAATTGTCCAAATATGATAAGATGTAGGGACAGAGTAAAATTGAACCGAAATTTGAAAATTCTTATAATTTTAGAAGAAAATTCCTACAACATTTATTCAACAACAAAGAATTTTGAAGATAATTATTTTTGATTTACAATTCATAGCGCTGATTTGTGATTTTATATTTGTTTGAACAACAATAGTAACCACAAAAAAAGTTGCGGCATATTGATCATTTTTATTATTGCACCCTTTTTTTCCAATTCTCATTCTTTGCAACAATAATGCTGGTATGAATGATTCTATGGTTAATATAACCATATTGGTTTATGATGTTATTTGCATAATATTAAATTGAAGAATAATAAAACAAAAAGAGGGGTAGCGATAAACAATGATGACCAAAACAAACCAAATAAACAAATAAACAGTCAAAAGCTTTCCGATAATAAATCATCAAAACAAAAGCGACCAGTGTGAAATATTCTGGTTTAGTTTTGAAGAATGGGTAAAATAAAATAGAAAAATCGACTGCATCTCTCCAACATTAGTTCTGTTTTTGAAATGAATCAGGCCAAAAAAATGGTACCACTCTTTTTTCCATATACGCAAAGAAGAAAAAAAGGCAAACAAACGTTCAATACATTCACATAGCTTAATTAAGTCCACAAACACTTTCAAGCAGAATTTTCACACACACACACAAACACCAAAGAAACGAATACCGCCTATATCATCATCGTACTCATATTCAAATCAGACAAATTTCATATAATCAATGTGAAATGGAGAATAAAGAAAACATACATCATTTACATAACTTAAGAATATGAAATTCAAAAACAAACCTGGTGATGACATACACACACTTACAGACACAGACAAATCATTTGATTTAGACAGAAAAATCAAATTGATTGGATGAAAGAGAAAGGGAGAGAGAGAAATCAAATTCAAAAACAAAGAAGAGAAAATAAAACAGAAATGAAAATGAGAACTGGCTAAATGTGGACAATCGAATTATTGCGTGCAAGACATTTTGGTTGATGATGGTGGTGATGGTGTGGGCGTCATTGGATATATATAAAAACAAATAAAGACAAAAGCCAAATTCATTTATCAGGTTAAGAATTATAGAATAGAAAAGAAGCCAAAGACAACAACAAAAAATCGAACAATCCTATGGTCTATTCATGTGTCAAACATCATAAATCAAGTTTCAGGCAATAGTTTTTGTTTTTCTTTGGATTTCTGATTATATTTCTCTGGTCTATAACTTTAAGGTTGGTGCTTTCATTTTTTTTTTGTAGTTGTCAATGGCATAGAATGAAAAATCATCGAATCATAGGAAATCCACAATAAGCAACGTGATTGGTGATGAAATGAACGTTGTTTTTCAAAGAATGAATAGATTTCAATGCAGCCGCCACAAGAATCAAGAAAAATTGTAATACCAGAGATATAAAAAAAAAGAATGGAATGAGAAAAACGGCGCCCAAATCCTTGAATGTTATTACCGAAAGTTAGTTCCAGTATTTTTCTTTACTTTCTGTATACGACTTGCGTGTAATCATCTGTCCATGTCAAAACGAGTAAAATGACTTTTCTTCAAGGCTTTTTTCCCCCTTACCAATCTCTATACAGTGAATTCAGGATATTTCATTTTCACATTTCAAGAAGACTAAGCTAAAGCTTTATTTTTACTTTATTTTCAAAGCTTATATTAAGACCGACAAGCAACCAACAGATTTTTTTTTGTGCATTGCATTCATTCAACCATTTATTCTATTCATTCATCTTTTTTGACTTTTTTCTTGTTCGTATACAAAAGTCAAGAATAGTGAAATGACTGACAAAAGGATTCTAGTAAAGCAAGAAAAAAAACTCATCGAAAAAAATACAGCCAATTCAGAAAGATGAATGTGAAAAAATTCCATATATTTACAATGTATTTGGGTATTAGATATGGAATCTTTTTTTATTTTTGATGAAAAATACATAATTCATTCATTCATTCATCTATCGACTATGTATTTCACTCACTCACTCATTTTTTTCTAAAACGAAAAATCAACATGAAAAAAAAGAAACACTACAAAGCAGATGATAATGAGCTGAATAAATCCATCTTGCTGTTATGACGATGTTCAAAAGTCTTATTAAGAAAAAAAACCGGGAAAAAAGATTTGAAAGGCTTGATGTCAAGGTGGCCAACAATATTCTGTTATAGTATCATTAAATGAACAAAAAAAATTTTCAACATTTGTATAATAATCATTATGAGTGATTAGACGTTAAGGTTCAATGTTGATGACATGAAGAATTATTAATTAAAGAATTTTTTTCTCTCAAGATAACAACATTGTTGAAAATGAGAAAATATTACAACGAATAAACAATGTAAAAAGATGAATGATGATTGACAAAAAAAGTAGGAGATAAAAAAATAAAAATGAAAAAAAATCCATAATCTATCCATGTTTGTTGAAAGAATGAATGAATTTTCTGCTTTTTTTTCTATACTTGAAAATTTTTAAAGATGATTAACGGCATCAAGAAAAAAAATAATGATTCCAGAAGATTCTATGAAAGTCAATGATAAGATTACTGAAATCCGATTTTCTTGACAACAAACAAACAAATATCAAAAGAAAAATATGATTCATAAAAAAAAGAAATACAATCATACAACAAGAAAAGAAAAAGCTCGCTATCTTTTTATTCATTTAGGTCGGTCAGTCAATCGATTGAATTGAATTGAATTCAAGAATGATGATGCATCAAACAAAAAACAAATTCCTGTATCTTGTAAATGAAAAAACAACCATATAATTTTGGCTTGACAATTGATAAAAACTATAGTGTGTTTTTTAAAAAAACAATGATATGTTTAGTCACCAGGCTGGTGATTATGAAATCCATCACTGTTTTGTTGTTTATATCGTGTTGATAATGATATGGTTGGATTGTTTTTTTTTTGTTTTTCATACATTTCCGAGACACACCAGAACTATTCTGTAGAATTCAAATAGAGAATATTAAAAAAACAATTTCCAACATTCAAAAAAATGATGACATAATTGGCATCGACATAATATTTAGGGAATCAAAAAATTTAAAAAAAATCACAACGGGACATACATTGCTTTTTGGTTGACGTTGTGTACCACCGATGATTTCCATTGCCACATAAAATATGAAATGAACTGATGAAGAATTTGCCTCCTTCCTACATCCAACGTCATATACATATTTCCTAGGCATCTTCTTCTTCAATCAACAATTTTTTTTTCTTTCTGCCAATCACAACAACAACAACAACAGCAATGCAAAATTATTTATGAATGATAAATTTAAGAATAGAAATTGTATCATTCGATTCAACAACAACAACAACAACAACCATCTATTTTATTTTACAACCACAAAGATAATTTAGAATGCAAAAATAATCATCATCATCAACACCAAACAGGAATATAGGGTTGCCAGATACGGGGAGGACGGGAGGACATGTCCTCCTTTCAGAAATTTTGTCCTCCTGTCCTCCTTGAGCATGAAAATGTCCTCCTTTCATATAATTTTTAAAAAATTTTTGAAAATTATTCAATTTTAATAGACCTTCATGTAATAACTTTTTAAAACTGTCGTGTATAAAATTGGTAAATGCTTTCGCATAACTATTGGTGCACTAAACAAGCTGAATAATGAGTATAAATCTTTTTCATACACTGAAACATAAAGAAAATCCGCAACTAACCAATCCAACCTAAGGCCGCGGTCACATTAGAACAGAATAACAGACAGACAAAACCAAAATTTATTTTCCGCCAAAATTTATTTTGTGTCATGATTTGATTGAAAATACGAATGATTAGATTGATTTTCATTTTACATTTTATCGAACCTTACTTGCGACAAAATGATTGATGTTTTTCTTATTCATTGGATCATAAGCCGAATTGTTTACCTAAGAATTTTGTTTTTAATTAATTGAAATGTTGAATTTCGAATTTGTGAATCGAACTAAAAACATATTTAAATCAAAACTGGAAAATTCCAAAGGTTTCAAGGTATGAGTGTTTTTTCTTTAATTTCATTAATTATTAAACAATTTAGAGAATGAATGAAATTCCCTCACATTCATTGTCTATGTTAATGTGAAAACGTGGTTTTTTCTCGAAATGATATATAAGTCGTGATATCTCATAATATCGAACTTCAGCAATCGAAATTATGTAATTTACTATTGCTATTCACGATTCACAATCAACTATTGGAAAAGAAGAAGATTCTCAGCTATCATCAAAATCTTTCTTTATTCTTTCCGTTTTTGCTCAATCAATCAGCTGAACGAGATGAACAATTATATTCTTCTTAATAATATAGTCGAAGATGAGACAAAACAAGCCTAAGTTTTGAGGCATATGCTGTATGAAACAAAATTTTTCTCGGCAAAGAATTTATAAGGATCAAATTCAATACCAAAACAATAAAGCAATTGTGACTAAAATTTACAAAACGAAGGAATTGGATTTTAAAGACGCAGATCAAATTGATTTCCTTCTGTGGCTTGATTATGTTCAAAACGAGAACCTTAATAACGACAACTTTTCAGATTACCAATTTATATTTGTTATAAAAAGATATTCTTCACCTTAGATTGGAAATTTGTATTTGTTATAAAAAGATATTCTTCACCTTAGATTGGAAATTTGTATTTGTTATAAAAAGATATTCTTCACCTTAGATTGGAAATTTGTATTTGTTATAAAAAGATATTCTTCACCTTAGATTGGAAATTTGTATTTGTTATAAAAAGATATTCTTCACCTTAGATTGGAAATTTGTATTTGTTATAAAAAGATATTCTTCACCTTAGATTGGAAATTTGTATTTGTTATAAAAAGATATTCTTCACCTTAGATTGGAAATTTGTATTTGTTATAAAAAGATATTCTTCACCTTAGATTGGAAATTTGTATTTGTTGAATGAAGATTCTCTTCATGTTAGATTACCAATTTGGATTTGTTAAATGAAGATTCTCTTCATGTTAGATTGGAAATTTGTATTTGTTGATTGAAGATACTCTTCATGTTAGATTGCCAATTTGGATTTGTTAAATGAAGATTCTCTTCATGTTAGATTGGAAATTTGTATTTGTTATAAAAAGATATTCTTCACCTTAGATTGGAAATTTGTATTTGTTGAATGAAGATATTCTTCATGTTAGATTTGAAATTTGTATTTGTTGATTGAAGATTCTCTTCATGTTAGATTACCAATTTGGATTTGTTAAATGAAGATTCTCTTCATGTTAGATTTGAAATTTGTATTTGTTGAATGAAGATATTCTTCATGTTAGATTGGAAATTTGTATTTGTTGAATGAAGATATTCTTCATGTTAGATTTGAAATTTGTATTTGTTAAATGAAGATTCTCTTCATGTTAGATTTGAAATTTGTATTTGTTGAATGAAGATTCTCTTCATGTTAGATTTGAAATTTGTATTTGTTGAATGAAGATATTCTTCATGTTAGATTGGAAATTTGTATTTGTTGAATGAAGATATTCTTCATGTTAGATTTGAAATTTGTATTTGTTGATTGAAGATTCTCTTCAT
The DNA here is from genome assembly GCF_027571235.1 of Dermatophagoides pteronyssinus. NCBI lineage: Eukaryota > Metazoa > Arthropoda > Arachnida > Sarcoptiformes > Pyroglyphidae > Dermatophagoides > Dermatophagoides pteronyssinus. The sequence continues at coordinate 590,878 of NW_027461547.1, read as the reverse complement.
GTTAGATTACCAATTTGGATTTGTTATAAAAAGATATTCTTCATGTTAGATTGGAAATTTGTATTTGTTATAAAAAGATATTCTTCACCTTAGATTGGAAATTTGTATTTGTTATAAAAAGATATTCTTCATGTTAGATTGGAAATTTGTATTTGTTATAAAAAGATATTCTTCACCTTAGATTGGAAATTTGTATTTGTTATAAAAAGATATTCTTCACCTTAGATTGGAAATTTGTATTTGTTATAAAAAGATATTCTTCATGTTAGATTGGAAATTTGTATTTGTTAATTGAAGATATTCTTCATTATAGATTCCCAATTTATATTTGTTATGAGAAGATTTGAAATTTGGATCAAATGAACCATTTTGAATTAAAAATTAAAAATTTTCATTTCTTGTTTGAGCTGCAATGCTAATGGGACAGTTGAAAATATGAAAGTGAAATTGGAACTTTTCCAAAACATCGAAAACTGTTTAAACTACGAATACATGGAGTTTGGGCCGTATAATTTCCCTGGTTTGCGCACAAGAGCGATTTAATTGAGCCTGGGATACATTTGCAAAAAAAAAAAAAAATGTCCTCCTCTGGCCCTCCGCCGATCTGGTAACCCTAAGGAATAACAAAGAAAAAAAATTGCTTTTCTCCTTTCCCCATCATACATTGCATATATTTTAGATATATTTTTAAGGCTTGAAAAAAATTTCCAAAATTCAAAACGTAAAAAACGAGAATATAACCGACCAAAACGATGCAACAAACAACATTCAGTAACAACAACAACAACAAAAGCACGAAATGAAATGTAAAAAATGGATGAAGAAAGAAAGAAAGAATAAAAAAAAATATTCCAAATGAATACCGTCAAGGCAAAGAAGCGCATCAGAAATAAGAAAAATAAGTCTCCTGCATCGTTTTCTTTCTTTCTTTTTCTCTCTTTGGGCTTTCTTTTTCCATTTTTTCTCGTCGTTTTTTCAATGATTATATTTTCCTCACAGGGGATAATTTATTGGCATCACTGACTGGTGATGGTGGTTGATGATGGCACAAAAAAAAGAAAAAAGAAATTCAGGCCTTGCGGTATTGATAATAATATTTCTGAGACCTAGCAACATATATTCAGTCGATATACGATGATGATGATGATGATGATCAACAATAATGTCAAAACCAAAGTGTTTTTTTTCAGTCGTCATTTTCGGCATCAACCCAAAAAGAATTTATTCCTCTTTTTTTCATGAGCAATGATGTATAATTTGGGCATAGGTTTTTTGTTCACTTTCGATGTTGTTGTTGTCTTCAATATTAGGGTTTTTTTCTGAAGGACAAGTGTGTGTGTGTGTGTGTGTATGTTTGGAACAATCAACTAACAACCAAAAAAAATAACCGGGAATCACAAATGCTAACTAAGCATACTAATACTTTCAGTCTGGTGATGATGATTTTTGCCACCGACAAATACACACACACCCGTCAATGACAACCATCCAACCGAATGAAAAAAAATTGATAGGCTTTTGTTGTATTATGTAACCAATTTCAAAATCAAAATCAGACCAACAAAAAAAAAGTTTTCATTTTTTTCTGTAGCTTCCTTAGTTTTTTTCTCTCGGTTGCCTATATTATTATTTTTATTGTTTAAAATGAAACTCAACGAAAAAAAAATCAATCAATGAAAAATAGCAATCCAAATCATTTACAATGGCGAGAGACATCTGGCGATGATCCTAGTAAACTCTTGTAATTAATAAATTATCAGAAATTATCAAAATAAAAAAGGATAATGGAACATTAGCAATAAGAAAGTCAGTATTTGTCTTAAACAAATGACCAGAAATTCAAGTTTCATTTCATACAATTACGAATCTGAGAAGAAAAAATGATTGTAAAATACGCAAATCATCATCACTATATTGGAACAGTGATTTTAAAAAGACGTTTGAATTTTATTCGTTTGATAAATATGATGAGCTGCAAACAACAAAAAACAGTGCGATATCTAACAAATGGAAATTCTGAAATAAAATAGCTGGCGGCAAATTGGAATTATGAATCTAATTCCAAATATCAAGTAATCGAAGTGGAAAAACGTTACATAGGCAATCAAATGGAAAAGAAAAGCGAAAAAAATATGCAATTGAAAATGTAAAAAAAAACTATACAACTGACTGACAAACCTTTCCAATCAGTATCTTTAACTGTAAATATTTCAATAAAATCAAAATTCACATTTTGTTACATTTTGGCAAATCATCATTGTATTTGTATCATTTGCTAAATTTAAAAGAAATAGAATTTCGTTTCGTTTTTTTTTGTTGGTTTTCGATTAAACGAACACAACGTCAAAACATTCTATTCAATTCAATTCATTGATAGTGATAATGATGACAATCATAAAATGCAATCTATTAATAAATCTAGCCTTACTTTATTTCCATTTTATTCATTTTAGTGGAAAAAAACAAAACAAAACGACAACTTTGTTGTTTGTCGCCGAGCAAACAAAACAAAAAAATCGATCTCTGGCAAAACAAAAAAACGAAAAAGATATAGAGAATAAAGTTATTTCTTGAGAACAAAGAGTGCAATGGTGGCTGTAATTGGAACCGAACCATTCTCTTTTTGTACAAACACTGAAGAAAATTATTGACAAACATTTTCATGGAAAAAAGAAGAAAGAAGAGAAAAAAAACAAATTCAAATTGGATGATCCAAAATCATTGGAAAAAAAACAGAACAATGTATATTATATAATGCAATGACTAAATTCTTTTCGTATTCAAATGAATAACATTAAGAAAAAACAGATAGATTGAATGATCAACATCGAAATGATCAAACAAGACAATCAAATTGAATCTACAAAAAGTAATGGCAAATTCTAGTTTTTTGAGATGATAATTCTTTTCAAATAAAAAGAAAATAATAATATAGAGGCCATCATCAACTTCGATTACAATAAAAATAATAATAAAGCAGATCAAAGTTAATATCTGGGTTGAAATTTTTGAATTCTTTTTTTTGTATGTATATTAAGATAATGATATTCTCGAAAATTTTCTTCTAAACTACACAAATTCAATACGATTGAATGAATTTTCAAAAACGAATTGCAAAAATGTTCAATGATCATAATCATTTTTGCTCACATTTATTTATCATTCAATTCGAATATTGTCATCACATACATACTAATCTTTTTCATGAATTATTTTTCCAGTTTCAAAAAATCACAGAATGATCATAATCATCATTGATAAATTAATTTGCATATCTTACAGTATATAAATACAAGGTTAGGACCAAAAAATGGGCAAACTAGATGAAAAGCTTTGATGCGAGTTTTCCACTTTTTTCCACACACACACACACAATCAAGAATTGAAATTGTTGGCTGATAATGTCTCTGTTCATCATGTAGTTTATCATCAACTATATCATAAAAGAGCAGCTGAAAAATGAAAAAAAAGAGAGAAAGAAATGCAAATTATACGAAAATTAAATTAATAATATTTTTTTTTGTTATTCATTCATTCATCGCATCATCATATTCTGTGTGTGTGTTCTAACAATCAACAGAGAGGAAAAAAATGCAAAAAATAAATTCAACCATTCAACCAAAGACTGAGATTCTGTCATTGTCATCAACAATAACTGGAAAAAAAACAACTGACGACAAAGATCAGATCCATTCTCATACACAACCTATTATAGCAAAAAGAAAAATAACCAAAATTCAAAAACTGGAAAAAAAATTTACGCGGTCGTTTGGATCATATCAACTTGATGTTGTCGTTGTCGTTGTTGTTGTTATTTCTATGTGATCCTATGTGACTGAATACAATTCCAGTTTTGTTTTTTTGCTTTGTTTTGTTTTTGAATGACTAAACGATTATATGGGAAGAGATGGAATGAAAGATCGACTGGATCGGATGGATTGATTCAATGTTATTTTTCTCTCTTTTTCATTTCATAGTTGCATGTCATTGTATGTCATCAAAAACGACGACGAATAAAAAAAATGAAACGTTAAATGACAAAATTCGAGCAAATAAACATTGTTGGCTCTTTCCGTTTTTCTCCATATATATGACCATCATAATCATTGAAATGTTATGCTATTATTATCTTAATACTTTGAGTATTTTTTTCCATTTTCGGTCAACGTATAATTTAATATTATAGAAAAAAATGTAGAAAAACAAGCATTTACAATATAAATTGAAATTGATTATCGATTTCACATCACCATTAGCGTGAATAAAAATGAGGATCATTATTTTTTTAAGCTTTGTCTGATTATTTTAATAAAAAATAATAAGAAGCTAGGACTCTGATGAAATTGAAAATAAACTTTTGATTTTTATGAAATAACAATTCTTTCTTTTTATTTCATTGTAACAATACATTTTTAATCATTTTTTTAATAGTTAACATTAAAGTATTTGTAAAATGATAAAAACGTTTGAGGAATGGCCAAATGAATAAATTCTTCATTTCGATGCAAAATGAATCGATAGAAAAAAATCAGGATTTTCGTTTTCTGAACTTGAATGAAGCAACCAAAGCTCAATGCCCTATTGATTTAATCATATGCCTTAAGGGTAAAAGAAATCTGTATTTAACAAACAAAAAAACAAAGAAGGATATCAGCCTAAAAAATATATACCCAATGTGCTTGAAGGCTTAAAAAAGGAATAAAACCGTATTCTTCAACAGCTCATCATCATCAATTAACTCAGAATAACGTATTAGAATACTTTTATTTTGTTTTTTATTCATTTTGATTACCATTTTTCAGATGATAATATAGTTTAGGCATCAAATAAATAATGAAAAAAAAGATTCAATGGATGATTGATTTAGGAAAAAAAGAATTTAAGAATTTTTGAAAAAATTAAAGCAAAAGAATCTTGGTAAATTTAAGAAAAAAAACTGTAGAGATATACGGTTCTCTTATAATTATTTTTCTTCCAAATAATTACATCGAAAATTCGGAGATCAAAAAAAAAGAAAAAGAGTGAGAAAAACTATTTAATTAGTTTTCTTTTATATTTTATTCACAAACTTCACACTTGCATGAAAAAATCATCCATCTTATAAAAACATGTTGAAGGAAGAAAAAAATGACAAAACTATTGTACGTTGAATGTTCGTATAGAAACCGTATTTGTGTTTTGTAAATCTTTTTTTCAGAACAGACCAAAACAAAGATAAAACGAACAAAAAAAATATTCGACAGATCGACATTTGATTGATTAATTCACATTTTTTACTTGTATTCTATCACCAGAATCATTCAAACAAATAATAATATGTGAGAAAAATAGATGTGATGAACCTTATATATTTGTGTAAATAGATTTTTGTATTTAAAAAAAAGAATGATTTGTTTTTCTCCTCCTTCCACTTATACGAAAACCATCATTTTCTGATGTTCATCTCTGATGATCATAGTCACACACATACACACAAACATAACTAAAGGCTTTTAGTTTTTTCTGGAAAAAAACTAAATAGGACCAAGTGCTTTGATTAATCTATTGGGATCTAGAATCTAGAATTTGGGTGAAAATAGAACGCCGAATAGAGACCAAAAAACCAAACCCTGTTTTAATTAAATCCCGAATGTGTGTATGTTTCCCAAGATTTGTAGTCATAATATATATTTATGTTTATATAAATGGTTAGTGGATGTAAGAAGTAAATTGAGATTGAAGATGTTATTCAGTGATTCATTTGTATTGCATAAAAATAAAACAAAAACAAAACAAAAATAAGGCTTTCCCCTATCCATCACCAATCTCATTGAAAAGGAAAAATTTGTTGTTTCACACACACACACACAAACATTGAATTAGCCGTAAATTGGTAAATTAGCACTCTGATAAAATAAATCAAATCGAAAGCAAATGAGCACCCAAAAGAAATAAAGATATCAGAATAGGACAAAAACAAAAACAAAAGATGCATAACACTATTGTTCCATTTGTTGTTCAAAACATTCACATTTTACTGATAATGATAATAACATTCACCAACCGCCAACCATCATATACACCTACTATAGTGGAACAACAATGAAAATTTGCCATAGTTTTTTTTGTGTGTGTAGTTATCAGCCGGGTTACAAATTAAAAGTGTCAAACGAGCATCAATCGTCTGTTTGTATTGTGTGGTATAAATGGGGGTCACATATTTGTCGTGCGGTTGAAACGTCATGTTAATGTTTCTATAGATAGGAAAAACCAGAGAAAAGAATAACAAATGCCTCGATAAATCTAGATTGCTTGGTTATCGCAATTAATCATTATTAAAACTTTTTTTATTTAACCGGTGATGGCAGACTGCATAAATGGATAAATATTCATTCATTCAAGCTCTGATCAATTTAGGTCAAAGTGCCGAATACTTGTGAAGATGTTGAAAGTTTGTTTAGTTATGTTGAGTTATACTTATCAGAAGAATCCATGAAATCAGAAAAATATGAAAGCTTTTAAAAGCAAAATAGAGCTAATTTTTCATTTTCAAATCTAAATGCCAAAAAACCAATTTCAACTTGATTTTAATTAAAAAAATAAAAAAAATTCAAAAACTAAATGTCTAGAATAAAAAAAATAAACGAACAATCTCATTAGAACGATAGTGTGTGGTGGCCAACTTGAAAATCGATCGTATCAAAATTGTTCATTTTTTTCGAACTGATCAATTCTGATCGATTGACGATGAATGAACAACAATACTTGACCATTATGATATTGAGAATAATAGAGATTTTCATTAAAATGATGAAAATTGGCCTCAGAGACACTAATAGAAAATTGGAACTGATAGATTTGTTTGGTTTTTGCAGGATAGTTATTTTTTCTGGTTACTGAAATGAAATGAACATACTCTTATATATCACTGTTTAACATCTAACTTTTTTTTGTTCGTATGTCGTCATCTTCGTTTCACATTTGGCGGCATTCAAAGATAATTAAATTTATTTTCACATCTCACAATATCCACTGAGAAAAATATCACCCACTCTTTGTTTGATATGACAAAAAGTATGGTATGAAAAGAATAGATAGAGCAAAAAAACAGAGATATCAAAAGTTTATAAGATGTCACCAATCTCTGTGTCTGTATAGAAATTGGAAACGAAAACGAATTCGAACATAGCAAAAACAATATGAAATCAGTGTGTTAGTCTCAAAAGGCCATGAAGATTTTCATTGATGCTGATGGTTTTTTTGTATTTTAATTGAAACAGTAAACGAAAAAGAGAAAACATGCGAACAGAAATGAAACGAAAAAAAACGATGGCTACACAATCACGGAAATGGAATCCAAATAATAGCAACAATAGCAAAAAATAATTCGTATAGAGATTCTCAAACAGCCATACACACAGAAAAATGAAACGTAAAATAGTTCGATTTTTTGCCAAAAAACCATAACATTTTTGGGTTTTAACGTCATCCACAAAATGTTATGGTTTTTTTCCTCAATATTTTATGGAAAACTGAAATCGTGAAATATTAGGATTTTTTTCCAGAATATTTCATGATTTTTGGCCAATCTTATACTCAGCCCAAACATTTCATGGATTTTTTGTTTTGCCCAAACATTTCATGGATTTTTTGTTTTGTCCCAATATTTCATGGATTTTTTGTTTTGCCTCAATATTTCATGAAAAATTTCTGGACTTAGAAAATTTTTTTCATTTTTTGGATTAATCAAAATTTCATAATAAAATATGTACAATTTGACACTCGGCCAAACATATCGCGTTTGCAATGAATTTGCGAAGTTGGATCTACAAAAAAAATGATTGATTTGAAACCACGTTTCAATGAGAATGGAATTCTATCCTATCCTATCTTCCGGTCAGAATAATCATACAGACAAAATGGATGTTTCCTAAGCAAATTTTTTTCAATAGGGCTAAAGAAGAAGGTATTGGATTGGATCTTCCTCCATTTGTCTACGATGAGTTCCAATCGAATTGACTAATATCTAATCTGGTTAAAAAATGTGAAGGGGTCAAATGCTGCAATTTGATCATGAAGCCAAAACTAGTGGCTGTTGTTAACTGGCTTTGTAAACAACTGTTAACCTAAAATTGCTTTTGAATATCTGATTGGATTCATGATCGATTCATGAAAAGATTTGGTAAATCGATGTTTGTTCGATTGAGCCATAACAATTGAACTTGAAATTTGAAACAATTCGCTAACATTCGAAACATTGTTAATAATTCAATTTAACAAATGAAATAATTCGAATCCAGCATTTTTGTTTTTAAACGAAGTTTTTGTTTTTCGTTTGCCATTTGACTATTTTTCGAATCAGAAAATATTATTTTGTGTAACGGCTCAAAGCATGGAAAAAACAATAGAAAGCGTTGTGGCTGGATAAGGAAATCTCCAACGGTCGAACGAGAAATCGGAAGCGATATGGAACTCAAGCAAGCATCAGTGGTGAACTGAGGGCAACCAAGGAAGATTCATCCATTCATGATAAATTATTAGAAATCACATAGCCATGATTTGAGCGATAATCTGGAAAATAAAGCAAACAAATCGGAGAATTTCAATCTATCCTTGGCCAATAATCTTAATTTTTTATAATTTTATTCACTGATTAACTTGTTTACTTTTTGTTTATGAATTTAAAAATGATCTTTATGCCACCTTAGTCGGCTAAATTTATCTTTCTTTTCTCTTTTATTTCGCATTTTTTTGTAAATAAAAATATTTTTAACCAGAATATTTCATGATTTTTTGCCCAAAAATATTCAGTCTTTTTCCAGAATATTTCATGGATTTTTCCAAGAAATATTAGGTCTTTTCCAGAATATTTCATGATTTTTTGGCCACAAATATTTGAGTTTTTTGCCTCAATATTTCATGGATTTTGCCCAGAAATACAAAAAAGAAAAAAAACCATAACATTTTGTGGATGACGTTAAAACCCAAAAATGTTATGAATTTTGCCGTATATTTTACGACTTTATTTTTCTGTGTGTAATAGGAAAAACAAAAGGCCAACTGGGAAAAAAACAAAAAATATAAAAAAAATAACTTCACAAGCGAAAAGAGTAGGAGCGAATGTCCATTCGTTTAGGCCAGGAGACATACACACACACATGATATGGCCATATCTGACAATGAATGAATTTCCGGACGATCAACCGAGTCAAAAAAAAGAAAAAAAATCGAATGACGATGTTATTTTCGGTTGGTCCATTGATTTCAAACGGGTTCAAATGATTGGAATGAATCGAATCTAATGAAATGGGATATCCGAATGAATGACTAGTAAATAAGTAACTTAAAGTAAGTAAAAATAATAGAAATAAAATGTTAGTCGTCAAATTGCAATCAATATCAGAAATTTTATAGGAAGAAATTAGAAATAGTCATTCCTAATTGACCAATTACTCACAAACACACACAGACAATCACCTGGAATCAATCAACATTTCAATTTCGTTTATGTTTATTATGATAGCTATACTTTAATCATCATGACGATTCAATTTGTATCAATAACAAAATAGTAAGAGATACGAGGAAAAAAATTACGACCGGAAACGAATTATCAAGGCAAAAGAATAAATGAATGAATCGATTGATTCAAACATTAAACTGATATTGTGTAATAATAATAATAATTTATTAAATAACAAACCAAACAAGAACGGCAATTTTGAGAAAAAAAAACAAAACAAAAAATATGCCATTTGATTATACCAAAAAAAGAGAGAGAGAGAAAGAAAAAAGAAAAGAAATTCTTCAATCATGTTGATGATGATATTAACGGATGGAATTCAACCGGAACAGTAAAATTGTTTGAAAGAAGCCATTTGTTGTTGTTGTTGTTTTTATCATTACATAAGCATGGAATGTTGATTTAATTAGAATGTCAAAATAACCGAAACAACAACAACAACAACAACCAAAATAATAGCTATGCCTTGAATATAAACCTAGTGAAATTTGTGTGTGTGGAATTCATAATAATAATAAAAATAATATTAATAGCAATAACCAGCCATATTGAATAACATGAAAACGATTAATATAAAAGCAAAAAGAAAAAATATATCTGCCGCTATGTGAGAAAAAAAACTATGTACAACAATTGTTACTAGCTAACTTTTCAATGAATAAAATGTACAAATATCGAAATGACATAAAACGATGATGATGATGACATGAAGATGTGCCAACCAGGAAAAACAAAAATCGATGAGAGAAAAAAAATTGTGCTCCATAATAATAAAAATTTTGTAACTATAGTTTGCATGAAAGAAAAAGTTGTAGATAACATGTATTCTAGATTCTAGAAAAAAAAACAAACTCACCCGATAACAATTGGAAAAAAATCTTATTTTAGCTCTTTTGATTAATCGCCTATGGCCATTAGAAATAGTTGAATGATTTGAATCAATAGACAAGTAAAAATTTAACCTTTTGAAATGGTCAGTTTAGTTAATAATCGGACAAACAAAACATAATAGTGATTCCGAAATAAAGAGAATAATGTTGACAACTATTTTGATAAAGAATTTTTTTTTTTGAAATTAATTTAGATCAAAAGAATGGAAACAAGACAGCAGAGACATTGAACAAAATGACAAAAAAAAAACCACGCAAGCAAAGAACTTATCAAGATTGGCTTTTTTGTTATTTATGAAATGAGTAACGATTTTTCATTTATATTGTCGCATAATATGTCGTGATCGTTGAAACAAATTTTTCATCTTGTTCTAAGATTTTTTTCTTTTCAGTTTCAGAAACAAAACAAAACAAAAAAAAGAAAGAAACAAACGAATGACTTTGGTTATTGTCATTGTTTCATGAATGTCATAGCTTCAGGATGTTTCTGTATTCTTTTTTGAATCGAATTATACATTTCACTATCTGTTCCTAAAATTTTTTCCAGTTTAAATTATTATTTGATAAAAAGTTATTTTAATTAATATTAACGCCATCTTTTGTTCCAACATTGTTTATTAACGAAAAAAACTATACGTAAGTACCAAAAATAAACAAATACAATAAAGATCGATGAAATGGTCAAAATAGAAACCGACCGAACTAATTCGATTTGTTTGTTCATATTTTTTTCAACGGCACATTGTATTGGTTGATCAAACAATGGTAAGAAACGATAACCAAAAAAAAACAAGACTAAATGATGAATTTTTTTCCCTCGATGGATGTGGAAAAAAATATCGATTCCGGTGCCAATGGCAGCAATAAGCAGTCATATCAACAACATCCACAACAAAAAGCGTGGTCCAAACAACAACAACAACAACAACAAAAACAAAAACAGCTAAAAAAACTGAAAAAATACAATGCCATAATCTTTGTCGTCATCATTGTCGTCGAAACAAGTAAAAATGAAGACGGAAAACATTAATAATTTTTTTCTCTCTCTCTCTCTATATTCAATTCTGTATACTAATAATAATAATAACAATATAATGGCTTGTTTGGTCCCTTGCATGTTTGGAAATAAAGGAAATGAGAAAAAAATGATATTGCAAAAGATGAAGATCAACATCGGCAAAAGTCGAAAGAGGATTTTTTTTGTTTTGTTTCATTCTACCCTCTCGCATAGGCATCATCACTAAACAAGCAAAAGCAACAGCAGTTTACTATTATAACCATTTTAGGTCACAGATGTTACATCAGAAAATGAGAAAAAAATTTGAGCCTTATATATGGGTGACCATTTTTTTACATCCACTTTTTCATCCATTGATACCAGTAGTAAAAAGAATATGAAATAAACTCCGGAAAAAATACTAGCACCAGCAGCAGCAGCACATGATGATGCAACATATGATGTCGAATAACCATAATGATGATGATGATGAAAAAATGTCTACCATGGAAAAAAATTCTTTTGTTCAAATTACAAACGATTCAAGTATAAACAAATGAAAAAAATTTAAGATAAGATTCACAATATCATCAAGAATATATAGAGTTTCAAAATTTCAAACGGGTGAGAACTATCCTGGAATTGAACAAAGAAGAATGAGATATATAATTGATTTTAAATTTACACATTCTTATATGGCACAAACACGAATAGAATGTGAATTAACTTAAAATTTGAATTTTTTTTTGTTAGAAAAAAATAACACCAATTATTACTATCAAAATCAGTTTCATGGAATTTAATCAACATAAATAAACATTACATTTAGTTATACGAAAAAATAAAAATAAACTGTAGTAAGAATGTGAAGGAATTGTAGGAAAGATTTTTGAAAATATATAAAAAAAAACAGGCTGGCTCAAGCAATGAATCAATGAATGAATGGACCGAAAAGACGTGATTTAAAATGCTATTAGATTTTTTTTCTTTTTTTTTGCCTACACATTCCACACATATACAAATAAATTCTATGTTTTTTTTTCATTCCATTACATGATCAAAAACGATATCTCACAACACACACAAAACACGAAAAAAGAGAATGAAAATGAAAAAGCGAGAGTGAACAAAAAATTCACAATTTTTCACCATTCTTATCAGCCGAATTACGAGTACAAAAATGTCTTTTACAAATATTCTAAACTCTCCCCTTCCCCAGTCGACAACAGTGGATGTTAGCAACCCGAAAAAAAACCAAAAAGTTGCCGAATAGTTAGAAAGCAAAGAAAATCCGGCGAAAAAAATACTGAAGAAAATAGATCAAATAAATCTCAATTTATTACTTAAATGAATAGATATGAGTAATTTTAGTTCACAGTCAAGATAACGAAAATCATGAATATCAAGGAAATTAAGGAATGATTGATTGACGATGATCCGTGATGACCATTTTATCTTAACATTCATTTCATCATTTAGATGAAATGAAAGATACATAAAAATTACTGATGTTAATGGTCAACAATATCAAATCAGTCTTTGTTAGAATGTGAGAGAGATAGAAAAAAAAAGATTTCTAATCTAGTAGAAAATGTTTTTTTCAAATAATTTAGAATCGTTAAACGACCGACCAACCACAGAAAAAAAATATATAAAATGCATCAGCAAAATGGCAATCGAATCAAATTACTTGGAGATTTTTTTTAGACATTTTCATTTTTTTACAATTTGTTCATTGACGACAGTTAACATGGTGGTCAGTGTTTTTTTTTGGCGCATAAAAAAACTTTAGCTTCCTATATGGATGGTTGGCCAAATATTGACATACTAGTTTTTTTTAAATACATAAACTGCATCTAATGGCAGAATTTAGTTGGAATGTTTAACTCAAACGAATGTCAGTGGTCATCATCATCTATTATTCGATGTAATTTTCGAAAATTCTCTACCATCATTTCTTACATCCGAATACAATCTTCATCGTTATTATTGTTGTCATTATTATTAATAAATATTAAAAGAGGAAAACGATTTCAGATTGGTTGAGACAAAAAATTCTTGACCAAAAAAAAAGACAACAAACAATTTATTTCTTGGGGTTTTTCATCAACAAAAAAAAATGATTACGCAATTAGAAAAACAAAAAATTAACATTATTCTTATGAAGATTCTTTTTTCAATCAATTCTGATATATGGAATATTCCATTTTAAGATGATCTAACACAGAAAAAACATTATTGAATTGTTGTCTCAAAAAATAAGAAAACCAAAAGAATGACAACATTGCAGACCATCATTATCATCATTTATTCGTCTAATCATCGTTTATAGGCTGCTAAAGCTATTTTACAGCAAAAAAAAAGAAAATATTCCAATTAAGACTATATATAACGACAGTTGATCACAGTAATCAATACGATCGAAGATGTATGAGAATAATTTTGGTCACATAATCGATCTTTAGATCGTTCAATTTTCTTATTTTTTTCAAAAAATAGCCAAAAAACAAACGTCATTGATGGCAAAAAAACCAACTAAACAATTGACAGTATCAGCAATCATTGAATTGAATAAAATGGTATCGATCTAGAATCTAAGAAATCTGCAGAAATATAAACTTCTAAATAGATGGATCGAGTGAAATGAAATGGAATCCTAAAATGAAATGAAATGAAATGGTCAATAATTGAATCAAATGATTTAGATAAAGATGTTGATGTTGATGATGATGAGTAGATAATGAGAATGAACAAAATATAGAAAAAATCATCAAAGTGAAACTTTAGTGTGAAAGTTGAACCAGATATATTGTCTGTGTGTGGATATAGTAATTAAGTCCAAGCAAAATAGATTGTATTTCTGATTATTTTCACTTAGAAAAAAATCGGTTAGTTTAGTTTTACTTTGAATTAAACATTTTTATTTTATTGGTAAAAAACCATCATCATCATTATCTTATTTATATCCAAAAATGGTAATAAATAACGAACAAAAAAAAACCCAAATCGATGACTATTTGCTAATCAAAATGGATATGAAACCAAAAAAAAAAAAACGATAAGGAATTATTTTGTGAAGAAAAATGAAATGAATTTGAAATTCGATCGTCAAATGAATTGAACAAATTTGAATGAGGCAATCAAAGTAGGGAAAAAATGCGATTTATTTAGCCAATGTCAATTCCAATTGAATTCAAATCAAATCTCACTTCAAATATAATGGCTGATAAAATGAGTTTTAACAATAATATTAGGTAATGGAATGCCAAATAAAATGATTGTGTGTTTGTATAGCTGAAGAATTTTTCAACAGCAAAAAATTGGAAATCTCCATTTCGTATACCTATATAATATATTAGATTTTATCCTGTTACTGTATGAATTGGCTTAAACAGAAAACATTTCAAAGCCAACAATAGTAATGGTGATCATCATCAATGCAATTGTTAAAATGGAATCTGGTTATTTTTTTTGTGAATTCTTGCTTTCTATACACACATTACATTGAATCATGAATAGAGATTGAGGAACAAATCCACAAATTTAATGTAAACATTTCTGTTCTGTTAAATATATGGAAATGTTTTTAACGTTTTTTTTGTATGGTTGAACTCAACGAATAAAAAAACCAATTTAAACTGAATTTCAACAACATGAATAACAAAAAATCTAAAGCAAATCAAATATTGGTCTTTTTTTCTCGCCTTGACCAATTTTAAATTTGAATGAATATTTGTTTGACCAAAAAACGGCGGACAAATGTAAATATAAATAGTAAAAAAGAAGTGAAAAAAAAATTAAAATCATTTTCCATTTGATGATGAAACCTTCCAATCGGATGACTAATTCTAATTGATTTTTATTTTTTGAAAAATCGATTCTGATTGAAATGGATTAGCCATTTTCATAATTATCATTTGTATTATTATGGCAATGTAAAAATGGCTATCATTTTTATGGATTTAAGTCAGAAAAGCCAACATTTCAGGGTTCATTGACGATTACAAAGCTAGAGGCCAATTTAAAATTAAAATAAAAAATCTATATACAGCAACATTCGACCAAAATAAAATAAAAAACAACAACAACAAAAGTGAATTGGAAAATATGCTTGCCTGTTCAACAAAGAAAATATATGAGAGAAATTAATCACGATGGATGGTTTTGTCGAAGCTGAAAATGGCATCCACCATCAGTAAAAAAACTGAATGTCTGACTGGTATCACGAAATAATACTTGGATGAAAATGCATTTGGGTACCAGAAAAAGAGAAAAAAAACAAACAGTTACAAAACGGAATCGGTAACAAAATCAAATTGTGTTACAATTCAAACTTTTCGGTAAAATAAAAAACGATTTTTCAAAAAACAAAACAACAACAACGTTTGATTCTCACATGCAATACAACAATTGTAGCTCGATTTATAACAATCCAAAATCTACTGTATATAACTATTGAGCCAATTAGAACCAGAATTTTTTTTTGTATTGTTTTTTTTAGCATTCAGCAATCATTCTTGAAGACTGATAATGTTTCGTATTCTATTT
Organism: Dermatophagoides pteronyssinus; assembly: GCF_027571235.1. Lineage (NCBI taxonomy): Eukaryota > Metazoa > Arthropoda > Arachnida > Sarcoptiformes > Pyroglyphidae > Dermatophagoides > Dermatophagoides pteronyssinus. The sequence goes on along the minus strand of NW_027461547.1, from coordinate 574,941 downwards.
TCAATGTTTCAACAAAACAAAACAAAAAACATTGAAAAAAGGGGGCCAAAATAAATGAATGGTATAGTAAAATTGGTTTGGTTATTTTTTTACATTAACACAATGAATCACTCAATCGATGGAAAAAAATCAAAACAAAAACAATAATAAAAATATATAAAAAAAACGGAAACACATACAAAGAAGCAATTTGAAAACAAAAAAAAAAACTAAAACTAATTGAGCAAAGTATTTCCTCGATATATTTTTCCACACGGTTACAAACAACAACAATGAAATGAAATGAAACAACAACAACAACAACAACAAAATTGTTCGAATACATGAAAAATGGATTCTTTACTTTCGTTTACACACTTGTCATTTGTTCAATTTCTCATTTCTACATTTTTATTTGACCATTGTTGATCGATTATGGACGACGGCGAAGACGGCGAAGAACATGAACTTTTTTTAAGTTTGATTCCATTCAGTATACATGTTGAAAATCAAAAAAAAAAAAAAATTGGAAACACCGAAAGTAAGAAGAAAAAAACTTTTACTGCTTTAATGTAAATTTGAAAACAAAAAATGAATCAATTCTTGTTCTTCAAAACATATATCGTTTCGTTTCATTTGGTTTTTTTTTGTTTCTTTGAGAAAAATAATAATAATAATCGACAAATCGAATCGAATTTTTGCTTTTTTCAAAAGAAAAAGTTTTTTCTTTTTGAAACAAAAAATAACATAAAGAATCAAAACTCATTTGACAGATAATCTGTGTGTGTGTGTATGTATGTTGTTCAGCTGTTTGGATCCCCGATACAATCGCCCATTCTTTATTCTAACGTCTTAAAGAAGAGTGAGAAAAGAAAAAAAACGAAATAAGTATGCACATTTTTTGTTTTCACCCTGTTCAAGTTGTGTGTGTTTGTGATGGATTGATCGATGTTTTTCATTATTCCGAAATTTCTTTTTCTTTTCACTCCATCTTTGGGTTTGGTTGTATACATATGATTATATTAGTTTATTCCCCGGGTCCTTACTATTGGACATATCGTTCAGAATTGTTTTTTTTGGATTCAGTGAATCAAAAATCGACAAACTCACACACACGCTTCACATCGAGGGAAACCAGCAAAAAAAAAGTTTGGTCGATCAAATCTACTATCCACGACTACTTTTTTCACATCCAAGTCCATACAAGATGAAAAATATTTAAACTAATATGAAAGATAATTGGTATGACTATACAGTATTCTCTTTTTTTTTGGTTAATGACAATAACCTTATAATAGTAACTTGCACCTGTTAAAGTTAGTCAGTTCTTCATTCATTATTTCCACTTTGAAATGAAAAACTTTGAAACCAATAACACAGCTGGCTAAAACTTTAGACAAAAAAAAACTTCATATTTTTTTCATCGCAATTTTTTCATTACTATTTTTTTTCATTGTGACATCACATTGTTTGATAGTAAAACTTCTTCGTTGAACAAAACGGAAAAAATTGATAACTTGTGATTATTATTATTCAAAGATTGAGGAAAATCTTTTTTAATCGATGAATTTTTTTTTGTTGCCCAAAACGTGAGAACCATAATTTCAACGATAATAGAGAAATGAGTAGATAAAATTAATGATCGATTTAAGCCTAAGATTTTTTTTTCTTCATTCAAGACTAAAAATATTCTATTCGATCAAAACAACCAACAAAAATCTATACTCTTAAATGTTTCTAAAACAATATTGGATGTTTGGATATGGCAGAGAGAAAAAAAAATTTGCCATTAAAAATGATTTAGATCGAGAATGAAAAAAAAGTTTCAAACGTTTCTCCTTTTTTTTTGGAAAAAAAGCAACAACAAAAAAAATCAGCTGAAATATATTCGATTTAATCATGTCTATATGTATACGCCAGTATGTGTGTTCAAAGAGATTCATTCCAAGTGAAAAAAAAACAAAATTCAAATCTATCCATCTGACTTTTGTTTTTGGTTCCTGAAAATTGAAACAATTTATTTTATATACACACAATAGACAGAAGACGAAAAGGATTGATTTTTATTCATTTTTTTTTGCTTGTATAGATGCAAACAAAAAAAAATGCACATCAATTTCAAGTTTTAAAATACAGAAAAAAAAATAAAATAAAATAAGAATACAGAATGAAAAATCCTATCAAAGAAAAGAAATTTGAAAAAATTTTACCCAAATATAAATTGAGATTTCTTTTATTCTACGTGTTACACACAGACACACAGAATTCCTTTACAAACTGAATAAAAAACAATATGGCAAACAAAATTGAATTGATAGAAAGAAAAAGAAAATTAAACTTTTGTTTTTGTTTGATACTATACTATTATGAACATTATTAGCATGAAAATGGAAAAAAGTAAAAGTGAACTTTTTTTGGTTGAATTGGCAACCAAAACAATACGAATATGAATCCATCAAGAAAAAAAACCGGCAAATTTGAAAATTGGATTCAACTAAAATACAAAAGAAGAAATCACTGATATGAATATTGTTATTTCAAATAAATGCAATCATATTATGCATATCAAATCTATAATGAACAAAATGTTCAACAAGTCGATAAATACCTGAAAATTATTACAAAAAAAAAAATCTATTCAAGCTAATCAGAAATTGAATTGTATGAATTTTTAAATGGAAATGTGCCAATAGCGCCACATATGGGTACAAACGGAAAACAAAATTCTTTAATTCTTTAAACATTGAATTACTTGTGTCACTAATCATGATGATGATCATGTCAAATATTGATAACAACCAGAATATTTTACGGAAATTTTCTACTTGATCATTCAAAGTTGAACTTAAAATCTTAATCAAAAAAAAAGTTAAAACTCTAACAATAGTGACCGATAATAAAAAAAATCAAAGAATTTATAAGTCTACGAAAAAAAACTTTCGATGATTAATGATTATAGAGCGTATAACCATCATTGATTTTTCTAACATTAGTTCTATTAAGTATCGAACGAATATCAAAGCCACAATAATATACATCAAACAAAAAAAAAACGAAAAGAAAAGAATAAAACTTTTAATGGTTTATATCACTATCAATGTATTGTAAATAATCTAAATTATCGTTTTTTTTTGTTTCGTTAACGAAAATCACCATTATGATGATGATGATCGGAATCATCGTAAGATTAAAAACGAAAACAAAAAAATCATTATCAACGACCACGGTGATAACTTTGACAATGATGATCATCATCATCATTGTAGATCTATAACATTAGAACTAAGAAAACCCGAAATAAAAAGTGGCATAAGTTTTGTTCACGGGTAATGAAATTCTCGATTTCAATTGTGATTTTAAAGTAAATCAAAAAAAAAAAAGAAAAAGAAATTGACTGGCAAAGAAAAAACAAAGAAAATAGAAATATAAATAGATTTTCTTCATTCTTTCGTTCATCATCATCATCATCAATATTCAGTTGTCGATCGTATCGATCAGAAATGGAAGCGAACAAATGAAAAAAACAATCATCGATTGAAAACATCGAAAAAAAATGTTGGACCAACAAAAAACCATCACCATAAGAACGACATTTTGACATTTGGAATTTTGGTTGGAGCATTTTTTTTACCAAACTATAATGTGATTGAGTCATCTTGATTCCCATTTTCTAGCCATCAATACAATGAGAATTTCATTTAGACTATTTATATTGAAACAATGAGAAAATGAAAAATCATCACAAAATGTGTATGTGTATTTTATGGATTTTATGTGTGTGATGGCTTAAAAATCGATAATACAGTATAATGGTGATGATGATGATTGAAAAAGGGCATCGGATTAGATAATATCTTTATTCATGTAACAAACAAAAAACAAACAAAAAAGGGTTTTTTTTCCGGGGCAAAGGATCACTATCATCAAGAAAGAATGATAATCAAGAATATAAAAAAATGTGCTCACGCACGCACATTGAAAACAATTAATCAAATTAACAGCATCATCATCATCATCAAGTTTTTTTTCACTTTCAAAATGAATGAAAGATCATCATCAGCAGCCAAAAAAAAGGATCAGCATACTTTGCCGCCAACGAAGCGAATAAAAATTATCGATCATAGTGTACACATTCATTTGCTTTCTATCATCATCATGATCATCATTGGAAGTTACGAATAATAATAATAATAATGATGATGGCAAAAAAAAGTTGGGCTTTCCGATTCTAATCTTATATTTTTTTCTTCTTCTTTTCATTTTCTATCTTCATCAGCATCTGATTGCCTTCATCGTTCAATGACTAGTATCAAACCAAACACACAATCATCCATCGTTCATCATCATCATCATCATCATCAGATGAATGTACAAACTATTACAAAATCAATGACGATGAAGACGACAAGTGAATACCAGATTATCAGTGTTATTTGTCCATAGGCACAAAAAAAAAGTTATCCATAAAATACACACATGAACACATCAGTCAATAATCTGTCATAGAAAAAACTAGAAAAAAAGAATAAAATAAAATGAATGATCGAGGATAAATATAAAAAAAACAAAAAGAAAAAAAATAATAAAAACCAAGAATCCCATATTCCGGATATGGTTGGTTCGATCTGAAACCAAAAGAAAGCAAAGTTTTCAATTTTCAATAGGATATCAACCAAACCATATATGATAATACAACATACTTAATTTGATCATCATTTCGAAATGAATGAAAATCGATTGATGGATGTATGTGGATGGGATGTGAACATAACAATAATAACAATCATGTACAATTTTTTTTGTCAATGACATCGACAAGAAAAAAAAACATCCAAGTATCAATGTTTAATTCGCAATCATTGCAGTCAAGACAACTGATACAACATATCCGACAAAAAAAACCGGAATCTTAGCGTTGAACCCTGAAAACCAAAAAGAAAATAAAAACAAAAAAAAAGATATACATTCTAGAGCTGAAAGGCTATATGCACAATATAGATATTGTATATTGTACCGGAATAAAATGGTATAGGCATAAGAACCAAATGGAAAAAAATCGATCGATTCTATTCTATTCTATGAATCAGTTCCGTTGTTGAAGCCTGTCATTTTATTTCATTTTTTTGGCCAATGGGTGGAACCCAATGCAATGAAAGCATCAATGGTGTCGATATCAATGTAGATGATGCTGTTTCATTGTTTAACGATCGACATCATCCAAACACAATCCGAAAATCAAATCGAAAATAAGATACACATACACAATACAATAATGATAACGAAAGAGAAAGGAAGTGGAAATAATTTTTTTTTATTCATTTCGATGAATTCAATGAAAACCGACCATCATCGATGATCGATCAACAATAACAACAACAAAATCCCGAATGAAAATGAAATTCATTGGAATAAATAGAAGAATAGGATGTTTGTGTGTGATAAGATCAATAAATTACATTTTGGTAATGGTATCGCAAACAACAACAACAACGATATGAATGATAGATATTGTTAGGATGATGTATGTATAGTTTATGTTTTTTTTCAGACAGGAAAAAATATAAATTTAACCTATGGCACAATAATAACAAAAAAAAAAAAATGAAAATAAAAAACCAAATCTATACACATCACACACACACACATAGCAATGATATTCGTGATTTGGGTAAAAGAATTTGGGATAGTGTAGAAAAAAAAACATCATTATCAGTCACCAATGTATCGATGACTAGATAGTCAAAGACATACATACATACACGCAATAGATCAATCGACACGTACCATCAGAAGAATGTGTATGTGTGTACGGGAAGGGGGTGTTAGTAGAAAATAGATAAAAAAATAACTTTGTTCAATCATAATAATGATAATTATTCAATGTAATTTAGGCCATTATACAAAGATAAATCGTGATCAATCAAATAGAGAAAGAGAGAGATAGAGAGAGAGAGAGAGAGAGAGAGAGAGAGAGAGAGAGAGAGAGAGAGAGAGAGAGAGAGAGAGAGAGAGAGAGAGAGAGAGAGAGAGAGAGAGAGAGAGAGAGAGAGAGAGAGAGAGAGAGAGAGAGAGAGAGAGAGAGAGAGAGAGAGAGAGAGAGAGAGAGAGAGAGAGAGAGAGAGAGAGAGAGAGAGAGAGAGAGAGAGAGAGAGAGAGAGAGAGAGAGAGAGAGAGAGAGAGAGAGAGAGAGAGAGAGAGAGAGAGAGAGAGAGAGAGAGAGAGAGAGAGAGAGAGAGAGAGAGAGAGAGAGAGAGAGAGAGAGAGAGAGAGAGAGAGAGAGAGAGAGAGAGAGAGAGAGAGAGAGAGAGAGAGAGAGAGAGAGAGAGAGAGAGAGAGAGAGAGAGAGAGAGAAACAGGAAAAAAATGGAAGCTTTGTATTCATTTGGATTAATCAACTAACCAAAACCGAACACACACATAAGTGTATATCATTAATCAGAAGAAAATTATTATACAATACACACCACGGGTATGAAAACCGTAAAAGAATCCTCAAAACAAGACATACATATATAATTAGCATTCTTTAAACATAAATTCATCATCATTGTTCGATATATGTGATCAATGGCTTTAAATGATTAAAATTAATACTCATGGATAACTTGAAGATACATTTTTTCCGGGTGAATTACAATTCTTTCGCATGTGACGAGGAATGTTCGAAAAATAGAGAGAAAAAAAGAAACTATGTGGATGGAGATAAAATGAATGACACTGATTAAAATCATTTTTATCAAAAATGTCAATCATTTGGATCATTATTTCTTTTTTGTTTTTGTTTCTATAATCAATGTAATCAATATTGAAAAAAGAGAAAAAAATTTGTAAAGTTATTGAATTCATGAATAAGAATCGAGTGTGAGATGTTGGAATATTAATCAATGTCAATGAAGATTGATATTGTCAGATTGTTACATAGGATCAGCATGAAAAAAATGACAACTAGATGTCTAACGAATATAATTCAACTTCAAAAAAATAAATCTTTTTTTAATTTCATGAAAATCGAAATCTATTTTTCTTTTGTCATTAAACAATAACTAAGGATATGAAACATGAAGAAAAGTTTTCCTTGGAGATAACTTAAAGTTTTTTTTCCAATTCTTTTTCAATTCAAAATTATCGATAGATTTTGAAAATTCTTAAAGTTTTTGTTGTGATCTTTGACCAATAAATTGTTTCATATAAGAAGGAGAATCATCAAAGCTGTCCAGATAAAAATCACAAATAAAATGGCAACGTTCATCGACAATCAATTTTCAAAACTAGGCGTCGACAATCAGGAAATAAATATTAAGAAAAAACAACAACAACAACAAAAGACATTCAATCTTTATCACCAAAAAATACTTATTTTTTTCTCTTTTTGTTTTTTTTTCAATATTGTCAACTTCCACAAGATAAGATGACAAAATTCTTAGTATATCAACGGTCAATCACTACTTTCAAAGATTAACAACAAATAGTGATGCTCAACAAAAAAAAAAAGAAAAAAGAAAAAAAGAAAAAATCTCGAATTATAGAATAAATGGTTATTGCTGTTATTTGGTCAATATGTTTGTATTGTTATTGTTATACAACAACAACACCCAAATCGGACAAAGCAATCAATTGCCTATAGGGACAATATTCAACTACGATCGATCAAGTTTTTTTTTTTGGTTTGGTTTGGTTTGGTTTGTGTCTGAAAATATTCATGTTGACCACAAAAACTAAAACGAAATGAAAAGATTTTTGCCGCACCCGATTTTTTGTATTATTATTCTTTGATTCCTATTAGTTTATCGATGAATAAAATTCGGAATTTTTCAATGAAAAACAAAACGACTATCGTATAACGACAATTGCTAGTATGTATATGATCATCATGCATCGAAATTAGTAATTTTTGTTTAATTTCGTTTGTTTTGTTCCTGTTTTTTGATATACAAATACCGATACGAACTTTTGATAATTTCTACTCGTAGACCATCGAAATCTCATAATAATAATGGAACAACAACCATCATTACAATAAAAATAATCTGATTGTCCAACACACAAACACAAACCAAAAGCATCTATTCGTTTAGTAATACAAAAAGTCATTTCATCAAGCAAAAAAATATACAACAAAGACACACACACACACACACACACATAAATATAAACAGTGCCAATCAAAACTACTATAGTGAAAAAAAAATTCCATCAATCTTAGGCTACAAATATAGAGTGTTTCAATGGACACAAACAAGCGATCAAAAAATACATTTTAATGAAATCTAATGAAAAGAATTCTTGATCACCCTATATATGTAAACATGACATTGATAACAGAATTCTTATTTTTTTCGATTAAATTTAATCATTGGCTATCATTGTGAGACTTCGGAATAACATTCAAGAAAAAAGAATCGAGTAAATGATAATCAGAAATGGGTAAAACGAATTAAGACACAGACAACAACAAAAAAAAACGAAAAGAATAGGAATCATAATTTTCTCTGTTGTTGTCGATTGATTAAATTCCTATATAATACATTATAGATGATGATGATGATGATGATGAAATGACGATTATGATCATTTACTAAAGAAATAGAAGATTGTTTCATGTAATAGTACAACAAGAAATGGGCAGATTGAAGAAAAGACATTATAAACACACCAGATCATCATCATCATCTATCGAGTACATCGATCCATCGTTCGAATGATCGAAATAAATGGAACAAAAAAATATTGACAGAATTGAATTGAAAGAGAAGCAAAAAACCACAGAATTAAATTGCCAAAGACAATTAAAATTTAAAAAAAAAGAAAATCATAAAGTTTTAACAACAACAAAATTTCAATCTAATCGAATTTAGGCAATTTCAACATAAAGCTTTGGTTGAAATTTTTGTTGTTGTTATTCTCATTTTTGTCTAAATTTCTATGTATGAAGCCAGCACCAAATCGAACCACAGAATTGATGAGGAAAAAAAGTCGATATAAATTATCGAAATATAATTATAAAAAATGATAATGAAACGAACAAAGCGAATGAATTACAGTCATGACACAAAAAAAAAGAAAAAAATAATAAAGAAAAAGCTTTCTTTCAAAATGATAAAAAAATAAAATGATAAAAAAAGAAATACGACCAAAAAAAGAATCGATATTAAGCTTGTGTGTTGATTCAAAGAATGAGATTTTCTTTCTTTTTTTCAAACAACAATCAATAAATCTTAGCATCGAATGAAAAGAAAAAGAAGAAGAAAAAAAATTGGTGACATAAACATCCTTACAATCCAATCGATTCAATCATTGTCATATTTTAGTTGAAATTCTTCGATACATTTTTTTGTTAATATTCTATTTGCATCTGGACATCATGCAAATTTGACAACTTACAACCAATATTATAATAATAATAATAATAATATGTATGTATGTATGTAAGACATGGAAAAAAATCTATAAAATACGATAAAATGAACAAAAGAATGATGAATCTCAAAACGAAAATAAAGTAATGTTGAAAAAAAACTTTTAAGCTGCTAATCTATTTGTAATGGGAAACGAAATGGAAAATGGGATGAATGTGTGTGTGGTTATGTGTTTGTGTGTGTGTATGATAGACCAATAACGAAAACAAAAAACGAAGAAGATTCACATACAAATGGCATCCATTTTTCTTGTAAGTCTCAAGAAAAAAAATGAGTGGTAAGTAAATGTGAATGTAAAACTACAACCCAAAATGGAACATTTCAACAACCAAACAAAATGGATCATCATCATTATGATTTCTATTTGTGAAGAAAAAAAAACAAAACAAAACAATGTAATAGCAAAATGAGAAAATGGGGAAAGTGAAAACTAACTAGGTTTGTTTTTTTATTTATCAATGGAATTTTCCAATGTTGTCATTCAAAACACACACACACACACACATAAAGAGAGAGAATTTAGCAAATACATCAAGTGAATTTTGCGTGAGCTCGTTAAGGTTTTCTTTTGTTTTTTTTACTATTTTCGTTTACTATGTGAACCATTATCAACATTATTATCAAACGAGAAAATCAAACCCGTTTCGTATATTGCAATAAGCGAAACAACAAAAAAAAAAAAAAATTCAAACAAGCTATACCTTTTGCTAGCTAACGGACTATAGGATGTTGTTAATTACGACCGAAGATAGAATTAGAAAAAACAAGAAAAAAAATGGAATTCATGTAATAGATAAAATGACTGCAACAAAAAAAATCAATTGTAAGGTAGTGCAAAATAAGTATTAAAAAAAATTACCGGATAGAGCAATAAAATAATCCAGATCCAGGTTCTCAGACAAAATAACAAAAAAAAAACAAACTACAAGTGTGTCCACCATCACCATTATAAACATAAACATGATAATGATGATTATAATGAAAATATAAAGAAAAACTGGGTGTGTATGATGATGATATTCAATCCACATAATTTGTGGTTAGTATATGCTGGTAAGAGACGATAACTCAAACATACAAACGAACAATTGAAATGAAAAAAGAAAAAAAAATTGGGCCAAAACAAATAATGTGGCTAGAATTAGCCATTTTTTTTTCGTTTTCATTCTTTTCTTTTTCTTTTTTTTTCAACAGTCTCTATCTCGATAATATTACACATGACAAAATAAAAATTAACGTGGGTACAATACACACAAATTCTCACTAACACATACAATGTACACATGAGAAAAAAAAATTGTTCGGAAAAAAGGGCCAATCTATTCTCAATTAAAGCAATTATTAATTCTATACACGCATAGAATTTCATCGTTGTTATTGTCGTTGTTGTTGTTGTTGTCGTCGTCGTCTGGGTAATAATAGAGAAAAAAGGAAATTCAGTTTTATGAAAAAAACAGCTAGAATGTATGTTCGTTTGTTTTTCAAATATATTGTTCCATTGTATTAGGAATTTGTTTGTGTGTGTGTGGTACGTGTTATTTACAAGGGTTTTTTCTATAAATATTAATAAAAACAAGCAGCAAACAACAAATAGAATATTTTTTTCTTAGTTATCTTGTTTATTCTTGATGGACAGGCTTTTTCTAACTAAGATTTTTTTTTGTTTAGTTTTCTTTATATAAATGCTGATTCATCATCTGATTCTGAAAAAGAGTCAAGCAAAGTCGAAAAAAAATTGACTGGTCATTATTCATTTTATTAAAAAGGACCAATGAAAACAATGGAAGAAAAACTTCAATCTGCTCAATTTGTTTAAGAGTTGAAAATAAATTGTCAATGAAATTCACAATAATAAGCAAAAATGCATTCTTTTTGAAATTATTTTTTTTAACAACAACAATTCTTGCCTGTTTAGCATAATGGAGTTCAATTTGTTATTTTTTTTGTTGATGATGATGTTTTTTTTTGAAAATATTTCGTATTGTCATGAAAATTCTGATTCTTTTTAATAATTTTTTGTTCATTTATTTATGAAATTTTAAAATATTTGGCCATAGGCTATGTATAGAGATAAGAGAAAAAACAAAACAATATTGATATTGATGTTGATCATAATGACGATATAACCGGCTAATGTTAATTTCCTTGGAATAAAATAAAATAAAATAAAATGAAAGCAGATAAGAAAAAAAATATGACGTTGAATGAACAAACTCTGAAAAAAAACTGAATTTATCACATATGTAAAAACAGTGTATAAGATACATAAATACAAAAAAAAAAGACAATGATAATACATTTCTAATGGGTTTTTAATGGCTCCATATAAAATGTCATATTCAATCTTTATATTAGAAGTTCAAAGTCGTCATTATTTTGATGTAATAATAATCAGACTAAAATATTCTGCTAATAGTTATAATCACATAAAAAGAAAGATTACCGGACCATACCGAATGAGTAAAGAAAAAAATGACAAATTTTTTAGTGAGAAATAAAATGTAAAATATATATTAAAAATCTTCAAACAAGCCAAGACAATAAAAATAGACATAAAAAAAAAAAAATACGGAAATCGAAATTGTAGATAAAATTATTACACAACTATTTTTCCGATGAATATATCCGCCCTGAAAGAACGATGCATTCATATCAATTTTTTTTGTCTAGCTAGTTTTACAGTGAAAAAAAGACATGGCAATAAAATATCAACCAGAAAAAAATGCCAAATGAAAGTTATACACAAAAAAAATACGAATATCGAACACCAAATACAGATTAATGATGATGATGGCAGATGAATCCAACAAAAACAAAAAAACCGTAACCAATTTCAAATGAAAATGGTCCAACGAGATTGCATTCATTACCCTTAAAAAAAACAACAAGACAACATTTGAATTATGCAAATTTTTTTCTTCTCGTTTTTTACTTTGGTTGTTTTTTTTCTATATTCTTTGATGACATTTAATATAAAGCAAAACAAAACAGTTTCCATATCGTTTATCAACCATCCCAATGATGATGATGATGATGATGATGAAAAAGTATAGACCAAGTTTTTGTTTGTTTGTTTATTTTTTCCTACTCCCTTTCCGTTCATGGTTAAATGACTTTTTTCGTTTGTTGAATCAACAAGACAACGAAACGAAAAAAAAAAAATCTTTTGAAAACAAAAACATAACGGTTTTCAACAACAACAACAACAAAAAAAGGATCACATTCGGTAAACACAAACACATTCTTATAGTTTCAGTCTATAATTCCCTCTTTCTTTCTCTTCGGTTGTTTTGAATAAAACTTGAAATGATCAATTTAGGGCAATTTTTTATGTTGACTTTAAAATTTCTTTTTTTTTGTTTGAAAAAGAATCAATGAGAAATGAGAAAACTTAAAACAAAACAAAAAAATTTACTACCAAAAAAAAAATAAAAAAATAAAATAAAGTTGACTTAGAATGTGAGATGTGTTATCATTTTATTCAATGATAACCAAAAAAGTAACAATGGATATTATATTTTTCTCATCATCCAGAATGAAAAAAAATTCACACCAATTTAAATTACCATCAATTCAAATTAAATTTCCTATCGACTTTTTTTTCACTGTCACAGTATTTGTTTTTTCTTTTTAGTTTTGTTTTGTTTTAAATTCATCATCATCATCATCATCACCCTACTCGTCTTTGTGATTGGATGAAAGGAAACTAATGGCATCAACTGATCACGATCTCACCAAAAAAAAAGAGAATAGTCAATTATTAAGTATCGAAAAAATCAACTCTTTGACTATAAATTCTAGTAATTTTTTTTTCTTTTGTCAGCCATTACCCGTAACTAATTTCTATCGAAAATGATTCAAAAAACTGCACCAAAGTTTAATGTCAAAGTAAAGTAAACATCATGAGAAAATTACAACAAAAAAAACAACAACAAAAAAATCCATACCCTGAATCAAACTTGTTTTGCATGCGGGTGATTTTTATATAACCCAATGAACGACTGATTCTTATGACAACTCCATCCACAATAACGATAAAGTCAAATAACAATGAAAAAAACCATAAGAATAAGAGTCAACCCTCTATTAATTCTTAAATAGATAGGCAAAAGAATTTATCGTACATATCATCAAAATTGAAAGAAAAGAATAGATGTGCATAATGTTGCGTGTCATCATCATCATCACTATTTCGTAAGAATCTTGATGATAATCAAATCCATTCAAGAAGAAAAAAAAAGTAATGGAATGGATATAATCAAGCAAAGACGTAATGTTGAAAGAACAGAATATATAATTGTAAGCAAATAATATGCAAAATAAGGACTTCCGATTAATTGAATGTCTTTTTTTCAAAAAAATTTTTCATTGTCAAAAGATTGAAACAGTCAACATAAAATCTGAAGCTAAATCAAAACAACTTGCCGATTTACAAAGAATTTTTTTTTGAATAAATGAAAAACAATAAATTCATTGATGAGACGAATTTTGTTTTTTGTTTTGATTGGAAAATTGTCCCATGAGTGTCATGTGTGGTTATTGTGTTACACAAAATTCTAACTTTTCTGATAAATGATTATTATTACAATCATCATTTCCTATAATTTTTTTTTGTTCTGTTTATTTGTTTCGTTTGAAATTGATTCGATTTAATTTGATGATAAAGACAATTATCATCTTCAAAGTTCGTGTGTATAACCATTGCTACCAGAAAAAAAACATAATCAAAAATAGAATATGGATTGCATTGGGACCACAAAAAAAAATTCGACACCCATGTAATTAACCTATTATTTGATTTGATCATAAAATAAATTAAAGAATTTGAATCACATCAGCCTCATATGATACGAAAATCTTGCGTGATTCTTTTAGAACCTGGAATAAATATACTGTCATATACATGTATGTGTCGTATATGGAACGCATTTTGTAATGTCACCATATTTGATCTATTGTTTTTATTCAGTAGACAGGAAAAAAATATAATTTGACTTGTGAAAATCTCAAAAATTCTTAACACAGACAATATATTGCCATCTATTGGCAATCAGAAACATTTTTTACTGTTTGTAAGTGCCAGCTGATAATGCCCCGAATTTATTCATTCCAATGAATCATGGAAAAATTCGAGTTTGATCATCGACAAGCAATCGATTTATTAGTTAAATCGGCTATTCATTTACAGCTACATGCAGATACCATTTGTTCAGCTTGTCGATATATACATCATTTTAATGAATTTCTCGATAAAAATCTATCAACCATCGAAGATGAAGGTTCAAAATATGATATTGGTGTTGTTGTCACTGCCTCATTATACATTGGTATGTGTCATTAAAATCAAATGTTCAATTTAATAATTATGTATTGTTTTTGTAGCAACGAAAACAAAAGAAAATCATACACCGCTATCAGAATTGATTTCATCGGTGCATTTTCATCTAAAAGTCGAGAATAATCAAATTGATTACAAATCTTATAAATTATTACCAAAAGATTTTGATTATTGGAAATTACGTGATTCAGTTACCTATTTTGAGCTGTTAATGTTGCGAATTTTACGATTTGACCTAATCATTGATTCACCTCATAAATATCTTATATTCTATCTAAAAACACTAAGCAATTGGGTGAATGACAATGAAAACATTGAAAGACTATTCACACTTTCATGGTCAATGTTGAATGATTATTGTTGCTATCATCCACAATCATTACAATGGCCAGCCCATCATACAGCTTTGGCAACCATTGAATTGGCGATTGAGATTTCATGTCCTAAAATGAAAACAATTCTTCAACCAACATCAAGCTGCAATGATGATAGAGAATCTAAACATAATTCATGGTATACAAATTTCGATCAAAAACTTAAAAGTGATACAGTCACTCAAATCATCAATCAATTGCTTGAAATCAATTTGAATGATGAAACTAAAAAAATATCAAGCAGCAATATAAAATAGAAAAAATAATTAACCCTTGTCTTTGCCAATCCAATAATACTAAATGATGAATGAATAAAACGTATAGCCATACGAATGATGCATCCACAATGATGTATTCATGATATATATTGTAAATGTATACGGCCATTGCCATTCCCATCAGAATGATTGTTGAAATTTTCATTAATAATAATTGTTCATTTTGAATTGTGTCACACCAAATA
This sequence comes from Dermatophagoides pteronyssinus, assembly GCF_027571235.1. NCBI lineage: Eukaryota > Metazoa > Arthropoda > Arachnida > Sarcoptiformes > Pyroglyphidae > Dermatophagoides > Dermatophagoides pteronyssinus. Next base: position 559,371 of record NW_027461547.1, on the reverse strand, counting down.
ATCCAGAAGGCGAGCAATGAATTCACTAATGTTAACAATATTGTAATGATCTTGTATAATGAAGATGATGATGAATTATCTTCATCGAATATTTTTGATCGTAATGTTTCACCAAAATTCAAAATAAATGTTATTATTTGAATCATTTCAATCAACATTAATAATGGTTCAATCAATTGTATGATAAAACCATAAGTCACTGTTGTTGTTTTTTTAAGCCAAGAATCGGAAACAGATTTTGTGATGCCACTCGATAGACCAATAATATTGGCAAATAATACTGCCAATGTTGTCGAATTAATAATCGAGAATAGAATCTGTTTATCCACCTAGGATTTGAAATGAAATCCGATTTAGAACAATTTCGGAATTATTGTTATTAAAAGTTAAAAAAAACTCACGGAAAAATAATGTGACAAAAATCGTTCGATCAAATCTACAAAATAGAAAAATACACACAACAATAGAGATTGATAAAGTACAAATTCGACATCATATAATGCTGATATCATAATCCATGACAAAGCAATTATGAATGGTAAGAATTTCAAAAATAATTGAAATTGCCAAATGAAGAATGATAAGAACATGATTAAAACAGAATAAAATAAAATAATAAATCGAATAAATTAAACAGAAAAAAATAAATAATAATCATTGGTTGAATTAAAGCGCCAAACATGATGACGAAAAGATTCGATTCTTCAACACTCATTCAATATTGGATATAAGAATGTGTCATCCAAAAACAACGTCACAACAGAATTTGAAAATTTCAAATTTGAATCATATTTTATTCAATAGATTGAAAACATTTCGAATTAAAATGTGATTATTTTTTACAAAAAAAATACGTTGAAAATTTGTTAAATACAATCGTGTTTAATATATAAAGATGAAAAAAGAGAAGGAGAAAGATAGAGATTTAAATTTAATTTTGTTTTTCGTATGTAATGTGTGAATTTTCAGAACAGAATTCGAATCATTTGAAAATCTATGAATAATAAATATATCTATAGTATGATAGTACACATATTATAATAATAACCATCAGAATCGTATCGACGATAACATTATTGAGATAAAGATGATCAATAAAATGATGCCCAAACTATCAGCATTACCAAAACGATCAAAATGATTGCAATGTAAATTTTGCACTGTATTTAGATGAAATGAAATAAAATGAATGAAATTAATAAGGAAAATAAAAAACAATGTCATGCAAAAAAAAATTCCGGTGCCTTAACGATATAAAATTGTTTAATTTTGGGGAAAATCATTGATCATTTGAAATACCAAACCAGATAACCGATTAAAAGAGAAATAGCGATCAATAAAATTAAGATGATTATAATTTTTTTCTGCATTAATGATGGTGATTATAAAATGATTCGGTAATCGTATTTGGGGAGCATGCATGCAAAATTAAAATTAAAATTAAAATTAGCTAATGAAATTGATCATGCGTAAGATGTTAATGAAAATTAGAATTATAATCAAGCAATGATTTAAATTAGCATTTGAGAGGTCAACATATATATTAATCAATCAATCAATTTGTAGGATGAGGATTTGTGAATGTAATTTTATTCATACCTTTCGAGCTTTTGTTTGATATTCCATTGCCTGTTTTAGTTTCTTCACGACCTTTTTCCACATAATCATGCGTTTCTTGCACATGACTTTCGATACGATTAATCATTTCACCCTTTTTTCACAAAATTTTTTCTTAAATTCAAATTAAAAACATTTGAAATTTACATACTTGATTTTCGACCAACGTGGCCATATCGACAAACATTTCATGTAATTCACGAATACTTTTCTCAATTTTGAGTATATCTTCATGTCTGGCTTGAATTTCTTCCAATTTTTCACGTGCTTCACGTGTTTCGGTTAGAAGCTATAAAGATCAAACCATTAAAATCATGATTAATGATAGATGAATAAAAAACAACATACACCTTGAATGAAAATCTCTGAGCTAGGATTGTCGAGAATTTTATCCAATTCTTCATTATCAATAACTTGATTTGCTATATAAAATTGAATAATTTTATCGGATTAAAATTCAATATTTTATTACTACAAAATTCAACATACTAATTGTTATTTGTCGACGTAATAATTCTTTACATTTCGTACGATATTCAACTTGTTCTGAATTGTATGCATTGATTACATCCAATAATTGCTGTCTCAATGTTTGATATTGTACTGTTCGCATACGATATGAAGCAGAATTTCGATCATTTTGTGTTTGACAATCAATCTCTAATGCTATTGATAAAAAGAGATAAGAAAAAAAATTGATTAAATCGTTTTGAAACGGAACAAAATCGAATGACTAACATTTTAGATTTTCTTTTGTTTTTTTCGATAACATTTTGAAATTGATATTTATATCTTCTAACTTTTTTTTCATTCCTGTTTTATGAATAAAAAAATTGAAATCAGCAATTAAAACCTTTTTTCATTCACTGACATATGGGCACTAACTTTCATCGGGTTTAGCCGATAGTAATATTTGTGAATGTAAATCTTTCATTTCTTTAATTAGATTTTCCATCTGTCTGATAATCTGACGAACATTTTCCACTTTTTCAATGAATTTTTCCATATCCATTGATGATATGATGACTGTACATTGTTCTTGTTCATTATCATCGTTTATTCCGGCTCGCTAAAATTTGAAACAAAATTATTTTGGATTATCAATATTTTAAAACAATACAAACCTCTTTAAATTCGGCAAGACGATCTCGAACCATTTTTTTGTATTGTTTTTTTAGGCTATTTTTTCCAAATATAAACATAAATAGGTTAAGCGATTAGCTAATTGGCCGGCATAAAATGGGCCAATCTTATTTAGAGATAAAAAAAACTGGAAAACTAAACAATGAGCAACCCCCCCAAAAAAAGATAATACAAAATGTGGAAATGAATTTTTTTTTATCAATGAAACTAATCATAAGAATTTTCAATCAATCATCAACATTGATGCTTAAAATTGAGGGAGGTAATTTGTCCTTTCAATCAATTGATCTCAAATTCATGGACACCAAAGACGGAAACAAGATAACAACGATGATTGCAACCAAATCAATTTTAAATTGTATTAAAACAATACAAAATTTATTATTATTGCTGATAAATCGTTAACAATTGTTTTGCTTATGAAAATAACCAAACCAACTGTTGCCAACCAGCTGATGATGGATCACGCATATTTAGCCAATGAATATAAAAAAAATTCCAAATGAGCAATGATAATCATCGGCTATAAACATGTATAGCAAATTGTTTCAAATAGTCGACACTAGATGGCTGGTATTTATTCAAGTGTTATTTTTGAAAAAAAAGAACAATAAAGAATTTGTTTTGTTTTGTTTTTTTTTTGATACGAAAAAAGAAAACTTTTTTTTATTTGAAATTTTCATTATTATAGATAATAGATAAAATTAAATTCAATTAAAATTTTCAAATTTTTATCCTGTTGATTTTTGCTGCAGTTTGTTGATGTTTTTTTTCCAAAAAAAAACAAGAATGAAGAAAAAAATGATGGTATTCGTGTGTCAATGTATTTATGTTTGTGTGTGTATGAATAGGCCAATCGATCAATTATGATCGGCTAGGTTGTTAGATAATTGTTTGTGTTCGCTGTAAAGATGGTCTCGTTCGATGATTGAAATTTAATTTTATTTACAGAATTACAATTTGTTTGGGATTGTGACACATAAAATGGGCATGACAATGATGATCATTAAGAAAAAAGAATCCGATGTTTCGATTTAATTTGGTTGATGAACAACAAATTTTTTAAAATTTTAAAAAAATATAGAATAACCACAAAAACAAAAATAACGGAAGAAAAAACAACAACATCAGCAATAATAACAACGAAAAAAAAGATTTCATTTAAGATTTTTGAAAAAAATTCAATTCAAATTAAAAAATCAAACAAGAACCGAACAAAAAAAAACCGAAAAAAAAAGACAAAAGATTTGTTGTTTCGATACAAGCACGCACGTATACAAATGTCATTTTGTTTGTTTCATAAAATCCGATTCTTTACAATAATCATGTATTTAGAATTACATCATTTTACCCCTTGAACTTTTCAATCACACCCACACACAAACACACACACACACACATATATATTGTTCAAAGGAGGTTCCGAAATCAACTGTAGGTGTAAGTGTTGATGTCTCTGAATTGAATTTCGACAAACACATTGATCGCCATCATTCTCATCATTGTCTAGTTATACACATGTTTATCATAATAATAATAAAGACGGATGTTTTTTTCACAGAAAAAAATTTTTCACCACCTACACGCACAGGAAATGGTTAAATTTTATTTTTTCTTGTTTTTTTTCAAATAATAACAATGAAATAACAGCAACACTCAAATTTATTAAAATTAATGCAGTAGGTGTGTCTGTGTGATGAAACTTTTTCTTCTTCTTTTATTCAAATGAAAAAAATTGATTGCAAAAATTGAAAAGAGTGAGGAAAGAAAGATAAATTTGAACCAAATAATGATAATGAAAACATTCAAACACCGAAAATACAAACAAACAAGCAACAAGGCTTAAATTATGAACCAGGAAAAAAAAACAAAATTCTTTAAGAATCTATCCTTCTTCCCTATACCTGAATAAATTCTGTCGATAACAAAAGAAAAAAACACACCGGAAAAAAACCTGTGGAATGATAATGAAAGTGAGAAAAAAATGAACAATACTTTGAATCCTGATTGTTGTTGTGGAAAATTGGTCAGTGAATTTGCATAAATGTTAAAGAGTTATACTGTCATATCGTAGTTGCTTATAAGTGGGTTTTGTTGATCTAGTTGAATCTGATCTTTGTGTCTGAGTGTGATGAAGAAGAGAATGTGGGATTCGGTGTTTCACAAATATGACTAAAATTTTCTGTTATTATTGTTTAAAATAAATGATTGAATCTTGTGTTTATCAATTCTTTAGATTCATTAATTTTTGTTTTTTGTTTATATATAGCAATTGATGTAATGTATATAATGAATGATGATGACAAATCACAACGATTATAAATGATAATGATGATGATGATAATGATAATGATAGATAATACAATAGATACAAATTCTCTCTGTGTGTATGTGTTTGTTTGAGTTTGAATGTCTTGAAAAATTAATATTATTGCCATTTTTTTAAATGTTTAAAAGTTTTCATGTCAACAATTTATTCTATTTGATTTCCTTAGATAAAAAAAAACTTTTTCAATCAATTTATTATTTTCATGAAAAAAAAACAAAAGACAAACAAAATAACTATGGTAGATTCAAATTAATTCTTCAAAAAAAAATTCTGTGAAGTTTTCCAATGTCTTGTGTGTGTGTGTGTGTGTATGTTAAAATCACAATTATATTTTTATTTAATTTTTTTTTGAAAAAATTTTTAAATTTTCATTCAAACTAAATTATATTTATTTGTTTGTTTTTTACATCAAACGCTGCCAGTGTAATCTATTATATTTCGGATTATTCAGAGCGTTCTATGTGTGTTTGTGTTTGTGTGTGTGCTGATTGTGATTTGATAAAATCTCAAAACATTCTTACGATATTTCAATGAATATTAAACTTTGATGACAGCCATTTTTTTTCTTCTCTGCAAACAAACGCATGAATTTTTATGAATTTTCTGGACGATAATCATAATGATGATGATAAATTTTTTCGTTTCACTGAGCACTGATTTTATTTTGAAATTTTATTTCATTTTTTTATTTTTATCTAATTAATAATTAATTGAGATCAAACATGAAAGTAAACAAGGTGTAATGATAATGATGTTTATTGATAAATTTATTATTATTTTTTTGTGCAAATCAAAATTTTTCCAAGACAAATGAAGAATTTTTTTAAAAAAAGATGCTAAAAATCAATTTTTATGAATTATGATGATGTGAATATTGATGTTTTTAATTAAAAATATTGCAGCACATCAATTATCAGAAATATATAAACAACAACAACAACAAACACACACAAAATACACACATACAGACACACATGGCACAAGAAGCAAAATTATCATTTGAATGAATTGAATGAATTGATTATGAAAAAAAATTTACAACAGACAAACAAATAAACAACAACAAAAAAAATTGATTGTGTGAATGATTTTAATCGCAAGAGAATCGAAACTATTGATTAGCATCAGCAACAGTAGTAGCATGATGTACGATGTTTGAAATCGATATAGTCATGATGTGATTTTTCCATTTTTTTTCTTGATAAAACATGTTGTTGTTGTTGTTTTCAAAATGTAGTGATCAATAGTACATTGATTCTCGGTGATTATTTAATCATCATTTTTTTCGATGAATTTTCGGTGGTCTAAAAATCAATTTGAATACTAGAATGGTATGAAACTTAGTAGTAATGAAACAACAATGAATGCAATGATGATCAAACAAATGATTATCATAATTTGTTTCTAATTTGTTTCGAAAAAAACGAGAAAAATAATTTTTTCCAAAAGTAAGTAAAATTCAATTGGATTAACAAAATTTTTTTTTCTATATCACATACCCTTCGTGCTTTTCGTTGATATTCCATTGCTTTTTTCGTATCTTTCACTGCTTCTTCAACATATTCCAATGCACTGGATACATGAAATTCGATTCGATCAATCATTTCTCCCTGAAATAAACAATTTTTTTTTGATTAGATTTTTCAACAATAAGATTTAAACGAAATTGAGAAAATGAAACATACTTGTGATTCGACCAACATGGCCATATCCATAAACATATCATGCAATTCTCTGATTGAATTTTCAAGCTTAATTATATCCGCATGTCTTGCTTCAATATCGGCCAATGTTTGTTTGGCTTGTTGTGTGTCGGTCATAATCTAAAGGATTTTTAAATAACAAAAAGAAATTAGTTGATTATATCTATTATCGATTAATTTCACTTACTCCTTGAGTAAAAATGGCAGGATTACCACTTTCGAGCATTTCTTCCAGCTCTTCATTAGTTGTCGATCTACCAGCTATTTTTCAAAAAAAAATGAAGAATTTAGCTTTCCAAAATAATTCAATTGTTATGATACATACTAATTTCCAATTGTCTTTGTATCCTTGCTTTACATCTTTCTCTATAATCTGTTTGTGTTTTATTATAATCGGTCATAACTTCGACAAATTTTTGCGATAACATTGAATGTTGCGTTTTACGTATACGAAAATCTGCGCTCATCATTGATGTCTGTTCCAATTGTTCAATGTTTTGTTCCATCACTATAAAAAAATGACAACATTTAATGTGATTAATAAAATGAGATGCCAGAATGATGATTAAAACACCTTTTAGTTTTCCTCGGACACGATTTGCCGTCCTTTTTATATCGCCCATCAAATCTTCTAGCTGTTGTTTGACCTCTGTGAATGTTAAAAAAATTATCATTATAAATCAATCAAACAATTGATTCAATGTAATTTCCCAAACAAAAAAACTTACTATCATCGGTTTGTGGTGCACTTAATATAGCTGAATGTATTTTCTTCACCTCTTCAACATTTGCTTGCATTTTTTCAATATTCTCGCGAATTTGTTCCACCTGTGTAAGAATCAATCGAATTATTTTCATTTTTTTAAAAAGTAAATTAAAATCACACTTACCTCCTGGAAAAATTCTTCCATATAGCCACCTTTTTCTTCCACACCAACGGCAACATCTTCTTCATCAACTTGTGCCGCTTTTAAAGCGGCCAACCTATCTTTAGTCATTTTTTGGTCTAATTTATTATTATTATTATTGTTTCTTCAAAAAAAATTGGAAGTTTTAAATTATTGATTTTTACTGCTTTTAAAAAAAATTATTTAATTGAATTTTGACTATCGTTGATTATGATTTTTGTTTTATTTATTTTGATGACTAGAATTCCAAAATTGGTCGTCGTAATTGTCACTTACTGACCATGTGAATGAATTTGTTTTTTCCACTTTAAATATTAATTATTTCAATAATAATAAGGCAATTTGAATTTTTTTTTAAATAATTTTTATCAGTATACAATTCAAGTGATAATAATAATTGAGTTTGATGATAATAATGATGATAATTAAAATATGAGAATATAGTGCGTGCATATAGTGTGTGTGGTTCAAATTACTTGTCGTCGATGAACGTCTGAACGATTTGTGTGGACTGGATTGTGATGTGTTAATGATTTTCGTCTGCTGATGAAATCTGATGTTGAAATCAATCAATTGTCAACAAATGAAGAAAATTCTGATGAATCCAAATCGAAAACTTTTTTTTGTTGTTGTTATGGCAGTAATTTTGTCATTCAAATTTCGAATGAAATGAATGATGATGATGGTGATGAAATTTGAATTAATTGATCTAAAATCAATCACATTAAAATCATTGCATTTTTATATTGATTCGAGAATTTTTTGTTTCTAAAAAATACAAACTTAAAAAGTAAGAAAAATAAGAAAAATTCTTTGTTTGATTGTCGTCGTCAGCAGTGTTAGCTGTTTAAAACGTTCATCAATTATTTTCTGACGTTAATCAATAGTTTATTTTTGTTGTTGTTGTTTGTTTTGATACAATTATTTTACAAAATCATCAAAACAACAATAATGAATAATTTTCATAAATCGAATAAAGAAAATCATTATTCAATTTGATTGTTGTGATTCACCATTATTCATAATCATTTTAAAACACATGAATCATAATAATTGCAATGGTTGATCATTTTAGATGTTACAGATGTGGTTTAAAAGGCAAATTCTACAATGTTTACAATGTATGCGTGAAGTAGAATTTTGAAGAAAATTTTGTTGTCGTCAATAATGATTGTGATAGTTGTTTGGTTTTGGTTTTTTTTCACACACACCCACACACACACACAATTCAAATTTGAATTATCAAAATTTGATGATAACATAGACGTTATTCATGTCAATTAGATGTGATGAAGAGAGAGAAAAAAAAAACAATTCATTTTTTCTCTCTACTATTTTTTTGGTCAGTTTTTTCTTCTATCTCGATTTCTTTCAACATTCGATTCCATTCACTCACCATTGCATAAACACATTCACAAATACACACACAGAAAAAAACCATACACACTCATTCAATCATTCTTCTTTTCTGGTCGAAAAAAAGTGAAAAAAAAGAAGCCAGAATTTGATGTGTTTCTTATTCGCATGCACATAACACTCCCAAAACGTTCGAAAAAAATGAACGAATGAGTCAAGAATGGAAAACCGAAATTCTGGTTTAGGATTCTGGAATCGTACGGTTGGGGATGAAAATGCTGGTAGTGTGTACTGTATACTATTTGGTTTTTCCAGTACAGAATTATCGTCGTTGTCGTCGTAATCATCTATGTTTTTCCCACTATCAACTAACAATAACTGTAAGTATTTTATTTCGTTGAAAACGGAATAAAAAAAATGAAATACAATGAGTGACGTTTGTTCGCTTCGTTTTCAATATAGCAGCAGCAGTAGTAGTGAAAAAAATAAGTGATAGAATAGAAAAAAATCGATAATTTTATGTGTGGATACTACGAACAAAAAAAAATTCGTATGGTGTGAATCAAACGATACGAACCGAAAAACACCACACCAAACGGATGGGCGTGATGGTCGTTTTTTTCTACAAAGGTCCATAATACAGACAGACAAACACAACACAAAACAACACCGTATGACTGATCATATCCAATGTTTGTTTGTTTGTTTGTTTGCTGTGTTTGATCTGAATTATTATCATCATTATCATTACGTATAAAATCTATATAACCCCATAACCAGAAAAAGTTGGACATATATTTACGAAACTAAATGTATTGCTATTGGAAATGCGAAAGAAAAAAAAATCCACTATATATAATTGTATGATATTTATGATAATAATTTTGTCGAATACACGTACCAGAAAAAAAATAGTAGCATTGTTTATAAAATGGGTCATGAGGCCAATCTATATACATTTCAATATCGTCGATAGAAGTTCCAGAATCCAAAAACAAACCATTCCGAATGATGATTCTATAGAATATGATGATAATATTCCATAATGGAAAAATTTACCGCTACTATTAGCATCATCAACAGCAACAACAGCTAAACTGGAACCATTTGGAACAATTTAAGGGTTCGTTTTGTTGCAGTTGTTCTTTTGTTCAGATGCTTTTGGATGGATGCAAACAAAAAAAAAATACAAAAAAAAAAACAGAAAACAGGGAAGTAAATAGAAAATGAAAAATTTCATCTTACATTGTGTAACGGCAATGATTTTTTTTTCTCCTTCTCTTTCACTATTGCTTTTTTTCATACATCAAAACATCAATGATAACAGCAATGTTAAAAAAATAAGAAAAATTCATTCACGAATTTCATTCTAATGTTATTGTCGGCTCTTTTTTTTTCTTATTATTCCAAGGATAATTATCTAAAGTATCAACATCATCAATGATGATGATGATGATGAAGGGATCAGAAACCGCAAATAGATGACTTTTATTCATACATAGAAAAAAATTCCGTTACAGAATTACTCCCCCCATTATTCACGCAGTTGTATTATTTTATTATATAAATCTCGGACTTGTATTTATTTGTTGTTCTTTTTTGTTGTTGTTGTTTTTTCTTTTTGGATCATGATGATGATTATCGGACATGAAAAAAAGAGAAAAAAAAGCAATTTCCAATTCTTGGCACGGTTAGCGGTTTTGGCCGTGAACGACAGAGGGAAAAAACTAGTAAACGATACAAAAGATTTTTTCCAAAGATATGAGATTGAGAGAAATCTTTGTTCTTTTCCTCTCGATGATGATGATCATCATCATCATACAAAATACTAAATTCCCTAAATCTTGACTAAATGACCACCACCACCAACACCACCAACCACCAACGATGACAACTACAAAAACAGCCGGAAAAAAATCACAGGATTGATTTTTTATTATCATTATTATTATAGCCAATAGCCACTGTAGAGAGAGAAAGAAAAAAAACAAGAATAACGATCACGAATCTTTCAAAACAACTATAACAACAACAATAATATTGACAATTAAATGACTTTACCGGAACTCTGTAACATTCAGAGAAAAAAAATAGAATCCTCATCATCCATAACATCATTATTATTAGAAAAAAAACATTAACATTGTTCCATATAAATTTATTTTGAAACTGTTTTTTTATTGCATTCCAACTTGGTTTGAATGTACAATTTATCAATAAAGCCATGGATTTTTTTTTATTAATTTGTCATGAAATAAAAGTTTCATACTCGATTAAATTGTGAATAATTTTCCGTTTTCCACATTGCAATATGGTCAAGTAATATATCTGACTTGTAGTAAGAAAAGAATCTAAGAACTGTCTTGATCTAGACGACAAAACAAAAACCAAATTTGTCAAACCAGCTGTCAGTATAGTCATCAACACCCAAACATTATAACATAACAATCTTTCTTTTTAATTGCAAATTAATGAAAAAAAAATTTGCTCAAACAAACAACAGAAAAAAATTTCGATAATGTTCAAAAGATTTATAGCAAACAAAACAAAGCAGAGATTCATTCTATCATTCAGTTGAATCGATAGATTTCATGTCACATTAGTTGCCCATCAATGGAATTTAACATTAGTTTTCAAATCAAGCTCACAGAAATTAACAAAAAGAGAATATATTTTTTTTATATGAATGGTCAGCATGAATTGGCAGAGAATTTTTTTTTAACCATTGTTTTTTCTTCTTTCTCTCTTTTTTTCAGTTCATATACAAAAATGATAATAATGAATAGAGAAAACAACCTGACCCTAATGAATACAAACAAATACAATTAAAATGATTGTCTTTTTCTCCCGCGTTCTTTTTTTGCTATTATTCAGGTTATTATTAATATTTTTATAAATAAATTAATTTTTCCACCAAAAAAACGGCAACACCATGATCATAATGACAATCATAAATCATCTAAATTTAAGTTTTATGATTTTTTTAAAACTATCATGAATTCAAACAATAAAAAAATATATAATGACAATATATCGCCACGTGTATTAGCCTTATGGTGATGATGATAAACCTTGAAATTTGACTATTCGATTAGCTAAAGAAATGATAAATATATTTCACCTACACACACACGTGCTATTATTACTTGTCAATGAAATGCAGCTGGTTTTTTTTATTTCCTATAGAACAATTTATTCATTTTTATGTGTTTGGACCTTTTTTTCATTCTATTGGTTTAAATGAATGGATATTTCCATCATATATGATATATATCCATAGCCATTCCATAGACAAGAACATAAAAAATAAATATTTTCTAGATGACAATTTACATTTTACCAATTGGGAATCTTCATCATCGAGAATTTTTTACAAATAAAAAACATACACAGGGAATATAAAAAGAAAAGAAAATTGAGTTCACGGACACAATTCGTTTATATACTAGACCCGAATCAACCAACAATATGAATGAATGACTTTCATTCATACATGCTAAACATTGAATATTTTGGACCCCGAATATCAAGATCTCAGTGAGACTATTTCGAATAGAGAAATTGTAATACAAGATGAACATGGATACCCACAATAGAACCGAAAAAGAATGATGAAAATACAATGGTTTTTTAATCATTGAGAATAGAAAGAAGCAGCAGCATTACAATACACAATTGGATACAATTTTCAAATATTACTGAATATATATGGCCAATGTGTAGAAATTTATCAAATATCTTTGGTCTCACGGAGCTTTTGGCGCCATCGTTAGGCTAGCCAAAAATATAAATTTGGTAAATTCTTTCAATATGCGTGTGTGTTTAGGGAAAATTTCCGTTCCTCATTCCGGTATAGATTCATTTGTTAGTTATATATAAACAATGATGATATGTCTGAAAAAATGAGCGGATGGCTGTCTCAGTTTTTTTCTGTTATTTTCGTTCATTTCATTTATACTCATATCATACACACTCAAAGCATATTAGTATTATAATACTAGATATAATAATGGGAAAATGATCCGGCCGCGCTGGCACTAGTGTCCGGTCGATTTTTTTTCCCTCTCTCCCATTCACTTTTTTCGAGCGTTAAATTTTCGTTTTCTTCACTTTCGTTTTTTCTCTCTGTCTGTCTCGTATTATGTCGGGTACTCATACAACTAAATATAAAACATTAGCCAAACGAAGAAAAGAAAATCTAGGCTTTTTTTCGAAATTGTTTCACCACCACTGTCCCAAATAAACACCTGAGTCGACTCTTGGGTTTAGGCTAATTTTCATTATTATTTTTAAAGGGATTTTTCATAGAAATTAAATTAGATTAGATATCTATCATTTAAATCTTTGTTGGCAAAAAAAGTGCAAAAAAAATCAAATAAATCAAGGTCAGAAGAAAAAAAAATTGGAAAATACTAACATTTTTGAATTTATGATTGCTAATTTTAATGGATTAATATGATCAGTAAATCATATTGGTGCAGAAATCATATAATTGTTAATAATGTCTTCCATTGTATGTTTGTATTCAAGTGATTAATCATTACTTGTCAATTGTACCTAACATTTTTTTTCATATTTTATTAATCAAAATAAAATTTTCAAACACAAAAATGATATAATTGTACCGAATAATGAAAATAAAACTAATCTCTTTTAATACTGATTGGGGTGTTATACCTGGATTTTCATTCAATCATTTTTCTATTTTTTTGAGGATTATCTGAATTTGCGAGAAAAATCTGTTTAATTAATTAATTTGATTGATTTAATAATTTGATTGTTATCGATCTATCGTAGGAATACAGCCATCACAATCCAACAATAGTGATCAATCAATGCGATGGCTATGTTGATGGATGGATTAATCATCATCATCATCATAATCATCGTTGTCATTTGAAATGTTGTAGTAACGAAAGAAGGAAAAAATCAATTACAACCAGCTAAATTAAGAAAAATAATAAAACTTGGCCACTTGGATACGAACAAACATTTACACTTTTCATTTTCATTCGTTTTTATTTCTCATGAAACTTTCATCTCATGACATATCAAACATGATCGATGTTTGATATTTATTGCAAGTTCATTCATTCATCCATAACAATTATTCATTTGAATAAATTTAGAAAACCCACACGCACATGTCTTATAAGATTTCAATTGATGAGAAACAACGAATCCCGATCATAGTGAAACTGAGAAAAAAAGTAAATCTATTGTGTTCATTGACATAACAAACAAACGATAATCATGATGATGATAATGACTAGTCAGAAATTTTATTAATTTTTTTTCACTAAAAAGATATTAATAAAAAGTCTATGTTTTTCAGAAATTCTACGATTTATTTATTTTTTATTTACATTATTTTGTACGATACCTGTGTCATATATAACTCAAATAAATTTAGTCCATTGGCATTGAAATATCTACAATAATAATGATGATATCAAAACTTTCTTGACCCCAAAAACTATCAACAGCTATCAATGATAACAATTAAGTGATAAACGTAAACCTTAACGCAGTGGTCTCTTGTTCTAATTTTGTTGTTGTTGTTAGTTAGGGTGACAGTGACCAAAATGTTGACAACGACAATACATCGTTGTAATAGAATCATCTGATATTTGGAAAAAAAATAAAATAGATTACGTTAATGAAAATTTATTTTTCAAAAATATTATGATAAAACTTTGATCCATATTGATCCATCTTTATACAACATAATCTACACAGCAAACGTTATTGTTTTGTTTCATATATAAATAGATCAGTTGTTGATCATAAGCATTAAATCATAAATTCTTTTATTTCTCATATAATGATTTTAAAATAAGATTTTTTTTATTTTAAGTTTTTTCTCTAATTAATTGTTTATTTGTTTTTTTTAAATTAGCTTTTAAAAGCTTAATTTCAAAAAATGAAATCTTTTTTCATCTTTATTCTAACCTGTTGGTTACTTATATCGATCGATGCTAAATATTTGCGAAAAGATTCACAAGCCGACAATGATGATGTCTATCAGATTGGTTTCGGTATTGGTGATATTACCGGACCAGCAGCTGAAATTAACATGGTGAGAAAAAATAACAATCAAATATAACAATCATTAATAGAAATTTTGTCTTTTCACATTAGATGGGTTATGCTAAATTAGGTCAAGATTCCAAAGGTATTCATTTACGATTGTATTCACGTGCTATGGTCGTTGCCGATAAATCTGGTACCCGAGTTGCTTATGTTAATGTTGATCTTTGTGGTTCAGCACAATTATTAAAGATATTGGTCGTAGAAGAATTGCAGAAAATCTATGGAAATGATGTCTATACACATGAAAATGTTATGATATCGGCAACGCATACACATGCTGGACCTGGTGGTTATTTCCAATATCTATTGTATATTGTAACCACTGAAGGTTATATTAAAGAATCCACCCATGCCATTGTATCCGGTGTTGTTAAGGTAAGATTGTAATCATTTTCTCAAATGATTTTTTCTAATTAATTCTATTGATGATCAGTCAATCAGAGACGCACACGATAATATGGAACCTGGACGTATGTACTATACCGAAGGAACATTGGTTAACGCCAGTTCAAATCGTAGTCCAGCATCATATCTTCAGAATCCGGAAGAAGAACGTGCTCAATACGAACATGATACAGATAAAACATTTCAAATGTTAAAATTCACCGATTTAAATGATAAACCAATTGGTATGGTGAATTGGTTTGCCGTACATGGTGTTAGCATGAATAATTCAAACAAATTAATCAGCAGTGATAATAAAGGCTATGCAGCAATAACATTTGAACAAGATTTTAATGGATATACCAACATTGGGAAAGGACCATTTGTCGCCATATTTGGTCAATCAAATGAAGGTGATTCAACGCCAAACATCATGGGTGCACGTTGTCTGGATACCGGTAAACCATGTGATTTCGTACACAGCACTTGTAATGGAAAGGTTTGATTATTAAATCATACATATATTTTATCGGAATGATAAGAACGATATATCACCTGCTTTTATTAAATTATAGAACGAATTGTGCGTTGCTTTTGGACCAGGTAAAGATATGTTTGAAAGTACAAAAATTATTGGAGAACGACAATACTTGAAAGCAAAAGAATTGTTTGCAAAAGCAAACGAAACAATTAAAGGTGATGTACATTTTGTTTATCAAAATATTGATATGGCCAATAGAACTGTCACATTGGATGATGGTCGTATGGTAAAAACCTGTCCAGCTGCATTAGGTTTTGCATTCGCTGCTGGAACAACAGATGGTGAAGGTGCGACTGTCGTAAGTATCCTAATTCGAATACAAATTAGAAATAATTCTTCTTTGTTTATCCTTAACTAATTCATCATATATAGTTCCATCAAGGCACGAAAAAAGGTCAAGAGAGTAAATTTTTCGATTTTATTCGTGATTTTATCGCACATCCATCGAAAGCTCTACTCGAATGTCATGCCCCAAAAGCCATTTTGTTGCCAGTTGGTGAAATGAAATTCCCTTATGAATGGGCTCCAGAATTAATGCCCACTCAAATGTTTGAGATTGGAAATTTAGTCATTGTTGGATTGCCAGGAGAATTCACTACAATGTCTGGACGTCGTATTCGTAAAGATATTAAAAAAATCTATGCCGATCATGGACGAGATGTTCACGTCATTCTGTCTGGATTGGCTAACACTTATTCAAATTACATAGCAACACCTGAAGAATATCAACTTCAACGTTATGAAGGTGGTTCCACATTGTTTGGACCACATACATTGGATGTAATTTTTCAATATTATTTTAATTGACCAAAACATACTAATATAAATAATCCTTTTGCATAATTCTTAGGCTTATCGACAACAATATCGATATCTGGCTAAACAAATGCTTTCACGTGAGAAGATTGCATCACCTGGACCGAAATTTCCTAATCTATTGAAAAAGGAAATCACATTGAAACCAGGAGTTGTTTTCGATGCAGCAGTTCGACATCATTTTGGCGATGCTCTTACTCAACCGAATGATCAATATCATATTGGTGAACGTGTCGAGGTTAAATTTTGTGCAGCCAATCCACGTAATAATTTACGCTTGGAAAAAACATATCTAACTGTTGAGCGATATGAAAATGATGAATGGATTGTGGTGGCGACAGATGCACATTGGGAAACAAAGTTCATTTGGCATCGTGATAGCGTTCTTCTTGGTACAAGTAATGCAACCATTCTATGGGATATTCCACTTCATACTAAACCCGGTCTTTATCGTATACGATATTTTGGTGATCATAAAAATATTATCGGTACCATACAAGAATTTGAAGGTGCAAGTCGAGAATTCAAAGTGATTGAATAAATTGCCATTTTAATACATACAATATTCAATAAATTATCATGTGCCAAAATAAAACCGACAATATCAATTTGATGTAACAATTTTTATTATTCCACGATACACAAAAATAAATAAAATTTTTTCTTTCAATTCTTTTAAAAAAAAAGTTATAGCCACAAAAAACGTGTAATCGATAAGAATGTAAAAAAAGAAAAAAATTACTAGAAAGTAAAAAAAATGATGTACAACTGAATGAAACGATGATGATGATGATGATGACGATTATGATGATGAATTGACGTTCTAATTAAGGCGAATGAAAAAAAGATTGGAAAATAAGGACAAAGACTGTGGGAAAAGAAAAAAAAATCGATAATTCCATCAATTCGATTTTATTTTAGAATTTTCTTGAGATTAATTGACTGGATCTTCACTTTCGCTATTAGAATCTATTAAGAGAAAAAAAATAATTTAAAAATTTTGTTCAAATTTAAGATTTGTACAATTAATCGTACCTCCTTTTTTGCCCATATATTGATGTTTACGTAGCCGATCATAGAGATCTTCTTTGTTAGTACTGTAAATAGATGGATTGGCAATGCCCTGTAATGTACCATTATTTGATTTACTGTTATGCAACGATTCTTTCATATATGTTTCATTATAAAAATTTGGCATTTCCCAACCATCATCTTCATCATCATAATAATGGGCATATGTTGAATGATGTGATGGAGCGATACTTTCGGCATATGGTGCAGGTGCACCATAATAAAAGTTTTGCTGAGAACCATTTGTTGGACCAAAATCGGCTGGTATCGTGTGCATAGATAATTTTTTCGATATCGGTCTTGTTGCTGTTCGAACACAGATCATCCAGATCAATAATACCATGAATATGATGAAAAATACGGCTGCACCAATACCGCTAGCAATATAAATTAATTCTGATTTACGTTCACAACGATCGCCATAAAAGTTTATCAAACATTCACAACGTGGTTTTTTCATTCCTAGAATCGAATTTAAATTAATCATTTGTAAAGTGGTCATCGAATTAAATCGATTGAACATACCTGTTTTCCAATCGCATTTTCCACCGTTGATACAATAATCATCACATATATCGATACAATATGGAGAGTTTGGTGTTGTGGCAATACCATCTGGATGAGGGGCCTCTTTGTATCCATCTTTACATACACAACGGAAATCTTCTGAACCAATGGATGGTGCTTCACATTGTGAATTCTGTGGGCAAAGTTCAATCTTATCATTGATTAAACAAGGATTGGAACATTGATCAGCACTTGTTGATCCAATCGAACTTGTTGTTGAATTCGGTGGACATGATTGACATGACGTATCTCGCTGTTCAACATCTTGGTAAGTGCCTTTCGGACACTGCTGACATTCCTCAGTGGTCACATTCAAAAAGTGACCAACAGCACAGATTTCTAGAAAATAAAATTTACCTTAAATTCATATCCATATAGTATTTTAGAAAACAAACGTACCAAGATTACATTGGCCAATATTGATGGCTGCAATAGATCCGGTTGTATAGCCAGCAGGACATGGCTCACAAGATGGCTGCCCTCTGGTCCTATAATATCCCAATGGACATGCTTCACAATTTCCAGTGGATGATAATTGAAATCCGGCCATACATTCAGCTAATGATAAACAAAAGAGAAAAATTAAATTTTCGTCGGAAAAATTCCTTCGAACTACTTACGTCTACATTCTTTTTGCGAAATAGCTTCCGAACTGCGGGTAGTTAAACCTGGTCCACATGGAATACAAGTGAATGAACCTTCAGCTGGTTGATAGAAACCATAACCACATGGTCTACAAGTTGATGTTTCCATATCATAATATAAGCCGGGTGAACAACTTTCTCGACATTCCGAAGGATGACGTGCGCCTTTGATGATTGTTACACCTTGTCGTTGACCAATCACTGGACAGTTCTTACAGTGAAGTTGCCCTAATTCTTCTTGATACGAACCAACCGGGCATTTTACACAACGACCTGTTTGATCATCGAAAAAGGTTCCCAAACCACATTCGACACAGCTATTACCAATTACAACTTGACCTGGTGGACAAGCATATTCCGTAATAAGTTCCAGACTAGTCAAATCGGCTGCAACATTGGGCAATGTATCACGAACATCAAAAATCGCTGATTCAACAACCGCTCGACGTATGATTGCTTCCATTGTATCTTTATCTTGACCATTTATTGAATTTGTGGATGATGATGCAACAATTGGATCATTATTAGCTGGGAAACTGACTTCAAGGCTGTAGATATCTTGTTGATTTTCTTCTTCAGAATTTTCTGACAATGAACGAGCAGTCTGTCGTTTAATTCGATTCGTATTGATTTGCACACCTTTGATACATTTAACGTTTATGGCCAAACCTTTACAGCTTCCACGAACATTATCCGAACAGATTTTCCAAGCTCTATCCACACGAAGAATACTATCATGAGCACGAGATGTTAAAATTTTCTTCCCCGATTCGGAACAAACAACTGATGACGGGAAATTCATGACCATTCGGAAAATACGTTGAGCCGAATATTTAGGTGAACAGGCTGGAAAGACTAGTGGGGATTCTAGATTTTGATCAGAGGATTTTGGCCGCCAAAAACCTTCGGCACCGCAAACATAGAAATTCGGAACCGGTTCGGAGAAATGTAATCCAGGATTACATTTAATTTGGCAAACTTTGAATCGTCCACCCGGACCCCAATCCGAACAATCTCGTTGACCATTGGTTGGTGGATCAGGAATCTTACAAAATTCTCGTAATACATGTATCTGGAAATCACAACGAGCTGTATTTCCAACTTCATCCAACGCCACATAGGTTAAATCATAGATTCCTTTTTTCAACGATTCTCCTGGTTTGATTTTTTGTACCTCCATTACTTGAGTATTTCTTAAATCATCGATGAATTGTGGCTCATCCCAATGTACGATGGTTGAAGTGTTTGGCTGAAATAACCCACATATCAGGTGGACAATGAAGAACTTGTGGTGGTATTTTATCCTGCTGGAGAATTCGACAATCATCACCGGTATAACCGTTAGGACAGAAACGTTCACCACATTTTCCTGGACCAATACGTTCGACGGTTCCAAGTACGGTATCATAACCAGTCCAACGAAGTAATAATCCACTATAAATCACCGGAGAATTTTTACAACTTCGTATTTGCGATGGAATTTCAACAGACATATCCAATGGTCTATTCCAGATGTTTACGCGTGATAAACGACCATGGAAACCTTCACCAAGATGTGCGACAGAATTTTCAACCGGTGTACCCAACACTATCCAGCCAAACGCTGGTAATCGACCACCTGTACCATAATCTTGAACAGTATTAGCTAAGGCAGTATCGGTGACAAGCATCAGTGTACCGTCTCGGCCATCCCAAATGATATTGATGTAATGCCATTGGCCATCATTGATTGGCACGTTCTCCAAGTAAGGCATGAAAATATCAGGTGTTCGTTTCGAATTGGAACCATTATCATTGAACAAAGAGATTAAAACACCGAGATGATTTGCCTGCACTAATGGTCTTTGAGTTTTGCTTATAACATAGGGCGAATCAACTTCATACAAAGTAAAATAAGTTCCAATTGTTTCTGGGATGAATTGTACCCAGAGAGCAATGGTGAAACTATTTGATTCTTCAAGCATAAATGGTATGGTCAATGCAGCATTTGATGAACGCGAACGATCATTGAAAAAGAGATCATATTCAATATTGATTGGTTTACGGCAATCTTCACCGGTCATATTGAAAGGACATTTACAATAGAAACCATTGGTCAAATCAATGCAGGTTGCTGAAGGTGGACATGATGTTGGTAGACAATCAATAATATCTTCTTCACAATTTTGTCCAGTAAAACCGGGTGGACAAATACAGTCATAAGTACCGTCGTAATTGTCCTGACAAGTTGCACCATTTTGGCATCGTTTTTCATCACAAACATGAAATTCATACTGACATCCTACTCCGGTGAATTTTGACGGACATGAGCAATTGAGCCCGGAACCATAATCCTGACACATGCCATGATTCTGACATGGATTACCGATGCATCGTTGTGGAGCTGTTTGACATCGTTTTCCATCTGTACCAGATGGACAAACACAGAAATAATCCTAAAAATATGATTATAAATTAGAATAGATTACGGTACAATGGAAAAATCAAACCTGGAATAAATCAACACATCGAGCGTTATTGTGACATGGGGATGAATCGCACATTCCAACATCTTTTTCACATCGAGGTCCATTCCATCCCAGCGGACAATTACATCGATAACTATTAATTTGGTCTACACAAGTTCCTCCATTGAAACAAGGTGATGATGAACATTCATCTATATTTGATTCACAAAGTTCACCACCGAATCCTTCATGGCATTGACATTTGAATGCATTATCCAGATCAATACAACGTTCAGTTCCAAGCGGAGAACATGGATTAGAAACACATTCATCAACTTCAGCTTCACATTGAAGACCAACAAATCCAGGTTTACATTGACATCTAAATCCCATCGATTGATCAAGACATGTTCCACCATTCTGGCAAGGACTCGATTCACAAGCATCGATTTCATGTTGACATCTAGATCCGGTGAATGAATTCGGATCGCAAACACATCGATAGCCATCAATTAGATCCACACATTCGGCATCGTTTTCACATGGTGATGAAGCACATTCATTGATATTGATTTCACAACGTGTACCATTCCAACCAGGTTCACAAACACATTCATGATAGAAAAGTCGATCAACGCATAGACCATGCACACAAGGATTTGTGGCACATAAATCAATTTTCTCTTCACATCGTTTTCCTGTGAATCCAGGAGGACAATCACACTTGAAATCATTGACAAGATCAGTACATTGAGCGCCAAGCAAACATGGATCGTCAGCACAATCATCAATATTCGTTTGACAATGCAATCCAGTCCAACCAGCTGGACATCGACAATGATAACGTCCCTGAAAGAAACAAAACCACAATGATATTTCAAAAAAATGACAAAAAAATGATCATACCTGTAACAATGGAATGCAAATGGCATCATTCTCACAAGGTGATGGATTGTTCGAACAAGGATTGACAGTAATATTACAATTATGACCTTCATAACCAGTTCTGACAAAGACAATTGATATTGTCGATACCTGGAAGATTTTGACACATGGCTTTTTCTGGACAACTATCCGGCAGACATTCCTCTTGTTCAATTTGACATTGTAGACCGGAAAATCCAGGTGGACAACGACAACTATAACTTTGTGGATGATCGATGCAAGTACCACCATTGTAACAAGGTTCCGACTGACATTCATCAATATCGATTTCGCAAGATTGTCCAGTAAATCCAGCAGGGCAATAACAATATGGTTCATGCTTATTTACAATACAAAGGCCACCATTTTGACATTGAATCGATGAACATTGACCCTGAACACAGGCTTCTTTCTTGCGTTCACCTGGACGTAATGTTCGCTCACGTAATCGACATTCAATACATTTTGTTTGTCCTTCTTTTTCCTGATAATAATTGACCGGACATGGAGCACATGGTTCTAGTCCAGTTTCCGAATAATGTCCCGGTGGACATTTGACTTTACATTCATTAATCGGATTGAGCACCCGGTCCATAGGTAAATGTATTGGCTACGCATTTTTGACATTCTTTGAAACCTTCTTTCGGTGGTGTACCGGAAAATGTGTTCATTGGACATTGCAAACAAGGTACCATGCCAGTTGGTGAATATGTACCATGACCACAGACTGGAATGCATTCAGCAACACTTTTACTTCCTTCGGATTTTGTATAGGTTCCTTCCGGACATTGACGACATGATGGCTGGCGAAGCATATCTTGATACCAGCCTAATGGACAAGGTAAACAAAGATTTGCGCTGCTAGAAGCATAAGTACCGGCCGAACATTGTAAACACCGAGGAATTTTATTTCCACTTTTATCTTCTGTGGCATTTAATGGACTAAGAATTTCGCCTGGTCGACAGGTGAAACCACGTTGAACTGTTGAACGAAGAGCCTATTGAGAGAGAGATTAGATAAATTTTATTATGATTATCAAAGAAAATGTTCTACTTACAATCAATGATGGACAGGAACCACCAACTTGTTGAGTTGAAATGTTCAACAATGGTTCGATGACAGCATAGGTACTCGGTACCATTAGATCAAAAATTAACGTCAATGT
This sequence comes from Dermatophagoides pteronyssinus, assembly GCF_027571235.1. Classification (NCBI taxonomy): domain Eukaryota; kingdom Metazoa; phylum Arthropoda; class Arachnida; order Sarcoptiformes; family Pyroglyphidae; genus Dermatophagoides; species Dermatophagoides pteronyssinus. The sequence goes on along the minus strand of NW_027461547.1, from coordinate 535,662 downwards.
TGAACCACATAAATCGTACAATGTTTTTTGACGATATTTCGGTTGAATTCGAAGCACATATTTGATCGATAATTCGTTGGTATTTGGTTTGAGCGAAATGGTCGTGTTGAAAAAATGGACAGCCATATCGACATTGATTGCTGAACAACGTTGTGAAAGCAAATGATTAAGATTATCATAGTAACTTGAAACATAATTGACATATGCTGACATGCATGATGGTGGAGCAAATCCTCCACTTCGATATTCAATGTTAGCCATAACATCATAGCTAGAATCATCCATTTCAGACTCTGGTTCGGGAACGCAATCCGGCACCATATTGTTAGGTTGCCAGTGGCTGCTTTCTGAACATTCATAGATTTTCAATGAATCACCATCAATAAAACGATATCCTTCCAGACATCTTGATGCACATTTATAGCCTGAATCGGTACGACGACACATAATTTCACCATTGGCTGGTTTGGTCAATGACCATGGAACACAAATGGCTGGTTGAACTGATACCTGGAAATGACAAACGGCTTCATTTCCAAATCGATCAGTCGCAAGGACTGTAACATTTCGATATCCTTTCACCGGTATGAAATCCATTTCAGGAATCAAGGTGATTTGAACTTCGCCCAGATTCATCAGTTGCGTTAATTAATCGACGTGTTTGATTGAAATTTATTTCATAAGATTCCTGTTCTTCCACCAATTCGATTACGTATGATTGGGGACAGTGAAGCATCGGTGGTGTTGTTTCTTGTACAGTAATGTTTACCTGACAAATGGCCACATTTCCATCCGTATCATAGGCTCGATATTCTACACGAGTATCTTCCAATACGACCATTGGTGGTTTAAAACCAATGGGTAAAACTTCAACTCTAGCTACGAATCCCGAATTATCCGTTGCAGTTGGAATTGTATAATTAACAGGCATAATGCCGGCTGGACCACGATTGACAACAATTGGAGCTGTAGGACAATTCTGGAAACGAGGTGGTTCTTTATCTACGCAAAATGGATGTCCATTATCGTAACCAAGTAGAATATCATCTTTTTTGTCTTCACAACCAAGCAATTCGAATTTCAAGCAAGGATTTTTATGATAAGCAACAATACCAAGTATGATGTAACGAGCAACAACCGTAGCTGGCAGATTAATCACACTCAATTCTCCATAATTACCCATTTCATTTAATGTTAGATTGAAATTTAGGAAAGTAGACGACAAAATTTTCAGCTTCACGAACTTTATAGAAAAATCGAAGTTCAGTAGGTCGACCAACAACATCGTTAGTGACAACACCTTTCACTAATAAAGCTTTGATGCGGTAAACTTTTTTCAAATCCACCGTAACATAAGTGAATGGTTCATGTTGACCACACCAACCGGTGGCTGAATTGAGGCGAACTTTTGTTGCTTCATAATTGGTACGTTGTGTGGTTGCATTGATTGCTGAATCCGGTATTAGACCAGTAGAAAGACCAATCGGTTTAATTATTCGACAATCCGCACTTTTCACGCATGTTATTGGATCATTTGTATATGGAACATAACCAGGTCGATCACAAGTAAAACGAACTTGAGTATTATGTTCATAACTGGTTGCAATTTGTTGACCATCCGGTGGATGTCCAGGATCAGTACAAACAGGTCCTTCACAACGAAGGTCGCCAAAATCCCAATAACCTTTTTCCGAACACCGAACTACATTATCATTGCGACTTGTTTTTCCGGCTAATGTAAATGTATTTTCACAGCCAAAAAAGAAACTCGACCTACAAATCAATAAAGCAAAAAAAAATAAACAAACAAGATTTATTACATATACACCTTGAGAAAATTTCTTAAAGTAAAATGTTAAAATGATTACATACTTAAAATGTGTATCCATATAATAACCATATGAAGCTCCATTCTGATTCAGGTGGTTTTCCACAATCGATTTTTGGACAAGTAGGCATTACTCCAGACAACCAAAAATCTGGTTTTCCATCTCTAGGATCATAATTGCATTGACGATAATATGCATATGCAGTACCTTTGTGTGGACGACCATCTTCTTGACAGGTAACATTGGCCATACTTAAGAAAGGGATCAAGTTATTTTCCAATGTCGATTCATATTGTAGTTTTAATCCTTGTGCTGGATCATCAGCTATGATTGGACATTGCGCATAAACACATTGTGGTGTCGTACCATTCCAAAGTCCATTCGATCCACAGACCAGTGAACGTTGTCCTTGTAGTACATATCCGAAATCACAATTGAATGTAATGACATCATTATAATGATAATTTTCTTGTAGAGTTAATATTTTTCCATTTTCAGGAGCCGATAAATTTGGACATTGCTTCAGGTACACAGGTTTTATTTATTCGATAAATATCACCATCTCTTAGTCCGGTTTCAGTCGATGGAATAGAATAGCCAGCCGTTCCATTCGATGTATATAATTCATAACCAACATTACAATGGCAGGTAGAACCACCAGGTGAATTGACACATCGTTGATCACAGCCACCATTACGATCAAGACATTCATTGATGTCAAAACAATCTTGACGTGTACAACCCATAAGTTCGAAACGCATACAAGGTGCAACAGCAAATTCGATAATCAATACACGAACATATCTTGCTTCTAATGGTATCGGCAAATTCACAATGGATAATCCGGATCCTCCATTTGGGAGCTAATCTGAATTGTAATGGCCGTCCTGATATGTCTGAATAATCACGAAACAAATCAGTTAAATCATCGGCATATTGTAATCGTATAGTGATTGGATAAGCTTGTGATCCATCAAGTCTTTGCACAGATTGTATACGTAATCCACGAATCACGATCGGAGCTTTAAGATCAACTTGGACCCAATTTTCACCTATTCTTGGCGATGCTCCACACCAACCAAAATGTGTACCACGTGGTATCGTATCCAATCGAATGTCCGATTTTTTATATCCAGGTTCAGTGCTTGATACACGTATGGATGAATCGGGAATGGCACCCGTAGTAAGGCCAAGATCGGATACAGGACGGCAATTAAGATTTGGTTCAAAACCTTGTTTACATTTACAGAAAAATCCACCATCAGTGTTTGTACAAATAGTTGAAGAAATATCACATGCTGAGTTTCCAGGCGAACATTCATCAATGTCTAAACATGTTGGTATTCCTGTGAATGATTGATTACTTGAACATTTCATAATTGAGAACCTTCAAGTCGATAACCTCGATTACAGAAAACTCGTGATTCATCTTCAAAGTAAAAATCTCGATCAGCATCATTGGTGGCAAGGTAACCATTTTTGATTTCTGGTAATATTGGACATTTAGCTCTTTCACAAACTGGTGGTAAACCAGACCATTGACCAATGGATGTACAAACAACCACTGGCACACCACGACGATGATAGCCATTTTCACATTCAAATCTTATTATTGTTCCATAGCTACGATTCACTGAACCAGCCATTATTGTTTGTATAGCATGAGGTGTTTCCGATATCGGTGGACATGATGAAGCTAAACAAATGGGTAACTTTCCCCATTTTCCATCTTCACCACAACGAATCGATTCAGTACGTTGATTTGATGGAAAAGCAAAACCAGCATAACATTGATAGATAGCAATACCGCGATAGGTAACATTCGTAGCATCAACAGCAAAACCATTATTAATCTGTGGTACAGGTCCACAATATCTTTCCTGACAATTTGGTATTGTATCCAATGACCATTTTCCACCCATCAAACATTCAGTTTCTAATTTCAAAACACCTGTGCTGAATTCCTGACCAATCGGACAGGTGAATGTCACTTTAGATCCAAACATTGATCCACGTTCCGAAGCAATGGCATTCCTTCCTATTTTCAATGGCGAACAATCTGCCGAAAAATTTGCTGACCATCCTCGAGCAGCTTTCATAGCATTCGTTTTGAACAGCAATAACATTCGACCAGATGAAGCAGTTAAAGTCAAGCCAGTAGGTTTAGTTTTAGTTCCAAAGCCACGGCTTGGATGTAATGGAACTGCTGTTGATGAATCTAATCCATCATATATTTGTAAAATATCTTCATTTGTAACACCAAATTCATTGAAAACGATCGATACAGATCCTTCGGTCGGTTTTTCTCTGCTAATATGATAAATACAGTTCTGATTTGTTGGATAATTTGTCACACCAAAAGCCGGTGAAGTAACTACACCTTTATCAGCAAATAAATTTATTTCACAGCCTGCTTTATAACGGATTGAGAATCCTTTTCGCGAATGAACGCCAAAATTTGAATGGAAATAAATATAGACAGAATTTCCGGTCGAAACTATATACCGTTCATGTGATTTACTTAGCTCTGTACTCATATTACCACTAAAACGACCAAGTGGAGCACTTCTCGATGATAGACCATCACGAATGAGTAGGAAATCGGTATCCGGTTCTAAATCTAATTCGGTCACTTCCAATGTAATTGTTTTGCCTTGACTTGCTGTAATAGCATAAACACATTCAAGACCACCAGGATAATAGCTTGGATATTGTGGTGAATTAATGAATTGAGCATTGTTTTGTGCAGTGAATTCTCCGCCACATTTTAATGGTTCAGTTTTCCATGAAGCACGAAAACCTCGTTTTTCTACCGAAGCATCTGAACGAAATTTGATTATCATTAGATTACTGCCTGTAGTAAATGCACGGGCCGATATGTTTTGTATGCCAGATAATGTAGCCAATGTCGTACTTGTTTCTTCAGTTCGACCACCGACTAGAATTTGCACCTGATCGAAATTATTTTCCGTATCAAATTCTGAGAATTGTAAAATCATTCCCGATCCTATTGGTCCTTCTAATGTCCATTTACAATCACTATTCGGATCATATTTATTCGGATAATTTGGTGATATAACTTTATCGCCAGAACTTTGTAGATAATAATTACATTTTCGTGGACAGTCCATTTCATCAGATCGATCTTCACAATCATCATCACCATCACATTTCCAAGCATTGTTTATACATTTTCCATTACTACAATGATATGAACCGGTGGGACATGTAATTTTCTGACAAACAAATGGCAATAGTTCTTCACATTCGGCTAATGACCAAACACTTTGTGGTGTATCACCATTCGATGTATGTTCACCGACGACAGTTGCCCGTATACATTGACCGTCATCAACATTCGGCTGATCATAAGCCCAAAAACCGACATATTTACTAACAAAACGTCCACTTGCCGATTCAATTGTATTTGTTGATAATTGATCAATTGATTCAAAACCGATCCAAAATGAACGGCCATCATCGCCAGCCTCACGTAGACTAGCTTCAGCTAATGCAGCGGTAAAGTTGTTCTGCGTAAAATCACTGATCAACACTAATTCACTGCCATATCTAGAAAAAAAAGAAGAGAAATACGAAAACCGGCTTAGAAAAAATGTTCGGAAGTTAGATGAAACAAAAATATTAAAAAAAACAAGCTTAGAGCTATTTAATGACCCAGAAAAATTAGGCTTAAACATTCATATTAGAATCGATTTGAACGGAAAAGTGATAATGAAAAAAAGTATGGATAACCAAAACAGAACAAAGAAAAAATAAAATGAAAATCGAATGGGAAAATGAGGATAATTAAAAAAGAAAACAAGTATACAGTAAATATGTATTTGAGCAAAACTCGTCTTTTATCGATTATCATGTCTTTAGGTCAGATATTTTTTTTTGTTGTTGGATATTTATGGTTATAATGATAATTATCAGTATTTATCATCATCATTGTTTTGGTAAAGCTGATTTTCATTCAATTTTCATTGAATGTCAAATAGGTAGTCAAAAATGGATTTATTCATATTTTCATTAATAACACAAACATTACATGCCCTAATAATTTAATCGAAAAGCTATAATTATATGAAGATGTATTTTTGAAGAAAAAACATTTATTTTTACATAAATTCAATACAATTATTAATGATAATATTTATTATTTTTTTTCTTAAATAAAAATTTGAATGAAACCAAATTCAAACAGAAAAAAAACGTTGACATCAACATGTTGAATGTTGATCGATGATCATCATATTTATATGTATGACCTAAACAGGATTAAAAGAAAATGAAATTTTTGATTTGAAACTTTGAATGAAAAATTGATTTTGATTTAAAAAGAAATTGAATGGAATTTCGTTTTTTCTTTTCATTAAGATGAAGAAAAACAGTTGTCTAACAACAAGAGCAGCGAATAAAACTAAACTTTGGGAACCATGATGAACAATAAAAAAAAGATGTATGAATGAAAAAGAGAATGAACCAAATTGCGACAACAATACAATTTCAAGGTGATATTATATCTGATTTTTCTCTTTATTTTAACTTGTGAAAAAAGTAATCATCATTGAATCACCATCATCTCTATGTCATCTTATTATCATCCATGATGATAGCATATGGCCATTGACCATTTTCATTTCTCTATAACGTATACCTGGTGGAACAATTGAATCAAAAAAAAATGATGATAAAATGCAAGTGTGGCATCATATTGAATTAAAGTCAACATGTCTTTCTGTAAAGTGCGAATTACAACTTGAAAAAATAACGGGATTTTTCATTATTTTTCTGTTTTTTTCTGTTTTTTTGTTGATTTTTGCCACATTCGTGAATCGTGTAATAAATATCATTTGGTAATATTAGTCATCAAAAAAAAACAAATTATTTTCATGTGTAGATCTATGACCATATAAAAATCAAATGAAATGAAAACACTTCATTTGTCAGAAATAAAACATCCTACACGACATGATCATGGACCAAAGAAAAAAATTACATCCAAAATCACATCCAAATTTTTTTTGTAGGCTAGAAAAACAGGATTTTTTTTTGTTGTCGATGATCTGTGTGTAGGATTTGAAATCTTTTAATAAACAAAAAAAAAGAAAGCGAAATCAAGATAGTTATTTCCATTAGCTAACCTATAACCTACCTGAAATGGTTAGCATGTATTTGACAAAAGTTTGACTAAAAGTTGAAAGAAGATTAATATCATATTATAAATGATCATTTAATAAAATGCATGAATCATTGTCGAATAACATTTTTGGATAAAAAAAATGAAACAAAAAGAAAGAGTTGATGATGACATCTAGATCGATCATTAAGACTATCATCATCATTATCATCATCAGCCTTATCATCATCATGGTCGGCCATTTGTATTTTATCGTGCTGAATTATTTTTCGTTTGAATTTTTTTTTACTACCCGAAAAACTTCCTGACTTCCTGATATTCCTTCTTTCGATACGGAATAGAACATACCGGACAACATAAACAACAATTATTATCATTTTGGTTTTTATCTATATACATCATCCATGAACAATACGGACCAATACAATAGAGATTTGTTAGTGAAAATTGGCATTTGAATTGTAATTTTCTTTTTCTTTTTTTGCCCTCCGTCATTGTTCGTCATCAAATGGTTTTTTTTCTTTTCTTCGTGAATGTATTCGACAGAATCGATTTTTTTCTTAGCTATAACACGACATAATCATACAATAAAAAAAGACAGGTAGTCAATAAAAATGATGTGTTAGTGCAAAATTATGCATTTAATACATATAATGATTATACATGGCTTGTTATAATCATAAAAGTGATCATTACCGATCATCATCATTATCAATCAAACGACCTTTAAAAAAAGTAGAAAAATAAATGTGATCCAAATTTACCAGGATTTTCGACCTTATTTAAATCATCATCATCATCATCATCATCAAAATCATCGTCAAGGTTGAACATGCATACAAGAAAAAAAGAGAGATAACAAATATTAAATCCCTACAGGTTTTTAATGTCCATCATTTTGATGATAGTCATCATCACCACACGGAAACGATGATAACCATAAAGAGGTGTTGGTCATTAATTTACTTATGGCAGAATAGAGTTGAAATATTCACGATCATGAATGATCAATAATAATCATCAATGAACATTTGGAAAAAAATGTGAGTAGTATTAAGACTAAAAAGCCAGAAAAATACAAATAGACTCGTTTAACTGGATTAGTCTAATTATACACAATCACAAGATATTGAAAATATACAAGTTATTTGATTCATCCTCGAGACATGTGTGTATATATTCTTTTATTTTTAAACATCAATATCATCCGAATGTATTGGTTAAGGTATGGCGGAGAAAGAAAAACAAGTCATTTTTCATTGACCTAAAAGCTTGATCATCACATCATATATTCACACTAATAATACCGATACCGTTATACTTGATTGGTCATCATACATAGACCGGTAACTCTAAAAATAATTTAACTTACTAAAAAAAATGTGATGATGATGTTTGAGCTGAAAATGTTTAAGAACTTGGTTACTTAGTTAACTGTTAGTCAAGGTAAAAGAAAAAAAAATAATGTAGAAAAGAAGCCTGATGTTTAGGTCAGTTATGGCCATTGGGCATAAATGCATTTTTAAACATTTCTATTTTTTCATCGTTTTTTCTGGATAAATATTATGATATCTACTTTACATTATTATTAATATATACCAATATTTTTAGAATCGGGTGAAATTTTTTTGAAATATTCAAGTTTTTTTTCGGTTTGCTCTCTTTCTTATATCTAATTATTGAGTGCCTCAATTTTAATGTATAATTCAAACATAAAATAGAATTTTAAAATGAAATTTTAAACTAAAAATTTTATGAGAAAAAGAATTTTCTCAATGATAATAATATTGATATAAAAATAAATAAATAATAAAGTGATGATGGATAAATTCCAATCAATCAACTACCAATAACAACGATAATAATAATCGGAATGTAAAAAATAAAATAAAAAATCTGTAGACAAGTGATGATCGATCGATTTGTAACGTTTAAATTTATCGAAATTGTGACCTCGATTGTTAAACTAAATCAAAGAAAAATTTAATCGATTCAATAATGATTGAATATTATTACACAACTTTAATTAATCAAAATGTTCAATTATTTTAAGATAAAATTTATATATCGATTAAATTATTTTGTTGATTGATCATCAGCCAAATATTCAATATTCGACAGGTGTGTGTTTGTGTGTGCGTGTCACTGTGCAAGACTAATATAAAATTTTTTAAAAAAAAATATAAATACCAAGAAAATAAACAAGATTAATGTGAAATGTAAAGGTTTGTAAACAAACATATCCAATTTTTTTTAAAATAAAAACTTACCGCCTACAAATCTGTGCCGCTCTGCGCCATGAATGACGTAGATTAAAAAAACGATAACAATAAATTCCTTCACGTCTCCAATCTATGGTTTTTATTTCAACCAATATCAAATGAAAAAAATGAGAAAAAAAATTTCAAAACCAAACAAAAATTGCTTACCTTCGGGACAATGAAGAAAATTATCCGTACTCATTGTTTGTGACTAGAAAGAAAAAATTAAATAGATCAATTATCATTATGAAAAAAGATATAGATTTTAGATTTTGTTTGTGTAATTTAAGTTGCTAAATCATGGTCAATGTCAATTGATTTAGAAAAAAATAAAGTTTTTAATTTCCCGTTAGATTCGACCCAAATGAACAAACAAACATAAAAAAAGACAAACAAAAACAATGGTCAATAAAATTCAATTTAATCATTTTTTTTTGTTGTTGCTGAAAAAACAACAAAATTGTTAATTTGATAAATCAATTTTGTCATTTTGTCAAAATATTTTTCATTTAATTGTAATTGTTTTGGACGAAGGGAAATCATCATCATTATCATCATCATTGAAAAGACAAGTTCCAATTGAAATGATTGGGCGTCACAGACATATCCAAAAAAACTTTATCTACTCTTTTTTTTCGTTGAAACAAATACTAATGGAAAGGAAAACAGAAGAATGAAACATAAATAATTGAGCAAAAATAATACAGCAAACGCAAACAAAAGTTGCAAGACATAACTTTACGATTGACTTATTCATTCATTCATTAAGTCAGACACATTTTCATGTTCAGGAGCCCTATCATCATCATCATCATCATTATCAGTTGAATTCAAAATAAAAATCCATGATGATTTGTAAAAGATATTCCTCCCAAACATACTCACACATAAAGTGAATGGCATCCATTAGTCTGAAAAAAATCACACAAGTAAATGGACATTAAAAAAGATAATGAAAAACAACATTATAATGATGATGATAGTTTTCATTCACCGATAATGATTCATCAGTATTATAATCTTCACCGAGCAAAAAAGAAATACTTTTCTTCTGTATCAAATCAATGAATCTACGAAGAAGATTTTTGTTTAAGGGAGAAAAGAAAATTTCAATCACCCAATCATCAACGATCAAATGATCGTAAAGAAATGAGGAGACAAAAAAAAATATCCATATCATAAATCACCGCATTTTGGCGAAATGAACAATCTATAAAAGATCGACAAAAGGTCATTGTCATCAATAGATGATTATCATCATACGAATCATTTGTCCATAACATTTGATTATGCACAAAAATATTTATGAAGAATTTTATCACTGACAGAAAAAAGCAAGTGTTCAACAAAAGGCGAACCCCATAAAAAAATGATTAATTACAAAATGTTTGATTGATTGATATTCGTAAATGACAACTATTTAATAATTCCATTATCGATTTTGGAAAAAATTGTCAAAATTTACAGGTGTGATGATTCACACTTTTTTTTTGTATAAAATAAGCATAAAAACAATAATAAGCGATAACAAGCTACTTAATCATGCATCACAATTTTGTTTTTTGTTTCATATTTTTGACAGCTGATCAAAAGAATTGATTGTCATAAAAGATTCACGGTTTATCATCATCATCATCATAATGATGCTCTTATTATTCTAGATTCGATGCATATCTAATCAGTTATTTTCAAAAAAAATGAAACTCTTTTTTTCTTGTTTTAAACTCCTAATATGGTGTTACAAGAACAATGGATCACACAAACAATAATGACAGCAACAACAACCATTATCCAGTGAAGAGTAAAAAAAATACATTCAAATAATTGTACATTATCATCAGCATAATAAATGGTTTGTAAATAATAATAACAGAATAGTGATGACGCGTGCAACCATCACTTTATTTGAAATATTTTCAAAAAAAACGGTTTCATTTTAAATTTCTATGAATGAATGACTGAATGAATGATGAAATATAAAACAAACAAACATCTATTCTCATTTCATTTCATTCATAAAAATGATTGAATGGGAGACATAGATATAAGAAAAGCAATACATAAAATCTATAAATAGTTAAAATTTAACACAAACAAACCTAAATTATGAGTAATGTCATCATTCAATTTTTTTAAATTCATTTTCATTGTTGTTGTTGTTAAATTGAACAAATTACAACAATAAAAAATGAATATATCGATTTACTACTATTTGGTGTTTTCAACTTTTTCCCGTTGATGACCGTTATTTACTTATTACATGCATAGGAAAAGATCATTTTTATCGATATACAAGAGATCACCACAAACATCACCATGGTAAGTATATTATCGGAAAAAAATCAGGAAATTTTCTATAACAATCAATGTTTACAACAGATCAAAACAGATATCATAACTGTCATTCAATAATAATTCAGGAACCGATTTTGTTTCATTGTGATTGGTTAAAAATCTTTATGAAAAGAAAAAATTTTCGATTGTCATATCAACAAAAACAATGATGAAATAAAAATGTATAATTCATAATCGTTTATGATTAATAAAGTTATATCCGGGAAAATTTTATAAACATTGGTGAAAGAAAGATTTTGAATAATTTTATGATCATTGCGTTCATTTTGCGATATCAAAATGTTTGATTTTTTTTTTGTTCTCTATCTTGAATCATTATCATCATCAAACCTTTGGTCATCGTTAGGATCATGGTCAATTACTTATCTACATAGCATTCTAGGTAATTAAAGATCATTTTTCATCAGATATTTTGATTTTTATTCATAGAAAAAAATCAGAATCAATTAAGAGAAAAATACTGATGAATTTTTTTCTGTGGTTTTTTGGGCATCAGACTAATTACTAAGATGATCATCGTTTATCAAAATGAATTAATAATAATCATGAAAGAAAAACAAATTGTTTTGAATAATGTTTTTTCCTGATTGAATAGAATTAATTTGCATAGACAACATGATGTTAAAGTAATTCATATAGAGTATGAAAAGGATTAATTTTGTTTTTTGTTTGAAAAAGGGCCAAGTTCAACAAACAAAAAACTAATAATAATAATAATAAATCCAACTTTCGAAATCAACAAGATTAGAATCGTTTCAAATCTCGGCAAGGTTATTTGCTATTTTTTTCGAAAACTACATTGACCATCGACTCGATGAAACATCAATTCAATTTGAATTAAAAATAAAAAGACAACAGACGTGAAACAAATAAATAAGAAAAAATGAACATCATGGAAAATAATCCACAATTCATCAGAGAAATGAATGTCTGAGAAACATCAAAGCAATAAAAAATGAATCACTACAATGCCAAGATTACGACATTTGCAAAAAGGGAGGAATATGCAAGCACGAAAAAAAAAATTTAAAAATGAAATTATTGAAAGTTTGAAATAAAAAAAAATGCTGAGTAAAAAAATGTTCGAACAGCAACAAACATCATGTAATAGTATGAATATTGGAGAAAAATTATCATTGTACAATGATCAATTTGAAGATTCTATGTCAAATATCTATCGATGACAATGACGATGATGATTTGACCACCAATTTAGTGATACAAATTGTAATTCGTTTAATGATAATGGAACTATTTAAGATAATTGTGTATTATTTTCTTTTTGTGTATGTGTGTGTAGTAAAGTTTTTTTTTGGCCGAAACTGACAATAATAATTTCAGTGAATAATTTCCTTTTTGATCATGACAATTTTGTTTTGTCGTATCAACTTACATCCCTTTTTACGTATTCATCATCAACATCATCATCATGTCCTACATAACAATAATAGTTTTTCACATATGAAAAAATGACATCCACTTTTTACATTTTTTTTGTTTTGTTTTCATTATGATCATTTATCAAATGAAATAAAGAAAAAAAAATCCACAGGATTTGATTATAACAACAAAAAAAAAGTTCATTTGATAATGTATATGTGAATGATGGGCGGCAGTAAAAGCGAAGACAAAATGTCAATCCAGAACAAACAATTATGTGTCATTGTCAGTTATATAATGTTGGACATAATCAACATCAAAAAAAATGACCAACAGATTAAAAATGTTTATACGTTGAAGCGCATAAGTCACATAACATCGAATGGTAAAATGACACACACATATACGAATTTCTTTTCCTCAAAATTGAAATTTTGTTAGAAAAAAACTGGATAATTGTGCACTCAATTCAATTCACTCTGATTTCAGAATAGATCTAAAAGTGTTGAATGATTCATTCAACGCTACAATAATGAGATGATGATTTAATTCTCAAAAAGTAATTATCATCATCAATGACAAAAAAATTGAATATAATTATCATCGATCTAATAATTAGCAATCGATAAAATTTAATAGACCGTCAAAAACTAATATTGAAATGTGACAAGAAAATAAAAAAAAAGAACAAAATCACAAAAATTTTAAATTAACAACCAGACACTTGTTGAATACATGTTGTTGAACGGAAATTAATTCGGAAACAATTCCTGAAACAAATTAACTAAATGAAAAAACGTGTCATAGACTTTTGTTGTATGCGTGTAAACAACAACTTATTATATATTTATACGCGTAAAAAAATTAAGGCTAGGCCAAATGATAACAGACAAACAAAAAATTACAAAGAACAAATTTTATTATTATTATTATTAATGTACTCGAAATAGAAATCAAAGTATTAACAACAACAAAAAACTGAAAATCACCATGATTTGGTCAGTTTTTTTTGTTCATCCATTGAAATAAAAATTCTATTAATAGGATAGACACGCAAACACGCGAATATTTTTTCTTCACGATAAATCATTCATTCATTTCAATCACACGCCAACAATAGTTATTTTTTTCCATATAAAATCGACAAATTTTTATTCAGTGAGAGTGTTCAGCATGTGCCGGCATTATTGTTTTTTTCTCCCGATTCATTCGAGCCCATTTTTTTCGGATATAAAAAAAATTGACTGAGAAAAAACAATTGCCAGGCACCTTTATCTTTTATTTTATTTTTTCATTGTTGTTGTTCTTGTTGCATGTCATTCATCCGAAAAAATAGCTAAAGCAAAAGGATAAAATCTTTTCATTTACACGACAACAACAACATGAAGAAAAAAATTTGTGAGAAAAAAAAATCCAACTTGATTCCGTCAGATAAATTCGGGAAATTGATCAAAATAATATATATCAAATATGTGGCGAGCGAAATGAAAAAAAATAAAGTTAATCATTAATATTGTTCAAGTTTGGCCAATTATTCAGTTCTAATTGGTTGTTAAATTGATTGAATTGAATGTAGTTCATATTCAAATGAATTGAATAGATATATGCTAAATGAATGTTACAGAAGAAAAAAAACTTTTGGAAAAAAAGACGAAAGGCTTGGCCGATCAATAGAAAAATTGTGCCTTTTTGTTGTTGTTGTTGTTGAAAAAACATGATCAAAAAAGGAAACTAGCAACGATTCAATGATACGGAAGTATAAATTTATTGATAATAATAATAATGATGATGGAACCAATATCAACAAATAGAAAATGATTTTCGTGAAAAAAATTGAAAATTTTCAATTTTAATAAACAATCTCAATTACCGACGACAAGACATACACATATAGTTGATATCAAACATTAGTAATAAACAAACGATAATATTCCATTGAGATGCATCATTTCATATTGATTAAACAAAGTTAACAACAACAACAACAAAAAATCTCATCACTTGATCATTCCACTTAACACTTTCTCTCAATCTATTTTGACCATTTTTCGGAATTTACAACCGACAGAAAAAAAGATAATTCACATCTTATTTTTATTTAAAAATTCAATCAAACAAATGGCCAAGTGGCGTGTACGTTGGAATGAAATCCCATCAAAATAAGATGATAACTTATTTTGAAGAACAAAAAAAATAATTTTCCACTGTAAATATTTTTCTCTTGAGAAACATAAATTTTTTTGGGAAATATCAAGACAATTAATCAAACGTATTTTGTGTCTGTTTGTATGCGAAAGTGATAAGTGAACTTACGTTTTGTGCCGTAACCCGTGCAGGTATAATCGACAATGAAATAAAAATTGTGATTAAAATAAATAAAATTTGTAATGAATAATTAAAATGGCTATGATTTAATATAAATGGATTGAAATGATCATTGACATTAGCATTGGATTTCGATCGTTTTTGTTGCCATTGTTGATATAATAATAATGGTGATGACCATTGTGTTGATGAAGATTTTTTTGATTTCAATTTTGTTGAAATATATTTTCTAGAATTCATCGAAAATTTTGATTTATATGTGGATGGCATTAATGATGGTGATGATGATGGTAGACAATTTGGTGATGATGATAGTGATAGTGATTTTCTATTTATGTCGTGATCAGATTGTGTTGTAATGATGGTAGAATTGGTTGGCCTCGATGTGAATGATGATGATGATGATGTCGATGATGATGATGATGATGTAATGATGATGGCACTATTTGATGATGGATTGTAATTTTGTTGTTGACCATTTTGATGGTGACGATTACGGCTTTGGCTAGGCCGAGCCGTTTTTGATATCGTTGTTGATGATGATGGCAGCATCATTTTCTTTTATGATGGTAATGATGATCTTGTCGTTTGGTGATTGGATTGAATCAAGCCAAACCGAATTTGAGATTCATAAAAAAAAAACACTCAAGCTGAAATTGAGCTGACCAAACACACACACACACAAAAACATCAAACAACCATAGGGAATGAAAACGATATGATGATTTATAATGATGAAGACGACCTTGCCGTTCGTTTTGGTTCAAGCCACAAAACAGATAAAAAACTGTGACGATATTTTAGGTGTTGATCTCGAAAAAAATCTGGCTAAATTACATTTTATTTGGGCCAAAACAAAAGCTGTGAAAAAAATAGAAAATTATAATTAAAATTAGCTTCTGATTGTTATTACAACATTCATTCATATTGTTTGTACAGGACAATATCAATAACAATATGATTGGACAATCACACGAATGATTATGAATAACAAAAGAAAAAGAAAATTACGATTCGATACGAATCAGATGTTCGAGAGAAAAAAAGAACAACTAAAACTTGTAAATAAGACTAGTAATTATCAATGATACGGCAGTGTATTAATACCATAAAGAAATGATGATAATCATCATCATCAAAAAACGCCTTGAACACCCTGAAAAAAACTCACAAACATTTCAATGGTCAAAAACAAATTTGACCAATCATTGACCATTACATTAATTGATCCTTTATTTATTTTCCATTTGAATAAAACTTACATTAATTGCAATTGACAACATAATGATGAATGGATTCTTGATAATAACAAGAACAGCAAAAAAAACGTGTCAGTGCCGGGAATCGGCAGTTTCAAAATTTTTACAATATTAATGTTCCATTCAATTCATTACATTCATACAAACACAGATACACTTTTATAGACAAGCAAAATTTGGATGATCACAGTTTTTTTCAATAAGAAAATTGATGGCAACAATGAATATGACATCGGCCAAAACGATGTATAGTTGGCCGACAATGATGACTGAAACAAGGAATTTTCTTCTTCTTCATCATTTCTTTTCCAAAGCACTATCAAACAAAATTTTTCTGTTTTGTTTAAAGAAAAAGAGTCTATTTCTCTCTGGCCAAATATTAGCTTTCGACAATTTGATCTCTTTCTTCTTTCTGCAATTCATTCATCTTTCTTTCTCTCTCACTCTTCAAGTAACAAGAAACAGGTATTTTTTTCATTTTAAAATGTATTTCTTCGAAAACTGTTGAATATTTTGAAGACAAGACGACCAAATGCAAAAAATAATCATTGAAGGTAGTAGTGGTTTTTCATAAGAAAATTCTTAAAGTTCCTTATTTTTGCTTTGTGTTGTTGTTTATGTTAGTCTAAATCTGACCAGGTATGTTTTTCCACCAATGTTTGACAGGTAAACACACGCATGCAGGTGGTATGTTATTTTTTAAGCTGCTGTTATTATTGATGGTGGTGGTGGTGGTGCTCGTTGTTTGAGTAAGAATGATTATTATCAATGATGATTATGATTCGAAGTTTGAATGAATCGGTCGAACTTTGACTTTGATATTAACCACTTCTTCATGGTAGATTCAGTGCAAAAAACCAGCTCATGAAAAAGTTTGTTGCGGTAAACCTGTTAGGAGAAAAAAACTAACAAGGTAGTTGACCATCATGATTGATTCATGCATCAGAAAATTTTCTGTTTTTTTTAAGAAACTCAGTTCATAAAGATTTTTTTTCTTGCTATCATCCGGATTTGAATGGTCATCATCATCATCATCATCATCATCATCGATATCTTCGGATGATAAAACGAATGATGATTATAGGGTGAACCAAATTATAAATGCCGGACAAATTGCATGTATGGAATGTCACCGGAATCAACAAGGTATAGGAAACTAACAAAAAAAAAAAAAATGGTCGTATATGATTTTGTCATAGAAGGATGTGTCGACCTTTTATGCTGATCGGTGATAACTGGAAAAATATGTTATTTTTTTTCGCAAATCTAACCGAAAATATTAATTTAAGATTTTGGAGATTTGTGAACAATTTTTAATTTTAATCATCATGATCATCGTATAATTAACTTGTTGAATAATGATGCAAATATTATCTTATGATCATAATGATGTTCAACCTAGCTAAAGGCCTATTCTATCCTAATGTCCAGGTGAAAAAAAAAGAAAACAACAAAAGATGCATTTAAATTAATAAATCAAATAATTTCGATTAGAATCAATCGATCAATGAATTAATGATGACTAGTGTTTTCATCAACAACAAATGGCTATGATAATTAAATTATCATCAATGATGATAATACAACAGTGAAACAAAAACATGGGTATCTGATTCCGTGTTTTTTGACGAGGTTCATTGAATCATCATTTTTTTGCGTTACAAACGGTATCCAGGGTTTTTCGATATAAGCATATACACGATTTTGTTTTGCTTCCTTATATGATTGTTAGCATAAGTGATTTTTTTTTGATTCAATCAATTGAGGTTGCCATCATCTAGCAAATAATTCGAGCATCTTTATTACGAATGAAATTCGATTCTATATAACAATCATATAATTATAGATCAGCAAAAAAAAACTGATAGTAATTTTCAACCTTGAATATCCAAACTTTTGAATATCAATCAGGAAGAAGATTCATCACCCACAAAAAAAATCAGATAATGATCATTTCATTCAATCAAAAATGATCGAATAGAAACCAAATTTTTTTTAAGTTCATCCAATTACCTGTGCAAACGCGAATCGATTTTTTCGAAAAAAAAACTTATTATAACTTGAGTTGTTTGAGAAAATGAAAAATCAATTTAATTCGCTTCGGAATACAACAAAAAAAAGGTGATATCTCATTATCAATCATCATTGTCATTGGATATAATTTGTCATTCGTATTTTGTTGATGGCAAACAAAGTTTTTGTAGGCAATTTTCAATCACCATTTGATTTTTTGAATAGAATGAAAAGAAAATTTAAAACGTTAAAGTTACACAACAACAACAACAACAAAAAGTTCAGTCGTAAAGAAAACATTTCGGAAGAATAATAAAATTGTGTGAACACTTTGTTTCCTTTTGTTTGAAAAGAATAATGATACTTATTCAAAAATGATAGGACTATTATTGGACCCCGATATATAGTTTTTTTTTCGATGAAAATGTACAGATTTTTTAATGAATTTAAAATTTTAAAATCATTTCAAAAAACAAGAATTTTATTTGATAAGATTGTCAATGTTTATCAAAATAAAAAAAATAAATAAAAAAAATATTGTCCCTGTCTGTAATAAATCAAATCGAAAATTTCAGATTTTTGATTTTTTGTTTTGAAAAAAAAGGAAATTTTGTTTGACAAGTTTTTCCAACTGGTTTTATTCACTATATAGTTTTTTTGAACAATCCTTTGATGATGATGATTATTATTATTCAATCGATAAACATCATAATGTCGTTGTTTTCATCTTATCAATCAACTTTTTTTTTTGGTTGATTCGAAGATTTTTTTTTATTTATATTTTTAGAAAATATTTTTTTGTTCATTCAATCACAATCTATGTTTGCTTTGATTTTTTTTATTGAATAACAATCAGAAAAAAAATCAAATTTTTCTTTTTTCTTTTTCATTCACCATTGTTATCCATTTATTTTAAAGTGATGATGGTAAAGAATAAAATCACGATTTTTTTTCTTGTTTATTTGTTCACCCGATTGTTTAATCAGATTATTTTCCATCGATCAATTCAGAGAAGATGAGAATTTGTTTTGTTTTGCTTTGTTTTTTTTCGCAGAAAAGCAATTCATTGAACAAAAATATGTGCGGTATAGATTTTCATAAATTTATTTATCATTTGAATGAAAATACGAAATAGAAAAAAATAATTCATTCAACCTAGATTGTTGTTGTTCGATTTATTCAATTATGTAATCGATCGATTGATATTACTCAGCAAGCCACCAAAATTGAATGCATTTAAATGTTCCGTAAAATTAACCCAGAAAAAAAATTCATCCAATAAACTATTTTTAAGAAAAAAAAATATTGTTGATTAATCTTCAATATTTAATCGATCATCTAGATTAGATCACATCTTCGATATTGATGATGATCATCAAGGCCATCAAGATCATTATTAATCGATTGATTATTGATTATCATCAAAAATAAAAACAGAGAAAAAAACCATTTACTATATAACGATAATAATTTATATCTTTATCGATCTAATGACTAATCGATGAATATCGATACAACCGGTACCGGAACCACATACTATCATTTTGAAGAGAAAATTTTCTTAAATTAATTACTTTTTAATAATTGATATCAGAAAAAAAATAACATAATCAATCTCTTTTCATCAACATCATTGATGGTCGATTCTCGTCATTTCAATTCGATTTTCATAGGAAATTTTTTCGTCTGTCGATCAGATTTTCTTCATTCATCGAAAAAAAATCATCGTCCTAGATTATATTATGATGAGTGAATAATGAAATGGTAGCCGTTAAAAGAAAAAATCGTCGGTCAACTAAATTCAGAAGATCCAGTGTGTTCATCAATAGACCGATTTAGCCTTTTTTCTCTTATTTCACCAAAATAGCAAAAACTTGATGCAAAAAAAATGAGATGAGGTCAAACTCGATACATGTATAGCCGTAAAAAAAATCAGACATTCGAATCATTTGATTTTGGAATGAGTAAAAATAAAAATCCAGGTAATTCATTACTCTCGCTTGCTTGTTTGCTTACCTCGATCGTTATTCACATACACAAATAAACATACATTATTGCTACTACCAGAATGGAATTCGATTGAACTTTAAAAATGCATCAACTATCATCATTTTAATCAGATACATTTCATCCATTCAGTTTAAAATCAAGACAAAAACAACAACAACAACGTTGATTACAGAAAGAAAAAACCGGTCAAACTGATTCCATCCATTCCTACAAGATTTACTAATATATCAATGATATCAATATTTTGTTTAATGAAACCGTTATGAAAAATTTCCATTCACATTAACTGTATGAATGATGCTGTTGGCCTGTATTATTTTTTTCTTTTATTTTCCGTCGTCGAATCTTCATCAGCATTGAATGTGTCAAATAAGTAAAAAAAATTCTCGAAAAATGTTTTTCATTTCTTTTTTTTTATTCAAAACAACAACAAAAAACTATTAATACTACAAGGTTAATTCGTTGCTTTTCCAATGGTTCGTGCACACCTTTTTTATCCATCTCGATTCGTATTGCAACATTTTTGTTTTTTTTTTTTTTCGGTGGGGAATTTTCTGCCAAATCTCTTGCAATCGAATTGATTTAATAAATTTTTTCTCTCATTTTTTTCGAAAGAAATTATACTTGGAGAAAGATTAAATCACAAAAAAAAATTCGATCCAGATTTTATATAATATTATAACCAATGGAATATTTTTAACATTAATTAATTATGCAGCCAATCATGATGATGTTTATGATAAGAAATATTTAACGGGATCTTTTTGGTCGAAAACCTGTCCAACCAATGTCGTCCACTCAATGTTGATCATAGAATAGTTCAAGTTTTTTAGTTTGTCATCACTAATGTGTTACATTTCATGGTAATGGACGGAAGAAAATTTTTTTTCTTTCTGGTTAAAATTAGTAACACTATACAACGTCCTGAATCTAAAATCTTTAAAACTTTATCGAATTTATCATTCGTTTTTTGTGTGTAAGCCATAACCCAACTTATTTTCAAACTGTTGCTTGGTTTTTGAAATTTTAAATATTTTTTTAAAAAAACCTTAAATTAATAGATTTTCAAAATAACTGGAATTAAGTTTTTCTAGTTGAGAAAATTTCTCAAAAAAAATTCAAATCAAAACTTTCTCTTTATTATTATTATGTTTTTTTATTCTTATTATTTTTAAAATCATTTTTTCCTTGCTAAAGATTTTATGAGTTTTGTTTGCTCATTTCGTATGTAAATATGTTGAGAAAAATGCAATGACATTCGTATTTTTTTATTATTTATATTTATAGAAATGTTGATGCGTGTTTATTTTATGTGGTATGATTATAATGAAAAAAAAAATTTTATTTCAAGTGATGAAAAAATGATTAGTATTTCCTTTTATCTTATCTTGACGTCTTGATAATAATGACATAATTGATAAGATGTTGGATTTTCGATGTGTTTTCAGGTATTTAATCCTAGATTTAGGTCCATAAAATTGTTATTCATTCGCTTCTTTCTTTATACCTGTTGTTGATCATCTTCAACAAAATCTTGTGCTTCTTCTTTCGTTACCACTTCAATATGGCTGACCTAGATTTTTTCATTATTATTATACCAAGTGAATAAATTTTGAATTGAAAATGAAAGAAAATAAAATGATCAAAGAGGAAAATTATTATTACTGAAAACGATTCAAACAATTCATCTAACACATTTACCCTATTCCTAAATTTAACGCCATAAAATTTATCCGCTTTCTCTAGCAATTCCGGTCGAAATGTTGTTGTAATGAATTGTGCATCCTTTTTCAGCTCACAAATCATGTCTGCAAACACAAGCAAACAAATATTAAGATTCACAAAAATTAGAATGTAAAACAGAGTTAAACATACCGGCAACGGCACGACGATGTTGTGGATCCAATGCCTGATCGATTTCATCAAATAGATAGAATGGTGCAGGATCGCATTTCTGTATGGCAAATATGAATGCCAATGCTACCAATGATTTTTGCCCACCTGACAATTGTTGCATATCTTTCATTTCGGCATTCGAACCAGTGAACGAAACTCGAATACCGACTCCAGTAAAATTATCAATTGATGGTGTGGAATAATTATCATTATTCTTATGATTTTGCATTGAATCATCCACTTTCATATCTAATGATGCACGACCATTCGGTACGAGTTTTTTAAAAACTTCACTAAAAAACATTGATACCTGACGGAATGTAAATTGTATGGCCTCATATTTTCGTTGTTCCAATGCGTTCATAAGATCAATGATCGATTTATGGCTAGCATCTAGGTCACCTTTCCGTTGCATTAATCGTTCTTTTTTCTCACTAAAATCCAAATATTGATCCAATGCTTTTTTGTTTACATGTGAATATTTCTGTAGCTCTTTATTACAGCTTTCCAATTTTTTATATAGCTGCTTTAACGACAGGTTATTGTATTTCATTTCGGCATCGGCCGGCAATGTACCCAATTCACGTATCTTTCGCATACATTCGTCAATCTTTTTGCCCAACATTGAATTTTTCGATGTAATCTTATCAAGATCTTTTGAATCTTCATTAATCCGGTCAATCGTATCTCGTTCTTCACTTTTTTTCTTTTCAATTTCCATTTGTAGTTCTTTTTGCCGACGAGCCATTGCATCGATGTTATCCTCAAGTGTTCGCATCTGTTCATTAACAGCTTCAATACGATTTGATATTACGGATAATTCTTGACGTTCACTTTCCAATTTCTGTCTTCGATCTTCAACAGAAATTTCCTGTAAAGCTGCTTCGAGTTCATCTCGTCGACGACAAAGATTATTGTTCAAAAGGTTTTCGAGCTTATTCTTTTGTGCTTCCAACTGCATTCGCCTGCTGAATGCTTCTTTATTTTTAACCGTTAATTGACGAATTTCGTCGTTAAGACGATCAACTTCTTGCTGATCCTGAACAGATAAATGTGTCAGTAGATCTTGCTGAAGTTCACTTTTCAACGATTCTTGTAGCGATTCCATTGAGCTTAAATTTGATTCATGGCTTACTAAGGATCGTTCTTTTGGCTGCCGTGATTTCTCTATAGCGGCTAATTCATCTTTCAACAATCGTATATCCGTTTTCATTTTATCAAACGTATCTTTGTTCTTGCTATTCTTTGTTTCCGCACGTTGCATTTCGCTGACAAGTTGATTAATTTGTTGTTCAACATCATTTAGCTTTTCATGTAACGTATCTAGTTTTTGTTTCTGTTCGGCAATATCTTTCATCAAAGCTGTATGCGATTTATGTAACTCTAAACGAGATCGTCGGGTATCAAAATAACCACCAGTAAGTGAACCTTTATGAGAAACTTGATCGCCATCTAACGTTATACAATCAAGATGAGAACTACGAGCTAATGATGTTGCTACTTCCAATGAACGACATATTAATGTTTTGCCAAATATGAATTTCATGACAGTATCATGTTTTTTGTCGAATGTTAATCGTGAAATCATCGGAATGGCATCCTTGTTTTAAAAAATGATATAAAACAAAAGATTCAAAGGAAAAAATAAAGAATACATACAGGAGTTTGTGGATAATCAATCTCTTTGGTGAAAAGACGGTTGATCGGCATGAATGTTACTTCACCAGCCAATTTCATTTTGTTCATTTCCTGCAATATACGTGTGCCGATCTTGTCATTCTCAACGATATGATGAAACAGTTTGTTACCGGCCGTCATTTCGATGGCCGTATAAAATTCTTTACCACATTCGAAATTTTCTATTAACATTCCATAGTAACCTTTGACGATTGGTTCATAAGACCCACCACGTTCTCGGAATACTTCCAAAACTTTCTGCACTGAATCTCGACCATTCAAAACGGTTTTTCCGACCATCGAACGTAAAAGCTGATCCTTTTTGGATTTCTCTTCGATCAACATGTTATAATTCTGTTGCAGTGCATTTTCCTGACGCCACATTTCACTATTTAAAAGAAAAAATCAATATTTTGATCCAATGAAAAAATTAAGGATAACTAGGCTTACTTTCGTTCATTTTGTAGTGTATCTTTTTTCTTTTTCATATCATAATAGGATTTGTTTTGATTATCAATACTTGATCGGTTATTTTCCAATTCTTTTGTCAATTCCTATGATTAATTTATTCAATTTGTTATTAGATTAACATAAACAAGCATTTTACTTACATCAATTTTGGACTCAAGTTCTTCTTTACGCTTAGCATCACGTTTAAGATCTTCACGAAGACGATCAATTTGTACGCGCTTATCTTGTAGATTACGTTGAAGTTTTTTCAATTCATTTTGAATCCATTTATCACGTTCATTCTTCGATGTAAATTGGCTACCACGACCTTGTTTGGCATACAATTCCGAACGTTTTTGTTCTTTAAGACTTAGCTCTCGTGTACATTCTTCTTCAAGTAATTTCATTTCTTCATATTCAGGTTTGATTTGATTCAATTCATTTTGTTTTTCAGCAATTCGTTCTTTAAGATTTGTCAGTTCAGCTTCGGCTCGTTTTTTTGAACTTGTATCGCCTTCGACTTCATCTTTAAGGTCTTTGATATGCAATTCCAGACGTGTTTTTTCTTTGACAAAACTTGTGTGTTCGTGTTGTAACGCTTCTTTTTCATCTTTATATGTTTGAAGTTTAGTTTTTACTTCACGTAGATCACGACTTAAATCCTTGATTTTTTCGGTTGATAATTGAAGTTGTTCCCGTAGTTTCTCCGTAACCATACTACTCGTTTCGCGACGGCTTTCTAATTCTTTTTGTCGTTTGCGTGAATCTTCCAATTCATTATTGTAGATTGTATATTCAAGTGCACGGCGCATTTTATCCCATTTTTGATATTCTTTAAGCTCTTCTTTTTCACCTTCAAGGGTTTGTAATTTTTCTTCAATATATTTGATAAGATCTATTATTTTTTCCAGTTTATTTTCCGCTTCTCTAAGAGCTACACGTGATTCTTCCTTACGTTCATCATAGATTCGTGTGCCGGCAACTTCACGTAAAATTTTCAACCGTTGTGGATCTGGTGCTGTAGCCATTTGATTGATTTTGCCTTGTTTAACAATGTAATATGGATTACTACGAGAAAAACCTGCACTTTCCAATACGTTCATAACATCGGCACGCGTGACAATTTTTTTATTCAAATAATATTGATCTTTTTTCAATCCAATTTGACGTCGTAATGTTACTGTTGATTCATCGATCGGAAGACGATTATCCGAATTGTCAAAAATGATTTCCACATAGGCAATCATTGTTCGTTGGCCTGGTCCTTCATGCAATAATTGTTGACGTTGATCGGGACGTAGATGGGAGAATTCATCGCTCAAAACGAATTGAATGGCGTAGAAAAAATTGGATTTTCCAGAACCATTACGACCAACGATAACATTATGACCGGGACTGAAAGGTTCGACAACCGTTTGTTCGCGGTATGAACGAAAACCGCTAATGACAACCTAAATCAATAAATCAAATCAATATTATGGAATGACTACACTAAACCTTTCATACCTGTTTAATGAACATGTTTATTTAATTTAATAAATAATTATGAAAAATTTTGAAAATGATATTAAATAAAATGCTGATGACAATTGCTGGGTATTTTATGACGGCATTGTTTCAAACAAACAAAAAATTGGCGCGCTCGATGGATTGCCGGTTGGGTTTCGATTATGAGATCAGCGAAAAAAATTTGTTTTTGGCCCAATTTATTTATAAGCTGAAATGAGGTTTGCCTGATCTAATTTTTTATTATTATTCTAATTTGATGGATTGGGTTTTATCTAACGATTACATTGGAATATGAGCGCGAACTTGCCAACAACAAAATTCGTTCGCTCCTGAGCATCAATATGGTGGTGGGGATGAACCAGAACATTCGAACATCCAATTCATACGTTGATAGTTATGTATTCCAACATTTCGAATATCTAATTTCGGATATCTAATCTTTATTTTCAATCAAAAAGATTAAATGTAGTTTTCAAAATTATTTCAAACAATAAAAAATATTTTTTTTCTTTCAAAGTGATTTGAAATTCAAATCTTGCAAATAAAATGGAATTTTTATGAGAAATTCTTTTAGAATGAAAAAGTTTTCGAAAATAATTAATTCTCAGTTTTTAAGTAAATTTCCCGGCAATTCATATTGTCAGTCAGCAAGTGACCAAGCAAAATTTTTTAATATTCATTCATCATAAAAATATTTTAGTGTTTTTCAATTTGTTGTTCAATTACTGATCCACTAATAATATCAGCGTAATGGCAGACACTCTTTTCACCGATAGTGGCCGATTGGTCAAAATGGAAGTCGATTATTCTGGAACCGTCGATGAAAAGCTTCCAATCTGTGAAAAATTAGCCAAAGAAGGTAAATTGAAAGAAGCATTAGATATATTGCTTTCGTTGGAAAAACAGGCCCGTACCGGATCCGATACTCATTCGACTAGCCGAATATTAATTGCTATAGTTAAACTATGTTTTGAATCGGGTGATTTTAAGTTACTCAACGAACAGATCGTGACATTAACAAAACGTCGTTCGCAAATCAAACAATCTGTAACAAAAATGATTCAGGAATGTTGCAATTATGTGGATAAAATCAAGGATAAAGAAACACAATTGAAATATATTGAAACATTGCGAACAGTAACTGCTGGTAAAATCTATGTTGAGGTTGAACGTGCCCGACTTACTTTGAAATTGGCCCATATGAAAGAAGCTGAAGGTAAAGTTGATGAAGCGGCCACTATCCTACAAGAACTTCAAGTTGAAACTTATGGTTCAATGGAAAAAAAGGAAAAAGTTGAGATGATTCTTGAACAAATGCGTCTTTGTTTGGCACGTAAAGATTATATTCGAACTCAGATAATAAGCAAGAAAATTTCGACAAAGTTTTTTGATAATCCTGAAATGCATGAATTGAAATTTAAATATTACATGTTAATGATTGAATTGGATCGATCGGAAGATGCTTTCCTTAACATATGCAAACATTACATGGCCATTTATAACACAGATGCGATCAAAAATGATATGCAAAAACGTTGTTCGATTCTGAAAAATTGTGTTGTCTACATTATTCTGGCGCCATACAATAATGAACAATCCGATTTGATTAATCGTCTTAAGCTAGAAAAACCAATCAATGAACTTCCCAATTATTTGGAAATATTGAAATTATTTACTACTTGGGAATTGATACGTTGGCAAACGTGGGAAGCATCCGTATCACAATTACTACGTACGGGTAATAAATCAAATGATTTTGAAGCCGAACCAACCGGTGTATTTCCATTTAATGATGAAGGAAATAAAAAATGGAATGTTCTTAAAAATCGTGTTGTCGAACATGTAAGTGTTATTAGAATTGAAAACAAATTTATTTTTAAAGCATTCAATGATTTTTTTAAAAAAGAATATTCGTGTTATGGCCAGATATTATAGCAAAATCACTTTGAAACGAATGGCTGATCTATTGGGATTAACACAGCCTGAAACAGAAGAAGCATTAAGTCAATTAGTTGTTTCAAAAACTATTTGGGCTAAAATTGATCGATCATTAGGTGTTATAAATTTTGAACAAAGTAAAGATCCTAATGAAGTACTAAATGATTGGTCATCAAACATTGATTCATTAATGAATTTGGTTGGCAAAATGAATCATTTGATCAATAAAGAAGAAATGATTCATCAAAATTATGGTGACATGATGACTGCTTAAGTATTTTCTTTTAAATCTAAATTTTTCTTTCCTGAAAATTTGTACAAAATCTTTTGAGATTGAAATTAAAAAATAAATAAAATTCGAAATTATTTTATAACACAAATGCCATCTATCAGTGAATTTAAGCAAAACTTATGCGAACAAAAGAACTAATACGCTGCCAATTCATTCAAGGCTTTTATCATCATCATCATTATTCTTAGCCACTACCATAGGTTATTGTTCGAGGTAATAAATGCTAGTAGTGGTAGTAGTTATCTCAACCAACCGACCGACTGATTTTTTTTGGATGAGAAAAGATCGACCAAATCACAAAACCAAAACTAAAAAGAAAATATTACGCACGATTCTCATGCACACTGTGTAGCAACAGACACACAAAGTAAGTTGCGTCGACAAATAAGCCATTCAACAACAGCAGGCCTGCTTTTTTGAGTTTTATTTTCATGTTATTTTTTTTCGAAAACAGCAGCAGCAGCATCAACATCAGCAGACAATAGCGTTTAGTTAGTTAAAATAATAATTTCCTTCAGCTAAATTTTTGAATATATTTGTTTTTTTGATTTTATTTTGTTCAATAAATAAATAATTATTGATTCCGGTGTTTATGATTATGTAAAAAAGAAAAGAAAAACAAAATCATTATTCACTACTTCGAACATCATTATCAAGAGATTCAACGAATCCGAAAAGCTCATCATTCGAAGATTCTTTCGAATTCTCTTTTCGGCTTATTTTTTTCTCGTTACAAATCTTAGTTATTTTTTTTTTTATAAATTCACAAATTGACAGAGTAAATATTTTATTTGTTTGTCATGATTAATAATTTCATTTTAAATTTTTTTTCTTGAAATAAATAGATTGTTAAATAATTTAATATTATCTTGAAGTGTGGATTTGATTGGATCTCGTCCACAATAACAAACAGTAACAAAAAAATATCATGGCTGAATTGCAGTCAAGTTTATTACTGCGAAAACAATTAAATGGTAGGTGTACTTGGCATTAATTATCGATTAATAATTGAATAATGCCTGTGTGTAGATCTAAAGAAAAATCCTGTTGAAGGATTTTCCGCCGGCCTTTGTGATGATAGCGATATTTACAATTGGGAAGTGCTAATTATTGGTCCACCTGATACTCTATAGTAAGTGACTTTATTTTTTACCCGAATCGATTAATATTAATTTTTTACCGTCAACATTAATTTATAGTGAAGGAGGCTTCTTCAAAGCAAATCTTACCTTTCCAAAAGAGTATCCATTAAAACCACCTAAAATGCGTTTTCTAACCGAAATATGGCATCCAAATAGTAAGTATTGTTCGATTGATTTTGGTTAAAAAATTCCAACTTTTTTGTTTTTTACAATTAACAGTCGATAAAAATGGTAATGTTTGCATATCGATTCTTCATGAACCTGGTGATGACCGTTTTGGTTATGAAAAAGCATCTGAACGTTGGTTACCAGTACATACAGTCGAAACAATTCTAATCTCAGTCATTTCAATGTTAGCCGATCCTAATGATGAATCACCAGCCAACGTTGATGCAGCGGTATGTAATATCGAATTGAAATTTCCAAGTTTTTTTTTGACAGTAAATTAACCCTTACAGAAAGAATGGCGTCAAAATTATCCAAATTTCAAAAGGAGAGTTGCTCAATGTGTAAGGAAAAGTCAAGAAATGGAATAGCTGAGGCCAATCATGTATATTAAATGATGGTTTGAAATATAAAAAAAAAAATCAACTTTTTCAAATAAATTGTTCTTTATAGGCAAAAAAAAAAACTTTTACTCGATGATTAATATCTCGAACACATACACACACATTCAAAAGACCAATCACATGAATATAACAACAATAACAACCATGTTTTGAATTCCTAGCTAAACAGATAAATAAAAACTTTAAATGACATTCATTCTCATCATCATCATATGATTGTCAAACAACATTGAATTTCAATTAATCACATAAATTGTAAATTATATTACAATGCAAATTTTCACTTCACATAAATGAAATTCGTGGATTTTGGATTGGATATTTAGATCTTCCATATGTATATTGAATGATAAAATCATTACTTTTCCGAGAAAATAATAAACATGGTCGTCACACATTCACATACCGAAACACACACAAATTCATTTCCTTGTAATTACTTTTGTAACTACATTCAATAATTATAATCTATAATTTTTAAAATAATTAAATCAATTCTTTTTCAACTATTTAATTGGAAATTAATTGAATAACAAAAAAAAAAAAATTGTTCATTGTATTCAAAGGGCCCAGCCGGGAATTGAACCCGGGACCTCGCGCATGTTCTTTTTAATTTTAAATCAAATTTCTCATTATTCGTGTTATTAAAATTGATAGAAAAACCCGAAGCGCGAATCATACCCCTAGACCACTGGGCCCAACATTTATGTTAGCATAGTAGTACCGGTTTGGAACTGATAAACCAATTTATAATAGATAAAATTAACCGGAAATTTCTTTATCATCCTAATTAATTAATTTGATTATCATGTCGAAAATTCTTCAGTGCTTCAGTAATCATAGTTGGAAGATATTTTAAAAAAGGAAGTGTTCAAAACGTATTGTTCATAGTCGAAAAATTAGTAAAATATGCGAAGGAAAACTTTCGGAAATTCTCGTAAAAAATCAAAAATTTTCAAACAGTTCCAACAATTGTCCATGGATGGCGCAATTGAAAATAATGTTTCATGTGAGCCCTCAATTTTTTTTAGGTTTTTTATTTTACGAAAAAATGTCTTCAGATTAATTTTTTTCCGGTTATCCATTTAATTATTTGGTTCGTTGATAATCATGTCAGCCAAACGTGGTAATAAAAAACATATGGCTCCATTGAGTCAGGATTTCTTTGCTCTTGGTGGTAAGTTGATTAATGGAGTTTTGTAAAATTTGATTGTTATAAACTCATTCTTTTGAATTGAAAAATAGCCACTTCTTCGTCATCAACAAGTCAGGTAAAATTGCCGGCAAAACGTAATGAACCATTTCAAGCGCCAATATCATCAATGTCTCCGAAGCGTCCGAAACTTAGTTCTCCGATTTCACAATCAATGGTTGTATCTTCGGTTCAACAGCAACAGGCACCATCCACATCGAAACTTCGATCATGGGAAGAAAAAGCAATGATAGTACCTACAACCGAATTGAAAGATAAAATCCTGCAATTCGATAGTGAATCCGATTCTGAAGAAATGATTGAGCGTTTACTGTGCGGTGCAGTGAAACAATTACGTGAACAAAAAACAAAGCCGGATTCATGTTTAGTTTTTACGTTGCTATATCTTGCTAAAATAAGGCCATTATTCTTCTGTTCAAACATTATTGTCGAAGCATTTGCTTCATTGTTGCGACGTGAACATTTGATTCATTTCAAATCGAAAAACAATATGGTTCCAGTATTACTTATTAATCTTTTTTATCATGCATTTCATGATGAAAATTCATGGCCCGAATTATTTATACGTTTGTATGTTGAAGATTCACTTGGTGATAGAATATGGGTGGATAATGAAGAATGTAAAGATTTTGTCGAAATTATCGTTGCATCTTTCCGCACGAAATTACCTCCAAAATCTTTGCTGCAAACTTCGGATGTTTTGAACATAACATCCAAGCATCAAATGGAAAACTCTCCAATTCTTTCTCTTGGTTCATCTTCGGTCGGTGAGGACAGTGTGGGTGAAGAATCTTGTTCGTCAACAACATCGTTATATTGTGAACAAAATCGTGAAACTGGTCAGCAATCAATTACATCCAGATATTTAGATAATGAACAAAAAATCATTCATTATGTATTCGAAGTAATCAATGAAAATCTATCACGAAGACAAACCATAAGTGATATTAGTCGTAATATGCTCAAATTATTGATAGCAACAGCAGGCTTACGGAATGTTCGTTTATTGGTTGCACAAAAACTTGAATTATGGTTTCAGAATCCTAAACTTTCAAGACCGGCACAGGATCTTCTACTCACTATATTTTTGAATTGTGATGATAAAGATGTTGAAACATTAAATTATTTGCTCAAAATTCGTTTGAAACAGAAACCGTTTATCAGTCATTTTTGTGTTTGTTTCAAAGAATTGCTACAACAAAAGAATGGAACATTCGATATTGTAATGAGAATTTTGCTCACCAACGAACTATCCGGTATTCGTAATCTGAACAACATTCAATTGCTTTCCATAATGTTTCAACAGAATTCATCAGATGCTCCAAAAATTTTGGCCGAATTTTTCATTTCAAGGATTTTTACCAAAGAAGATCATCTGCGAATATTGCGTTCACTTCTTCGTGAAATTGTTCGATCATTAAAATCTGAACCGATGAATTATTCTCTTTTTGTTACCTCATTGATCTTTGAATCTCAACGTATCATGCCGGATAACAACATTAAGATAGATTTTTCACGAGAAAAAGTAATCAATGAAGTTGTCGATATTATAACAATGACCATATTCTTATCGGTCAATCAAAACGTTCGTGAATCTTTTGCACGTCCTGAACGTAAAGAAATAATTCGATCATTTCAGCAGAATATCTCACGTATACAAAGCAAAACAATTGAATGGATCAAGGAAATTACTTATAATAAACTTGGTCTTGGTGATAAAGAATCATTGTTACGAATTCTGCGTAAATTATTAATCCTCGAACCAATGGATTTTTATTGTCAACTCGATAATTGGCCACAAGAGAACGAACGTCTAAATATTTATCGAATAACTAGCGAAGGAATTCCATTGGCCGAAGAATCAATAACGAATATCCTATCAATGGGTTTTCATCGAGAAGTTGCCCTTTCACAACAAGATGGTTTTGAACTTATTTGGACTTTAATACATCATGCAACTATGAATTTTGATGGCGATATGAATCATGAGGTGTTAAGGTTCAATGATCTTAAAATAATAGATATGCTTTTCAGTTGTTGTGAATATGTATGTCCGGATAATGCTCCATTGCCGGAAAATTATATGCCTCCCAAATTAGCTCGTGTCGATCTTTATTGGAAAGTTTGGTTCATGTTGGTAATCATTGCCGCTCATCTGCCAGTGACATTCGGTAAATCGATATGGAATGCATTCCCTACATTTCAAGCATTAATCGAAATGACCATAACAAATTGTTTTCAATTTCCACCGAGAAGCATGGATAATGATGAAATGCAAAACAAAATTCTGCAATATAATCAGCTTGAAAAGATGAGAATTCTCGAATTTGAATCCTATTTGGCACGTGACCAAGAAATTAATGAATCTAATAGTTATTTGATTTCATCGTTAATAACATTGGATCCATGTTCTATACCACGTCGGCCACCTAATTCTATATTAAATGATTACAAATTATTATGTACGAGCAATACAAATTATCGTTTGTGCCATCTTCTATGTCAAAGTCGTGACCCAGATTTTCTATTGATGATCATCGATAAACAACAAAATCATAGTTCTGGTTCACAATTTTATCATTCATCATTGAATTGGTTGATTGATCTGGTTGAATCATATGAAAATAATTATGGTCTATTACCTGTTCAATGTTTATGTGAATTTCTGTTGAAACAGATTGCCGAAGAAACAAATGTACAATCTGCAAATACAGCCGATTTAAGTAAACCGGAAAAAACAAAAAAGAAAGATAAACGTCGAAAATTAATCCGTTTGATTGCCTATTTTCAGGATGATATTATTCAAACGGCAAACTCAGGAAAATTAAGTAATGCATTTGAATATCTGATTCGTCATCTAAGCCATCCACGTTCAACTACACGAATGTTTGCGTACAAAGCATTATATGTGATTGTATCGACAAATGTTGGAAAATACCTACAAATGTTGGATGATAATCTAATGCCTTCATTGTTTGTCAATGAATCCATTGATTGGTTTCGTACAAATCTAATAAAGTTTCTAAAATCTGATCTTCAAATTCAAGCCATGTGTGCTGCATTAAATGTCGCAATATCGGAAGAATCAAATGCATCGCTTATCTGTGAATATTTGGAATTCATAGCCGAATTTGTCAGAAATCCAGATGAAATTCTTCTTCAAAAATGTTCATTATTATTGATTAAACGACAAAAAATCGCTATGCATATTGTTAAATATTCGGATCATAAATTTAAGCAAAGATTTCTTCATTCTTTATTTAAAATTTATTGGCTTCATTTGGAATCATTAATGACTAATAAACATCAAAGTTCAATTCGACCTATGGAAGGAAAAAAATATGTCTATTTAAAATTGCCCAACATTGGCCAACGAATTATGATCGATTCTGAATTAATTTATTCAATAATTTTATCATTATCATTTGTCGATGATGATTTTGAATTTTCAGATTATTATGATAATCTTGCACAGCATTTTCTTGATGAACCATATCCACAGATATTTTCCGAACCCGAAATGAAACAACCAGAATCGCTTATACCTGAATGGCTTCTATCTCGGCTACTATCAACTGAATCGACAAAAATTGTTGCCCTATTGTTAGAAAATGTAAAAATTGAAAATATTAT
Organism: Dermatophagoides pteronyssinus; assembly: GCF_027571235.1. Taxonomy (NCBI): domain Eukaryota; kingdom Metazoa; phylum Arthropoda; class Arachnida; order Sarcoptiformes; family Pyroglyphidae; genus Dermatophagoides; species Dermatophagoides pteronyssinus. The sequence continues at coordinate 500,768 of NW_027461547.1, read as the reverse complement.
TCCTCATCTAAATTCATATGGTCTATCTGCCATTGTTTTACAGTCAGTATTGCAAGCATTAGATAAGCTAAGTGCTGCTGAATCGAGGGCGATCAAAAATTTAAATTTTGATCGATCAAGTTTATTGGCTGCTTTCCATGTTTTCTGGAGTAAAAATATCACCGTTGGATATAAGTTTGCAAAAGGTCATCTTAATTACAAAGCGGGTAGTGATGAAAATGATGATATAGAAATCAATGAATTGCCAAAAAAACGTGATGATCGATCACAGGAATCATGTCACCAAACGTTCCGCAAAGATGATGTTATCAAAATGTTTCAAGATAAAGATTTCATACGGTTGACATTTCTTACGAGGCTTATCGTTGCCGAACTTAATGATCCATCAGTGAAAACGAAAAAATTGACCAAACAATTTTTAGCTGAATTTTCCAATTTAATCGAAGATATAACTGAAAATATAATGAATGGAACGTTCAATTCAATTTTCAATGTAATTATTATCTCGGCCGTTAAGGATAGTAAACATTTTGGATTGAATTCCGAATTAACAAACATAAAAAAACAATTACTTTCACTTGAGCTGGAAAATATTGAATCGACAATGCTTTGGAAATGTTTTGATCGTTTTTTACATAAAGATGGTACAAAAACAAAAAAATTTAAATTGAAGAAGAAAAAATTGCCATCATCTTTAAAATCGACCAAAGCGCTAGAAGAATTTTTACAAAAAACTGATCGTATTAAAGCACAAAATCAAGATAAATGGATGGATATCTATATGGATCTGGCCATTGATAAATATTATCGAAAAGATATTGATTCGGAAAATTTTAGTTCACATCTGCAAACAGTCATTTTTTCACGAAATCGTCCATATTTTCTATCGTTATTATTACATAAATCTAATTTTTCAACTCTTAGTGATTGCATTTGTTTTATATTGAATCCTGATTCACAATTGAATCCAACGGCAGTATTGGATTTCCTTGCCATTTGTATTGAATTACCAAAACTATGGATTGGTCGTGAAAATGATTCGCAAAAAGTGCAAAAATATGAAGATGTACTTGATTTAAATCGAATACAGATAGAACGTCTCATTAATTTTGTTCTTGAAGAGAATGATGTATCAAATCGTATCGATCTGATCATGCGTACTTGTTGTATTACATCAAATAAAACGGAAATGGTCATTCGTTTTCTCAAAAATTCTCATCAAGAATCTATACGAAATGAATTGTTTGCTCGAATTTATCTACAGATACCTAGTATAGGATTAGAGCCAAAATTGTCTGATGATCATGTTCGTATGATACAAAAGCTACCAAGTTTTATGGATAAAATCACTCATAATTTAATAACATCGTTCATGTATGTCGAAACTAATGGACCACAAGTAGCAGCACAACAATTTATTTATTGGAGTGATGCTTTACTTAAGATCGCCTCTGAACATCCATTATTATTTATACGACAGTTGCCAATGATACCGGCTATGCTTCGTGGTAAAGTTAACGTTGTACACTATGATATCTTTAAAAGTTTGAATTTGTTGAAAATATTCAGTAAATTATTAAACATTCTGAATCTTCTTAGACCATGGCTATGGAATCGTAATGTTAGAGATGTGAAATATTTATTAGATCTTTATATGGATATGTTCATCTCGTATTATCAGCTACCACGACAACAAGAGTCTAATCATGAATTACAATCATTAATCGTTCAGTTTTTACATCTGATAGATGATTGGAATAAACATGATTCAGAACTATCTAGCCATTGGATTCAAATGCATAGGAATGACTTTATCGAATTATCTATTGCATATCCAAATGAATTGAATTTATTCCAATCAATTATGTCCGGTGTACCGTTGCCAAATGAAACTCAATTCATCAAAGCAAGCCAAGATTATCGTTCATTAGAAATAAAATTGAAATCGCCAACTCGATTGTCTAATGAAATTATAGCAACCACGTTGAGTGAAATAAATCGATTAGTGGATAAATATCCAATATTAGGTGAAAATTTTCTTGTATGTATTCTATTTTGTATGACAATAGAGTATTCATTTTAATTTTTTATTTTCATTTCAGAATTCGATACAATCCTATTATTCGAATCCCTATTTTTGTGAACTTTCATTTACAATCACATTGAAAACATTACAAACAAATCCAAATCTTGTACGGACAATCATATTATCGTATGTCAAATGTTTACACGATGAATCAGCTACAGTAACAAAAAATGCATTGGCCATCATACCGGAATTCGTTTTATTGGCTCAAGGTAAGTGTTTTGAGGCGAATGTATTGCGCATAACATTTTATCTTTTATTATTTTGCAATAGATTACCGTTATCTTTTGTTGCGGGAAGTTTTTGATTTGGCAATTAAAGGCAACTCTACTGCAACTTCTACTCTTATCGAAAGTTTTCGGGCTTTGAATTCACAGATCGGCTGTTGAAATCTTATGATTTGAACATGATTTTTTTCTCATTAAAATTCTGTCAATTTTTGTCAAATTATTGTATGTACGCAAATGTACAATTTCGAAACAATTTTTTTTTTGTATTTAGATAATAATTATATCGACTTTTGTCATTAAATATTTTCAATCATCGATCGATAGAAAATTTAATGACTTTTTTGTCGAAACTCTGAATTATTAAATAAACAACACAATAAATAAAAATTGAATGATTTGTAAATGTTTGTTGTTTTGTCTCATAAGAATTTTGACGATGGGAGATATATTTGAACAATTTTGTTTGGAAATAAGCCCAAATCAAACGATAAAATTTTCTGATTATACAAAATCACTTTCATTGATTGATGGAAAAAATCAGACAATTGGTTCGGATTCTTCTCACCATCATCGATGTCATTTACGTTCAACGGTTTTTCCAACAGAAGTATGTTTTTTTCTATGATAATGAAAAAAATGAATTCATTTTCGTGATCACATTTAGTTTTTCACTTATAACAATCATTCTTTTATTTGTACACCAAATTTGGAGATATATAGAATTCTTATCAATCTTTACAAATGTAGGTAAGTATTGTAGCGAAATTACTAAAAAATATTTTCATAACAAATGAATCAATTCATTTTAAGTTTAACATTTATAATATCTGAAAATAAATTTGGAGGATATCTTGTCAACGGAACATGGGTAGGAATATTGCGATTGTTTGCCGAAAAAGTAGTCGATTTTATGCCACATTTTTTTGGTCTTCATAGTCATCGAGAACAAATTCTTGATACAACATTTTTATCACATTCGGTGTACGAAGTCGCCATTGTTAGTAGTCCAAGTTATCTATATGCTACGAATCCATTACAAGTTTTTTACACATTTAATTCCACCATATGGTTGTTATTACTGACCGGATTCATTTGTTATTCAATATCGCTATTGGCTGCTGATTTAATCATCCGAAATCAAAAGCTATCTATGCGTCATTTTTCAGATCTCAATTTTATTTTATACCGTTCACTCATCGGACAAAGTTTAACGAAATCAACCCATCGTCGAAAAGTTATCAAATTGTTACGTTGTTCATTGTTAATATGGATGCTGGCTACATTATTATTACGAAATTTATTCTCAAATGATGTAATGGCATCATTTTTAGCCAACAAAGAACAAATTATCGATCGTTTTGATCAATTATTGATGACTGTTAAACGAAATCGTGATTATCGTATCATTGTTGAATATAATTCATCAAGTGAAAGATTTTTCTTAGGGGTATGTGATGTATTAAATGTTGTTCTCTTTTTTGAATGCTTTTTCTTTAAACCTTCAAGAGATTTCCTCATCTTCAACAACGAATAGTTAGAATTAATCATAATGAAGTTACTGAAGCCAAAACGGTAGCGAAATTATTGAAAGGCAAACACGTATTAATCACTGATCGCTGGAGAGGTTACATGATTAAAAAACTTTACCAAAAATTCGATATACATGTATCTGATGAGGGTTTCCTTCAAACATTTGGTGTTTTGCCCATACGTAAGGATTTACATTATTTGGCCAGGATGATGTTGGTAAAAATGAGTAAATATCTTTCCCAAACTGGAATAACCACTAGATTAAGCGATGACTACACAAAATATCGATCGAATAGAAATTTAATCGAAAAAGAATTAAATGGAACTACTGAATATGACGATTTTATAAATGAGGACATCGATCGAGAATTGACCGAAGCCGATAATGAAGATGATGAAGAATACCTGAACAATAGAATCATATCAATCGTTTATGTTCACATTTTGGGCCTTACATTATCGTTGATAGTTTTCATTGCTGAATCATTGCATGCATTCTTTTGGATTAAAGGGTACAATCAAATACAATCAAACATATGATATAATAAATTTTTTAATGATAAATGAGTGTAAATAAAAACGATCAACTAAAATAACCACCACAGCATGTAGATGTTGACGAATTTGTTTTCGATTCAAGACTGATCGATCTTTTCGTTTTATTCGATTCCCATAGACCAGGTGTTTGTAGGATTTTTTCGACCAATTCTTCGAATGCACATCCGACTTCTTCACGTGTTTTGGCACTTGCTTCGATAAACAATGTATTATGACTACGTGCCCAACGCATACCTTCATGTAGCGATACTTCTCGATTATCTTTATCAATCTTATTACCGACTAACATTTTAACAATATTCGGTTTATCCGCATATGCATTTACTTCATCTAGCCAACTATCTAATTTTTCGAACGTTTTTCTGGCCGTAACATCATAAACAAATATAACACCATGTGCACCACGATAAAAATTTGGTGTCAATGCACGAAATCTTTCGGAACCAGCGGTATCCCAGATTGCAAGATTGAGTAGATTTCCGTCAACTTTGATTTTTTTCGTTTTAAAATCAACACCAATCGTCGCTCCAACATCGTCCGAAAAGGTATCCTCAGTATAGGCAATAAGAAGGCTATCAAAAAAGGAAACTTATAATTAGAAATAAACAGTTGATAATTTTGAATCGGAACATACCTCGATTTTCCAACAAAACTTTCACCAATGATTAATATTTTCAATGTTGTCATAACATTTTCAAATTCATCCATTATATTCATATTTTTTCAAGTTTTCATCCAATCGATATCTTTATCATGATTATAATTAACAAATGTTAATTACTGTTGATGGTTAAATGACATTATTGATACTCACTTGTATCACAAACTATGACGAAATAATGACGACGCGTAGTTTGCTTCCTAACCAAAATAATAATTTCGATCAATGACTTTGTAAAAAACTGATCATAGATGGCGACTAATCTTCAAAGTTTTATTTTTTAAGTGGGAAATTTGAATTTTGAAATTGTGAAAGAAAAATTGAAAATTTTCTGGATTCTGACCTGCGATACATGCGAATAATCAACGATAATTTTCCTTGCTTATTATTCTGATGATGATGATCATGATCATAGAAGCGAATCCATGGAGAAAATTGGCATGGATTTCTCATCATCATATTTGTTTTGTTAATAAATGATGGCCATCCCATTTTTTCACTTGAAAAATAATTATAACTATCATTGTTTTTTGGCAGATACTAATTGTCATCATTTATTTATTTTTTGTTCATAAACAATGAGAATGTTAAAACAGAAATAAGATTATCTCTTTGTTATCTTCATGTTTGAAGAGAAAAATAAAGAAAATATGAGAATTTTAATTTATCAAAATTGTTTTCAGCCTATTTCGTAATAAGAATTGCAATTAAATAGCGACACAGTAATTGTCACTTTTTTACGTCCAATGTCTGACCTAACTTGTGAGATGGACAACAGCAGTATTTTATATCACATAATCTTCATAACATATCACATTCTCATTATGATAATATTTTCAAATTCATCAGAATTAATAATATTTTGAAATCTTCTAGAAAATCACTAAAGGATCTAGCCATTTAGTTTCATTTTGTTCCAACATTATAATCAACATCCATTGATGGTCATAATTCATATCATCTGGATTTTATTTCTTTTTTTTTCCAATCAACATTTTACCTAAAAAAAAGAAACACATGTGTTTTAATTTGTGCTTGCTCTTCATTTCAATACAAGTTTCAAATTCATCTTTTTATGAAATTTTTGTGAAAATAAAAATCAATAATTTTTCTTTTACTTTCAAATCCAAATCTTTAGCAAATTTACTATTTCATGTCATTGATTTATTAGTATGATTTCAAAAAATAAACGGAAAAAAATAAAATGATAAAAAAAGAGAACAGTTTATTTGATACAGGTGTGTGTGTGTGGATTGAAAGTTTCTCCTTCGATCAAACAAATGAAAAACCAATCATTTCGTTCATCATCATCATCATCCTTACAATCTTAATCACCATAATACTTGATGTTTTTTTCAGTTTCTGTCCAGTTTTTTTAATATCCAAGTTATGCTCTCTTTCTCCTGTCCATTACTTGCCTGCATTCAGTATTACATAGTGTTGGTGATGTTCAATTAGATCAAAAAAAACGTTAAATTTTTTTAAACAAAAATTAGAAAAAGATACCTGTCCAGTGTGTGTATGTTTAAGATCTTTTAAAGAGTAGGTAATTTCATCATCAACATCAACAATGTACATTAATACCCGCGTTTCTTTTTTGTTGATAAGCTAAATACTAAACATCAAAAATTATCAAAATTCAGGTATGGTTTGAACATTCTATACAAACAAACTGTTTGCCATCAATACATCCATCCATCCATCTATACAGGCAATTGTAAATAGGTCCTTGGCATCAAAATCAAAAATCAAACAACGGGATCTATACATAATTCTTTTATATGGTCGACATTTTTCGAAATTTTTTTGTTTGTTTGTATTCAAAAACGAAGGCTGATCAGCCTAAAAAAAAACATCAAACTACATTTCATCTTTTCACTCAAACTTGTGTTGGTGGTGATGATGTTTAATTTGAATTTTTTTTTCATTTACTTTACTTGAAACAAAATTGATTTGATTTGTTTGGTCAAACATCAATATAAAAAAGATCAAGATCTTAAATATATGCTGTATTTATGTTGTGTGACATAAAAATTTGCAAATCAAGATCAAGATCTTAGTCTTCTTTTTTTTCTCTTACTGATTGATATCATCATTATCATTAATGAAAACGAAAAAAATGCATTCATTGTGTGCCCCAAAATGACCGACTTTGTCATTTCTTAAATGTTATTGCTGTGTATGTGTGTATGTAATCGACCATATTTTTTATGAAAATTTTTTCCAAATTCGATCAATAATAAATGTTGTCCAGCAATCGATATCATTTGACATGATTTCAATCATGTGAAAAGAATAAATGATTTTTTCCGAATCATCATCATCATTATCATCACGAATGAATCGGATGTTTTTTTTCACTTCTCATCGTTGGAGGTTTGGTTTGTGAATATTTTTTTCCGTAATCAAAATGATTCACATGATTTAATTATGATGATATTGTGTTATTTTAACGTTCATTGTCCCCATTGAAAAGTTTATTCTCGAATTCGTAATGAAATTTTGCATTTCGGTTGTTTGTTCATAACGAAGTTTTCTTCAAGTAATATTTGGCAAAAAAATGTTTGAAAATGAATGATTATGGATTTGGGCACTCTTATTTTATGAATTTTGTTTGTTTTTGTTAATCGTCATTCAAATTCGACAATCGAGTTCAGAACTAATATTTTGTTTGTGTGTAAAATTTTCCGTTTCAATTTTTTTTTTTTGTAAATTTTAATTTTCAAGTTTTTCATATTTACTATCAGAAAAAATGAAAGGCCCATGGAGAGATTGTGTGTGGAATAAATTATCTGTGATCTGCTGATGAAGCATAAATATAATGGTTACTATTACTATATGATGATATGGTTATAACGGTTTCGATGGAAATCTAGATTGAATCAAGCCATGCACTATGTTTGTGTGTGTTTTAATGTGAACGACGAATATCTTTCTGTTCCATTTATAAAATCATCATTCAAATAGTTTGCCATCATCTGTTTTGGAAATTAAAAAATAATTTCTTCTTTTTCAATTTTAACACCAAATCCAGTATATGCGTCGCGTGCTTCAACGAAATTGATCATCATCATCAGCATCATTTAATTGAGATCATGATATACCATGTATACCGATGTTTAATTTTTCAGTTGCTAAAATTTCAAAACAAAAATAAAAAAAAATTCATTATAAGATATTTTCGGAACTTTCTTTTAAAATAATTTACCGAGCATTCACTCAATGATTTTTGCGTGAGTTTTATTTAACCGACCAAAAAAAAAACAACTTGTAATTAATTTTTCTTAGAAAAATTATACAAAATTATTGATGGTGTACACATTGTCATCATTTTCAATCATGATAATGATGTTGGTTGAATTTGTTTTTTCAATACACAAAAAACATCGAGAGAAAAAAAGGAAAACAATTAAAAAAAACTTTCAGGAAACATCTTTTCTTCCGTTGAAAATAACTTTGTCGATGTTTATTTACAGCTGTACAATTAGCACCATTTCTCATTATCATTATCCCTCCCTCTCTCTCTTTTTTTCTTTTTTTGTGTTAGTTCGAATATACATTGTTTGTTTCGAATTCTCGAATTTAATCATGATATTTTTCTTTTTCTTTTTTTTTCATTGTTATGTCATCATTTTTCGATTTCTTTGTCATTGTATTGTTCCACTATGTCAATTTTGTTTTTCACTAAAAAAAACTTTTTCTCATTTATACAGGTTCACCATTCAAATAAATGATGGCGTAATAATGAGATCGAAATCGAATTTCAATTAATTTACATTGAAAAAAACAATCTGATTGTATAACAATAGTTTTGAAATCAAGATGATCAAATAATTAGAAATAAAAAATGTTTGATTCATTTACAAAACGATATCCATTTTCATCATCATCATCATCATCATCCATATCAGTATCGAAACGAAAATCCACTTCAAAAACGACAACGACTACGATCAATGAAAATCATCATCAATCATTATTGGTGGATAATTATCGGCGTACCGATATCAATGAACAAAATGAACTAGTCAAAACTTTAGATTCGTAAGTAGGATTTTATTATTATTATTATTTTTCTTGCCCTTGTCTTTTTTTCCGATTTCAAACATTGAATAATGTTACAAAGTTTTTCTTTCATTCGATTAACGAATGAATGATTCAATTCAATCCGATGATGATAATTCTTAGATTTCGAAATTGATTGAACATTGCAAAAATTTATCTGAATAAAAAACAAAAAACAATTCTCCAAAAAAAAAAGATTTGTTGCAATTTGTTTCATTATATTTGACAATCATTATGATCATCAGAAATTTGATGATCATCTTTCAACAAAAAAAAAAAAATCTATTTAATCGAGTAAAATACACACACTGAGAGGAGATGATCCAATGAAAGAAAAAGGGGCAGTCAGCCAAGATATCAAATTAGATTAATCAATCAATGATGGCCATAAAGAGTGAAAGAAAAAAAAATAGATGAATTGAGTTGATTAATTTGTAATGATGATGTTTTTTTTGTTGTTGTTGTTGTTGAAAACTATTTCCAAAATTTTTAAATTTCAAATAATAAAATTAAATCACGAAAAAAATTGACGAATATGAGAGAATCTTAGATTAAAAAATATATCAAAATTTCATCAAAATTAAAATGAATGAAAAAAATGGCAAAAATTCAGTTCACTCACACAAAGTGATTACGGAACAAAAAATGAATGATGATAATGGGCAAAAAAGTTTAAAAGAAATTTCAAAAAAATTTGAAAAAAATGAACATCAACAATAAAAAAAAAGTGGAAAATTGGTCACAAAAAAAAATTTAGTTGATTATGATGATGACCAGCAACAACAACAACATGATTTTTTGATGGACCGTTGATAATTTCAAAAATGATTGTATTTGTGCATGTGTGGTATGTGTGGAATACGAAGAGAGAAACAAAATTATTCATCCACACAATCCATTCATCATAATCATCATCATCATTGCTGTGAATGAAAATCCATCCTGGATTCATTTCTCATTTGATTCATAGTTGTAGGAAAATCTTATATAAGAAAACTTCTGAATGTTGTTGTTTTGTGATGTGATCCATTGTGTGTGTTGACAATTCTTGCTTGTTCACATCATATACACAAACATTTTATGTACCTTTTTTTCATTATCTTTAGTGAATAAAATTGTTTTTTCTCCGGAAAAATCATCATCATCATCATCACAATAATAAATGATGATTTTATTTTTCGTTTGCATCAGATTAGATTTTAATAATACCCTTTTTATGATGATGATGACATAGTGTGTGTGTGTGTGTGCGGAATATTTAATTCCATATAAATATCATGTTATAAGTTGATCACTGATAATAATAATATAGCAGATTATGCCCCAGATTTCCGAGACAATAGTGACAATCTTTTTTTTTGTTTTTTTTTCAATCATTTTATCCCAAAAAAATAATGATGATTATGTAATTTGAATCTAAAATTTTTCTTCTTTTAAACGAAGTTTTTCTTCATTTTTTTGAAATACCCTTTAAAATTAGTAAAATTTTGATTCATGATGATGATGATAATGATGAAATGTTTATTACTAAAATGATGATGGTTTATAAACACGATTATTTATCTATCACTGTTTTTTTCTGAACAACATGCAAGTTAGAACAAGAAAAATCATATCCAAAATGTATTTTGCGAATTACTTGACCATAATCTTGATGATTATGATGATGAACCGTTGGTCATAGGTTTTCTCTTTCTCTCTCTCTCTCTCTCTCTCTCTCTCTCTCTCTCTCTCTCTCTCTCTCTCTAGGTCACGCCATCGTTGATGATGAGAAAAGTCGATCATCATTAGATTTGTTCGTTGGGTTACATGTGCGTGTTCTGTTCTAATTTTTTCTTCTATTTTTTACCAAAGATATCCATGATTTGTCTATTCATCATTAAATTTTATTAGATTCATTTCGTTTTAATTCAATTTGAATCCAAAATTTTGTAAAAAAGAAAAGAAAAACTAGATTAGTTGTCTGGTGGTGATTAGAAATGAACAAGGATGCTTGAATTCCGGTTTTTTTTTAGTTTTCCTAGAGAAACCCATCTTTATTGATCAGATCAGTAGCTTCTGTGTGAGCAAGAAAAGAACTAGGTAAAATCTATTACATTGGAAACTCTTTCACATTTGATGATGATGATAATAATGGTGACGTTTTGTTTGATTGAATCATCGTATATTCTATTGTTATACACGAAAACACACACACACACACACGCCTGTTTTGAATTGAATTATTCGTCAATTTTGTTTCTTTTTTTCTTGCATGACCATTTGGATCAAATGAGTTCATTGCATCCATTCCTTTTTTTATATATTGTCCATTTGTTTTGTCCCACAAAACAAAATTTGATTACCATTTAAATTAACAATAAAAATATAGATTAAAACATTTTATTTAGAGTAAGAAAAATCTATATAATTTCCATAATTGTCATTGTGAAAAAGATATCTTTTTCCTTTTGTTATCTAATAGTACATTAGAAAAATGTAAATTGATGGGACTCGAATGAAAATTTTTCCTTTTTTTCATAATGATGTCCAAATAGTGTTTGAAAACAAGTCCAATCATGATGATGGTGAATGGTAACAAAAAATTTTAAATTTTCATCTTTAAAAAATTTATTTATGGCCTAAATGACGGTGTGAATGTGAAATTTGATATCATTTTTTTCCCTTCGAAAAATTTGCCACCTTCTTCATCATTGAGATCCGAATTTTTTTCTACTCACAAAATTATCCATTGTTTTTTCCCAATGCTATTCACATCATTCAATTTATTTGCTCAAATGGAACTTATCCTTTTTTGTGCTAAATTTGCTAGGACCGATTATAAATACGGTCACCACCATCATGATTATCGATGGATACATCAAACCTTCATGATGATGATGATGGTGGTGGTTATTGTTGTTGTTGTTGAAATCAAATTCGATGACAATATTTATAACATTATTAATTTATATGTGTGTGGCAATAAATCAAAATGGATTAATTTAATGACAAAAAATTATTAACAAATGAAAATAAAAATACGAATTCCTAAACAATAGGATTAATCGTTCCACTCACATCAATAACAATCATTTTTTTCATGTTTGTTTCAAAAATCATTAATGTTTGTAATTTGATTTCGAAATTTTTTCCTTGTCAAATGAAAAAATTTCCTGTTCATGTCATTTGATTTTGTGACAAATGTATTTGATGATGACTGAAAAGAAAATTCTTACCCGATAATTGATTATTAAACATCAATCAAAATCATTGATGAAAAACGAACAAAATTGATTATTTCATTTTTTTCAAATAAAAAAAAATTTATTTTCAAAAAAAAATCATGACGATATTTTTAGTTTAGATTTAATAATCGATAAAAAAATGATTGAACAATATGGATGGAAGACATTAAACAAAAAAAATCAATGTTTTCGATATTATATGAACGATATTGTTTTTTTTTGTTTTTGTTGCCCCATTCAATCATCATCAATATCGATCGATCAATCTGGGTTGATTGATTGATTGATTGCCAGAAAAAATTCCATATTTTTGTCTCTTCTGCTCACATCATAGGAAAAAAAGTTACCGCGCGTATATTTTACACAGTAATCAAAGAATTGGAGAAGAAAATCTTATTCGATTCGGTCCATTAATATATAAAGAATGTACAAAAAAAATTTCAATCGATCGATCGATGAACCAATTTTATTTCGTTTCTTTTTTTTTTTTGATCGACATGCTCGTGACATGAAATTTGATTTCGATAATGCATTACAGCTGCAAAAACACACACATTAAGGGTGGTGGCGGTGGAAAATTATTTTCTATTTTGGTTCATTATTATACTATTATACAATTGGATTTTTTTTGACATTCTTACATATATGATTGAATGATAACAATAGCAATATCATTGAACTGTTTTTTTTTCAATATCGATTCCCGATTTTCTGTTGTTGTTTGATCTTCAATCAATTGAACGATGATGATGATGATAATAATAATAATAATAATGAGGGCCGGCAGCATGTCAGCCCTGTTTCTTTTTGGAAGGAACACCAAAAATACGAAAGGGATTGAGTGCAAGAAAAAAACCAATCAATCGATCTGATCAAAATCGATTGATTGAATTTTTGTTGTTGTTGTTGTTGATCAAATTGTTGTGATATTTTGATGTATTTTTATGTCATGTATCTTTCAATCTACGTTATGATGACGCCAAACAGTTCTATTTTTCTTTCAAAATTTCTCATTCATTTTTGATGATGCTAATAATGAGATTGTTGTTGTTGTTCTCATTGAAGATCAAAAAAGTTCTTTCTTTTTTTTAACTTTTATTATCGATTAGAAATGTTCGTGTGTCAAGTAAAATCAATGTTTCAAATTTGCAAATCTACATACTCAATCAATTGTTGTTGTTGTTGTTGCACAGGACAAAGATGCCAGTTGTAATAGTTTTAGGCAAAATGTTTATTCAAATTTTAGTTTAGATTTGTTGGTGTTGTTAGAACCCGTTAATTATGTATTCAGATTGACAGATAATCGACTTGTGTTTTGTGGGCAAAAGCAGAGAGAGAGAGAAAGAAAGAAAAAAAATTAAGAATAAGAACTATGTAAGTTTGTTTGATTTTGTATTGTAAACGAACATCATAAAATACAGACACACAAAAGAATCGATCATTGATCTTCAATATTTTTCTGTTGATTATAGAACATATTGGCAAAAAGGCTAATCAACTGAACATCATTCGAATTCAGCTAGTTTCATTATGATGATGATGATGGTGAGGGAGTCAACATATCCTACAACCTAATGGATTGTATTTTTTTCAAGTTAATTATCATTTTACCATCATCATCTTTCATTGAATGACTATTGTCTAAATTTATTTTAGTTTCATTTATAGCGATGAGAAAATGAAAAATAATTTTTTTTGTAGTTAAAAATATGGTTAAAATTGGGGGAAAAAATAAAAAATTCATCATCATCATCATGGAAACTGTGTTTGATTTTTCCCTTCAGAAAAAAATTCATGTTCCTATATTTAAAAACGAGTAGGATTATGACAATGATACTTTTTCATTGATATACATCCAGTGACAGAAACATGATGATGATTTTAACGAGGGGGAAAAAAGATTTTTTTTGTGTATGCAACAACCCATCAACCAATGACCAAATGAAATGTTGACCGCTTGTTACTTTCAAAAAAAAATACAAACTTCAACTTGAACCATTCATTCATTCATTTAACAACAAGGAAGGAAGGAAGAGATTTTTTTCGTGAAAAAAATCCGTTGAAAAAAACATGACAATTTGATGAATTTTTTTTCGTTAAATTTTTCTCCCATTATGTTTCCTTCCCATCTCTATATATTTAGTAGCTTGATCAATCGATATTGATGACGGCCAGTCAAACTTATCAATTCATTTTTTTTTTTTTTTTTGTTATATCTCGAATTTCATTAATCAATCTTGTACAAAGATGACATGAACAAAAACAAAAACAGAAAAACCATTTGGATAATTGATTAGTATATCCAGCAACATCATTATGATCGTTGCCGTTGGTCAATAAAATTGATTGACAAAGCAACGAAAAAAATGAACCCAGGAAAACTTTTAAAGTCCGATGACCACAACATACACATATGTCGCACAGTTAGTTTCAGGTTTGCCATTCACATGCATGTCATTAAAGATTTTTTTTCTTTGGCAACCAAAAAAAACTCGATTCTTGAACAACTCGAATTTCGCTAAAATAAATGGAAAAAACTCGTCTTACCATGATGATTAGGATGATGGACCGGTTACCTCGGATTCGTTCATTCACACATTTGAATGATATTTATTTGTATTCAACTCTTAAAATCATACCCATTGAACATATTTAATGATGTTTATATCCAAATTTTGAAAAAATCAATTTATGAAGGTGGCTTCCAACAGCCAACTAATCATCATCATCATCATTACTATCAATGGCTTTTCTGTGTGATTCTTATGTATTTGTCATCATCATCATGTGATATTGAGGATGATAATGGTAAATTTCTAAGAATGTGAAAAGAATTGAAATAAGAAAGCGAATGCTTAACTCTATGAATATAGAAATATTCATTCAAATTTTTTTCCATTACCTCATCACCGTGATTTTGTTATTTTTTTTTACTTTTTGAAATTGAATTTCTCTTTTATTATTTTAGTCGAGTTTTTTTGGAGGGGAAGGAAGTGACCAGTGTATTGACAGGCAGAAAAATCAACCAAGGGGATTTTTTTTGAGTATTTCATTCGATACTGCTTCTGCCATTTTTCCCATTTTTTTCATTCAACATGATGATGATGATAATGATAAGCCAAATCTGGCATTTTCAGTATAGCTGTTGTTGTTGTTGTTGTTGTTGAACAACTTGTTGCTTCGACTTTGTTTTTTATTATCATAACTAAAGTTTCAGCAATAGCACCAGCAAACACCTTGTTTGATCATTCTACGTCATTGTTGTTGTTGTTGTTTTTTGTTCAATATACCTGTTCCTTGTTTTGTCCATATATTTACTACCACTCGTGTTTCATGAAAATTTTTCGGTGGTTGATGATGATGATGGTGGTGGCAGAATGGCGGTGGTTACCTTGAACACACAACAACATCAAACTCTGCTATGTTTGTGTGAATATTGAATGAATAATGGAAAAAATATAAAACATTACAGAAACTTGCCAATACTCACTCACATACATACATATTGAGCCAATTGAGAGAAAGATTGAATTTAAGATTCGAGTTTTTCTTCTACTTCTTTGGCTCACATTGGATACATACATTCATACACATTGCTGTTGTTGAAATGTTGAGAAAGGAACGAAAAAAAGAGAGCCAAAGTAAGTTTCATGAACACAAATGATGAAGCCAGTCATTGATGTTGTTTTTTGTTGTTGTCGCTTTTTCCATTCGAATTTTTTGAATTGATCCAAAAACATGAATGATAAACTGTACAATTCAATTGTTCGCCAATTATAAATCCCGAATTATATTCATGTTTTATTTATAAAATTTACAACAACGAAAATTTTATCCCAATCACTTTAATCATCCGAAATATAAATTATTTTCTATGTGACATTTGTGATTAAATCCACCTGTTGAATGTATGTGTTTGGTTACAATATTTAAAACAAAAACAACAAAAAAGAAAGCTTGAATTTTATTGGTTTATCCGATGTGTACGTGCCTGTATAGTATTTGTTAGGAATTTGCTATCTCGAAAACCATATTCAAACAAACCTACATAATATATAAATAAAGATGTGACATTGACCATTTTTTTGTGTTGACATCTTATCGATGTTTGTGTGTTTCACTTGGGGCTTGTTTGTGTGTTTCATATGGTTCATTTTGTTTTTCAATGATTTGTGTGTGTCTTGATATCTGGTTTATTTTTTTGCATTTTCTTCTATATTTTCCATCATATAAATGGCAATGATCATATAAATTTTTTTTCTACATAAAGAAATAAGCCATACTGCCATAATAATGTGTGCAATATGTTGTCGTCATCAAAATTGATCTAAATCACCTGGTACTATCTATATAATAATATTGATCTCAAGTGGTCTAATGTCAATAATCAATGTACAAATACAGTAATTTGAATCTTGATCAAATGATGATGATTGCCACTTGTTGAACTGACATCCATTCGTCTATGTGTGTGTGTGTTATGTGCTCTTGTTGTTTCAAAAAAAAACCGAGAAAGAATTTTTCATTATATATATGTCATTAGTGATTGGTGGTAGTAGTATGGTTACCATGATCACTATTTTGACTAGATTAATATTTTAAATACAAAAAACAAACAATTTTTTAATCGGTTTAGCCTAACGTTATCGTATCACTATATTAAAATTGTCATCATCATTATCATCATCAGAGTGATCCAAAGACAATTTCACATTTTGATCATCATTATCATCATAGAGATTGTCTATGTCCATTGTGTCAAGCAATTTATATTTAATTTTTTGCTGTGTTTATTTTGTTTTTTGCATTTAAAAGACAAACTAAAAGTTTTTTTTTATAAAAACCGAATTTTTTCTTTGTCTCAACTTCCTGCAATTTCTTTTTTTTGCACCACAATAATATCTTTTTACCTATTTTTTAAAACTTGATTAACATCAACCAACCAAAAATGTTACGTTTTTTATCCAAACGTTTTCGTAGACGTACGACCGGTGCACGTCCATTAAATCAACAGGAAAATGAACAGGAAAAACTTCGACAACAAAAAGGATCATTACACTGTAAAGTGATGCTATTGGATGGTACTGATATGACATTATATATGAGAAAAAAAAGTTTTGGTGAAGAATTATTTAGCCGTGTTTGTGATCATATCGGTTTATATGTTGAATCGGATTATTTTGCTCTACAATATACGGATACGAATTCGCAGCTTCATTGGCTTGATAATACAAAAGAATTACGTAAACAGGTGAAAATTGGTCCACCATATACGTTTCGTTTTAAAGTGAAATTTTATTGCTCCGATCCGAATACATTACGTGATGAATATAGCAGATATCTATTCTTCTTACAGGTATGTATTAATACAAATCAATCAATAACACCCAATTTTTTTTTCTTTCTTTAATTCATCTGCTCATATATCTGATGATCATGATTTTTGATTCAAAATCATCGTCGACAACCTGTTATACCGAAGACAAGTTTAAGAGGTCCTAGAACCTTGACCATTTTTCTCTTCGACCTTGTCAATGTCAGTCAATGAAGAAATTTTTTTTTATAAATATTTTTTGTTCGATGTTCAGTCAGCCATACATAACGTTAGAATAGTAATTAGAATATTCAATCAAATTCTCTCATAAGAATTGTTATTTTTTATTAATGAGGAAATATTTCTACTTTTTTCAATGAAAAAAAATGATTTCATTTTATTTTGTCTTGTTCGGATCGATCGATCGATTTTGTTCGGTTATGATTTGAATCTATTGTCGATACAAATGACCATTTGATTGATTGATTGATTGATTGAATTGTGTTTGTGTGTTCAGTCAAGCTTTATTTTGTTTAGTTCATCCATTATTTCTCTATATTGACCGAATCGATTATCGGTCAATGTTTGAAATTATTATTATCATCCAATTCGATTAGATTATTTTTTCATTGCTGTATATAATGATAGTAAAAAAACAAGAACAACTGACAATAAAGCTTAAGCAATCAGGCCCTTGAATGATTGAATTGGTATTGTTTCAGTTATATATATCGGCAGCTATGAAAACTCGAAAAAGAAAATGTTTGTCTTGTTAGTCAAATTGTCATGTTTCTTAACATGTAGCTTCTTTTCTTCAAAGAACAAAAATCATAATCGACGCCTTGATTTCCATGATTTTCTTTTCTCCATTGTTCAACATTGTGTAGATACGACAACATAGAGGTTCGATATTTTCAAAATTATTCGGAAAAAAAAGATAGTTGTTAAAATTGTGAATAGCACATCTGCACCAGTGATCATCATAATAAAAATTATTATTACTACTACAATTGTTGATAATGGGCCAATCGAATTTTTTTTCGAATAAAAATTCGATTGGTTTTGCTCTCAGGTCATAATAATAATGATAATGATAATTTATAATGAGTGTGTGTGTGTGTGTGGATCATCACGAACATTATATAGTTTTTCTCTAATGTATTTCCGAATATTGATTCGAAATGAAAATTATCGATTAAAATTATGTACAAATTTATAGTTTGGTTGTCATTCTTGGGCCGATAAAAGTGTTGTTGTTTATCCATTTTTATTTCCAGGATTTAGATTGGGATGGGATTTAGATGTGAAAAAATCACTTCCTTCTTATTACTGATTAAGATTAATTATCATTCAATAAAATTTGGCACGCGTTGAAAAATGTGTAGATTTGATGGAGACTTTCATAATTTCATTTTATTTAGATTATCTATCATTATTTTTTTCAAATAACTAGATTAACTAACAACTATTAAATAGGCCTCAGGTTTCATTTTTATTTATTTATATTTTTATTTGTTAATTAGAATCAATCAATCAGGGTTATATCTACTATATATAAAGACTTTCGTTTAAAGATATGAATTTTTTTCATAATCATCTAAAATGAAATGTTTTTTTGAGGAAAATTAAACGCCTGATGAAATTGAATCTTAATCAATTTTCATATCATTTGAAATGGATACACTTTTGTTTGTTTGCCAAAAAAGCGACAACCACATGATGATTGGTGGCATCGATTCAGCAAGGTGACATAAATGGTAATATTCAAAACAAAATTTAGTTATGACGAAATTTTAACAAATAAGTTAATGATGAGTATTCAACTTTTTGACTCTCTTGTTTGTTTGAAACGTTTGAGGATCTCATTACAAATCCAATCCTACTCATGTTTTTTGTTTCCCTTTGCTCATCTTCCTATTGTAATTCTTATAATGAATGAATCTTGATGATTGAAATATGGCAGCATCGTTAGTGGTGGTGGAAAAAAAGAAAGAAATTAAAAAATCAATTTGAATACGAAATTTTTCCATTTAAATTTTGAATAATTTTTCTTTGACAATTTTTTTCAATTTAAATTTTTTATTCAAATTCATTTTAATTCCATTAAATATTAGCTTGATGATGATGCAATAGTAGAAAATTGCCTGCTGTTTGATCATTGATCATCATAGTCACGTATGTTGGCAATGATTGATCTGTTTTCATTATTTTTGATTTAATGTTTGATCCAATTTTTTTCTCATAATCGAAATTCCTTCGGATTCTTTGTTATTTTCTTGTTGAAATATGATGTTCAAAATGCTTTAGAAAGTTTTGGACATCTGGGAAGAATTTGTACCTGATTTCATTTCATTGTCATGGCCATTGACTTTACAAAATAATCACTGGTTGATCCGGTTTTTTTTTGTTCATAGGTTGCATGTGAAAAGTGAAATTATTCCTTCTTTTTTTCTTAAAAAAATTCCTGATCGTCTGTTCTGATCGTGAGATAGTTGAATCGTCTTCAAAAAAAATAAAATCAATGAAAGTTCAATGAATTCGACTAATTTGTATGGCTAGTATTGACTTTTCATGCGAATCGCAACAAACAATGAATTAACAATCAACCTGCCACCTGATCAATGATGTCGAAAAAAAATAAAGAAACCTGCCCATCTTCAATCTCAGACAATCGCTTGTCAACAACCTGTCAATTTCATGAAACTTTTCGTTTTTTAATATAATTTTTGATTGTAAAAACAAAATTCGAAAAAATAATGAATTTTTTTCTTTTTTTTCTTAGCTAAAACAAGATTTATTAAGCGGAAAATTGCCATGTACGGAAGAAGTGGCCTCAACATTAGCCTCATATTCATTGCAATCAGAATTTGGTGATTGTGAACCTGATGAACATGATCTCGCATTTGTTTCGGAATTTCGTTTTGTTTCTGGCCAAACCGAACGATTGGAACAAAAAATATTAGATGAATGGCGTTCATTACGACCAATATTGCCTGATGATGTTGCTGAAAATAAAAAAGAATCATTAAAAGCTGCGCTATCAATGGATTCAGCAACAGCCGAATCTAATTTTCTAAATAAAGCTAAATGGCTAGAAATGTACGGTGTTGATATGCATATTGTTCTTGGTAAGTATAGGATTTATTTCCCTGTTTTATTTCCAATTTTAAATGTCATAATAATATTCAATGTTGTTTAATTTGATATTGAACAAACGCAGATGTTTAGCCGATTTCATTTATTATTTTCAAATTTCAATGATAGAAATTTTTGGAAGAAATAGCCTCGAATCTATAGATACGGCATATTTTTAAAAAAATCATTGCAAACAATCAATATTTTTGAATATAATTTTCATATTTGTAATTTAATAGTTTTTTAATTTTTTTGTTTTGTTTCATTAGTTTGATTGGTTAAAATTGAGGCCAATCATCATCAACATTAATGATGAACAATTTTTTTTAATTATCATATCTACTAGCTAAACGTGTAAATTTGTTCACCATCGCTATTTTAATCAATTGTTGAATATGAATGTAGTTAAAACCATTGTGTAAGGTGGTGGTCGTAGTGGTGGAATGTCTTTAGCTTGTTTTTTTTTGGAAATATTAATTAACATGGTTCATTATGATTGATAAGTATGTCTTTGTTTGTGTATACCAATGCATTTATGCATACATTCATTATTATTAAAATACATGGATGCCAAACATAAATATTTTATAAAGTTTTGAATGTTCACCATAACGACAACATCATTTGGGAAAGGCACCTAGGTAGAAAAGGAGGAGGATACCTTTGTAAGAAAAAATTATTATTATAATAAATTTATTTATGATCTAAACACGTATTTGTCAATGTTTCGACATCAACGAAACAGAAAGAGGAGAAGACAAAAAAAAACAAATCAATCTGTTCGGATTCGATATGGTTAGAATTTTTTTTACTGTTTTTATTTATTTTTTGTTTTGACTGTCATCATCTGTCGACTTAATCAATCGGTTGATCGATTGTTTTCACCACCAATCGTATGATCGAATGTCATTTTAATATTCTTTAGTTTTCTCTTCATAAACAAAATCTAATAAATTTTTTTTTTTGTCATTGACAAACACTTAATTTTTGCTTGGAGAAAAAAAAAATTTCTCTTCATTTGACAATATGTTTCAAAAAAGAATGGAAAAACTTTCCTTTTCTGATCTAAAAAAGATTTCTCCCATTTATCAAGCAGAAATTTTTTTTGTTGTTGTTAAACAATGAACCATTTTTTTTGTGAAAATAAAGTCCTAAATAGCTTAATGTTTTGATAGGCGCCATTCATTCACATTCGCATCGCACATATCATTATCAACATCATTTAATTGATTTCTAAATTTAAAAAAACAAAAAAGTTTTCCAATATAATTTGTATTTTTTGTTTTCGGCTTGTTGATGATAATGATGCGATACGATCAGTAAATGAAATTCAAACAATAGATATATACAGGGGAAAAAAGTGTATAGTATTTGTCTATCGCCAATTATAGTGATTTTTATTCGAAATATTATCATCTAATATCGAATATAATGGTGCAAAAGAAATCAAGATTAGGTCTTCGTTGTTGTAACGTCATATTCATCTTCATTAAGATCCAATCGATTTGATCATTTTCTTTCTTCAGGAATGGAATGAATTTCATTCTTTTCACCACTACTTTATCGACCAACATAATATGTCTGTAGCTCTATTATTAGCAATCCATTATCGATATATAACAGTTAATTGGGAGTCATCATCATCAACATATGATGAGAAAAGGATGTTATGTCCGTTCACATGTACAAACATATATTCACACACGAATTCGTGACTATTTATGTTGACCAGCAGATAACACATTCAGCAGAAAATATGAAATGATCTCACTATTGATGCTCTGTTTTGTAAAAAATAAATATTTTTTCCATGATCGACCGAAACAACAATTAGTCCATAACGAACGGATAACATTTTTCCCAAACTTTAATATGAATTCATTCAATCGATTTGATTCACAAGACAAAACAATAAATCGATGCTTGTTACGCGTTTTTTTTTGTTTGTTTGTTTGTCCTGCCATACATTCAATGATGATTATGCTAAATATACTTGGCCATATTGTTGTTTGTTGCATTCCATAATCATTATCATTAAAATCCTACTCGATATTTTTGGAATTGATACAGGTGCTTGGAAATTGTTACCGTGTTGTTGTTCAGAGCAACAAAAGCAACGCAATTATTATGTGATCAGATTTGACTTGTATTGATTATTGCATTGATTACTTGTAATCAATTTTTTTTATTGATGAACAAAAGTGTATCCGGTTCATTTATGTCACTAAACACTTGTATAAATATTTTGATATGAATCATCACCAGAAATAAACTCGTTAAAAAAATTATTCCGGTTACACATAAACAAACATTATCAACAAACAAATAACAAGTTCAATAACATATATAGTTTTTTAGTTGAATATATTTCCTTTTTAACCTTTAGAGAAAAAATTTTCCTTTTTTTGAAAACAATGGTCAAATCCATATGCAAATTGTCTGATTATTGAACATGGTCGATACATTTGAAAATCAATTTTATTGACGAAAAAAAAATCAAATGACAATTTAAATTTCTATCTAGAAAAAAATGAAAAATAAAATTCAAACAATGCCCAGCTATGCCGGAAGTTTTTTTTTCTAATGTTATTCGTGTTTTTTTGTTGTTAATTTATCTATGAAAAATGTGAAAAAAATCTTATCAAGTCTCATTTGTTGTTGTTATGGCTATTATTATTGTTGAAATCGAAAATAGTTGAAAATTTATATATGCAAACCTACATACATACATTTTGGAACACTTTCATATGATGATAAATAGATGGATCGATTGATGCATGAATTCAGATTGCCAGTTATCCCATTTATTCCATTTGATTGATCTCTTTTTTTTCATATCTAAAGACAATCCATTTCTCTATCCCTCTCTTTCATATAGCCAGATTTCATTTTTCACATTTTCATTTGTTGTATCAAAATCTTAATCACCATTTTTATAATTGTAATCATTAATAATCTTGATATCATTTTTTTTGAATTTGATTTTTAATCATCATCATCATTCAGGGTGCATATTGATCTTGATGTGTTATATTTTTTCGTTTTCGTGTTTTTTGTTTTCTCCTTATAATTATCTAATTCGCTCGATCTTTATGTAATCAACATGATGAGGTTTTCACATTTTGGCCGTATTGTTATTGTGTGTGTGTACTTACTAACCTAAAAAAATGGAGAAAAATCTTTAAACATAGATTATCATTTGGTAAAATGTTTGGTTTAATTTCTTTTTTTTATTAAGTTTAAACATATAGCACACAAGTAAATGAAAATTAACACCAAATAAAAGAGGATGTATTTTTCCGCATTTGGTTATCCACCAACCAAACCAAATAACACAATGTATATAATGATAATCGTGATGATGATTATAATGTTTATCATGATCTAAAATCAGATAAGAAGATATTGAGATAACCAATGACCTTGTCGTTTGTTCGTTGATTCTAAAAATATTTTTCTTCACTTCTTATTGGATTCAAATCACTATTGAAACACAAACATTACATATCATCTTGTATGGGATGTTGTTCATCCTGAAAAATCCTTTTGTTATGCCCAGTCTTTTCCCTATGTTATACCTTTTACATATGGATGTGATCCAATTTTTTGTTGTTGTTGTTTTTCTTTGCTTTTTGTTATTGTTATTGTTTATATTTAGAGAGAGAAAGAGAAATGTTTTGATTGTCTACCTAACTATTACAATGATTTTGATGTGATTCGTAATTCTAATCTTCTTTTTCTCTTTATTATTATTTTTTTTTCATACAACCCCCATGTATTTCGCCCAAAAAAACAGGTAAAGATGGTAATGAATATAGTTTAGGATTGACGCCCACCGGTATACTAGTATTCGAAGGTAAAACAAAAATTGGCCTATTTTTCTGGCCTAAAATCAAAAAACTTGATCTACGCGGAAAGAAATTGATATTGGTCGTTGTCGAGGATGATGATGATGGCCATGATGAGGAGCACACCTTTGTTTTTCGTTTGGTAAGTCATCATCATAATCTTTTATATTATTTTTTTTTCATTCTGATTATCATCATAAAAAACTCCTATTTCATCATCATCATCATCATAATCAAAATAATTCGTCATTTGAAAACAAAGAGTTTAAAAGAAATTAACGAGTAAAAAATAGAGGTTAAAGTTGAGATTTTTCATTTGATGTAAAAATCAACTAGATTTTTCCTCCTGTAGATGATGAACATCAGATTCACGATAAATCTTGTGGTTTATACGATTACACACACACACACCCACAAAATATATTCTCACACACCTTATTTGTGATTGAAGTAAGAACAGAAAAATGAAATTTTTTTTCTTTATTAGCCTACTCCTGTTTTGAATAAATAATTCTGAACAAACAATGCGACAATATTTAATCCGAATTGACAACAGGCGAAAAAAATGATTAATTATAAAGCGCAAAAATCGATTTATTTTTTTTGATCAATTGATTTATTTAAATTCAAACGTTATTCCTTTTTTTTTATTTCGAAAATTTTTTCGTTTGTTTGTTTTATCTGAGAATTTTTCATTGAACAAATTCAAAAGAAAAAAAATAAATAAAAATTTACGACTTGTTCAACACCATACATGTTCATGTTTTTTTTTTGTGTGTGTGTCGAACATTATCATCATCATCATCAATAATCATATACCCGAATAACAATAACAATAAGATTTTTCAATAGAATTGTTTGGGTCATTATCATTAGGGCAACAACAACGATAACAAAATAAAAAAATTGATAAAAATAGAAATTGTCCATACCCCATAAACATTGAACGCGCGAACAAATGATTTTTTTTTCTTTTTCATTTCGAATACCTGTTGAATATATTGTTGTTGAATCGAGGCCAAATATTTTACCAAATAAACATCAATGTAGTCGCCATAATAAACAACTACAACCATCATCATTTTCAATCATTGAACATCGAAATATCGTTGTACAAATAATAATATTTTACTTTTAATTCATTGTATATTCATCATTCATTTAAACTTTTTTTGTCCCTGTATTGCATCTGTTGTATGATGATGATGATGATCTTTGGAAAGATATTTTTTTAGATGATTGTTTTTTGGCTTTGTTATCTATCTAATGATAATGATGGCCATTTTATTTTGTTGTTGTTGAAAAATTTATTAATTGTATTTTTTTTTATATTTATTGTTATATTTTTGTAGCATACATCAAAAACATCGAAACATCTTTGGAAATGTGCTATTGAACATCATGCATTTTTTCGACTAAAATCTCAACCACAATTTGAACGTGGTAAAACAAGACAAAGTTTCGTAAGAATGGGTTCACGCTTTCGTTATTCTGGACGGACACAATTTCAGGCAATTATACAGCAACAGAAAACAGCACAACAGGAAAGTAAACGAAATTTTGAACGACGACCATCACAAAGGTTTAGCCGTCGTTCTGTTAAATCGATTCATGGTGCTAATGCTGCTGCTATTGCAACTGGTAATTCTCTCACTACTAGTTCATCGAATATAACTATCGGCAGTCCATCGATAACGAACAAAACATCGGCCATTAATAGTCCATTGGTCAAATCGGTTGTTATCGGTTCAAAAATGATTGAAAGATCAAATAGTCAAACATCGGATAAAATCCATAATGTCAATAATAAAACTACGACAACAGTAACAGTGACAAATAACAAATCGATTGCTGCCACATCGGATACATCGATTCCATCGTCATCATCGACGTCCGAACAAACATCACCTGAACAACGTCTTGATAACCTGATCAAATCGCTATCAAAAACAGATCCTATGGTCAATAATGTCAATACTAGCAATGTTGAACAAAAGACTGAAATAATGGTCAATATTTCCAATGATGATCATCATTTTAATCATTCAGATTTCGACGATGAAGATGAAGAAGAAATTGGGCGACGATATTCAAAACGAACAAACATTACGAATATTAAAGCTGTTAAGAATTCAAATATCAGTCATAATAACAGCAGCAATAATAATAATGGTCTCATTTCGAAACACAAAATGTCAAACATGGATGCAATGAATAATAATGTTCGACTGATGGAAACAGCAGTTGCATCAACAACGACGACAACATCGACAACGACAATAACAACATCGACTATATCTGAACGAAGGATTAATAATTCCACTTCAATCACCTGTAATAAGGCAAAATGTAATATTTTAAAAGCCAAAGAGTTACAGAAAGAACATGTTTATGGTGATGGTGGTGATGATATATGTGCTACTTGTAATGGCGTAGGATTAAATGATTCCCAATCATCATCAACAAAGGTTTCAGTTAATGGTTTTAACAATAATAATCATAACATTGGAAATAGTAGCACGACAACGTCATTTGGACAAAAAACGCAGACAAGCCTAGATGATTCATTCGAATCATCTAGATCCAAAGATGATGATGGTGATACTACAGGTGGCCGTATATCGAGCTCGGAAAATGAGACACTTATTAATGAAGAAGATGAAGATTTGATACCATTGATTAATCGTCCGAATGAGAATAATATAACAATCATACCAATTCATAGTGGTGCTGATCATGTCCATAATATAAATGGCACAGCCTTTAATAACAATAGAAATAATAATAACGTTGATAGTCGAACCACGAATCATTCATCACGTCAATGGAAAAATATTAATAATAATAACAATAATAACAACTGTGATCAACAATCGATTATCGTACATAAAGCTACTAAATCATTGGATGGCGGTTCGATTGCGGCACAAAATAATCTTCTAAAAAATAGTAACAGTTTTACGAACAATTCCAATTCAAGTGGCCGTAATGGATTCTATCCAAAATATCCAAACGGTGGAAGCAGTGGCCTTAGTAGCGGTAGTACAAGTAGTAGTCAAAGTAATCTTCAACCATCTGATGATTCATGTCGTGAATCATTGTCCCCGTCTCCAGTTCTTGTTGAAACATCATTTGCCTGTGCAAATCCTATTACTAGATCGGTTTCCGTTCTCAATAATAATAATAACAATAATATCGTAGCCACCGGCCCTGGAATTCTTAATTCAAATTCGAATAATGTTGGAATCAACCACAACAACAATAATAATAATAATAATATCTCGCCATATATTGTTTCAGCAACCTGTGATTCAATGAAACGTAGCACTTCAATGAATAATCATCACCATCATCAAAACCACCATCATCATAATCAACATCAAACGGCTAATAAACGGACTGTCATGACTACAGAATTGTAATGAATACGATTTAACATTATTCAAAGTGATATTTTTTTCTTTGTTTTTTGTATATTTGTCATATATTTCATCATTCATTCCATTCGAAATGCAATTATTTCCATTGATAATCTGTTCATCTTTATTGCATTCATGAATTTTGTTTTCATTATTGTTGAACTCTTTTCCTATAAAGTCTAAAAATGCTATTCCTATAAATAATATTGAATAGATTCAATTCATAATGGATTATCTAGTTTTAAATGTTTGCATGTTTTAACAAAGAAAAAAAAATTGTTTTTTTTTGTATTCATAATTTTTATTTATTCAATATATAAAATAAACATTCACATGATCATCATCAAATTCAAAATCCAAGTAATCCTTTACAAGCTTGATGTATTTTCGGTTCTAATCGATATATTTGACGACCACCACCTTTAGCCATCGGTAATGGCCGCGCGAATGCAATTGGATAATCAAAAATAAAGACATATGGACTTTCGATTTCACATTCAGGATATTGTTTTCGATAAACTTCTTCGGGAAGACAATCTTCAACCATAACACAACCAATTATCACATCAGTTGGATAGCTACGTGGAAAATTTTTATTACCTAAATTTATATAGAATTGTTCGACATCTTGAATTTCTGCATCGCTTGGTATTTTATGTGCTGCATAAATCCATAAACGTCCTCTGAATGAGCTATACCATGTCCTGCCTTCGAATCGTTTAATACCAGCGACCAATAATGATGCGTATGGCTGACGAACGGCCAAACACATACCATGATCATCAATCTTTGCCATCTCATTGTCCTGTATTCGTTGTTCGAATTCATTCATTGAAATCATTTTTGGCAACATAGATTTGTTCGAATGATTAGAATCAGTTTTCTTTTTATTATTGCCATTGTTTTTTCCATGGTCATCAATCGTCTCTAGGCTTGGAACATAAATAGGTGGAGGCAAAGTTTTCTTGACAATTTTTTCATTATCCTCGATGAAATATGATGATGGTTTAAACTCATAATCAGTGGTAATAGTACTCAGCTCTTCCAATTTACGATGTTCATCATCAATATTTTTAATGACAGATTCCGTATAATCACTTACAGTGAGATTTTTGAAATCGATAGCAATTTTATCGATTTTATTGAATTTATTTTCAACAAGATAATCAACACGATCGGTAATGGCTCTTCGATTTTGTTCAGTGATGAAATTTTGCGATTGTATTGTAAAATAATCAACCTGATCATCGAACACTTTGGATCGTGCAACGGATTTTTTATCGAATTCCAATAGTTTGTTTTTTTGTTCGATTGCTTTGTCGAGGTTTGGATTGCTCGTTAACGAAGCGGCAATTTCTTTAAGACTTCGTTTTTTATTTAAACTGTCTGTCACTTGATCCATAAAATCTAAACGTACACCGGAATCAGCTAATTGTTGCACTTTTTGCATTGCTTCATCGGAACCGGATAATAATTGATCACGTTGTTGTTTGTTAAAGACAAGGGTACCACATGTAAAACATGGACCACTGCCTTCTTGTTGACAAACAATACGTCCACATGTAAGACAATTGTTGATCAATTCATGCCTACTTGCCTCGCACAAACATGATCGACGACCTTCAAGCAAAAACGTACCCGATTCATTAACAATTTGATCGGATTTGCTTTTCTTTTTATTTTTCATTTTATTTTATAATTATCAATTTCGAATTAAAATTAACAAATCGAATGTAATACGAATAATTGTGATGATCATGTTGAGTCTATTAAGCCCTTTCAATCCCATTCACCCAATAAAGTCAAAATAGCCGAAATTGGCGGTTGAGAGTTTGATTATTCTATTGTGTCAAATTATTTGGAATTGTTTTCAAACAAAATAATTCTGTTTTTTATCTAAATGTCGACCGATGCTGAAATCGATAAACTCAAAAATGAGATTGAAAATTATCTCAAAATCAATAATCGCGAAGATTTCTGTGCGAAAATTGAAAATGATACAAAAACATTTCAGAGCTATCCCCATCATGTGAAAGGTTTTAACTGAATTTTGAAATGATCGAGCAAAATTTGATTTCTAACCAAGTTTTTTTTGTTGTTTAGAATATAGCAAATGTATCAGCAAAGAATATAAATATACTGAAAGAATGGAGAAATTGAAACAAAAAATTGATGTTTTAAATTCTCAAAATGAAAAAGCTTTACAAAATATAGAGAAATCAAAAAATAAGATTTTAAATCTTAAAGAACGTAAGTTCATCAAAATTCTGATTTAAAAGTCAACCTACTATTTTTTTGTAATTTTTAAATAGATATTGTCAAATTGGAATCCAAATTGGAGAATAAAAAGAAATCAATTGAGAACATGGATGATACATTTGATTTTCTTGGTCTACGTATTTACAACAAAAGTGATACACTTCATACTGTTCAACTATCCAAGTTGCCAATTAAAGACTTTGATCGTACATTTTCATTTGACATTTCACATGTTGGTAACAACATTGAATGTAAGTGATATAATCTCAAAAAAATTTTAATTTTTTCTTAACAAAATTTTTTTCAATCGAATCCAGTGAAAAACGTAAACCCTGAAAATTGTATCGACATTGATCGAATCATGTCACAAATCGATGCATCGGCTGATGATAAAAATTATTTAAAACTAATTGTCTTAATACGCTCTGAATTGATTAGAAAATATTCATAACCAAAAAAGTTAATTCAATTTTTTTTTGACAATAGAAAATTTTTAATTTGATTTGCTATAAAAATGACACAATTATATTTCAAACGTACACAACTATTCCGACTAAATTGTTTTTTTTGACGACAATTTGTTCTTTTATACAAAAATCTAACTTTCATTTATGAATTTAAAATTTCGAAATGTGGAAGAAAATGGTATAGCTTATTATTATGATTCGTGACATCTAGTCTTGCCATTTACCAAGAATTTCCGAATCACGAAAAATATAATACTCTTTATCTTCGATTTCAACTTTTGTACCACCATATTCGGGTAAAAGTACTTTGTCGCCGGTTTGTACACCCATTGGGATAGCTTCACCTTTCTCGTTTGTACGACCAGGACCAGTAGCTACAACAGTACCGGTTGGTACTTTGCTCTGTGCTTTTTCCGGTAAAACAATACCACCTTTGGTTACCGTTTGTGGTATAAATCGTTCGATGAGTACACGATCTAACAATGGAATTAATCGACGTCCAATGTTACCGGCCTGTTTGGTATTAGGAAAAAAGTTCAATTAATTCATATACTTTCAATTGATCCATTCCGGTTACCATATTATCAGAGTGATGAAATTTGAAAAAAATTGAAAATACTCAAAATGTATGGAAATCGTTGATCAAAAATATTAATGAGAAAAATGTGGTTTGTCGTTTCTCAAGCGTTCGATTTGACCATGTGCTGCTGACTTCGATTCGATTCATGCAAACATTACATCAGACATGTTGCGCATGTCTGCAGAAAATTCGAGAAAAACGAGCAAATAAAAAAATTAATATTTTCCGAACAGATAAAATTCTTTCTCAAATCATTCGATATGTTTCGATTTAATGTCATTCATTGATCTCATTTATCTTCAGAGATGATAATTTTATTGATAATTTATCAATTAATATGGCCAAATTTGAATTGGATAAAGAGAGAAAATATCTTCGCAATTCGTAATTGTTAACAAATATTTTCCTTAAAACGCATGCGTGTTACAAACATCGCCATGCCGTTTTTTAGCATGCAAAGTCACGCTGTAACTTTCTATTCAATCGACTATCCCGCTACCCATCATTCATTTAAACATTTCGCGATTTTTCGAGATTATATTGCTTTCAGTTCACTTGCTGAGCACAAAATCATACTTTCTCCATTGCTTTACAAGTTGAATCTATTTTCGACACGCCAAAATCACGCCGGTTCTTCAACAAATCATTTCATTCATCGTTTATTTTAATTATTTGCTTTGAATTGCATCATGTACCGAGTATCACGAATTCTTCGAACCGCCACCCATCATTTGTCCCGGGTGAATGGAACACAAACTACATCGGCCATTTCAAGCAGCCATATGCATGAAAGTCGTCGTGGAACAGCCAAAGATATTAAATTCGGTGCCGATGCACGTGCACAAATGTTGCAAGGCGTTGATATTTTGGCTGATGCTGTTGCTGTTACCATGGGTCCAAAAGGTCGAAACGTAATCATTGAACAATCATGGGGATCGCCGAAAATTACCAAAGATGGTGTGACCGTGGCCAAAGCAGTCGAATTGAAAGATAAATTCCAGAACATCGGTGCTAAACTTGTACAAGATGTTGCTAACAATACAAATGAAGAAGCTGGTGATGGTACCACGACAGCCACTGTCTTAGCTCGTGCTATCGCTAAAGAAGGTTTCGAAAAAATTAGTAAAGGTGCTAATCCAATTGAAATTCGTCGTGGTGTAATGTCTGCTGTTGAACACGTTGTTGATAAATTGAAATCATTCTCAAAACCGGTAACAACACCTGAAGAAATCTCACAGGTTGCAACCATTTCGGCTAATGGTGATCGAAAAATCGGTGATCTTATTTCGGATGCAATGAAAAAAGTTGGTCGGGATGGTGTGCTTACCGTCAAAGATGGAAAAACACTTTCTGATGAATTGGAAGTAATTGAAGGAATGAAATTCGATCGTGGATATATCTCACCATATTTTCTTACAAAAGGCAACAAAGTTGAATTCCAAGATGCCTTGTTGTTGATTACAGAGAAGAAAATTTCCACCGCTCAATCATTGATACCAGCTTTGGAAATGGCCGTCAATCAACGTAAACCATTAGTTATTATTGCCGAAGACTTGGATGGAGATGCATTGACAACATTGATCATAAACAAAATCAAAATCAATCTACAAGTTGCCGCTGTGAAAGCACCCGGTTTCGGAGATAATCGCAAAAACACTTTACATGATATTGCTATCGCCACCGGTGGCATAGTTTTTGGAGATGATGCAAACATTCATAAGCTTGAAGAAATTCAACATAATGATTTCGGACAAGTTGGTGAAGTTACCATCACAAAGGATGATACCCTTCTACTCAAGGTTTGTTGATCCATTATTAGTTGAAAAAATTTTCATTTTATTGTTTTACTTTTAGGGAAAAGGAAATAAATCTGAAATTGAAAAACGTGTACAACAAATTCGTGAAGATATCGATAATACGAATTCTGAATATGAAAAAGAAAAATTTCCAGGAAAGATTAGCACGTCTATCCAGTGGTGTTGCTGTGTTGAAAATTAGGTGGCTCTTCCGAACTTGAAGTGAACGAAAAGAAAGATCGTGTCACTGATGCTTTGAATGCAACTAGAGCAGCCGTTGAAGAAGGTATTGTTCCAGGTGGTGGTGTTGCCGTACTCAGATGCATCAAATATTTGGATGATCTTAAACCTGATAATGAAGATCAAAAAATCGGTATTGAATTGGTACGAAAAGCATTGAAACAACCATGCATGCAAATTGTACAAAATGCCGGTGTCGATGCTTCGGTTGTTGTAAACAAAATTCTCGAATCCGATGAAATTAGTTTTGGTTATGATGCTCTTAATGATCGATATTGTAATTTAATTGATGCCGGTATAATTGATCCAACTAAAGTGGTCCGAACCGCATTAATGGATGCTGCAGGTGTCGCATCATTGTTAACCACTGCCGAATCGGTTATCTGTGAATCACCCAAAGAAGAAGGTGCTAATCCTATGGCTGGCATGGGAGGAATGGGCGGCATGGGTGGTATGGGCGGTATGGGCATGTAATATCACAACCATGTATGATCTTCCAAAAACATCGCATTTTTACATGTATCATATATAATAGGTATTGATTAGAATCTTTGATCATCGTTAATTGTATCCGGCTTACAATTTTTTTTTTCGTTTTCTGTGATGAACATGAAAATGAAAAAATGGTCCAAAATTAAATGTCAGGCGATGACTTAGAATATATGCTAGATATTGTGGTCTTTTTATCATTTTGTTAAATTCAATAAAAGAAATAAAATTTCAAATTTTTTATCATTTTTCAATTGTCACCAGATAACAAAAGATGTCGATAAAATTTATCTGAAATCCTGCCATCTTATAACAAAAAAGAAACAACATTTGGTGTAGCAATTGAATGATTTTTATTAACTTTAAAATAAATTTCACATCACTAAGTTGAAATTCAAACAAAACAAAGATAAAATTCAAGGGCTTATTAATTGAATAATAATGACAAAGATTGACATGAATTTGGCAGGGATAATTCAAATTGGAATTACTTATACTGTTCTAAAAATTTTAGATGAAATTTTTGCAGTTTATTCATCATTCTAGAAAACAATTCTGGCTGTGGCAAGATTGTTGTTCGAAAATGATAAGTGCCAGGTATTTGACCGAAACCAGAACCAGGAACGAGACATATACCTGTTTCTTCTAATAGTTGTTTACAGTAGAAAAAATCTGGTTTCTGGCCAAGTTTTTCCGCCTCTTCAACTGCTTTGTTTGGTATTTGAATACGCGGGAATGCATACATTGCACCGGCTACTGGATTTGATCGTACACCGGGTAATGAATTCAATGTACGTGTGGTTAATTCGGCACGACCTTTAAGCGATGCTAGAACAGTTTCTTTTTCTTTCTGGTGTAATTCATATGATGGCTCTCCTTGCTGTGGTGGTCTAACCACACAATCAATGGCGAATTGACCGATTAATGCAGAACATAGACGAGCGCTAATTTGTTTGAACAAAACGGCTTTAACATCGGGTTCAAAATTATCAATCTCCATATAACCACCACGAAGACCACATTCACCCATATAACCTTTTGAAGCGCTCATCAATGAAACCAATTCAAGCCTTATATCGATTTCTTTCATTATTTTTTTGAATGAATAAAACTGTGCTCCTTCCTTCCAGATATTATGCTGATAAACTTCATCGGCAATAATCAACAAATTATTGTCGCGTGCAAATCTAATGATTTGAGCAATATTTTCTTTGGTCAACACGGCCCCAGTTGGATTTCCCGGATTGATCACAACTAAAACGAATAAAAAATTAATGATTCAAATGAGAGTCAAATTGAGCTGGAAAAGTTACCTATAGCTTTAGGTTTACATTTAGATTTAGATTCATCCAACGCCCGTTGTAGCTCCGCAATATCTAATGCCCATTCATTTTCTTCGTCAAGATAATAAGAAATTAAATACATTCCTAATTCACTACATGTAGCCGAATATAAGGGATATTGTGGAATGGGTACCATCACACCGGTTTGTATATTATCTGTTGAAGCCGAATTAATCAATGTAAATATCAATTTGACACCTTCACTGGCACCGGAAGTAAGAATGATATTACGCCAATCACTGGGACAGCCATCACGCTGTTCAATATATTCGGCAACATGACGACGAATTATTTCCACACCAGCTGAATCTGAATAAGCCCCGACCGATTGACCACCACAAGATGATAACAACAATTGAATCCGTTCTTTTACATCATTTGGCAACTTTGGATCGGCTAAAGCCGTTTTAGGAAAAAGACTTGCTGAAAGAACTTGTCGAATAAATGTTATAGGTGTTTCACCCATCATATGACAATCACCAATATTTGCACGAATTACTTCATCGAATGGTTTTTCGGCGCCATTTTTAAGCTCCTCAATTAATTCGACGGCACGTGTCGGTATCGGGCCACGAACAGCATATTCCATTTTGACCAAGTTATTATTGATTTTATCCATAGTGAGTACTGGGTTATTGGAATTCATTGTTAATGATGACATGACAAGTCCTATCAAGGAAGCAAATAATAGCAAAATGAAAGCAAAAGATCAACAAAAAAAAATCAAACCTTATTTATTAGGCGGCAAACTTAAAAATAATCGAATGATGAAAAAAGATATTGATAATGAAAAGATCTATCTAGCAAATGATTAATCTATCATCAAATTAAACGCTGAAATCGATACGTTTTAATGAAGTTGATAAAAAAAATTATTAATCATAAGTTATTGCTGATAATGAATTAATAATGAAATCAATTTATGCTGGTTGATTGACACCAATAAATTCTATCTCGATTATTATTTGTTGCTTTGATCGATATTTATGATCTCATTATTATTACGTTGATCATTTTTTTTATCACAAAAATAGTTTCAAAAGTTAGACGACACACATGATCTAACATTTCCTTTAAATATTCAACGTCAACAATGACAACAATAAATTTACAGGCTTTTTCTCTTCGATTTTCATCATTCAAATGCAATCAGTCATTCGTTCGACAAATGGAGTCAGGTTTTTCTCTATGTGAAAGAAGGAAATCGATCGATTAATCGATAAAAAACGACAATACAAATTCAAACGAAGAGAAATTTGGTTTTAACCTGTTTTGAAAATCTTTTCTTGTTAATTCAATGCCACTTTTGTGATTGTTGGTGAAAAAAGATTTTTATATTGAATCTTAAAAAAATCTCCTTGAAAGACTTTGAAATCTGATGAATGATATAGCTGTAATTTTGAATGACGTAGTCGTAGCAAAGAATTTTGATTTAAGATAATAATCTATGTAACATTATTATCAAAATAATTACGAATGGTGATTATGTTGAAAAAAATCATGACTTGAGGAAAAGATGAGCTTTTTGATTGTTTTTATTCTGTAATTTTTCCGTGTTTTTGGGTAAAATGGCAAAAGGCAGTTATTTCTTTCGAAACTGACATGCGCTTTGAATTCTTAATGAATAACAGTAAAAAACCAAAACTGACGGTGAGCTGAATAAATTTTTTTCTTGCTATATAAATACGTGTTCATTTTATATTCTGTATTTTTATGGTCTTTAACCTTTTTTTTGTATATTAATCTCGAAATTGTTATTTTGGCCGCAAGATTGCGGTATGGTTTTCAAAAAACCAAAAAAATCGATGAGAAAAACCAGAATTTGAAATCTGATACTTGCAGGAAAACTTACAGAATCTATGCTAA
Organism: Dermatophagoides pteronyssinus; assembly: GCF_027571235.1. Classification (NCBI taxonomy): domain Eukaryota; kingdom Metazoa; phylum Arthropoda; class Arachnida; order Sarcoptiformes; family Pyroglyphidae; genus Dermatophagoides; species Dermatophagoides pteronyssinus. The sequence goes on along the minus strand of NW_027461547.1, from coordinate 463,655 downwards.
TATTATTACAATTACCAATGTGTTTATAATTATTAAATTGGCCTATGATTTTCATCATGTTATATAATCACATTGACATTGATCGATGAAATTATTATTATGATTATTATGATGGATCGATTTCTCACCAATATTACTACATTATTAATGGACAATTGGATTTTCATTTTATTACATACAAAATGATATAATATATGCCGATCATGTTTTTTCATTTTTAATGTCACACAGATCAAATACATATTTGATTCGCAGATGATTAGATTCATGTAATAATAACATGTAAGTTTTTCTTTTTGTTTTTATTTCGATTTTCATTATATTTTAATGTCATATACAAACAAAACAAAAAAAAAATAAAATAAAAGAAAATAAAAGAAAAAGATCTTGTATAAACAATGTCATCATCATAAGATTTTTATATAATTTAGATCATTCAACATTTGTCATCCACCATTTGATAGCTTCGTGATATCTCTTTGTTTGTTTGTTTGTTTGTTATTGTTGTTCAACGATTTCCATAATTACATCATTTATTTTTCGGCACAGAAAAAAACGATATTTTCATAGATGGAATTTTTTTTTTCGTTTGTTGGACAGAATGTCAGAATCGAATGTCACCCCGATTTTTTTCCATTCATTTGATACAATGATTAGGTGATGTTGTTATCATATACAGATGTTTGTTTTTTTTTGTTCTCGTTTACCGATTCAGTTAACAGTTTTTCGTTAAAGACATGGGTTATCGGATTGAGGAAATCTGGCATCAGCACAGCTGCTGCTTGAATCTTTGATTGCCATTCGAAATAGCTGTCCATTTCGTCCACATATACATAATTTGTATTGTAAATCCATTTTTTCATTTTCACTGGTTGATGATGATTCTTGTCGACGATGTACGATTCGTGATTTGAATGAATTCATATCTAAATAGATTCCTTTATGTCCATCCATTATAATGCTTGCATTCAATGATGATAAAAATATATTTTTTGCATCCAATTTAATTTGTTTGCCTTCAACATTGACACCTTCATTTCCACGGATACGAATTTTTCCTTTCGAAATAATATTTAAATCTTCATTCAATGGTGAACGTATCATTTTAACATCACGAATACCGTTAGGCACTGATAATGTTTTGATCGAATTTAATGGTAATGAACTTAAATCAAATGGAAATAATAATTGACCATTTGATGATGATCGTATTTCTAAACCTTTTTTTGATCGCAATCGAATACCATCATTGTTAATTCGTAATGATGATTGTCCACTTTCAAGACAAATATTTCCAGTTATCGATGATAAACCGGATATACGATTATTGGACAATAAAATTCGATCAATATAAGTATCTTTATGTAGAATCACATTATCATCAATGATGGTGAAATATTCGAATCCTGGTATCAAACGTAAACGATAAATAATAGCCAACAATGTGATTGTCGTTGCAATTGATATGATCAAAAGGGCAATGATAATGGTAACTAATATTTCTTTATGATGATTAGTGTTGTTTGTTTTTGACATCATTGCAGATGAATTTTGATTGTCATCAATAGAAAGGCGATTCGATGATGACGGTAGCATAGCCATCATCAAAAAATAAGATTACAAATTAAAAGTATGAAAAAATTTGAAATTTTTTGAAAAAATGTACGGAAATTTTTGATGAGGCACCATTTGAATTGCGTAGAAATAAAGAAAGAAAGTTGTCTTTAACTTTGTTAAATTTGATGAGATATGTTTCGATTCAAGCATTCGAATGTTTTATTTAATGAAATGTTTTTTCAAAAACAATTGATCATTCATTTGAAAGAATTGATTTATTACATTGCTTTTTGATGATGATGTAAAAATAGAAATTTTGGCATTCACCGAAAATTGTTGTTTACATTTCATCATCATCATCACCACCAACACCAATAACACATGTTCATGTAGAATTCAAAGACAAATTGAAATTTTTTGTTGAAACAAAAATAAAGAAATCAAAAGTGGAAAAAAAATTTCGATGCAAAAAAGAAATTGATTTTTTCTTTCTTCTTTGTCTTTCTCGATAGTTTCATTTGATTACAATTCAATCATCATTATCATTAGAAAACCAAAATGAACACAAAACGAGGTCGCGAATTGAATTCCTTTCTCTTACTCTTCGTCGGGCGTCATCATGTCGAGTGGTAAAATGTTGTTTTGTTTTTCGTCTGTTTTTTTAAGGGCTAATAATAATTCTTCATCCTCATCATCATGTTCCAACGATTCAATCTTCTATACAATTATAATTTAAGAAAAAAAATGAAAAAGAATCCATCCATCCAATAATAATGATGTTGATGATGATTATTATTATATGAAAGAAAAACGATGAAAACATAAACGTAATCGTTATAGCTAAGAAGACCGAAGACCAAAAAAAAAAAAAAGAAAAAAGAAAAAAAACGTTGTAATTAGCCCAAAAGCATTATAATAATCAGAAAAATTTTTCATCATAATCATCATCATCGTGAAGATCACCAAAAGGCAAATTGAAAATCGTTATTATTATTTTTTTTAATTTTACCGCCAAGTTTTTTGTTTGTTGCCATCATGAAACATTCCATAAATTTATAAATGAGCAAAAACAAAAACAAAACAAAAATCCACTAAATACTGATGAAACCAGACCAAACAAAAAAAATTCTCATCATCATCATTGTTGTTGTCGGAAAAAACTCTTATCATCATTGACGAAAAAAAAATGGATGGATGGATGAATGGATCCATACAACAACAACAAAAGTAAAAGAGGAAAAACTGTTTTTTTTAGTTTCCGAATGTAATCATTTTTTTTGCCTTTAGTCAAAAAAAAATTTATATAATAATCTTATTAGCACCGCAAAATACACTTTAGAAAAGAAAAAATTCACGACACACATATCAGAATAGAATATACACATACAGAGAAAAAAATATATATCAGTATAGGGAAAAATTCAGTTAAGAATTTTTCCAATATTAATACAGGAACACAACTATAAACGCTGGGAACCGAAGAAAAATAAACTTGACATAACAATATCATATGTTTGGGGAATGTTTCTTTTTTTTCTCTCTCTCTTTTTTACCGATATTATGATGATTCGATTCGGATGAGAGAAAAAAAGATTCGATACAACATACGACGACGACGATTACAATGATGGTTGAATTAGAAATCAGAAAAAAAACAAATTTTTTCAACGAAAAAATCGAATTGCGAATTGAATTCTTTCGTCATCCTTTTTTCTCTTATTCTATCTATACAAATAGAGAAATGAAAGAATAACATACTTTTTTTCATAAAAAACATATAACCAGCCGACGTTCGAATGAATGAATGAATGAATGAATAGATGGATACAACATCAACATCATCGACGACAACGACAAACATGAGAAAAAGAATCACACGCAAAAATGAATGAACGATGTATATTTTTTTTTGTTCATAGTGCCAGGGAGCAACGACAACGACATGCGAACTTAAACGCCCTCGGAAAAGAAATGAAATGAAAAAGTGAGAAATGGATGAAAGAGAGGGCGAAAAAAAAGATAGATATGAGGAGTATGTAATAAAGGAAACTTGAAAATGTATGTATGTGTGTGTGTGTGTGTAGCGACAATGTCTTTTTTTTCCTAAGAAAAACTGAATAGAATCGAAAAAATGTTTGTGTGTAATTCACGATATGTGTGTATATTGATGCGGCTACACAATGTACCATTTGAACAATGAACAATGTGATTTATCATTGTATAAGTATGTCTGATGTTACATTTTTTTAAGGGATGTTTGATTTTTTATTATTATTATAGAGAATCCTATCATCAGAAGAAAACATATTCAAAAAAAAATGCAAAAATAATATTGAACACGTTCATTTGCAAACATTGTTTTTTTTTGGTCACTGATGATGTTGATGATGATGATGATGATAGAATGTCCAGAATAAAATATAAAAAAGATTAGACAAGTTTTTTTTCACTATTGATAATGATGATGGATTTGAGTCGATATAATTGAATTCGGAATTCGGATGTGTGAAAAAAAAGAAAGGCAAAACAAAAAATTCCATGAACCATATGAGAACATTATCATACCTTAACATATTTTTTTACAAATTATCATATAACGAGAATAATATTCCATAGGGAATCGGGGAAACAAAAATAAGAAAATCGAAATTGAATTACCGAAAAAAATGAGGCGAAAGAAAAAAAAAGCATAAACCATACTAACAAAAACAAGGACCATAAGGTTTTTACTTTCTTGTTATATTGTTGTTGTTGTTGTCGTTTTTTCTTTTTTTGATGACATTTATCCATCATCATCATCATTCTGATCATTATTGATGAAAAACAACGACAATACCGCGACTATAAGCTTAACGATGTGATCGATCCAAAAGTTATGAAGTCAAAAAAAAACATAACGATTCGATGATGGTGATAATGATGAACAACGAAACAAAAAAAAAAAGAAAAAAGGAAAATTTTTTGATATGCGAAACATTAATGGCAAAGCATTGTACGTATTTTGGTATCGGTTTTCCTATTTTGGTTAGATATATTTTTCCATTAACGACTAAAATACAAGTGAAACAGGAAAACAAAAAAAAACTTTGTTTTAATATATACGTGGAAAAATGTGTTAAAAACATCGAATTCATTGGGATTTTTCAACACACAAAAAACAAGAATCAAACTTTGTTCACAATACGAATGATGATGAAGTCAAGCGAACATGATTAACACACACTATAGTTAATAACTTAATATGACATTGTATAACTAAGTAATATTGTTATATGTATTGACATACACACAATTGTTAATGGTGTTCAATCCAATTCCGATTCTAAATTCTTTCTGTTTCTTCTCTTATCCGTTCACAATGTTTAAAACATATAATGATAATAATCATAATAAATATAAGTCATCGTGTATTATATTAGTTATATGTCATCATTTGAGGATTATAATAGTTTTTAGTCGACAATTTTTTTTTCACTTTTTTCTTTTTCCATCTATCTCATATCTTTTTCTTACGATACAAAGGAGGAGATACGATTTCGACAAAATACAATTCCTGACATTTTATAAGAATGATATATAATGAGTGAAAAAAAAACGAAAAATTTCACATTTCTAAAATAGTTAACGAACCAAAAATGTCGTCGATTCGTTTCGTTTGTCAATTTTTTTTGCTTCTTTATTTTTATACGATTTATAATCGAAGAAAATAAAATGTTAAACAACGAAGATGATCGTGAGGATGATGATGAGGATTTTTGAACGGAATTAACTATACTGTGTATCCGATGAACCAGAAAAATCGAAAAATTGCATCAAGAAAAATGTGTATCCGTTTGAGAAAACCAACAAAATAAAGGAAATTGTAATTTTTTTTATTAAAATTAAGAATTTATTCTCGCTTTCTTTCACTCATCATTATGGATAAAAAACGGAATTCTGGTTGGTTAGTTCCAATCAAACAAATAAAATAAAAAATTTATTATTCTCATGATGAGACCAAAACGAACAAAAAAAAATCAAAACGAAAAAATTACATAGAATTGAATTTGAAAAAAAAAAAAAGAAATGGGGAAATTCTGTTGAATTTTTTCATCACAAAAAAAAATTTGATGTTCGCTTTTTTTCCATCAACACATTTTTTTGGTATATTTTTTAATTTTATTCTGTTGGGTTGTCTTGTTGTGAAACCAAAGTATTTCTTTCATTTTATTCACTTATTTTTGTTCATTTCACCAACAACATTGAAAATTGAGTTTGAAAGAAACAAAACAAAAAAATAAATAAATTTCATTTTAGTTACAGTTTGAAGTCAGTGAAAAAAAGAAAAAGAAAAAATACTTGTAATTCCTAACACATACAATCGGTTTAGGAATCGGTATGGTTAGGTTATTTTTTTGTGTTGGTAATTGTGAATGGTGATGGCCATAAGCCTAAATTTTTATACCACCAAAAAAAAAAATGGAAACATTTCTTAGCAATCTGAAATTGTAATTTGAGTTTTTTTCGCGATTCTGTTGAAAAAAAAAATTTTTTCCACTGATTTACGTTTTTATTTGTTACTGTTACTGATGATGATGATGATGATGATGGTAAAAAGATTGTCGATCGAGTATTTTTTTTTCTCTTCCCGTTTTATGATTACCGTTGATGTCGATGGCGATTTTTTTTGAAACTAAATTATAATGTGAAATCGAATGGTTGAAAACTGTCCCGTATGGTACGAGTTAATTCAGCAGCGGATTTTTTAGAATTTTTCGCACAATATTTCCAATCAATACGTTCCGGACAATTCAGTAATAATTTATGAGCCATCAATTGTCGACCGATTTGTATGGGAAAAAATTCTCGTTTTACTTGTATACGTACAACGAATTTATAATGATTTGGACATTCGAAATAAAAATATGGTACATTTTGGTTGATAATTTCATTAAGTTCTTCGTTTGAATTTAATTCAAAATATTTGAATGGTTTAAATATTTCGTCAATTGCTTCCCGTAAAAATGATGTCTTTGTTTCAGGTAATCCTAATACTTGTATTTGGAAATGCGCACTTTTAAAATTTCGTTCAAAAAATACCGGAACCATTGATTTTTGTTGATAAAATTTTGTCAAGGCTTGTTTAAATTTGTTTATCTCTTCATGAAGACCATCATTATTTATTTCTACAGTAGATCGTATATGTTCGATTGGTAAGATCATCATATGATCATCGGTTAAACCACCTTTAGCTAATGCTAAATAGGAATGATCACCAATCGATACAATTAATGATTTATCTACATCTGGACTAGCTAAACAAAACCAACAGTTTTGCTGATCAACAGAATTGTTTGTTCTTCTCTCTTTTGGCTGCCGATTTTGTTGTTGTTGTTGTTGATCTTGTTGATGACCATGACGTTTACGTTTATCATTGGATCTTCGGCCACTATCACCATCACCATGATCATGGCTAAGATCATAACGAAATTGATTCGAATGATCTTGTTCAAAGGCATCTTGTTCACTTTGTTCTTGTAAAGCATTGCGATAAGGATTTTCACTCACACCAGTCGGTTGTGCGGTTATCTCTTGCGCTGTAAGATATCGACTAGGAACTATGTTGAATGCATAAATCCATTTCATTTTTTTTACATTATCAATATTTGCCATTGACAAAAATCTTGAAACATTGCGAGACGTTTCAATTAATACTTTATGATTTCGATATGGTACACGTTCATAAAACCAATTGACAAGACCGCCCACAAAATGATAACGAGGTCTTAATGAGTTACATAGTTGAGATATTTTCATGGAATTAGATTTCTCGATCATAGTCAAAATAGAATCATCGACATCAATACCGGCATGATTGAAAATGTGTTTGGGCCATTCAATTGTTAACAGCACATCAATAATATCGGATGAACTTTGGCAAGACATAATCAATGATTCGTATTCTTTTTCACTGAAAAAATCAAGGTCTTTATCATCATCGTTATTGTCGGCTGATGATTTTCGATATCGTCCGTTCAAATAAGCAATTCGAAGACCAAGACTTGTTGTTAGAATACCAGAACGACCCAAAAATGTAACACCGTCGATTAACTCACATCCTTGATCAAAATTATCTATATTTGGATGAAATTGTAGCAGTTGTTGATGAGGAATACGACTGAGGATATAGGTGGGTGTATTTGGCAATTCCGTCGAGCCATTTATCAGTTCTTTATAAGAATCGATATCATCACCGAAAAAATCACCCACACAAAGCAATAAATCGAATGGACCAGCTTTTCGATTTACATCTGAGACACGTTTGAAAAATTTTTCATATTGACCTTTAACGCTACCGGCAACCAAAATTTTTAATGAATTGCTTGCCATTTCAAATTATTATTCTACAAATTTCTCTCATCAAAAAAATTCCAAAACACATGTGAGAATTTTCCAAACAAACACTAGTACCATCTGTTGAATAAAATAACTAATCATTTTTTTTGGTAAATTAAAAAATTTGCAAATTTAATTGTAATTTTCTGGTTTTTTTAGCACGAATTTTTTAAAGGTTCCATTTGAATTGATTTTTTGGTTATTTTTATGAATATCATTTTGTCATCAATCATTGAATAAAATGAAATAATTGGCCTTTTTGTAAAAGAATTTCAATTAGAATGATGAAAAAGTTTTCATTATGACGATGAAAGTAAAATCGATACTATCGTAATTTTTGTTTTGTTTTGTTTATATTTTTTTTTATTTTTTAATTTATTTTAACATGATACAAAGGATAAGCCAATATGCCATTTTAGAAATTTTTGATAATCCATTATTTTCATCTTATTTTCATGAACTTTTGATCTGCTAAAATTGGACATATATTTCATCATTTAATATTCTATATTTTGTTTTTAATTACGAAAAATCCATGGATCCAAATGTCGTAGCCAAGTTGATGAAAGATGATTTTGACACACCCGATCCTGATGAAGATTTTGATGATGCCGATTTGGAAAGTGAACTTGCTGGTATTGTGGGTGGAAAATCTTCGTCAAAAATCGACAAGCCTCAAGCTAAAAAATCTGTAGCTACTAAGGGTAAACCTGGAAAGCGACAGCCTCCAAAAAATCCTGGTGAAGAAGAAGATGGTAATTAACGACATTCAATTATCGAATTATTTTGATGCTTATCCATTTTTTTCTTATTATAGAAATGGCTGCATTCGATATGGATAATATTCAAAACTTATTGAAAAATATTGATGCCGTGGAAGAAGAGGATGATGAAGAAATCGATGAAAATGATCCAAATTTATTGTCGGAACTGACCAATGTATTAGAGAATCCTTTGCCTGGACCAAGAAAAAAGACTCGAGTTCCTCAACCGACTGGTCCACTCGTTCAAGAAGAAATTTTAATTAAATCTAAGGAACCCGAGCCTTCTAAACCATCAGTTAATGAACAAAATATAACAAAAGTGAAAAATCTTCAAATCGAATATAAACGAGCAGCACTTAAAGCAAAAACTACTGGAGATAAAAATGCAGCCTTAACTTATTTGCGAGTTTCAAAGGTAAATAATTCAAGTTATCACTTTTTAAATTGATAAACTTTAATAAATTATCTTAGCAATTAGACGGCATGTTGAATTCATTGAATGCCAATGAAAATGTAGACATGTCGCAATTGCCTCCTCTTCCAAAAGATTTACCTATTTCGGCTCCACAGCCGGATCCTACTTTCATTGCTGCCAACGTCGAAGTGCCTGCAGAATTACAGCTAAACGCGGACGATGCTTCTAAATTATTCAAAGCACCCACTTCGGCTGGTTCAATAACAGAAGCTTTGGAACAGCGTTTAGCGAAATTCAAATCGACAAAAGAACAAGCCGATGCCGAAGGTAATGGCAATAAATCCAGACGTCTTGGTCGAATTATAACACAGATCCAGAAAGCAATGAAAGACTACAAAGCTGGGAAACCTGTAAACTTTGATGAGTTGCCATGTCCTCCAGGATTTCCACCAATTCCAGTTGAAAATCAAGCAGCACAACCACCTGTTTCGAAACCAGTATCACCACCTGTTGTTCCACGAAGACCGGCGCCAATGATACCTTTAAGAGCATCAGAGCCTACATCAACAACAGTTCAAGAAGAGCCTGTGACCAGTGGTGATCAAGGAAACGATGTAGTGGAAATTCCACCAGAATATCAAATGAACGCTGATGAAGTATCCAAATTTTTCAATGCTCCAACATCAGCCGGCTCTGTGATGGAAGCACTTGAACAACGATTGACGAAATTTAAAGCAACAAAAGAACAAGCTATGGCTGATAATAACGCAAATAAAGCTAGACGACTAGGTCGAATTGTTACACAGATGGAAAAAGCAATCAAAGATTATAAAGCGGGAAAACCAGTGGATTTTGACGAATTGCCTTGTCCACCTGGTTAGTTTTTCTGTACCAAAGAGCTTAACACATTATGATTCAAACCCAATTTCTCGTAGGATTTCCCCCCATTCCTGTTGAGAATAAAGCTTCAGATACTGTTGCACCAAAGCCGCAACAACCAGCGCAGAAACCCAGACCGTCATTGAAAAAACAAATGTCGACAACTGCTTCTAAACAATTGAATTATCTTCTGGAACGACAAAAGCTGTTCAGAGAAGCGGCCATTGAGGCAAAAAAACGAGGCGAAATAGAACAGGCAAAAGAATATTTACGCAGCGCTAAAGGATTCGATGCATTGATTGAAGCAACCAGAAGTGGTTTACCTATTGATGCTACATCCATACCGACACCACCACAATTGAATGAGGATTTCCTTGTTGTAAGTAAACCAACCGATGAGGATGAGGGTAGTGATGCCATTCCTCGTTCGGTATTTGATATTGATCGCGATGAATTATATGATAAAATTGCTCAAGAACTTAAGCAACAGATTGAGGTAAGTTGTGTGATGTTGTGCTATTTTTGTTAATGTCATTAATATATTAATGCGCCAACGTCAATGATGATGAACGTCATAGATGTGTATTCGTAATCGTGAATATTTTCTAAAAATGGGTGACATCCCTACATCGAGCAAATTCGAGAAATATGCGGCTGACAGTAAAAAAGATTTGAATATGTTGCTTATTCGACGAAAGAATGGTGATCCAATACCATCTTATCGAGTTGAAGAACGCACATTTTCGATTGTCGTAGCGAATTTAGACGTACCATTGAATGAACTTCATGTGGAAGTTATACGTGCATTTGATTTTTCTGGCACACCTACTATCGATACTTATGTACGAGCAGATTTTCCTTTCCCATCTGTAGGTTACCTTTGGTTACACATAATTTTGTTTACTGAGTTTATCATTATTTTAGGAAAATCCCCAATGGAAACGAACTAAAACATTTCACGACAGTTTAACTCCAGGTGAGTTTTTTAATCATATTTTCAATTCTAAATCGTTTTTTTCATTAATCGACTTTTTTTAGAATACAATGATACTTTATTTTTCGAGATTGATCGAAAATCCCGTTCATTACCGCGTATTTTAAAGCGACATCCGCTGAAACTAACAGTTTATGCAAAAGGGTGCGTGTTTGGCAAATATAGTTCCTGTTTTGATCAGTTTAATTGCAGTGGTTTTCTACGGAGCGATAATCTCATTGGTACCGTGCTGATGAAACTAAATGATTTGGAAACCAAATGTACAATACACGAATGTTCAGCTTGGACGCAAGGACGAAAAGTGATTAACGGACGTTTAGAGGTAAAGGTAAAGATTCGTGAACCATTACTTGCGAAACAAATCGAAGAGATCAAAGAGAAATGGATTGTATTCTCATAATGTTCCAGTTTATTTTCCGTGCTATCATACTGTTATTTTTGTTTTTCTTTGTTATCGAATTTTTATTGGAATTTTATCAGTTAAATTTTACCAATGAACGAACGATGAATGATGAACATGATGATTAAAACTAATGAATAAATGAAAATTATTTCTAAAAATTATCCCCATTTTTTTTACTTTTCTTTTGTTATTGTTATTAATCAAATTTAAATTTGTAAAATAATAAGAATCATAGCCAAAAAATGTAGATATTCAAAACATTTGTTTGTTTGTTTTTTGCATTGAGTTTTCAATTTTAGTTGTTTGTGTATTTGGTAGTTATTTTGGATCGGCAGGCTTTTTTGGCTGTTGTTGAATGTGTGCCATCTGAAATTTTTTTCCAGATTAAATATCATATTAATTGTAGCAACATTCATGATGTTTTTTTAAATTGACAGTGTTTGTTTTCCAAGTATTTCAAAATGAATCAGGGTCGAAAAAAGGAATTCAAGACAAACATTCAATTATCACCGGGTTATGTTCAGTACCAAAAAAAAGAACAAAGCATAGCCACACAAGCATATAAAAAACACAAATCCATAAAGGAAAAAAATTCGATTTCAATTTGATTTTATCATTTTTTTGTCTTTCGAAATAATTTTCTTTTCTTAAAAAAATAATAATAATAATAATCATAGCAAAGAAATATCATTTGTACAAATTAATTTATGTATGCATGTATGTATGTATGTATGTATGTCATTACATAGGTCAATCGATCGGTCATTGTTTGATTTTATCTCCAATCCAAAATTGTCTCCATATTCCAAAAAAAAGGTCAATTATATATAAATCAATGATAATTAAATCGAATTATTAATAATGATGATTATGGTGTTTGTGTGATGTTGATAATGACGATGATGATCAGAACGTTTGAAGAATATCAATAATGATGATGAGATATATATTTATCCAATAATAATTATTGTGTGTTTGTTATGTGTATAGTAATAGGTTTCACAATCATCAAAATATTTCATAATTTCGAAAAAATAATAATAAAAATATACAGAAAATTATGGAATCAGGCCTAATATTGTGTGTGCTCATTGATTGATTTGTTTTTGATAATAAAATGGTTAACAGAATTTAACATTTTTTTTCTTATAATAACGAAAAATATATAGACTTATTATTATCGAATGTGTTTCAATTGTCAATATTTGTGTGTGTGTGTGTTTACTTGTTGTATATTGCTTTATCCAGACACATCTTTCTATTACTTTTAAAAAAAATAAAAATCTGCTGAATTTCCTAAGTTGTCCATACACATCATTTGATCATTTGTTTTTCTTTCCTGTGTGTGTGGGTGGATGTTTTTGTTTGTTTGTTTGTATGTGAAATTTATCCCTCTTCCCAAATTTAATTTAAACAGAATTGTAATCATCATCAAAAAAAATCAAAAAGATTTCCTTTAAACTGACTAAAAAACGATTAATTTGAGAGATAATCTTTTTTGAGGGTTCACAAAATAATCATAATAATATAATATTCAAAATAAAGAATTAAGAAAACAAACTAAATCAAATGATGAATGGATTAATGGTTTGGTGTCTGTGTGTGTGTTTGTTTGTGAATCAGATGACAATAGAGATGAAACAAAACAAAAAATGAGAGGTAATTGAAAGAAAAAAAATATCTTTGCATGCCAAAATCACCAAACTCTAATGTAGCGCATCAATTTATGTGTGTATGTTGTTTCGTTTTGTCTGAATAATACGGCAATAAAAATTCGAGAAATTCATGAAAAGAGATAAAATCTTGTAATATTTGAAGAAAAAACAACGGAAGTGATGATGATGATGACAAAGATGAATTAGGCACCAAATAATAATAATAATAATAATAAACTGAACAGAAAAGATTGACAAAAGTGAAAAAAACCAGAAAAAAAATAAATCGCAAAAGGTCCCGAAATAGCAATATTTGATGAATTTGAGTTAGATGATGAAACCAAGTTTTTTTCAAAATCCCGTGTGTGTATGTATAATCTGTTTATGTGACTCTATAAATGAAGATTTAACGAGAAATAAAGATAGAGAAAGAGATTCCGTATCCGCAATGAAACAGCACGATTTGTGATGATGATCCATGAGATAAGATTTGAGGTCGATAAATTGAAAAAAAAGAAAGAAAAATAGAGAAAGAATGTGATGATGGTTGTGTTTGTATAAACATGATTTGATGGTGAAGGATGTTCGAATAATAACAACCAGAAATGTCCGTTTCCAATTCTTTCATTATCTTTTTTCGTACTCTCTTTCTTCTTTCTTTTACATTGTTCACGAATCTTGTATGTCCCATATTTCGGCCAAAAATGCTGGTAATTTTTTGTTTTGTACTTTGAGTGATACACACATTTCCGAATTGATATTACCCAACGTACGTAATTCGGTTAATATGCCTAATAATTTGGCGAAATGGCATTTGTTCGGAGGACGACGAGTTTCCACATAAATGCGTAATATTTCAATATATTTTTCTTGTATTTCTTCCACTTTATGTGCTTCAAGCAATTGTGGTCGATCTATTTTGGAAGGAAATTAGAAATAAGAAAAGAAAATCAAAAAAAAAGTTATTCCAATCATTGTTTTTAGATTAATCAATGTAATTCACTTACCACTAAATATAACAATCGCAGTCAATAGAGCATATTCGGCATTATCAACCTTGAGCATATGCATTCGACGACAGAAATTGAATAACGTATCCGCCACATATGATATACATGCACTGCTATAGTTTTGTCTTGTATATGGTTGATTATTCGCATAGACAATTGAATCGGTTTTGATATCGTATTTTCGTGAACATCGTAACATCATTACTTCGCTTGAGCATGCCTATCAACAATAAAAAGAATATTTCACATTTATTTGATTAGAACGAATTTTGATAAATTTATTAATTTAAGAATTTACCTTTAAAAGTGTTATCTGATCCTCACGAAACAACTTATCAAAATATGGTACACGTTTAGAGAATTCAACGATAAGCTGCACAGTTAAAATGGTCATTTCGGTAATATGTTGAAACCTTCTTTTATTATCCTCTTCATTTTCGCCATAAGGAAAAGGCTGTTAGAATAAAAATAAAATAAATGAATTAATTAATCAAATGAGTTAGTTGATTAATATAATACATACCGCTATCTTTTCAATATCTTCTCCAGAAGGCGATTCAAATTCGTCTTGATAAAAGACTAGTTTTTTGATTATACCATCTTGTTCGAGTGATAATTTTAGAGCAATTTCCACATCACCATTTTGTGAACCATTCCAATTATTTGTCATTATTGGCGTTAATGGCTGTTTCTCTTCAATTATCATTATCTGTGTATTGTTTGGTGAAAGACCTTCTTTGGTGGTGGAATTAGGTTTATCTTTATCTTTTATAGCACGTTTTGCTTCACGTTTCATCGCACATTGATATTCTGGTACAACACATTCGGGCCTCATGCCCACCGAAAGACATTTTTTTAGACGACATTCTTGACATTTTCTTCTCATGTACATATCAATCTCACAATTGTTTCCATATTTGCACTGATATACAGCATTCTTAGTAATGCTACGGCGGAAAAATCCTATAAAAATTGATAATTCATGATTAATATCACAATGTAGAATAAAATTTTATATGAATTGTAAAACAACAAAATAGAAACAAACCTTTACAGCCTTCACAGGTTAATGCATTATAATGATATCCCGAAGCTCGATCACCGCATACTAAACACAATTCTTCTTGTTGTCTTGGTACTGGTCCTTTTTTCTTTTTTGGATCACCGCCTAAACTATCCACATTTGTATAACCATTTACACTGTTCGATGGGCTCATCTCTTCTTTACCTATGTTTTTTTATTTTGAAAGAATTAAACAAAGAAAAAATTAGTAATTTGTCATTTTTGAATTATTGAATGAAAAATGATAATGAATGATTATGGAATGACCTTCATGTAAACAAATAGAAGACTAGATATTCATATAGACATGTTTCATAATCAACATCATTATAGCTTAATGAATAATATGAAAATCATCAACATCATCATTATTGATTGATCATTTGATCAATTCAATCTGAATGAATCGATTTCGTTTTTCTCTTTTTGCTTATATTTCAATGATTATTTTCGTTCTGTGGTATGCAAAACATTTTCTTTAATATGAGTTAGGTAATAATAAATTATAAACTCTTTTTTTCCCATGATTAGTTCGTCCTATATTAGAACAACGAAATATGAACGACATAACATTGGAAGTTTCATTCAATAAGTTTGTTGCTGTTTGAATCAATGCAAAAGCAAAAAAAAAAAAGAAACATCGTGTGCAAAGACATTCAACTTCATTATTA
Organism: Dermatophagoides pteronyssinus; assembly: GCF_027571235.1. Taxonomy (NCBI): domain Eukaryota; kingdom Metazoa; phylum Arthropoda; class Arachnida; order Sarcoptiformes; family Pyroglyphidae; genus Dermatophagoides; species Dermatophagoides pteronyssinus. The sequence goes on along the minus strand of NW_027461547.1, from coordinate 447,869 downwards.
CAACACGTGCTATGTTTATTCAAAAATATTTATAAATAAAGAGAAATATTTCAAAATCAAATAAAATCCATTGCCAAAGCCAAATTAAAATTAATTTTGGCTATAGTAAGAATCGTAAGAATTTTATTACCAACAAAAAAAAAGAACGATGACTTTTCATTTTAAAAAAACAACATAATATTTCGAAACAAGAATGTGGTACATATACATTTTACACAATGTTTTCTTTATTTCTCCTGATTTATCAACACCGATGTTAAAATACATAGAATCATAGATTCTAACTACTCATACTTTTTTGTTACTAAATTTAGACACAACAAAGAATATCTTGTTGTTGTCAATGATTATTATGTTCCATTTCAATTCTTTTTAGCAAAAAAGTTTCATGTTTTTTTTGACATGTTTAAAAATGAAAAAACAAAATCATCAAAAGAATCAAAGTCATGAACATCGACCTGATGATGATTATGATTTTGTATATGATGAACGAAGAACATCGAACCATCGAATAAAGCAATAATGTTCATGTAGTTTTTTTTGGCTAAACACGAAAAAAAATTAATTCGTTGTCAGGATTTTATTTCAATTTTTGTTGTTTTTTGCTACTGTTTTGGCATTGTCATCATTATTCATTGAATATCTTGATGACAATGACAACGAACCAAAGTCAAAGACCTAGTCACGAATAATATTTAATCGGTCGATTGTTTTTGAAAACACTTTTCTTACCCCGTGATGATTGTATTACACTATCAAGATTCCCGGTAAGCTATTTCTGGAGGGGTGAGGGGTTGCAATTCAAATATGAAATGATGATTGAAAGAGATTTTGAAAAAAAATGTCAAGTATATGACGGATCCTTTCATCAATTCGAATTATCATGTGAGCAAAAAAAAAAAATAATACTAACAACAACTTGAAATATGAAACTTGAATCTTGTCCAACTGAAAAAAAGAAACTGGTTAATCTATTTGACTCGTGGTTTGTTCACAATATCATCAAAAATATGATGATGATGAGAAAAAAAAACTAAAATGAAAATAGAAAATTATCAAGTTTTTCTTAATTAGTAATGACCTACAAAAAACAAAACAGAACAGAAAAAAATCGGTAACCAAATTCAATTATCAAGATGACAGTTCACCAATGTAAACAAATAAAAATAATGAAGAAAACTAATCGATAAAACTCATTCGGGCGAATTCGATTGATCTGAATAAAAAAAAACAATCCTGTTCTCTCTTTTTTTTTCTTTTTTTTTTTTTTTTGATTAATTCAATCATCATCAATTAGAGCAACAAAGTCCATCATAATTTAAAAAAGAATAACAAAAGTATCAAAACTACTTAAAATCAGTGAAAATTACCATTACATTTATACAGACATAACATTTAAAATAAGGCAACAACCTGAGGTGCAATATAAATATCAAACCAAATCAAACAAAGAATTAGAAAAGTAAAAGAATATTGCCGACTTAACAACAATAACAAGTTCCGTTATTAAAAATAATGTTTTTTACATGACAAATAGAACCAACCAAAGAGCATACAAATATTGCAAATATAATTTTTTCATCCCTATTTTACCCCCAAAACAAAATATTTATTTAATATATTGATTAATGACCAGTAACAAAAAAAAAAAAAATGAAACAAATGAAAGTGGAATGAAAATTAATCAAGTTCACTTGGTCATCATTATTGCATAGATCGATTATTACCAATAATGATGGATTATATCATTCAATAAATCAACCACAAAAAAAAAATACAACGGGGCAGTACTTTTTTTATCATAATAATTTTTTTCTCTGTCATTCGTAATTTAAAATAGTGGCTGGGCTTCATGATCACATGTTTTTTTTATATATATTTGTTTTGTCTATATTCTTTTTATTATCATCATTGCCATTAACTCACAATTCAAAGTTTAATAACATTTTGGGTTTACTTTTTGCTTTGCCATTACCACCGCACAACTACCATTGAATGGTTAAAGTTGTTTATGCGTTTTTCATTGCTCATCATCAAAGTTTTGGTTTGGCTCTTTTTTCCCTATATCATCTTGGTCGTTATTTTGCCGACGCCAAGCGAAAGTGTGTATTCATTCATTCATTTAAAAATGTTATATAGATATTTGAATGGAATGCGCATGTTTTTTTTGGCAAATACGATATTCTTACACAATCACACACCGGATTCAAATCGGGTATCATTCCATTTCCAGTCAGTAAGTATTACGTATACACAATTTTTTTGATATAATAATAAAAAAAGCAAAAACAAGAGAGAAATATTCTGGAAAAACTAGCCAAACTAGCAGCATTGATCAATTCACATAAATTTGGCGTCTATGTGAAAGATTTTTATTTTTGCTTTTCTTGGCTAAATGAAAGTTGATGATCATTCATTCATCGTCGACGTAGTTGTTGCCGTGATCGTTCGGTCGTCATCATCATCACAAGACATTTTCACCAGAAAAAAATAGCAATATAACCAGAGTAACAAGAGAGAGACGATGATCATCATCATGTCGATGTCGATGTACGCATTCAAGGCTAATGGTGGTTGAAAATTACAAAGAATATGGTAAAAAATGATTGTGAAAGAACATTGGTGGTGATGGGGGATTTTTTTTTGGTTTATTCACGACGCCGGCGTAGCAGCAACCAAATAATATTATATCACATCACAGACACACACACAAGTTGTGTGGACAAACCAGGCCCTGATGATGATGTGGTGGGCAAACCAGCTTTTTTTTAGGCATCACAATCATCATCATGATAATAATAATACGCCAAAGTAAAATGTAAGCAAGTGTATATAACACACATACACACATTGAGCTATTAATGGAAAGAATGAATGAATGAATGTATTGTGAATAGAGAATTGTGAATTGAAAGACAACTTGGGCCCGTAGTCGTTTTTTGTTTTGCATGAAAAAATGGATAATCAAAAAAGAAAAAAAACTTTTATATTACTTAAATGACGTACAACAAAGATAGTGTGTTGTTTTTGTTGTTGTTAAACCTGATAATACCAAAAGCTGCAATAGGGTTTTAACATAATTTTTGTCAATGTATTTTTTGGTTTTGTCTTATTATTCGTATTTTTTCCTATGATAATCCTCTAAACACCAGATACAAAAAAAAACAACAATAACGAATTATTTTTAAAAGAAAAATTGTCGATTCGAGTAGAAAACCCGAGAACAAAATATATGATTTTAGGAGTCGATGGCCAAAATCATCATCACCATCATAATAAACACTGCATAACCATAAGATCGAGAATAAATTCAGATCGTACACGTGTACGCAAAATCCAATCAACAACAATCAATGTTAAGAAAAAATGCTTTGGCCTTGAAACATGTTGGATCATTGCCACCATTTTTTTCTAGACTATTTGCAAACAAATATTGATTAAATCAAATATTAGATATATGCTGTGTTTATGTTTGGGAAGGGGGGAATATAATAACAAAACAAACAAAAAACGAGATTACGACAAAAAAGAACTCGAACCTGAAGAATTTGAAGCCGAACTTTCATGTAAATCAAGATTCCAAAGATCAAGATCAATTTCCGAGGAATCTAAACTAGGCACCGGACTAATTACTGTACAATTCTGACTTGATGATACTTCGGGTGAACTTTCCGATAATAATGATGTAGATGATGAATTTCGATTGGTATTCGTGGATGGATGTTGACCAATAATAATGGTATTATTGGTGGTGGTTGTTGTAGTGCTGCCAACTAATGCCTGATATGCTGTACGTTTTCTTGCGACAGGCTGGTGATGATGATGATTACCACCGGGGATTGTTGTTGTACCATTGGTCACAATCATAGCAGGTGCCGATGATGATGATGATAACGATGAGGAATTATTATTATTCTGATAATGAGATCGTGATGATGATGATGATGAAAGTGTTGGTGAAAGAGATGATTCATCATCTTCTTTCTTAATTTTCACTGGTGTTGGACACAATGGCATTGATATTGTTGTCGTCGATGTCGTTGTACTATCATTTTGATTATGATTAAAACCATTTGATAATGGTTGAATTGAATGATGATCATTTGTAGTTAAAATTCGCAATTTTTTGTACTCATTTGGACCATTTATTAAAACATCATTATTATCATTATTGACGTTTGACGCCGTTGATATCGATACTAAATCGATCGATGAGGTAGTAGGTGTTGAATTATCATTATTATTATTATTATTATTGTTATGATTCGATAACATAGACGTAATGGTCGTTTTTGTTGCACGTATTATTTGATTTTCTGCCGTTGTAGCCGAAATACTACTTGAATTTGAATTTGAATCTAATGTCATTCCATCAAATAGATCATCGACGGCTTTTTCGGCCCTATTCTGGCCAAGCCACAATAATACTAATGGATCCAGTTTTTATACAATAATTCGTATCTTGGTATTTTGGTCAATATTTTTGTATTGTTTCGAGTATGATTCGATTGTATTTTGTACTCTATTTTATTGTTGTCGTTGATGATAAATCGATCATAATAAAAATACGATACAAGAATATGATAATTTTAAGGTTTATTTTTTCCAAGAAAAAAAACAATTGATAGGAACTCAAAAAAAATGAAAGATTTTGTTGTTGAAAATAATCACAATCGGTAAATAAATAATTTGGATTTTCGCTGTCGTTTTATGATTATTATTTGTTATGATTTAAATTATAAATTATTGATGAAGATAATCGATGAAGTTGTTGATGACCAGAACAAACAAACAAACTGAAATTTTGATTGATTGATGCTTAAGATTAGGATTTTTTTCTTTTGCTAAACAAATGATAAAGATGTTGACATTTATGTGTTGCTGTTATTGTTGACAAAAATTGTAAAATTCTTTTTCAAAGATACATTATTCATTGTATCGATTCAAACGCACATGGACCGATGAAATTATTATAAGAATTTTAATAAAAAATAAATAAATAAAAAATTGATCACGAAAATTATTGATTTGATTGGATAATAATGAAAATGATGATCATGATCATGACACATGTAATTTCCCACCCATTTCAATAACAAAAACAGCACAAAAAACCATACAGAAAATATGAAACAAAATAAAAAAGATGAAAGATGTATTATTTTGTATGGCCGGTCAGATTGGGCGCTACTGACTGACTGACTTTTATTGTAATTTTTTTTGTTGATATTTTTTGGGTTTTTTGTTTTGTTTAGATGAATATTACCAGCACAAACACAAAACATAACATAGATAGAACCCGAGAATAGAAAAAAAGTATATGAAAACAAACCAGACTAACCAAATACCACTAATGCTCCTCTATGTTGCTGTTCTCTTTTGATGTTGTACTATGTCTCTTTTTTATTATTATTTATCAAATACCATTCCAGTTTGAGATTCGTATTTAGTCTATGTTTATATCTGTTTTTTTGGCTTTAATTTTATTCCTCTCTTTCTTCTCATATTTTCTCTATGTATAAACTGAGCCAGCTTTGCCTTTTTTATTTTTTGTTCATTCAATCAATTCAATTCAATTCAATTCAATTCAATTCAATTCAGTTCAGTTCAGTTTATACAATCATCATATAAAATACACGAAATAATATATAGGAGAAGGAAGAAGTATGTATATATAATGTATTGGGCACCATTACATATATATCATATTACACACATAGATGATAGATAGAATCATGGATCCATATACACACTGATGCTGCTGGATCCATAGTGTCAGCTATTTTCACAATTAAATATTACTACTCCGGTTTTTCATTCAATCATACATACTAAAAAAATTGCTGAAAGAGAAAAGATTCATTAGTTTCGCCTTCTCTTTTTTTTTGCCCTTTGCCTTTGGTAAAAAAGATCTTGAAATCTTGGCTAAATTTCTATTGCTATAGTTGATGATGGAAGCCACAATAAGTTAAGATGCCTTGACATTCCTTTGTCCATGGAATACAAAAAAAATATAATGGTAAAATTTAAAAACAGTTAAAAACTAAAAAGATTATGCCATCAGATCATCATCATTAAATCGACACAATCAGATTTTTTAGATTTCTTTTCTGTTTGAAATAATCTTGAATTTTTCATTAAATTCATTTCATTGTCGCCCTCTATATCCATGTGGACAACATTGTGGATTCCCTTGACTGTTGAACCAACATTTTTGTCGATTTTTTTCTCGTTTGAGTTCAAGTGAAAATGAAAGAAAATTCAGAAAAAAATTCACACGAACACCGACAATCGGATGTTGTTTGTTGTTCAGATATGATATCATTCGATTTAAATTCATAGCCAAAATAATATAGAGGACAAAAAACCCAAGATTTTTTTCAATAAAAAAAATTTCATTATAAAATTGAATCGCCGTTTCATCAAAATTGCTTTAATCAATTATTGCTTTCATTTTGGCAGAAAAAAAACGATTTTTTCTTATCGAAATTTGCAATGTACAAACTTTCACTTGTTTAAAAACGATAAAATATATTGAAAAATAAAGTGAATTTAAAACGAATCAAATTTACCAATACAATGCAATGTTCATGCAAAAACACATTAGTAAAACAGGTATGATCCGGTTATTCTTTTCCATTATATTTACTTATTCACAAACACACACACACACAATAAGACGAATGGGAAGAAGAAAAACCTGACCATGAAAGAGTTGAAATTTTTTTTCAAATGTGAAATTTCAGATTAACATGTGTGTGTGTGTGTGTGCGAAGGAAGGAACATGTCTACTTTTCGAACAAGACAAAAACTTGTTGCATTTAATGTTTTCATGTTTTTTTTCGATGGGTATTAAAAAAAACCATCGACAAAATTTTCAGGCATCTTTTACTTTATTATCATTATCATTATAGTCATTATATTAAGAAAATTTGTAAATAAATAAATGAAAAAAAAACCAAAAGTAAATGATGATGATGATAATGGTGATCATAAATCAAATTGAAATCGAAACCTACACATGCTGTACAAACAACTATACATTTTTACTGTATATTTAAACATAAGACCCATTTTAACGAGACAAACATGTAATGTAAAAGAAGAAAGGAAGAAAAAAAAGGTGAAAGCTCAAATATCTTGATAATGATAAAGAGGGGTGAAACAAACAAACAAAAAAAAATTATGATAAGATAACGATAATCAAACATTATCAATGAACAACAACAACATAGGTCTATAGGTCATAGTTCAATTTTATCATCTGTAATGTAGGTTTCTATGATTATCATCATCATTATCATGTCTTATTATTTAATACCTAGACATAGTTATTATAACTTGAAATTTTTTTTGATGAAAAGCATTCTTCATGCATGCAAACATACCAAAAAAAAACAAGATAATCCAATATGAATTATGTGAAAGCTAAGTTCGCAATCTACAAACAAAAAAAATCATAATTTTGACACGTTCCAGAACCCCTTTTTTATTTTGTTTTTTAATGTTTGAAATTCAATACCAACAAAAAAACTCTCAACTCTTTAACGAGATATGATAATCATGGTGATGAAAAAAAATGTCGACATTGAACAATTGATAAAAAAGAATCTCAATTTAATCAATATCTGTGTCGAAATTTTTTATATTGATTTTCCATTTCTATTACATCAAACAAAAACAGTCACACAGATAATAATTTTATTATTTTCAACAACAAAAAACTGTCAAAGTAAAATAAAATGAAATGAAAAAAAAATCCAATAGCGTACAATGACCCCTCCTCTACACACACACACACACACACACTTGATATATTTATTACCGTAGTTGTTGTTATATTATATCCTTCCCATGGTAAATATCAATCAATCAATCAATCATCAATTTATCAATTAAAATGATAATCTAACCAACAACAAAAAAATTTGTATTTTTAATCATATCATTTGAGATACAAAAAAAAAAAATTCCATGTGATACATTTGAAATTTAAAGAAAAAATATTCTCAGAATCAACAAGTGTACAAGAAAAAAAACGTAGCTTTTAGTGGGGAAAAAACCGCCATATAAAAAACTAAAAGATAATCCCAAAATAAATAAACAAAACAAAACTTAATAGGTCCCCCTTTTTTTTGATTATGGATATTTTATATAATCATTGTAAATACGTGTTTAGATGTCGATTCTGTCAATTAATAATTTTATCTAGCATCTGGAAAACAAAGAAGGTTCAAAGTCAAAATAAACAATATGTAAGCATGTAAAACAAAGTATACGAATATTCAGATTCTTTTGGCTCCATCAATCGAAAATCATTAGAATTTTAGCCAAATTAAAATAAAAAATTGTAAAAAACCAAACAATCATTCATGCATACCAAACCAAACAGATCAAGTGAAAATAAGAACAATAACAAAACAAAACAGAAAAAAAAACTCTCACTGAATTCAACTTTTTTACCATTCATCATTATCATCGTCATCATTGTGCCCTTGCACCATCATCATCATCATCATCCTCGGCTATTATCATCATCTAAAATCACAAAGCCAATCATCATTTTTTTTTCTTCTTCATATATCTAGTGTGTATGCAATCATTATTGGGATGTTCATCACTATCAAATAAATAATGAAACAACAACCACTTTGCTTTCTCTCTATCTTTTTCTCATTCAATGAATCTGTTGTTGTTTTGTTGTTATCGACTCTCACTCTTGCAAATATTCTATTATACAACTTTTTTTTATAATCAAAATACATTAATGATAATGTTGATGGATAATAATAACCGTAAAAAAAGGTAACCAACCAACCAACCAACAAACCAACCTGACTTGTTTTTTTTCTTTATTTAAAATTTTGGAGGGGGTACAAACACATATACACATAACTTGCAGAGACCAACAAAAAAACTGGTATCCATCATATTTTTTTTAATGTTGAAAAAAAATTTCTCTTGATTAAAATCAAATGAAAGAAACTGTACCCATTATGGTTTACCTTTAGTCCATCTCTCTCTTTCTACAATCCCTCTTATTCCCATTCTGTTTCATGGCGAACAAAAAAAACATGGTAATTTCTTTCAGTGATCGCGCCATCCATCCATCCATTTATAGTCACACACACAAAAAAAACGTAGTCAACCACTTAGTGAACCGGTTTCGCCAGTTTTTTTGCTTGGCAATGGACAATAATAAAAAAATTCATCACCTGGATAGTTTCTTTCGAGAAAGAGAAACAACAACAAAAAAAAAAAATCCTAAATGGCATGGTTGGATGGCTAAAATGATTAGTAATTTTTTTTTGTTGTTCTCCTCCTTATGAAGATCTTGTGAAGATGAAACAAGTGGTCAATACAATAGAAAAGTTTGGGGGATGGGAGGCCAAGAGAGAGAGAGAGAGAGAGAGAATCGGGCGACTCATTCATAATGATGCCCTTTTACTTTTTTCTGCTCTTTATCTACTACAAACTATTATATTCAACTACTATTGATCGATACCAAAATGCAATATTTACATTTCTATTTTCTGAAAGTACATCTTATATATATGATCAGCCAATCATGTCAAGTGTAATGTAATGTAAAACACAAACCAGATTTATTATTTGATGTTTTGGAATTTTATTCATTACAAAAACCAAATAAATGATTATTAACTCTAGAATATTTCCGATGAAAACTGAATAATCAAAAAAAAAAAAAAAACACATGTTCATTTCGCCATCAATTAACGATACAGGTGTATGCTGTACAAAGCAAGACCAAAAAAAAACATTTGTTTCAATCTTTGTGTAGAAATAAATTGAAACAATGATAGTCAAAAAAAAAGAAAAAAATTCATGGATTTTTAAATATTAATTAAAACAAAGCTGATAATTATTATCTATTGGAATCAAACAAAACAAAAAAAATTGTTTGATTTGATTGATTATTATTGAAATAATAGGTATTTTTCTATTTCTCTCTTGCAAAAAAATAGCAAAATCAAATTGGTAAAATGTCCAAACCAATAGTCATTTTTTCGAAAAAAAGGTTTTATTAATGAATGGTCGTTGTTGTTGTTTTTTTTATTCAAACTTCGAAATGGTATCCAAAGCAACGAACATTGACGTCTAGATTTTAATAATAAATATCATGACAACACAGCACACAATACCTTGATAATATATATTGTTCTTTTGGTAAAGAATTTCGGGTACATTTTCATTTTGTCATCACATAAAAGACACGTGCTATTACGTATGGACTCTAGACGAATAAAATAAAAATACATTTTTAATGATTGATCCTCCTGGACGACCAGAAAAACCAAAACCAAACAAACCGGTAACCGAAAAAAAACTGGTCTCCTCTTGGTCACCATGGACATCGAAATCAATCCATTTAGAGGCAAACGACCAAAAAAAATTCTCCGTAACTACGACACCAAAAATGACAATACACAAAACCATTCTGTACATGTTTGTAAGGTTTTTTTAGTCTCAATTATTAACAAGAAAATTGGAAAAAAATTACCGTAAATTATAAACTACGATTAATAATTGAAAAAAAATCTTCTATGGTTTCGAATGGTTAATTCAAAAAAAAAAGCAATCTTATCTTCAGATTTCTGTCTATGTTTTTTTTCATTTCATCAAGATTAAAATTTCCAAACAAACTTTTTTTTTCTTGAAAATCAATGTAATCACATGTAACGCCACCTAAGAGCTATAATCACAATTAAAAGAAAATTCTTAATCACTAGATGGCAGAATCATCGAATCCTGATAATGATGATCAAGAATCAATTTTTGTGATAATGATGATTGCGGTGGGGATTCGATTAAGAGGGAAGACAAAGAATTAAAAAAGAATTAATTTAATCTCAAGACCCGAAAAATACATAATGTCCACACAAGGATTTTGTTTTTTTTTCGGCCAAGTAATTCCAATAACAACAAAAACAACAATCATAATCGATAATTATGGAGGTGACAGCTACAAACACAAAAACATAGAGAAACAAACTAACAGGGAGAAGGGAAAAAAATGAATTCATAAGAAATATTGGAACAAATCAAGATGGAAAAAACTAAATAATTCGATAAACATTCATTTATATGAAAGAGGCTTACATTACATAGCAACAACAACATCACATTGAATAATTGAGAATCCCAGATCAAAAAAAAAAATCAAGTTAATTGAAAAAAGTTGTCAAAATATTAGTGCAAAAAAATATGAACATTTTTTTCCAGAATACAATGTATCACATCAAGTATATTAGAATCAAAATACCAAAAAAAACTATTAGATTTGAAATGATTCTTTTGAAACATGTGATGTTTGCATATCCAGAAAAAAAACTAAATGAGAGAAAGAAAAGCTTGAAATCATTTTGATGAATAAATTAAACAAATTCATCATTTCCGAACTGGATGTGAATAGTCCATTTTAAATTATAAGAATTCTTCAAGGTCCAACAACAAAATCTAATGATGAAAATCGATAATCGGTAAGCAATTGTCAGATTCAATGAAGATCTTTTTCGAAAAAGACGCAAGCGTAGCGCAAAGACCTAAGAAAAAAAAGGTCATCATCATTACGCGCACGCGATAACACAGGGGTTGTTGAATAAAATTTAAAAAAAAATGAGAGCGGGTTTAACCTTGGCCTAAACAAAACCAACGAAAACGAAAAAATTCAATATGGCCCTTTTGGACCCAAATCAATCACACCACACAATATTCATTCATCGGTTGTTGAGCTCAATTTTCATTCTTTCTCTCTCTCTCTCTTTGAACTTTCATTTGAATGCATTTGAGCAATGTCCTCAGCAAGGTCTTTACGGTCAAAAAAAAATGTCATAGATTGGTAAGGCAAAGACCAGATAAAGTAACGAAAGATTAGAAAAGGTAAACTCTATACACACTGTTTCGTTTGAAATAAATGTCAAATATTTTTAGTGACATGATCGCGTGTCGTTTTTATTTCGTTGATGGCATAGGAAAAAAACTGGTCAGTCAAATTGTTTGATCACAATTTAGAAGAAAAATCGTTTTTGTTTCAATTGCTGATCATGCTGTTCGTGTATTATGGCCAAGGTAATATTTTCCAATAAGACCTCGTAAAGTTCTGTATTACACATTCAATAAGCAACAAAAAAAAACTTATCTCCCCAAAATCTTGGGACTGGATTGTGAAGAGAAAGTATTTTTTTTTCGCCTCTTTTTCTTGTGGTCAAATGTCATTGAATGTGTTGTAAATAATGTTGTTTGCATACACTGGCCACACTGATAATTCATTTTCTCAATCTTTGGTTCGAAATTTGTTTTTTCGTTTCTTCGTAAACAAAAAACGATTTTGGCTTCAAGGTGAAATTCAATTTTTTTTTATTATTCGGAATAAGACAAGAAAAAAAACGGTGGACGATTGGTGGTTGGTTGGTTCCTTGTTTATTGGTATACATATGCAAAAAAAAAAAAAAAAAATGAACGAACGAGTTACCCCTGAAGCATTTTTTTTTTTGTTTAAAAGACAAAAATGACCAATTCCAAGGAAACGACGAAAGAACCTAAAATATCTATCCATGTGTGTGTGTGTGTGTGTCGAATAGTTGAACTGATTGTTGTCGACACCACGGCTATATATATTGCGTTTCATTTTCTTGTTTTTTTTTGCTATTCCTTGCAAGGAAATGATCATCATCAATGAATGAATAAATGGTGATGACCTTCAAAAATGTTTTATAAGCATTCTGTTGCTTGAATATTAAAAAAAAACACATTGAAGCATATTTAGAGGGACAACATAACAACCAAGTAAAAAAAAATAAGTTCGTAACCTTGGTGCAAAAAAAAACATAAAGATCAAGTAAGCTTTGATGTGTATGTGTTTGTGTGAGTATAAAGTTCGAGTAAATAAACCAGATAGATAACCCTCAAATACAGAGACACAGTAACCTAAAAAATTCGGATGAAAAAAAATGATTTTTTTTTGGGGTAACACCAAGAATGGTAATATGAGATATATGTGAGCAAGTGAAATTTTAATTTACTTCGATTATCGTGAAAAAAATTCTGACTTGTGTCATATATGAATAAAGTCATTCCATTTTAAAAAGTTAATGTGTTACACACAAAAAAAAAGAATTTGTTCATCTTGAAATACTTACATGCAGAACCAAAATCACTATATGATGATGAAGTCGGTGATGCAACCATACTATTGTTGTTCGGTGTTGTTGGCATCTGATGTAAAGTATTGTGGCCATTCATCGTGATCATTGTTGTCATTGATGGTGGAGGTGATGATGGCGTTATTGAATCACTATGTTGACCATGGGCTTGATGATAATGTTGATGATGATGACCAAAGGCTTCATCATGTTGTCGTTTAAGACCGGCACCAATAATGGAAAAATGACCATTTGTTGTTGATGATGGCGATGGTAATGATGTTGGTGATGATGATAATGAGGTCAACATTGATGGCGGTGATTGAGAATTTTGTCGATAATGATGATTCTTGTTCATTAACAATGGAGGCGGTTGATCATCACCATTCGGAATGGTCAACATAACCGGTGGCTTTGTTGTCAATGTTGAAGGCGTTAAATGTTGATGACCAGATGATAAAGATGAATGATTATTATGATTATCCTGAGATTCTTGTTTGTTATGTTGATTGGTGGTAGTAGAAATATTGGCTATACCACCATTGGCTGTTGTGATCAAAAGCTGTTGTTGTTGTTGTCCTTTCGTCGAAAGATATAATGAGAGATCTTTGATATTAGATGGAGATCTACCCGAAACGGATGCAGTATCACCCCCACCATTCAAATGTGGTAGACGTGCTATATTTGTAGATTTTGCACCGGTACCGGTACTTGTATTAGAACCAGCCGTTGTTGCGGCTGTACTACCATTAACAGCCATACAAACTAAATCGGCTGTACAAGGACTTGGTACACGTGGTTCTAATTTAATCTTCACTTGTGGTGAACTAGTTGGTGTTGTTAAAGCGGCAGGTGATGATGATGATGATGATGAAGTTGTCGAAGATGCTGTTGATGATGTTATGGATGTTGCAATATTTTTGCGATTAGCATTTACCACAATATTATTGTTGTTATTGTTATTGAAAAATTTCATGGCAAAATTAATCGGACCGTTATTATTGTTATTATAAAGATTTTGGTAATGATGATTATGAATCAAATGATGATGATGATGAAGATTGGTCGTTGATGATCCGTTTGTTGAATCAAGTGAATTAGCGGCTGAGGTTGTTGTTCGGCGTTGGTGGGCGGTAGTAGCAGCACCAGCGGTCGATATGTCCATCATTTGGACCACTGATGTTGACATGATTTTGTTATTGTTGATGATTGTCTGTCGTTATTTGAATTTTTGATTTAAAGAAATTTATCGAATATTTAATTAAAGGAATTTAATGAAAACGGAAGAAAATGGTGCAAAATAATACGATATATATGGATGATTACACATTTAAATCGAATGTATTGGATTTATTATTTTTATGTCGACTGTTGATGTCGGTGTTTGTGTTATGTATGGAAAAATTTTGCACATTTTCCACTCAAACTTTCACTTGGCCTTGGATGGATTTGATGACTTTAAATATTGGATGCAAAAACATATATACACACAGGCAGAGACAAATATAAACACAAACACACACACACAAACAAAAAAAACAAATCGGACTATAACCAGATTTACGATTAGCTTTTGAAACCAATGATTAAAGAATGTAGATGCTGTAAATAATTTTTTTTTGGAAAAATCCACGTTGATTACACTGGATTGCGAAGAATTTATTTTCACAAATAGATTGGACACACAGAAGAAAATTGAAAAAAAAATTCTTTTCAAAATTTGATGATCGGAAAAGCAAAAACAAACAAACGTAAACGAGAACGACTAGCAAATGATTATTAAATGATGATGATGAATTGCAATTCACAAAACGATACGAATCACATCATCGAGAAATTTAAAAAAATAAAATAATTATGATTCCATCCCTTTTTTCCAGCATTCCAAAAAGCTATAACACAAACACTCCATTTAATTCAATATCAGTGTCAGTCAGTCAGTCAATCAGTCGACTTTTGTTGAATACAAGTTGCGACAAGTTTAACCATTCCATAAAACATCATTTTTCTCTTTAATAATCATAATAATAAAATGAGAAATTTTGTCAGTTCGATCACATTTCGTAGTCAGTCGTTGTTTGATGATGATGATGATGATGATAATTTCGGATGTCAACATCAAATATACATACACACACAAACAAACAAATAAGAGAAGCGGCTGAGAGAAATACGACCATCGACATTAGCATCGACGATAAAAAAGCGTCATTCAAAATTGAATAGTGTGGGTCTTCTATGGTGTTTGTCTGTTTTGGTTAATGATATGGATTGATCAACATACAATATCCAACTGAAAATAACATTCACCGAACATACGATACAAACAGAAAAAAACGAGGCACATGTATTGGAAAAAAGGCTGATTGCCTTGAAATGTGATTGGCCACTACCTTTTTTTCTGTTTTTTTTTTTGTATCCCGATGATGATCATAGCAGTATCTATTGGTATAGTAGTAGTAAATATGAAAGTAATTTGATCGAAAGAAAGTAAAAAAAATTATATATAGGCGTCGAGAATGATACAAGGACACTTATAAATGATATCCAAACCAAACAAACAATTGAAATCATGGAGCCGGCGGAAAATACAGGGTGTCTTATCTTAATAAAAGGCGTCAAATATTCCTATGAATGAAAAAAAGGAAGAAGCATTACAAAAAAATGAATTGTAATTAGAAGTGGTAGTATAACAAAAAGTATAACAACAACAACAATACAAATGAAAGTAAAGGAGGTGAAAACAAATTGGGCGAATGAAAGTGCTTCGAACTGAAATCACACCATACATATTATGTGGGTGTATGTGAATGAAGGGGTGGCAATATAGGGTGTGTGTTTGTATGTATTTCATCAATTTGATTCTATATAATGTTTTTTTTTTCAAAATATGAAAATTCCTTTGTTTATGTGTGTTTGTTTTCATCGGTTTAAATTCGTGAATTGATGGTAGTCTTCATCATCATTATCTCCCGGTTTCTCTGTAGTCGTACGTTGGCCTTCATCCTCTTTTTTTATTCGAAAGAAAAAAATTATATATAAATTTCACTGGCCTGATTGCTTATTTTTTTTCATTTCATTTTAAGTGTTCAAAGTTATCTTTGATTTTCGGTATTTTTCTGGCTGAATGGAATGATTCGATATTCCTACAACAAACAAACAATGTACATCGACATGTCAATCGATGAACATCGCCAATGACATTTTTAAGGATTTTTCTTCTTTTTCTTCTCATTCAGCCTATGAAAAATCTCTATTCGTACATTTACATTATATGCCGGTATACACACACATACGATTCGTTATAAAATCGCCAACAGCGAAAACAAAAAGATCATAATATCATAATGTTTTCATGAAATTCAAAGAATCGAACAAAACAGATAGAGAACACGAATAATGTTCAATTCAAGAAGAAAAATCCATATAGCCATTCGTTTTAATCAAATTCATTCGAATATACGTAGATCGATCGATATGATAAAACAAAAACAAAAAAAACGCGAATGGTTGATTCCATTTTGGTAGGATGATGATGATGATGATGTAAATAGGTTCCAAAATGTTTCACTGTGTGTGTGGGTTTTCAGGTCAAGTTTTCAATCGATGTGAAATGAAAATAATCCATTATGTGTGTGTGTGTGTTTGGACTATAGCTGTTGATGCGGCATTTTTACTTGATGCTATATAATGCAATGTTTTGTGTATGTATAGCATCTCTTGCTATTCCATTACGCACATAGCAGACAACCAACAAAAAACAAAAATCAAAGAACCTTTTTTTCTAATGAAAACAAAATTTTTTTTTTGCTAAGCTAAAAATAACCATCTTTTTAATCAAATATCACATTCGACATAATGGTGATTGATGCTTAAAAAGATCATGAATATGAAAAATATGAATGTATATAAAGTAAAAGATATCTTAACAATCTCTTATGAATTGTGAGGATTCTTTTCAAACGAGAAAAAAACACCATAAAATTCATCAATATTTTAAAAATATCAATATTGATTATGTTAATTGCGTTGTTGATTGATTCGTTTTTTTCCAGTAGGTAGTATCATAGTTGAAATAATCCTTTTGAATGATTCGATTTTATATCTTTATATCCCTACCCACACACACAAAAAAAACGTAGTTTACCATTTCAGCTATGTATCAAATTTAATTGAAATTAATGAAATTCAATCAATCTATGTTAATATACACATCATTTGTTTTTTACCGAAAATAAAATCAATGAATTGTTTTTTAAACAAATACATGGCTCATTCGTATATCGAAATATAATTGGCAGAATATTTTTAAATGATGATGACAAAACACACAGGACATTTGTTTTGTCAATCGACAAACATCACATAATCGACAATACACACACACACACCAAAACAAGCAAATACCCACACGCACACACATGTGATTGCGAACATTTATTCTATTTGTAATCGATTCAGTTGCAACAACGAAAAGCCAAAAAAATTCAAGGTAAAGGACAATTGATGAATTTAACAAGAAAAAAATAAATAAATTTCATCAGAAAAAAAGAGAAAGTCCCTCATTCATTCATTGATAGTAGTTTTTTTTTGTTGGACATTTCATTACACAATATGTTAATGTGGGTAATTTTGAATGATTTTCCTATAGTAATTTTTATTCGATTTTGTTGTTGTTGTTATTGATTCAAACCTGTTTGTTTGTTTCTATTAAATGCTGATATGAAATTAAATAAACCCTTTTTTTGTTGTTTTATTTGTTCATTCTATTCAAAAATGTTTTGTCATGATGATGATATTCGGTCAAAAAAAATTTCTGATTTTCGGTGCATTCATAATAACCGAATAGTCAGGTAATGACCGATGATGATGATGATGATGATCAAAGGTCAGTGTGTTTTTTCATTTGTCATTGAACTTTATTTCATTCAGATTTTGATATAGTGATTGTTCCAAATTTCATCAACAACAAAAAATTTCGATTTGAGTTTTGACCTCGGGTCATTGGGTCATTGGATAAATATATGGACCTGCTATATAACCGATCGGCGAAAATTGAAAACAACATTAACAACAGTTTGTTGAATTCCCAGGGATTGAAAACGAATGAATTAATAATGGAATAAGAAAGATGAAAAAAATCACCCATGTTTAAGTTTCGTTGTTATATAATGGAATGAAACCAAAATGACCAAAAAAAAATCCCGACTGAAAAATCGAAATCATGATGACTTGAGGGAAAATTTTTTCAAGGACTTTTTTCTTACCCAATAATAATAATCGTCTTTACGTAAAAGTAAAAGTCTTTTCATAAACATTTTTTTGACTATAAATAGTGATTGGTGAGACCAAGAAAATGGAACCAAGCCTAAAAAAACACATTGCGTTTGTCCTTGCGTTTTGTTTTTGTCTTTGATAGTTTTTTTCACCAATTTTTTTCCTCTTTTTTTGATGTCTCAGAAAAAACAACAACATGACCAGAATGATTAAAATGAATGGTTGTTTTTTCCTGGGAAAATGTAATGTAATCATTATCATCATGGTCAAGGTTGTTTAAAAAAATAACATTTTGAAACAAAATAATCTCATAAATTCGAGGAAAAGCCTTGAAAAATTTAAATGAAATAAACAGACAAACCTGACAAACAAACAAACAGGATAAATCCAAGGTCCAAATGATGAATGAAAACACATGTCTAGAACATCCGATATCCGGTTAACCAATTTATCACATAAGTCCGATAGTAATAGTTATCAGTTTTACCCATATAAAAAGCAATGGGTCATTTTTTTTTGGTTAAAAAACATTTTGTTGTACCATTTTCACACACATACTAAATCAATCACTGGGTCATGACCTTCATGTCAAAGGGTATCAGATATATAATAATGATATGGCTCTTAAGGGTTTGATACTATTTTTTTTTCATTCATTCATTTTTCTCGTTCACTGTACCAACCAGCTGACCTGATTGTCCTACTAATCGACATTAGCAAATGATGATGGTGTGTGCAGGAGGCTTTTTCACTCTCTCTTTTGCACTCGTTTGTGTCAGATAAATGAGATGAGAAGGGCAACAAAATATAGGTCCCAAAATGTTTTTAAAAAAGGCTGTAGGCTTTTTGCTTAATTCGATGCTGTCGTTGTTTGTTTTTTGATTAATTGTTTCCAAGTTAAACAGCTGATTTGTTTCAATTTTTGTTGTGTTCGGTCTATATCCAAGGTCGAATCTGTAATAATTTTTTGTTGTTGTTGAAAATTTAAATCTTGTTTCCGCGTATTAATTAAATGAAGAAGGCAAGAAAACAGAACAGAACAGAAAATTTAAAATTGAATTAATTCTGTTTTTTTCCAAATTAACATCCAATTATGTAGGTCAACTACTATATATACTGCTTTATCAATATCACTACCGGTTCTTGACTTAATTTTTCGATTTTTTTTGCTGTTTGTTCAAAATGTTTGATTTTTATTATCAACCAAAAAACAAATAAATACATAAGTTGATCGACCGATTTTTGTGTGCCAGTTTGTGCGTGTGTCAACACACCATTGAACTATAAAATTCTTATTTGTTGTTGTTGTCGTATTGTTTTCTTGCTTAATTCTTGCTAAATGCAGAATGCAAACTGATGAAAGAAAGAAGGAAAAAAAATTTAAAGAAAAAAATGGTGTCAATCATCATTTTTTCGTAACATAGTATTTTTTCTGCAAAATAACTGTCTATTGATACCGGAATAATGTTCCCGAAAAATGTTAATCAATAATGAATGAAACGGAACCGAAATATGAAAAAAACAAATGGAGCCACATAAGGTAAACATATTGAATGAAAAGAAAATTACTTAAGATTGTTGTTAGTTTGAAAGTAATAGTTTGGCTAAATATTCATAGGTTATTTGAATAAAAAATTGTTATAACTCTATGAGAGCAAAGAGCAAAGATAAGGTCCTTGTTGGACCTTGGACGATGACAAAAATGAATGTGGCAAAATGTTTATTAATAACAGATGGTTCTTGTAGTCGTTGTATGTTTGTGTGTGTCCGCTTGGCAAGGACAATCAATATTTGGTTTTATTTTTGTTTTCTTTCTTTCCGAAATTATTTCTGGCTACCGCAAATCACACCGTAAAGAAAAATCGTCTGAAATTTTTTTTTTTTTTTGTCAATGAGACCAGAAAAATAGTTTGAAGGACAAACCATATTCATTCAATCTTTTTTTTCTTGCTTACCAATCACTTTCACTTTGTTTCGTAGGAAATTTTTTTTCATTATGATTTCTTTTCTTATTATTATTATCATCAGTTGATTCATTTCATTGAATGATGATCCAAATCGAAACCGACAGTTTTTTAAATCTTTCTTCATTTTTTTTGTTCGACGTTGGTTGTGAAGAAAGAAAAGGAAGGAAACTAGGAGACGACGGCCATTGGAATAGAGAAAAAAAGACAATTTTGACAATGAAAATGTAAATGTAAAGCACATTCAGCATATGCACTATTTTTAGGCTTATTTCTCACACACATACACACGAATTACTTGGCAATATATACAAGAAAAAAAAACTAAATCACCAGGTAATTAGAGCAAAGTGAAAGTGAATTGCATTTGTGTTCCAGGAACATTTCAAGACCATTAGCCTAATAATGATAATGGTGATTCGAAGTTGGTTGTAGCTGGAATGGAAAAAATTGACAATAAAAATTAAAGAAAAAAAACCACACTTTTCAATAACTTTTTATGTGTGTATGTGTATGGATGTATGCATGTCCAGTCAATGATCAATCGGTCATTTGTTTGTGAATTCGGTAATGAATAAAATGTTTCCGGAGAATGGACAATGAAGGTGACAAACATTATGAACACAGTGAATGAGCAATGGGGGTATTCATGGATAAATTTACAAACAAATTGTTAATGTTCGATTTTCATTGATAATGATGAGGAAGACTCATTTAAAATTGATTGATTGATTGACTGATTAATTGATCACGAACAACACGACACACCTATACCATTAATAATGAACAAAGATGATGATGGAAAAAATCCTCTTCCTTTTACGTGTAACGGGAACAAACAGATCAAGAATGTCAGAAGAAAAAATCGTGACAATATGAAATCTCAAAACTGAAATTTACATAAACATTTATGATTTTGTTTTCTTTACTTTCTCCGGATCATCTGGTGATCACGAATCATTCCAGAAACACACAACATACACACCCAAAGACTGGTCAATTTTTAATTGATCTATGCTTCATTGATCTAAAGATAAAAGAAGAATTTATCTCCTTTAAATTGGTAATCATTGATTTATTTTTTGGATTTGGAATCCAAATCAAGCCAATATGAAATGCCTGGCTTTCTAGTCATAAGTATTAAATGTTTGCATATTTTGTTGTGACATGATTTGTTGATGGATTCATTCATTCCAATGAATCATCATTGCGTGAATAACAGGAGCATAAAATATGTTTGCTTGTTATTTGTATTTATCAACGACAACATTTTGGAATGTTTGAGGAAAAAGCATCGATTGATCATCAAACTACTAATGAACTTTTGCAAATCAGGAAAAAATTCACAGAATTTCTTATTGCTTTCATTTTGTTTGTCATTTATTTCAAAACATTTGCATATTTTTTGCATTTATTAATCCATAGATTTCCTGAATTCACATCACTGTTGAACACTGAATGAATCCATCATCATTGCCCTCCGTTCATTATCATCATCATCATAGAAATATTTGATAAAAGCTAAAACATTTTGTTCAAATAAAAACAAAAAACATTTTGGACATTGTCATTTATGAATTCAACTAGCATCAACAATCAACATTGGCCTTGATAATGAAAATGGAAAATGCTCCCTCTTCATCATCATTTTAATGGAAATATGAGAAACATAAAAGAATGCAATGTGTTGGAGAAAAGTAAGTTAATGATGTGCTATGCAATATACATTCATATGCATACGCACACAATTTATATAGAGATGGATACAATTTAAAGTGATGATCATTGTTAAATAATGAATATTGTGGACAGAAAATTTGACAATTGAATTTCGAATCAGAATGGCTACTAAAAGAGTCTATACAGTGTTTATAAATATATATTTTTTGGCCATAAAAGTCCATTCTTTCATCCCATGTTCTCCTTGTTTTTTAAATATACAATGTAACATTGATCATTTAAAAAATACTTTTAAAATTTAACATCTGAAATCTAACCACGTGTCAACACATGATGATGACAATAATAAGATAACCTTCAATATTCCTATTAACCAACCAACCGACTAACCAATCAAACTGGCCAGTTAAACATCTTGATCATATCTGTTTCTGTTGAAGAATTCAAACAGATGTGATTTTTTTCTTTCTCTTTGTTTTCGCTTCAAGCAAATTAAAAATAAAAATAATTAAATAAAATAAAAAATCGATATTAAAACAAAAATTGTAAGATTGGTTTCATTTTACTGATATTCATCAGAAATTGAGAAAATCATAGAAAAAAAAACAAAGAGGTACTGAACACACCTGTTTGTAAACATTATTAAGATCGATGTTTCGTGGTTGAAAAACCATTGCAACAACAACATATGCACATAAATAAAAGGGTTGGCTTATCTTTCGGTGAGAAAAACGATACACGAACATCATTGTGTCAAAACAACCAACTAAAGACAAGGAAATATTATTCTGAAAAAAACCTGAATTCATATATATAAAGAATGTTTTCTCTTTCCTTTTTTTTATTACTGGAAATTCTTTGTTCATATAAAGTAATATCTATGACAATGTCAATGGCGTTTTTTCAATCTTGTTTGGAGGAAAAAAACCTGCCTGAATAGTACCACTTTCAATGTTACCATCATCATATCATTACAATGATAATGTGTACATCAGCGATGTGAATGTGTTTTGATTGCTTGAAACACAACATATGACAAGAAATAAATTGGAAAAATAGTGAACACAAATATATACTGAGAAAGAGAAAGAGAAAGTAAGAAAAAAAATTTCAAGACATTGAAAACATGAAATGAAATTGAAAATAATTGACAAACCAGGTTTGAAGGTCAAGGTGGTGGTGGTTGTTGTTGCTATTCTTCCAGAAAAAATCCTAATCATCATCAAGAAAAAAAAAGAAACAATTGATGCATCAATCCAAATCGTAGACTTTCTTTTTCATTTTCTTTTCACTTATTTATTTCAAACATTTTTTATCATCATCAACAACAACAACCAACACTATAGTCAACCAACCAATAATCAAGATGGCGAAGCAAACAAACAAAAAAAATATTGGGAAAAGAAAGAAAAAGAATTATTTGTTAAGAGTTTTTTTCAGTTGAAGAGAAAAAAATACTATACTATTATCGTCTTTGAATGCATGACTGAATTGAAAATGAAATACTTGGTGTACATTTGATTGATGATTTTGATTTGATCAGACATTCAATGACATTGGGAGCCATCAAAATAGCTATGAAAAGAAATTGAAATGAATTCATCAAAATGAATGATAATCGATCATTTAGACCCTTGCATAGTTGTGTTGGATATTTCTTTTTATAAATAACACATACCTGTTGCTTGCACACACTCACACTTGGAAATATTTAGATTAGATTCATACAATACTAATCAATGAATTTTCTAATTTAAAAAATGAAAAAGTAATTTTAAACTTTTTATGAATCGAGTAAGATGAGAATCCAAAGAGAAAAAACATTACAAATTTCAAATCAATCATTGTGAAAAGAAAAACAGACGACGATTAAATTTCCAATTCATTTCCAAATTCAATGACATTGACATAAAAAAATATTGGATTTTAAAAAATTTTTCAAAAAAAGAACGAGTTATGTCCATTTGTAGTGTTTGTCTTTATTTTCTGAATTTTTCGGAACTCGATCATCACGAGGTCAAAAGGGCCAATTTTAAGAAAATCTGGTAGCCATTACCACCATCAACCACCTGCTTTTTTTAGTAGTTGATTTTTAATAACAACAACGTCAACAAACCACCATATGGTTTTTTCTTTGTTGTCGTTAGTGGTGAAGCTTTTTTTATTATGATAAAGAGTTAGTGACTGGACCATAATAAAATGTCATTCAAGTTTTTTTTCAATTTTCAATGATTTTCTCTTTTAACCTTTATGATCCAAATTGAATTGGGTCAATTCAACTCGTTCATCATCATTCACTATTTCCGACCAATAAAAAAAATTAAGAAGAAACAAATGTTTTTGAAATGATGAAATGATTTTGGTGGTCAATATTTTTTCCCTTATGATTCAGTATTCATCGAATAGAATGGAATAGAATAGAATAGAAAAAATAATTTGCTCAACATATCTCTCCATTGATAAAGCAAAATATT
This sequence comes from Dermatophagoides pteronyssinus, assembly GCF_027571235.1. Taxonomy (NCBI): domain Eukaryota; kingdom Metazoa; phylum Arthropoda; class Arachnida; order Sarcoptiformes; family Pyroglyphidae; genus Dermatophagoides; species Dermatophagoides pteronyssinus. The sequence continues at coordinate 423,311 of NW_027461547.1, read as the reverse complement.
ATTTATCACCATGGAAAAACATTGATTATTATTGATATGATGATTTGGGTTAAATGAAAGCACGAAAGCAAATTGATCAATGTGATTCAAACATCATTGACATAGGTGCAAAAAATATATATTTCAAACTTTTTTACCTATTAAAAATTTCTAGAGAATAGATAAAATCTATTTGATTTGAGATCTCTAAGGCTCCAATGGTTGTCAGTATGATTTTCATTTTTCCTCTTAAAATCTTTTTTTCTTTTTTTTTTTTTGATTACAAAAATTACAATTGTTTTTGCTATTGTTGATAACAGGCATAAAAAAAGAATGTCATCAATCATTAAAATGTCAATGAAATGAATGAGGTGAGTGTACTCATCATCATCATCATATCGAATGGAAAAATACTGATTGCCCATATATTATGTTTGTGTAATAAACATCCTGAGTGAGTGTCTTGTTTCTTATTTTTCATTAATAGATTTTATTATGACAAACACCCATTTTTGACTCTACAGTTGTTGATAACAAAATTATATATGATGATGATTTGAAACATTTTTTATTTCTTTCCCAAATTTTTATTCGTCTATTTTAACCTAATAAAATTACGTTTGAATTTGGTTTGTTTGTTTGCTTGATAATTGAACAACAACAACAAAAAAAAACATTGACTTTTGTTTCACAAATAATAATAATAATAATTTGTGACAACCCTAATCTGATTTATCCATTTTTGTGCTGGTGTTCAAATAAAAATTTCCTATCACATTTAAAATGTAGGCCAATTATGTATTTTGGTTTTCCTGTATCTCTCTCAAGATTCTAGGTGATACATGCGCATTGTTTGTTGATGTTTTCGTTTTTCATTCATTCATTGAAAGAAATTCATTCCCGGGTTTACTAAGTCATTCGGTCAAATTTTTGTTCTGAAATGTAGAATTTACTAAAAATAGAAATTCTACATCCACACAAAAGTAAACTGGGGCCTAACCTAAATAATATAATTTCATTATAATTTTTGTGTGTGTGGGAAAAATCTGGTCCCGAGAAAAAATGGTCCATTATATTCTCCAATAATTTTAGCTACATTTTAACAAAATCATCCCTTCAAAATGGAATAGAAGAAAAATTATTTATTTTTGGTTAAAATTGATATCTTTTAAAAAAAATTGTAACTTGTTGGATAACATTGCAGTAATGATGATTTATCGATGATCATTTTTATCATTTAATAATTAGATTTAGTGAAAAGAGGGAAAACCATTTTTCCATACCAAAAAAAAGATGAAGAAAAAAACCTATTAATTTGTCCTTGATTCCATATATTATATATTGATGATAGTTTATCAACAAGAAAAAAAACTAGACAAATAAAATCCATGACAACAAAATACAAACAAACAACAGTAATTTTTTTTTTTGACAATCAAATGTCAAATCACATCATATTTTGTTTTCAATATATGTTTTATGTAAACTATAAAGTTTGAAACTAGACAATGTCTAGTCTTTCTTCTTTCCGTAGATTTTTTTTCATTAGAATCGTTTTCAACATAATGTTTGTGTATGTTTGAAGGGTAGCTCCAAAATATTTGGCGCCAAAAAAAAAGAATTAGACGAAAAAAATTCTTGATAATGACGCTAAAACTAGCACGAACATACACAAAATATTCCGTAAAAGATAATTCGGACATGGCGCATGCGATACCGAGAATTCGGTCAAATTAAAAAAATGAAGAATACCAACAGCGAACAAAAAAATCGGGCCAAAAATATATTCCTTTACTTTTTTCCTTTCTTCTCCCTGTCATCGTTATTCTAGTTCACATGGTAGTTTGATCCAATAATGATGGTGGTTTTTTTCTTCTTCAAATAATACCAAGAACTTCGATACTTCAATGGTTTTTTTACCATTATTGACGTCCAATGTTTCATTCATACATCTGGCGATGATGATAATGATAGTAAATGTGCGCGTGTGGTTTATCGTGAACGACATTATTATCATTATCAACCTAAATGATGAACAAAAAAAAAAAACAACAAAATTGGGTTGAACAATGATGACGTATGATTAGATGAAGAATTGAATTGATGAAAAAGAAAATCTAGGTTAAGGCGACCGCCGTAAGATTCTTTATTTCTCTAATTTTCTCTTGCTCTCTATATTTTTTCATTCATATATTTAGAATGTATAGATTCTATACCTAAATATAGAACACAATTCAAAAAAAAACACAGACACACTTAGAAAGAAACAAAATAATTCTTTAATATTATCAACGAATCGTTAATTTAGTATAAAAATGAATAAATGAATCGGGGCCAAATTCTTGCATAAAAAACTAGACAAAAAAATTCGATATTTAACTTTTTTTTAAATTCAAAGAATGTCGTATGAAATTGAAAAAAAATAAAAAGTTGTTTTACAAGAAAAAAATGATGATGAAATTCAATGTTTTGTCCAATGTTTGTTTATGTTGCTAAAAATAAAAATTTCGGACATTTTTTCCATCAATGAGATTTGGCAAATTGAAATGTAAGAAAAAAAATTGATCATCATTCTTATTAAATTATGTGCATGTGATGTAACCAAGTCATGGATTTTGGAAGAAAAAACTTGTCTGTATGTGACCATAGAACAGTGATTCTCAACCAGTGTGCCGCGGCACTTTAGTGTGCCGCGAAATTCTGAAAATGCAACTGTTATATATTTAAAAATTTTAAAATTGTGCCGCGACAACAAAAAGGTTGAGAATCACTGCCATAGAACAAAGATAAACATCAACATCTTTCTCCCTCTTTCTCTTTCCCTGTTTTTACACTTTCTCTTTCTCAAGGCACATTCACACACAAACACACAAGTCATAGATTTTCTTGCATAAAATTTGAAATGAATAAATCCATCCATCCATCCATCAAACGTATAGGATGACGAAAAAAAAATTCCCGAAAGCCGCATCAAATGCATGTTTGCATAAGCTCATCATCATCTGTAGGAATCTAAACATGATGACGATTGAAGGAAATGAGAAAACCATCGATCGATAGTTTAGACATGATTTTCTTGATTTTTTTTTTTTTTTGTTCAATGTTTTGCTTTTTTGTTTTTGAATGCAAATTTTTTTCTTGGCTAAATGTAAAAGGACATCATCAATATAACTTATGCAAACAATCAAATTCCGCATCATTTCGATTTTTTTTTGCCAACACTAAATTTCGCATTACATCTGCGAAATGTTTATGTGAAATTCATTCATGTCTGTGTCAAAGGTCTTATTCGGAGATTCTTTTTTTTCTTGAAGCATCATTTTTTCCCTCACTCTTTTCTTGTCTTGTCTTGTCTGCTATATCGCTTCAAAGACAAGGAAGATGATGATGATTGTGTGATAATGGTTATGCATGATGTTTCTAACTTTCTTCAAAATTCGGATTATGTATGTCCAAATTATTCGATGTCGACGAAAACTATTACAGAGAGAAAGAGAGATAGGATGAGAAAGGAAAGATAAAAAGAAAATTGGATGGCTAACAATGCCACAATTACACAACAACAACAACATGATGATTTTCTTTTGAACAGAAAAATTTCTGGGGGAGCAATTTTGAATCCATTGAAAAATGGCCAATAAAATTCAAAATATGATGGTGGTGGTGGTAGTAGTGGTTGTTTTTTTCTCGGTGTATTTTTTCAATTTTATTCGTTGATTCTAATAGATATGTGAAGAAGGGCGAAGAAAAGTGAAAACATATTTTTTCTTGTCTTCAAGGTGTCCACTACTGATCATCATCAATAATGATGATGACAACAGCAACAATTTTTTATGTTCTTTTTTTTTGCAAAATGGATAGATGCTATGATGGTGAACTAAAAAGCTACAATTTTATCGTTTTCTTTCCATAGAAAACAGGTTTGTTATACACCTGTAAATGTGGATGATGCTTGTATTTCTTTTCTTAAAATGTATAACCTTGCATTGATTTTTAATCAGAAATGATTTTTTTTGTTTATAGTTTTCTTCAAAAAAAAATTACCAAATACGAACCGTTTTTTTTCTGATTCATCAACATCATCATCAGAAGGACCTTCCTGCTTTTGGCTATGATTGCATTTTTTGGTGGCTGATTTGAATTTTCCCTCTTTAGATCTATTATATTTAGTGATCATCGCCATCATTATCATCATCATGGATGAGACATGGAAGGCCAATCTATATGAACAAAAAAAAACTTCAACACTGAACTTCAATGATAATGTTCATGGTTATTATGTATATTGGTTGGAGAAATTTTGAAAAAATGTGAAATTTACTTCAAACATATACAAAATGATGATGATGATAATGATGATGGTGATTTTTGTGAAAAAAAAGAGAAAACGTGTCAATAGACTAAAAGAGAAAAGGTCATGACTTTGATTTGACTATAGAATAGAAGTGAAATGGATGAATGAACATAGAGACAAACACACGTGGATGCGGAACATGCACCTGGATAATTTGTGTTAGATAAAAGAGAGTCCCCTTTATTAATTAATGATGATGATCATCATCATCATTATCATCATGATAGACGTTTTGAAAAATGAAACCGGAAATACTAAATTGTTGTTCTGTTTTGAATTGAATTAGAGAAAAAAATGTTTGTTAATTTTCAGTAGGAAAAAAACAACAAGTACAGTGGTACCTCGGTTAACGAACACCTCGGTTAACGAAATTTTCGGTTAACGACGATGGGTCAGGAGAAAAAATTACCTCAGTTAACGATGATTTTTTCGGTTAACGACGATTTAAAAAATCAATTTTTGATTTTTTTGCGTATAATTTATTATAAATATTTGATTTTTTCAACAAAGACAACATCCTACTTATGAGAATTGATATCTAATCAAGAAATTTCATGAAAATTACAAGTTCCAAATATAATAATCGCTAGCCGAAAATGATTCTTTTGGTTGAACAAATCTGAATTCCCTTATTCAGCTATGATTACTAACGATTCAAAATTCGCTTGCTTAACGATGATCACTGACAAATCCAAATTTACTAACCAAGCAATGATCACTGAAAAATCCAAATTTCCTAACCAAGCAATGATCACTGAAAAATCCAAATTCACTTGCTTAACGATGGTCACTAACAAATCAAAATTTGCTAACCAAGCAATGATCACTGAAAAATCCAAATTTCCTAACCAAGCAATGATCACTGAAAAATCCAAATTTCCTAACCAAGCAATGATCACTGAAAAATCCAAATTCACTTGCTTAACGATGGTCACTAACAAATCAAAATTTGCTAACCAAGCAATGATCACTGAAAAATCCAAATTTCCTAACCAAGCAATGATCACTGAAAAATCCAAATTTCCTAACCAAGCAATGATCACTGAAAATCCAAATTCACTTGCTTAACGATGGTCACTAACAAATCAAAATTTGCTAACCAAGCAATGATCACTGAAAAATCCAAATTTCCTAACCAAGCAATGATCACTGAAAAATCCAAATTTCTAACCAAGCAATGATCACTGAAAAATCCAAATTCATTTTCTAAACAATTTCAACTAAGTAACGAATTCAAATTCATAAACGAAACAAGTCCAACAAAGAATGAAAAGTTTAACAAATCTTATCGATCAAGGAATAAAATTCGATTGGTTATCAAAAAGTGCTATGGGAGAATATGGTTCATTTTTGAAAGATTTCGGATTTGAATAAGAAAACAATTTCCTGGGTTTGAATGGATTTAAAATTTGCAAAATTTCATTTTGAATTCAATCGTTTTGAACGAATTGAATCGTTATAAACACGTGAATTTGAATTCTTTACTGGCCATTGTTGGAATGGTTAAACAAGTGAATTTTGGATTTTTCAGTGATCATTGCTTGGTTAGTGAATTTTGATTTGTTAGTGACCATCGTTAAGCAAGTGAATTTGGATTTGTCAGAGAACATTGCTTCGTTAGTGAATTTGGATTTTTAGTGATGATCTTTAAGCAAGTGAATTCGGATTCGTTAGTGATGATCTTCGAACAAGTGAATTTGGATTTTTTAGTGATGATCTTCAAACAAATGAATTTGGATTTTTTAGTGACCATCGTTAGACAATCTAAAACATATTGCAACTCTTTTTGAGAAAAAAGGTAAAGAATTATGACAGTGAAGCAAACTTTTAAGGGAAGTGGGACATTTTTCATTTTTATCACCGAAAAGTGATGATTTCCGTTATCAGATCCAGTCTATGGATTAGCCTAGATAAGAACGAATTCAAAAATAATCAGTTTATTATGATTACATGGCTTTTTTCGAGAATTTAAGGTGATAATAGGAAATCAAGGTCTGAGGTCGGATCAATTTTATCCGCTCTCCATTGAAACCTATGGAAAATCGTACCTCGGTTAACGAACATTTCGGTTAACGACGGTTTTTCAGGACCCGATCATCGTCGTTAACCGAGGTACCACTGTACAAAGTTTTCATTCGATTTTGTTGTTTTCCTAAAACGGATATGATGCTGTGACACTAATCGGACCTGTACACAAGTTTAAATTAAAATTTAGTTCAATTTTAATTTTAAAAAAATAAAATCTTCCCAAAAAAACTATATCCAATGGAATAAAATGTCATCAATATTTATTATCTAAATAAACATCCATGAAAATATGCAAACAACATATTTGGATTAAAATATTTACCATACATGCATACATAGCATAGCAATTTTATGAGTTGGCAATGGACAAGATTTTTTTAGGAAGTATGGCAAGGCCAAAATAATGATGTTGATGATTTTTTTTCAAACATCCATCTATCCATCCATCCAGCCAATCATCATTACAATGTTATTTATACAATTACCAATCTATCTATCTAATTGTATCTGGATCAGATTTTTTTCTTTTTGAGTATTTATTTCTGGTTGAATCATTTTTATTGCAAAATTCAAAAAAAACATCTGTTGTTCAATAAGGAAAAAATATTGAATTCACTAATGTTATTGGCTTCGAAAGAGAGAGAGAGGGAGAATGATAGTGATAAAAATTGGATAGAATTTATATTTAAACAGCTGGCGCAGCCTAAAGCCATTCAATGGTAATATTCTTGAATATAGAGAATGATGAACAGATGTAAATGAATTCTTTATAATTTCAACTATCAACATCATCATTTAAAAAAAATATAAAAGTTCTAAATTCATCGAGCGCCATCTTTATATGGAATAGAATAATATTCTTCAAGAATTTCGATGGCGATGAACATTGAATGGAAAAATTATTGAAAAAAATAGTCATTCAAACAAAAATAAAATTCATAAATAAAAGAAGCCAAAAAAAAAAAAAAATTAGAATGAATTATATTTGACATGAGCGTCGTTGTAGACGACTAACTAGAATAGATGAATGATAACTAAAAAAAGCCATAAAGAGATTCGCCATATAGCCGAATGTAAAGAAAGATTTTTTTTTGGAGCCATCGTACTGACTATGTGTTTGTTTGTTTATATGTTTTTTGGTGAATGAATTGATTTAAACTAACTAACGGAAAAAAACAATCATCAACTTATTTAAATATGATATCAAATCGCTTCGGCGCAATGTTTTCAATGTAATTTTCCTTTTTTAAAAAATATAAATTTCGGCTTTTATTTGAAGGTCTTTGAAACCGTAAAAAAACACTTGTGATCTATTGATAGTATACTTCTAAAAAAAAATTTAAAAAGAATTTCTCATGATACGGCCATTCTCAGCCACATATTCATGTACAGGGATTGATTTTATTTGTTTGTTTGTGTTCTTGAATGAACTTTGGATGAAAAGTTTAATGATAATCCGATCAAGATATATTATAAATAAAATTGATTTCTTTTTCAAAAAATTTTATCGATCGATATAAAGGGTTACTTATTATATTTTTCCTTTATCATCAAAAATCGAATAGACAAAAAAAATTTCTGTTGTTGTTGTTTTCATAATTGATGGCATCATCATATATGGTTTCAGGTTACATGTTTCGGACGATATTCATATCATTCTAGAATCATTGTATTTGATCGTTTTGAATTGACTCCAAAATATCATTACACAATTATGATCTCTAATTATACATTATTATACATCCTAATCATCTGGGGAAATTGATTAGCTTCAAAAATGATTCGTAATTTAACCTTGAATCCCGATCAAACAATTTTGATAGTTTTTAAAACATGGGATCAATCCGAAAATACATTGCATTTGACGATAGAACAGGACTGAAAAAAATGATGTGTATTCCAAAATGATACCCTCCAACGATACAAACTTTCTCGTAATATTTTTCAGAAAAAAAAGGTTGCAACAACAGAAAATGTTGATCAGGGATTCAAAAAATTGTTTAGATGTTTTTCTCTTTCATTCATTTAGTATGTGAGGCGAATGTGGAACACTTTTATCATATTTTTTTTTGTTGCTCAATTCAAGGTTGAATCCATATTAAATACGCCTGGTAATACATTCTTTTTCACATAGATAGACATTAGCAGACAAATAATATTATCATCCAATCAACTACTACTACATACAAAAGAAACAAATGAAGATTCACTACTACTACCAGATTACAACCAGAAAAAATATGGAAATGACATTTTTGGCTTAAAAAAAATCTTTAAAATCCAAAGATTATTTTCTTAAAAAAATATTTCGTTCATGTTTCGTTCAACTGTTGAAAATACCAACAACACCAAAAAAAAAGACTTTCTTTTCAAAATTATTTATTTAGGTTTTACGGGTTTCTTGCTGTGGTTTGTTTTTTTCGTGTTTCGTTCGGATGATTTTCGACTTTGTTTCGATGTAAATATATGATTGATAAAATGGCAAAAAAAAACAGAACCGAAAACAAAAACAAGTAAAAGCTGAACGTTTGCCAAAAAAACATCCATTCAAAAGTATTTCTTTCCTCATCAAGATGATGATGATGATGATATGTTTGTGTAATAAATGTTTGAAACACAAGTGGATAATGATCCCGAATTGAAATTGTTCATTTATGTCAGCACAATTAATGAAAAATAATTTTTTAAAAAATACTAATAATAGTATACACCCTCATTATACAAATTGTCCTTGATTAATTTAATAAATCTATAGATTTGTAAGCTATTCCAAACATGCGTTATTATTATTATTCATTTTTGTTTCACTGATAATGACAATGTTTAAAAAAAATTATTATTTAATGAAAATGTTTCAAATCGATCGAATCGATATCGCCAACAAACATTCAACTTTATTTTCATACTAAGTTTAACAAATATTCTGACCATGTTTCTAATAGGATATATTTCCTTTAAAATTATCTAACAAAATTCCCTTTAAATTTTGTTTTGGAAAAAATGCGAGAATTCAAGGTAACACATCAGTACACGATCTCACAAATATTTTCCTTTTTTTTCAAGGTAAACACAATGACATTCACACTCTTATGTTCGTCAAAAAAAAATGTTAGAAACTATTTCTGCTTTTTTTCATAGATCTCAATGCAACCAATATGACAAGGAAAAAAATCATTTTCTTTTTCATTTGAAATGTTTTTTTTTGTTGTTTACAACCAAATAACGTCAACCAATAAGGTTGTTGGCATTTTACGTTTTATGGTTTTGTGTGTGTATTGTTGTGGTTGCATTTTGTAATTTATTTTCGTTGTTTTTCATTACCAGTTCAGAATTAAAATGAAAAAAACCAAAGCCAAATAATAACCGGCTGCCAAATCATTATAATGTTATAATGTTATTCGAAATAATTAAGTGAAAATAGAGAATAAAATGAACAATATTCATCAGAAAAGAAAAGAAAAGATCATCATTTAGATAGGAAAATAAGTAACAAAACATATTGATGGGCGCCTCTCTAAATTGATCAAATATTAAGTTCTCTACACTACACCCACCCTATAGGATTATTGTGTTGTTGTTGTTGTTTATGTCGTACGGCCTGTTTGATTGGTTTTATCGTCATTTTTTCCATCAAATTTTCTTTGGATCGATTCCAGACTTTTTTCTATTCACTGCATGTACTTGGTTTTTTTACTTCATTAATGAAATTATTGTTTTCGTTGTTGTTGTTATTGTTGCTGATTCCAATGAATGACGAACTAGACAAAAAAGCAACAAGAAAATTCTTCAACCATCCATCGTTGCATATGTTTGTACTTGTAGAAATTTTTACGACGCGCCCTATACACACGCCAAAAGTGCATAAAACTCATACCGAACATCAACATTTATCATGATTTTTTTGCCTATATGGTGCCCAGTTTTTTTCAATGAATTTGGATTTGACGCAATGGAATGATGATGATGGTGATGATGTCCTGTTCCACACAACACAAACAAAACGGGTAAAATATTCACATTGTAAAGGGTGGATACAATCATTGAAATAGCTTTACTTATAACTCTTGGTATTATTTCTTTGAGAGTGAATCCGTGGGTGGAGGGATGGATGGATGGATGGTGGGCTAATCAAAAATCCAAACAGAAATGGCCCATCCACCAACACTCTTCTCATAGTTGTTGATGATCGAATCTGTATGAACTGTGGAAAAAGTTATTGTTTGGTTGTTATTGGGTTTCAAGGTCAATGTGTGCGTCGTCGTCATCATCGTCCATAGTACATTGTCATTCTGGATATGGCAGCCATCATCATTATTAAGGTTGGTAATGGTAATGCGCCTGACTGAATGATCATCGTAATAAAACCAATAATCTCGCGATACAAGCAAAAAGGAAAATGTTTGTTGATGATGACGATCATCAAACTCTCTATTTCTATTTTTCTTTTGCTTTCTCTCGCCCATACAACCAAAGGCACAATGATCGAAAACTTGCAGTTCTTACTTATTCTGTAATTCCAAACAAACAATAACGTTTCATGTTTTTCTCTTTTTCAATACCAAATGAACAAATTACATTGACAGTGCCATCTATCAAGGATTCAGGAACCTATCTGTGAAATTTTTTCTGGTTAAATTTTATTTTTTTCTTTAACTATTCCAACTTAGGTACAATAGAAAACTAAATGAGCACAATGACATCGAAAAAAATCATTTCATTAAATTTAGAAAAAAAAGTTAATATGAAAAACTAATCAATCATTTAAAATGATATACACAATGGTGCAATGCAATAGTTGTAATATTTTTTTATTATAATTATTATTATCATTGTCAGCCACTAAGCAACGAGCGTTGATGATTGTTGAGTCTGTATCTATTATTGCAATTAATTAAATGATTTTTGTTGACTGAAATTTATTTTTCTTTTGAATCAATATTGTTTGTCTGTAAAAATATCGAATGACAATGAAGATGATGATGATGATATTACAAGATCGAATTCCAATTTTAAATCCGGATATTGAATATTTATATCATTGATTGTCATTGAATAGATTTATTTATCCATGACGATTATCAATTTGTTTGCTATTATGAATTCATGATAAATTCAATCAGTTTTGTTCATTCATATGTAAATAATAACATTTATCGTTTCATTGACATTTATTTGCCTTGACAATGTCATTAATACAATTAACATTTTTAATGTTTATTATGATGAATATCATATAACAATGATTACGATCTTTATATTTTATTTTATTACATATTATTCATATAGCGAGAGTGTATGTGTGTGTTCCACATTGTTTGGAACTAATAAGTTTTTTTCTTCCAAGTTTGCCATTGAACTTTTTTGAAAAGAATTGTTTCATTTAATCGATTGATTACGGATGAAGCTATACTACGCGCATATGATACCATCTAGTGTTGACGATTATTGTCATTTGAAATCTGGATCCTTCAGCAAATAATAAAAAAAACCAGGCATTGCATTTATTGCCCATTTTTATTGTTACGGATCCTTTGTTGTTATCGCTAAAAATAAACACGTAGTCAGTCAACCTGTTGTGATAGTTTAATTTTAATTTTTTATAATTTTCTATTCATCGACCAATTTTTCTTAGAAAATCATCATTATATTGATCCATGATCAATGATCGGCTTTCAATGAAGGTGTTTGTTATCGATACGATGTTTCTTTAATTTACAATAATCTTTTTTATGTTGATTAATGAATCGATTCATTAATTGACAACGACAACAACGATCATTATCTATTTCCAATGTCATTTGATAAGCAAAGGTTAATGAACGTATCAAGCTTATATTATTATCATCATCATCATGATTTGGTTACCCGAAAATCAATGAAATAAATAAAATTTTCTCATTAAACTTCATTGATCAAATACAGTGTTGATATTTTTTTGTTGGCACTCATCAATAATCAAAGCATTTGATTATAACCAAGTAAGATAAATGTTATTAACTGCGATAACATTTTTTCATATTTTATTTTGATTAAAATATATCATCATATTGTTTTTCTAGATTTCTATTCTGATTAATCGATGGTAATTGTCTCGACTATCATTTATTAGTTATAATCATGTCGAGCCTGATATCTTCTTTCTGTCATGTGAGTTTATTTATAATTTTTTGCATATCATCAAACAATCAAACTTTTTTGATTGATTAATCAATCGATCAATAGATTTTAATCTGAAACAGTGAAAAAATTCCAAATCTAATGATAACCTCTTTCAACATTTGTGAAGAATAAATTCAATTTTTTCCGGACCATATTATCATCAATATTATCATCAACACAGTTAAGTGAGTGGTTACAATCAAATCGATTTTCAAAATATCCTCAATATGTGTTGACATGCTAATCGAAAAATGAATGAAAGTCTAAATGAACATATGATTATGCGAATGTTACAAAGTTCAAGATAAACCTATTGATGCCTATTTTTTAATACTTTCTGTTAAAACCTATATTACAAAAATGAAAATATATCCATTCATAACGATTCTCTTTACATGGTCATTGTATTGGCCTTCAACAATGAATGTCTATTGTGCCAATATCAATGATGTCGATGTCAACACGCTCAAACTTGTCATTTTAGTATGTAGTTTGATGATCATCAAATGAGAAAACGTTAATTTTCTTTTCTTTTCTCTAATTTGATTAACGATTATAGATTCATCGTCATGGTGATCGAACACCGATCGAAACATATCCACGTGATCCTTATCGTGATGGTTCAAAATATTGGCCTGATGGCTGGGGCCAATTGACATCGGTACTGTTTTGTGTATAAATTGATTGCAATACAAATTGAAATTTTTGTAATTCAAAAATTTAGAATGGAAAAAATAGAATGTACAATTTAGGATTATATCTATCTAAACGTTATAGCAATTTTCTTGGCCAAACACCGCATGAAGTATCTATTCGTAGTTCAGCATCTGATCGTTGCCTGGAAAGTGTTGAATTAATTCTCGCTGCATTATATCCGCCTGTTGGACGATGGAAATGGAATGATAATTTTGGTCAAAAATGGCAACCATTTCCCATACAAACAGTTCCACATGAAAATGATGGGGTAATTTTATTTTTGATCATCTGAATTGTTTTCCAAACATTAATCTTCCAATCGATAGATGTTATATCCAGAATCTAAATGTAGAAAAGCCGAACAAATTGAAGCGGATATATATAAATCGGAACCAGTCCTCAAATATTATAATCAAATGAAGGTAAACAGTAATTGTTATTCAAAAAAAAATTATCAAAAATTTTTATTAATTCGAAATTATTTTTCAATTCACAGTCAACATTATTATATGTACAAGATAATACTGGTTATGAAAATGTTGATCTTATAAAAGCGGAAGAAATATTTGATTCATTATTGATTGAAAAGATGAATGGTTATAAATTACCAGCTTGGGTTGATTCGAATGTATTTGCTAAACTTAAAGATATTGCCGATAAAACATTCATATTCGCTGGAATGACAAGAGAGATTCAAAGATTTCGTACCGGATTACTACTATCCAATATATGGCAACATATTTCCAATCATGAATCTGTGGATAATGATGAACGTCGTCTTTATATCTATTCGACGGTATATTTATCTGTAGCCAACCGAACTGAATTTATTTTTTTTTAATTTTTTTAGCATGATAACCAATTATCCGTTTTTATGAGTGCATTGAACAATTTCAATGGTTTATCACCACCATTCGGATCATCGATTATGATCGAGATACATCATAATCATACGAACGAACCATTTATCAAGATGTTTTATTTGAATGAAACTGAAAAAGAAAAACCTTATCCTCTAGAATTGAATGATTGCATACGAATCGGATCGAATCAGGACCATTGTACCATTTCAAATTTTTACGAAACAATCAAAGATCTATTACCAGACAACTGGGATGTTGAATGTCAGAATCAATCACAATCTACCGAAGCTGATCGTATGTATCGAATCAGAATAAATTTTAGAGATTTTAAATTAATTTTTTTTAAATAATTTTTTATTTGCAGCATTAAGTATTTATCTACTTTTAGTCACCATTTCACTGACCATATCTGTAATGTTATTTTTTATATATCTAATTTTAAACCACCGACGTTATGGATCATCATATCGATTGTTACCCATAAATAGTTGATATTTAAAATAAGTGATAATTGAAAAATTGTTTTAAAAATTTTTATTTATTTTCTTTTGAATAAAAAATAATAAATCAATATGAAAAGAATAAATGCCAAAAGTAATACCTGTGTGAAAATTCAGAAAAAAATAAACAAAATTAATGATTTGAATAAAATTAAATCAATAAATTGAACAACAAAACAAAAGAAATCAGTGTAACTATGACTTTCATTAATCATGTGTTTGTTTACAGAAATTCTGTAAAAACATTCAATCATGATTGATGTGTTTTTCATCCTAAAATTTTATATTTTAATTCTCCTAATCGGAGATACACTTACCATTTGAAATCTTAAATTCTTTGATTCCTTTACATTGTTCTAAATACCCTGTGCATGAAATAGAATGAAAAAGTAAAAATTAACAAAATGCTGAATTACAATTGAATTTGTGGAAAAAAAGAATGTTTTCAGAACGCTGTGGGAAATATGTATAGACTAATCAGAGATATTTGTCATAAACAATGAACATGAATTATCATCAGATATTGAGGAAAAAGAGAGAAAAGAATAAATTATTTGCTTACCTTTGTCGAATAAGAAAAAAAGATCAGCACGAATAATTATTTTGGTTGATTATTACTCGATTGATCCAGTCCGTTAAACTTATTACGAACGTTTTAATTTTCTATGTTATATCTCGGTTCGGAACAAGTTTAACAGAATGGAATCGAGTTTTGTTGTTGGAATACGTCCAAAAAGGGGATAACAAAGTAAATTAAGCAAATATCAATTAGACAAATGACTTTTTGAATTTATCATTTCATTTCGACAATATTCTATAAATCAGAGCATTTCAAGAATCACATTGAAGCATACATTGTGTTTGCTTCAATCGTTGAGAGAGTTTATTCATCATCTTAAATAGAATATTGAAATCGAACGAGCGTTTGATTAATTGGAAAAATGATAAATCTCAAAAAGACCATAGTCAATTTAATTTGCAGGGAGAATATGAAAAGGGAAAAGTTTGGACATAGCAAAAACAAACCTCGATTCCTCAAAACGAACAATTTTGATGGAAAAAGCAAATGGCAAAATATTTATTAGATTTTCGGATAATTTTTTAATGTCATTATAAAAAATATGAAAATGATCAAATTTTAATGCTTATTTTCCTTTCTTGGCTTTAATTTTTCGCAGGTAGAATTCCAACTCTTTTCCTTCGAGAATGTAGCCATCAGCACGACCAACTTGACCCGGACGAGAGGAAAGACAAGCTATATAAATATTTGTTGATAAGAAAAATAGTTGAAAAATGAAATCAATAATTTGGTACCAAAAAATTATAATCCAAACAAGGTGGATTGGTGCATGTGTGCATGCCTTACACATGGATCGATATAATACAAGTTAAAATCGATTCAAAAGCAAAAACTTACCTAAAACACGACCAGTCATAAATTGTTCTTCAAGTGCCTGTTCAACTTTGGCATACTTTTGACGAAGCTTATATTTCGAATGTTCAGCCTTGGCAGCCATTTGATCGGCAACTTCTTGTTCAGCTTGAGTCTAAATGGATGAAAATTAATTATTAATATGGAAATGTCGGCTTAATTAATAAACTAAATCAATCATCATTTCAGAAAAAATTTCATCTATCATAGGTTATTCAGCCGAAAGATGGTATATATAGATTTGCTCATCATTAGCAAAAGAAACATTTAGAAATATTGGAAAATAACACTCACCAATTTGACTCCTTTTTTACGACCCATCATCATTGCATAATGGCCTTCGTACCATGTTCGAAACGGTGTAGCATCGATAAGAACAATACAATTCTTGACCAATGTTTTAGTACGAACCAATTCGTTATTAGATGAATTATAAACCACATCTACAATACGGGTCTTACGTGTACAATCTAACAGATAAAGAAAGGCGAAATAATTATCAACTAAATAAAATTAAATCAAATTTATTACGTTCAGAAGCCCAAGAAAAATTGCCATGATCAAGACGTAGGGCACGATGTTTACAATTTCCACCACGTGTACGAACCAAATGAATTCGCTTAACACCAATCTGTGAAACAAATGAAATTATTAGTGAGAAGTAATTGAAAATAAATTAGCAGATAATTTTATAAAGCTCAGGTAGAATGGATATAATTTCATCAACAAAAATGATTGCAGATGACACGCATGAAATTCATCATTAAATTTACAAGGAACTAAATCGCAACATTTCAAAATTTTGATCGAAAAATTCTTACCTTGGTATTAGCTGCTGGGCGTCCCAATTCGAACTTACGCTTCTTGCGAATTGGTTTACGTTTGCCACCAGTAGCTCTTCGTTTATGCCAATGATTACGTGAAATACCTGAACACAAAAATCAGAAATCGAAAAGAAATATGAGAATACAAGTCGAGCATGGCCAACATGACTATATTTTTGATCTTTTTCATTGCAAAAATAAATAAAACCTAGCTAAATTAATGTCTAACAGTAAAAACGTTTCTTATTGATTAATTTGAGACTAATTTCAAGAAAAAATTCGGGCCCTAACATCGATAAATCATGAAAAAGATCGGAGAAATGGTCAAACATGCTTACCCATGTTGAACTCACGCCGGAAAAGGCTAAAGCATGCAGTCGACTTTTTCTTTGCAGCAGTCTTCCTTTCGACGCGGCTGGAAACGTGAGCATGCTCATTATTGGATATCGATAGAACCATCTATCGTTCAATGCTCGAAATTGAATCTAACTATTATGGTTGAAATAGAGTGTGCAATGAATTATGTTAAAATAGTTTCGAATGATTGTTATTGAACTAAATTGTTTCGATCTTCTAATTTTGTTGAATCTTCTCTTTTATAAAAATTTTAGCTTTGAATATGATTAAATTGTCATCTGGACACGACAATAAAACGAGCAAAAATAGTCATAAAAATGGAACAGCTCATGAAAAATCAGCACGTGAGAAGAATCCTGCGTCAAGCAGTACAATTGTGGCTCATTTTGGCGCCGATTCCGTTAAAATGATTGCTGAATCTAATGGTATCGCAAATTTATCCGATGATGCGGCTAGATTCCTTGCAGATGATATTACAATGAAGCTGAAATGTGTAGCTCAAGATGCTATGAAGTTTGTCGTTCATGGTCGACGCACGATGATATCAGTTTCAGATATTGACCATTCGTTGAAGCATAAAAATATTCCGCCTATGTTAGGTTATACAGATAAAGAGTTGCTTCCATTCCGCTTTGCATCTGGTGGTGGAAGAGAATTATATTTTCAAGAAGAAAAAGAAGTTGATCTTCCTGATATACTTGGCATGTCTTCGTTGGCCAAACTGCCTCAAGATGTAGCGATCAAATGTCATTGGCTAAGTATTGAAGGCGTTCAACCGGCCATACCAGAAAACCCTCCACCATTATCGAAAGATCGTCTTCGTTTAGATGGTATTGATCCATCAATGGTTTTGAAGCTTCAAAACACACCCGGTATTCAAACTAATAAATTCATTACACAAAAACCGAAGAAAATGGTCGAAGTTATCAAGGTTAAACAATATGCCACTCATGAATTATCGATGGAACAACAGCTATATTATAAAGAGATAACTGAAGCCTGTGTTGGTTCCGATGAAAGTCGACGCATCGAAGCCCTTCAAAGTTTAACTTATGATTCTGGATTACATCAAATGCTTCCTCGATTATGTACATTCATCTCGGAAGGTGTCAAAGTCAATGTTGTCCAAAATAATTTAGCTTTGTTGATCTATTTGATGCGAATGGTTAAAGCCTTGCTAGATAATCATAATTTGTATCTGGAAAAATATCTTCACGATCTTATACCAACGGTATTGACATGTGTTGTATCCAAACAGTTATGTTTACGGCCCGAACAGGATAATCATTGGGCATTAAGAGATTTTGGCTCTCGTTTAATGTCGCAAATCTGTAGAAATTTCAATACAAATACAAATAATATTCAAGTTCGTGTTACTCAATTATTGAGTCATTCATTAGACAAAGAACGTATTGCTTTATCATCTTTATATGGTGTGATTGCCTGTTTATGCGAAATGGGACCCGAAGTTCAACGAGCTTTTCTACTGAAACGTGTCAAAATGATTGGCGATCGTATCCGTACCAATGTGGAAGGTATGAACATCTCGTCTGCTGATAAGGCCGCTGCTGGCCATATTGAATCACTCATACTTCGAAATTTACCAACGACCATTAAGAATCTACGTTCACCTCCTGACATCGTTGAAGAGTATCGTCAAGAATATGGATATCTAGGTCCACAATTACATATGGCTGTCGTAAACCAACGTTCAAAAGAGGGATCAAATACACATCGAATCAATAGTAATAGCAATTAATATTTCATTGAATAACTCTTAACAATTTTATTTTACAGTTTCAGGTAATACTCAATCGACGAGTGGTTCAAACCTTCCGTATCGTCGTGTGAATAATTTATCATCAGTTTCGACGTCCCAACAAGCAAAATATACTATCATTTCGTCAACACCTGGTTCATCCACCGTCGGATCTGCAAGTGGAAGCAGTACTGGATCGGGTAATGTAACGATGTATCGAATGATTCCAGCCACACAAGGTGGTAGCGTTCAAACGTCCATTCGAACTACGGGCTCTACAACAGGTCATCCACATCAATATATAAATATCAAAACTGTTCAACAGCAATCCGCAAGCAACATGCCTCCCCCACCACCAACGTCTTCCTATTCAACATCATCTTCTTCATCATCGTTTAATCATCCAAATTAGCTCGAATTGAAAATTACATCAATCAAATTGATATTTTATATTAACAAATTTAATCACTCATTGTGGATAACTCATCGCTATTGCGACTGTATACAATTATTTCCCAATATCGACATAAATCTTTGTAAAACTATTATCATTATAATTCAATCGCATTATCAATTAATTAATCGATCTCGTATATTTATTCAACTGAGAATCTATCCTCTTTGAATAATATTTTGGTAAATAGATTAAAACAGTCATTTGGTTGTATAAATGTATGTACATGTATGATACATGGAACAGTTTCAATTAATAACAGATTCCTGTACAATTCGTTTCTGTTTTTAATGTAGTAAATATGAAGATTTTAGCTTTTTTCAAAAGATCATGGTGAATTTCGAAATTTTAGAATGCTTGTAATTAAACATTTTACACGGTTTCTTGTAGAACGCAGACCATCTTGTGTGTGTTAATGTCAGGATAGTAATTTGTTGTTGTTGGCCGCAATTGTTGAAGACAATGTGATGAATGATTTATCCAATTGATTGATGTCATCGTTGATCGTTTGTAATAGTTGGCAACTTGTTTGTAATGATTTTTGTGTGGACAACAAATGTCGAATGATTTGGCTATAGTTTTTTTCAGCGAACAAATATGGTGAACAGGACACTTTGATTAAGTTTCGTTTAACCTGTTCATTACTTTCCTCTGTTAATGTGTTGAAAATCAAATCAAATCAAATGGTCAAAAAGCTCAAAATAAATACTTACTTAACAATGAATGTAGAAGGCTGTTTTTACAAAATGGCATTGAAATAAGTACATGGGCGAATTTATGATCATAAAACAAGATTGATGAAATCAAATTGAACAACAATCAAATTTGATTTAGATTAAATAATCAAACATAAATCATTCTACTTACGAATTATTTTGATGACAATGTGTCGTCATGGAATCTGAAGATGAAAAGAAAATATTTGTTTAAATAATTAGATAAATCATCATTCACAAATTTACCTTTTAAAATGGGTCGATTTTGAGTCTCCGATGCTAATATTGATGATGACATCGATATTGTACATTTAGATCCGTTTTGTTGTTTGATTAACGCATTGTCGATTGTCATTTTGGTCGCATTAGTTTCGGTCATGCTGTGTTGTTCATGACCAATGGAACTAGTAAATGTTTGTTCAACACCTTCAGTGATTTCCTTCTCAGCAATAGTAACATCATCAATAATTTTAACCTGATCAGGTTGATCATCATCTGATTCGGAAGCTTCGCCAACAACAACAACAGCCGACAATTTATTATTGCTGTTGTTGTCTTTACGATGTACCGATGTCCTCAATTCTTTTGCATTATTATTATTACTACGACCAGATCTACGATGCATTGTTGCTATCAACGATGATGATAATGGTGTCTTGTTCGTCGTCTTCACAAATTCGAAAAAATATACAAAGGAACGAAAATCAAACATACAAGAGCAAACAAATGAGCAAATATCATTGATTAAAAAAAATAATGGTACAAATAAAATAAAACAAATTTTGAATAGAAAAGGAGACATTTACCAAATGGGAAAACAAAAGCTTGATGCAAAATATTTATTGGGGAAGTGCTATGGTCGGTATTTGCCAAGTTTTTTCCCCTTTGCCGATAGTTATTTGATGTAATTCGATGAAGATGATGATGATGTCCTGATTAGCTTGACCTGCTGCTACTACGGGTCGTAAATGATCGTAAAACTAACATCAATGATAATAATAATAATAATGTGTGATGAATAAAAGATCAGAAAAAAAACAAAACAAAAGTAAATACCTTTGTGAAAAAAGAAAGGGGAAAAAATTAGCACCCCAAGGGCCCGAATAAGATTATTTTTTTCACTTTAAACATCTCAACGCATCCATCAATAACAATCAAAAATTTTTTTTACAAGTGTGATAATAGCGATGTCGACATATATTTTTCTATCAGCCAGTTCCATAGATTCATGTATGTATACATTGGAAGGACGAATCATATAATCGATTGTCGCAACGATTATTTTTTTTCAACACGAGATTAATTGGCGCGAACAATTTTCATTTTTAAAAAATATATTAAATTTTTATTATTATTATTTAGTTTTTCATTCTTATATTACATAACAAAAGAATTTCAAACATTTTTTTTCATCTAATTAAAAAATAATAATTAAACCATGCTGAAAAAATTATAGTCTATAATAATAGAAACTTTTATTGCATAAATTTTCAGTAAATTAAAGGTGAAAAATTTTTTTTGATAAGCTTTTTGTTCTTTGCCGTTGGCCATCGGTGTTTATGAAATAATAAAGATAATGAATATTGTGGCTAATAAACTAAACATTATCATCATCATCATCATCAAGATGGTTATTATTTTTTTAGAATAGAAAAAACTACAAAATGAAAGTGAAAATGTTGTGAATATTTTCATTTTTTTTTTTTGCATAGATATGATATCCATTTATTCAATTATTCCAATCATCATCATCATCATCATCATCATCTTACTTCAGGACAAAAGGATAAACTGAACAAGAAAACAAAAACAAAATGTATGCCAGGGATATTGGAAAGTTGTTTGTTTTCTTTCTGTTTTGTTTTATGCGCTTAGTTAATACACGAACACACCAAGTCATATGATGATCACAGCCGCCGGTCAAAGATGAATAAATATTTGAATGTCCATCATCAATATGATCTCCATAAGGTGGATATTCAATTCATTTCAATTCAATCAAATCAATGGACGAATTTTTTTCGGTTTCATTTCGTTTGTCTTTGTGTGTCAGTCAGATTGTCCATTTTTTGTTTTGTTTCTTGATCATAAGATGTTCAATGTTTGATTGACAACATCATGCCGTGTGTGTGAATGTATGATGGACAATATAATTGTATTATACAATAGTCATCATCATCATTTTAGCTTTAGTTTTAGTAACCAACTGCTGTCAAGAAAATTCCCTTTTTATTTTTTTGAAAAAATTATATAATATGTAATAATGTGAAAAAAGAACACTGAAAAAAAATTAATTTAATCAGCAAATATAAAATGAAATAAAATAAAATGTTTTGTCACTGCAGTAAGTGATTTAGATTTCTATTTCGTTATATTTTTCCGACGAAAAAATTTCCAATTTTTTTTGCCTCTTTTTCATCCTACACAATTTTTTTCTTCTAGTTTTAAGTCAAAAAAAAATTTAATTAGGAAGTTGTATTTTTTCATCCTGAATCAATCATTTTACGAATTCAATGAAGGAAAGGAGAACGAATGTGTCATTTGAGAACAGAAGAAAAATTAAAACAGAAATTGATTGGATTATCCACTTTCGATTAAAATAAAAATTTCGATTAGTCATCATCATTATTTTTAATGAATAAAATAAAATCATTTTCAATATTTAAAGGTGTTCCACAATAATAATAAATCTCTGCTTTCAATAGACAATGATTGATCGATAAGAAAAAAAAGGTAAAAACAACAACAACAACAACAAAAATCCAAACATCCATTCATCTTTTTTTTTGCTTTAAAATATTAAACTTTAAACATTCAAATTATATTTGCGCCCATTCTCTCGATGTTCGTGCTTGTTGTGTTGGTGAATGATAAAATAATTCCTGAATTTTTTTTTCCCATTATTATGTCGATCATGATCAAGGCTGAATTGTTGTATAGTGTGTTGAATTAAGATTTTCCTACCTAATTACGTTGAAAATAGTCAACGTTGGATCAAAATCGATTGAATTCTAAACAATTGAATGGGTGGTGTTGGTGATGATGATGATGATGAAGGGAGGTAATTTAGACTGACAAAAAAATGGCCTCGAAATTACAATTTTTTTTTAAAAACAAAAATAGCTCGTCGATCATCATCATCTTCAAATGGTGAATAAAATTGATCAATTTTTTTGGTACTACAAATTAGAAAAAAATAAAATTTGAAATTTTAAACATCAACATTGGAAAAATTGATCATCATTATCATGTAGTATTTTGTTTTCACCAACCATTCAAAGCGCATTTTTAAAAAAACATAATGATCATTATTGATGCTTAATATATGTCATATTTTTATATTAATGATAATTTTCGATACAAGAATCATCGATTTGATGAACGAATAGGTATAAAAAAACAATGGATCGATTAGTTGAAATGTACGATTGTACAACAAACAATTGATCCTATTATTATCAATCATCAAATATGATTTCAATTCAATTCACATTTATCATTTGAAAAAATGCAATAATAATTGCCACACACACACACACACACACACAACATTTCCATGATGTTGATATCAAAACATGAACACACAAAAAAAATCCAATGCAATATATGAATCATTGAATTGATTTAAATTGTATTCACATCGACAACATGCTGATGCTGATGATGATGATGATGATGATCATAACCCGGTTGGTTATAAACAATCATTTACCTATCTTTATATAATTATAAACGTTTATAAATTTCAAGATTTCCGTTGTAATAAATTTATTCTTTTTTTTCGATTTGATGCTTAACCAGGATCGAATGATGATGACTATGATGATGATCACCACCAACAGTGGTGATTTATCCTTTTTACGTTGATTACAATAAATGAATGACAAACGTTTCCATTCACTTTCGTTTGATCATCATCTTTAAAACCAAATCTTTTGTGAAATAAAAAAAAATAGGATATTTTTGACATATAAAACACGAAAAGATTGTCTTTCTCTTTCTTCTACTCTTCGTGTATGCATTGACTTTATGAGCATCATCATCATAATCATAATGGTCAAAATGGATTTAGAGAATTTTGAATAATAATTTCCATATTATCAAATACCAACTGCTGCTGTCAAAGAGGAAAAAATTGGTAAAAACAAAACGAAACAAAAATGAACACACATTTTACATGGAGATATATTGGACAGAAAAAATTTTATTTTCTTTCGGAAACGAATGATCATTTGATGTTGATTGTTTTTTTTTTTTTGTTGATGATGTTTGTCTGTTGTTTTGATGATAGATCAAATATAAAAATCAGTTATATTCAATTTTTTTGATGTTTAACAAGTGTAAATACATCGGTTTTCATTTCATTCGGTTGATTTTCCGACATTATCATCATTGTATTATTAATTTTTTTTTGTTGATAAAAATTGATTGTGTAATGATGCCAGAAAATCATTCTTGTCATCGATCACCGTTTTTCTCATATGAACAAGTGTGTGTTTCGATTGGTTCGAAAAGTTATACCTGTCAGGAAAATATATACGGAAAAAAATACATTTCTCCCAAGCCTTTTTTATTGAATATTTTTCATGTGTGTGTGTATATTGAATATAATTTTCAAATTTTTTCCAATATAAATCCTAATATGTCGATAATAATAATAATAAAATTTGTAATCAATTTTTTTCGCACATTGAATATTGATGAAAATACGGATTTAATGCATGAAAAGATTATTTGTAATCAGAAAGAAAAAGAAAAAAACTATAATAAAAGAAAAATAAAATTTCAACAAATGAAATGGCAATGATTTATGATCATGATGATCATCATCATTCAGGAATCATCATCAACCATAATATGTTTAGATTTTGTTTTCATTTTTCTATTTGTTTGATTACATATTTCTCATTCAAACTAATAATTGATATCCTGCAATTTCTTTTTTTTATGATCCCTTAACAAATAAAACATTTTAATTAATCTTTATATGATCACAATAAAAAAAATGAAATAGAATAATGGTCATGATTATCAAAAATATTAATTTCAACAAATATATCGGTATACGATTGAATTAATTCAACATCTGTTATTGATATTCTTATTTTCTTTGAATACGTCATTTTCTTTCCCGTTCTTTGTTTTGTTTTTCTATATCAAATTTCAAAACAATTATTATTATCCTGTCAAGAATAATGATAATTATTAGGATAGATGATATATCATCAAAAGATGTTCATCTAAAATTAGCATTGATTCATGTATATAATTGATAATAATATTCATTTCATTTTTATTTAGATCATTTTTATGAACAAAGAAAAAAAAATTGTAACAGAAAACAACAACAACAACGAATGACAACATAATTGGATGGACAATGAGCATTTAGATGCCATACACACTATCATTTGGTTGTTTTGGCTGTTTGTTCTGTCGGTCGGTCGAGAATTCAATTATTATCAATGTAAAAAAAATATAAGTATAACCAGTCGTTATTGTTATTAACCTCGAAAGAGTGGCCAGTCAAAGTAACCACAAAATTATTATGAAAAAAAATACAGTTAGACATGTTTTTTTGTTTTGCTGAATAAATTGTGAATAGAAAATCAACTTTTTTTTGTTAGTTGAATGATGATACCCGAAATGATCTGATCTAAAAATGAAAAATGGATGATGATGATGATTTGCTGAATTATCATCACGTTCAGCTCGTCAACCAAGATGGTAACCAGCAAAAAAAACATCATAATTTTGTTGTTGTTGTTGTTGATGATCATGGAATCAATAATCATTCTTTCTTCATTTTTTTCCTTAATGTTTTACTTGTCGAACGAATCATTCATGTTTCGATCATCATCAACATCATCGATTGTCGAACGAACAATAAATTAGAGATAAGATGATGATGATGATGAACTTGTGTGAATATTGATCACAATAATGATTATCTGTTGACATGGTATCAGTTCAGTTGAAGAAAAATGTTGCTAAGCTTAATTTGCATTGAATTTATTTATTATTTTTTTCTACCTAGTTTAACCTGAGTAGAAAAAAATGAACATTAACTAATTTGCATGATATTCCAGTGAAAACTGTAATTTATGATCTATCCAAAGTTTTGAATTTCCCACCAACGCAGTTTCAACACACACACACAAAAAAATGAAGAAATTCATTCCGGATTCAGATTGAAGACAAAATAAAATTTTTTTATTCAAAAATAAAAAAAAACCGATTAAACGCTTGTATGTTAAGTAAACAACGCAATATCATTTGACATTGATCCATGACCAAGAAGAAAGGATCATTTTTCAATCGAATCATTGGATAAACAATATTGACGAACAACGAAAATGAAACCATGGCCTTATTGAATATATGGTAAAATTGTTTTCTGTCGAACATTTGTTTTGATGGTAATGATAATGTTATTATAATTGATGAGACACACGAATGATTTCTTTTTTTTTTTTTTATTATTATTATTCATAAAAAAGCCGAAATTGATCGCGGTTCGGCTTGTTCTCATCATATACATCATGTTACAAAATGATGATTATGATGATGATGAACACATCTTAAGTCATTATCATTATCATTTCAAACAAATTACCATTTTTTTCATTGTTATTGTTGTTCAATAACAACAACAACAACATAACGGTTTCTTGTTTAGTTGTTGTTGTTGTTGCAACATAATATCTAAATCAATAATGATGCACATCTAATTATGATTAATTGCCTATGTTTGCTTGGTTTGTTTCATAGATTATTACTCATAGACAGATGTACAACAACAGCAAAATGAAGAAAAATTGGCCCAATGATCCATTGTTTGTTCGATCTTTGTTGTTGTTGTTCCTCATCCATCCATCCATCCATCCATCCATCCATTCATTCATACATGAATGAGTTTTAAGATTTAAGATTTTGAATAAATGTCCTATGAATGAATGAATCGATTCAATCATATTGCTCATTTTTATGCGATCAAATTGATCGAAATTATAAATATTTTGTTATTGTTGAAATAATTTTTATTTTCGCATAAATGCAACAACGACAAGGACATTTTACGATGTTTAAATGTAAAAATAATAAAAATAAATATAAAAGACAAACATTTAATGATGTGTTCAATATTTACATTAAATATTCTTTTTCTATTTTATCGAAAATATTGCAAAATATAATTGTGTTACCAATATGATTGGCGTATAATATGAACAAAACAAAAACAAAAAACAAATGAAATATAAATACCCAAAAGGAAAGGAAAAGTCTGAATCAATTTTATTGTAGTTATCATAGAAAATTAATCAGATTAATTGGAATATTTGATTTGCAAAAACAAAATAAATACCATTTTTCTTGGGAATAAAATAAAATATTGATTCTTAATGATTTTTTCATAGTAATGGATAAAATTTAAATGACAACATAAATTCAATCAGGTTTGACTTTTGAAAAGACATTTTAAAAATCATATAAGCCTAAAAGGCAAGGAAAAAATCTCCACAAAAAATTTAATCCTGTTGTCATAAACATATTAAAAGTGACAAAGTGAACATATTTAAAGTATTTTGCAATAAATAAATTTGAATGATTCTAATCAGATCAGATAAGAAATAAAGTCGATCATGAAAAAATAACTAGTCCAAACTAACCTTGACATACCTGATTTCTGTGTGCTGCATTCAAATGTGTGTGCGTGTGTGTGTCCAGGTAACACGAAAAAAAACTGTCCACAACCATCACTAATCATGACGATCAATCACAAAATGATCGCTACTTTCTTAAGGTTACTATGGTAATGGTGGGTAATCCTTATGTCATCATCGTTTATAACGAATGACCAACATTTTACGAGTGGACCATCATCATCATCATCATAATCATTTCCCAAATTATTAACACAACCGTTGTATAAATCCAAAAATAAAAACCGGCTCCGTACGGATATTCTAATTTCAATAATTTTTTTACAGGTCACTTTTCAATAATAATCTAAGATCTGTAAATTTTGAAGAAAAAAATTTTTGATAATTATCAATATTTACCATCTTCATCGTACCGAATTTTAAATTTTTTCAATGTCAGATATTGCAGGAAAAAAATGATGACAAGTTGATGATGATCGAAAAAAAAACTTTTTCGCTGTTTGATTTATATGTTCTCATCGTTAGCTTGAAAAACAGGAAAACCAAAAATAAAATTCGTACATGTGTCCGGAGTTTTTTCTTCTTATTCTCAACATTTGATCAAATATTTGCATGTTAACGGAGGTATAGATAATCGAATGTGACAAAATAAAGAAAAATGATTGACATATTTTATTTGGGAATTTGTGATCATCATGATGAAAGAAGAAAAAAAACAGTCATCAAATCAGGAATTAATGTAATAAAAAATTAACATCTTGTCAGTCATCGTTAATAGATTTTTTTTGTCAATTTAAAATTCTTTGAAAAGAATTAGAAATAAAGTTTAAATTGTGTTATGTTGAGAAATTTCAAAGTAATTTTTACAAAATAATTATTTGAAGAAAAAATGTTTCCTACAGGAACTTAAAATGGAACATCGATGAAAACCATAATTATTTTCATGGAAAATTTTTCAACTTTTTTTTCACTTGCTTCCCAAAGTTAAATTGAAACTGATGATAAATATTGATGAAAAAAAAAATATTTTCGTTTTTTTTTCACTTTTTTTCTTGGCAAACACACACACACAAAAATCCGAATTAATTTGAAAATGAGATTATTATACAGGAAAAAAAATAGTTATTCAAAATATGCAAGCAATGTGGTATCCAAAACATCATCATCATCATCAACATCATTAACCGATCCAAATTTGATCATCATCATCATCATCATTATTATTAAAATCCAAAAAATATGGACAACAAAAATCGCGTGATGAACATTGCTAATAATAATAATAATGAAAAGAGAACAAAACTAAACTAATTTTGTTGCCCGAAAAAAAAGAACATCATATATTGATAATAATCAAGAAAAATGAAAATCAAATCATGGAAAAAAAGTGAATTGAATTGACTAAAATAATACCAACAACAACAACACATGACTTTGGTGAAATGAGGATGCCAAAAAAAAAAAAATGAAAATTAAATTGAATGAAAGAAAAATGAAAATGTTCAAACATGTTTGTTGTTGTTGTGATATAATTATTATCGATGGCCATGGCTGTTGTCGATCATCATCATCATCATCATCATCTTTATTTCGATGATGTTTGATCTGATTTATCAGATCAGATCATGATGACGATGACCATCATTATTATCATCATTGATTTTTTTCTTGACTTGAAATAATCTATACATAGACAAAGTATTTAAATTGTTTATGATGAGAAGTGAACACAACATCGACCATTATTATCATCATCATTGAATTCCTGCTTCAAGGCTTATAAAAATTGTTTTTTTTTCTATATTTCTCTCATCATCAATAATAGCAATTTATTTATTTAATACTGGATAACCAAGATTGTATCATCTTTACCAAAAGATGATGATGATGATGACGATAACCTGTTGCATAGTGGGTTGGTTGGTTTGTTGGTGGTGGTTTTTTGACCTGACTAGACTCGAGTTTGAATCCGAACGAAAAAAAAAGATTATCTGTTTTTCTATTTTCATTCATACATGCTAAAAACAAGAGAAATTTTCGAAGTGATAAAAGAGAAAAAGAAAACAAGAAGTTCCTAAAAATATCCTAAATTTTTTCTGGAGATGTTTTCAACCGATTTTGGTCATCATCATCATCAATACCTCAAACACTTCTGGAGGCAATATGTATATCAAAACCATTTAACTTTTTTCTTTTTTTTTTTACTTATTTTTTTGGATAGATCGGTCAGTCGGCCAGTAAAGAAGAATTACAAAATAGAGAAATAACCGGCTCTTTTCTCTTTTCAATCCAACCCAAAATTTTCCGTTAGATTTTTCTATTTCATTAATGCAAAACTATTTGGCGCTGTTTGTTTGTCTGATTGATTGAATAAATGAGAAAGAAAAATTTCCTTTCACATAACGGTGATGGTGGTTTGGCCGGCGCAGGAATTATTGAAATTATTATTATTATCAAATGAAATGGTTTAAATTGACAGCGATCAGTTGATTTTGTCGATTTTTTTGCCATCTTGGTTTGATTAAATTAATCGATTCGATATGATAAACATTCGATGCCTGACGAATCATCAGTGTCCATATTTGTTAAATTCGAAAAAAAATAATAATAATAATAATCAAATGCTAGTTGATTGTTCTCATCAGAAACAAATCAAAAATCAAACAAAGTATAGAAATTTTATGCATTTTTTCATTTGCAAAATCCTTAGGAGATTATCATAACCAAAAAAAAATTCAACAAAAATAAAACATAAATCCGTGCTTCAAGCATCAAAAACAAAACAAAAAACAATTTGATTAATATAATAAAACAATGGATTTCACTGTTAAAAATGGTATGACTTTATAAGTTCATAAAGTGGAAGTGTGGACTTATAAGTTCACATTAGACCAAGTGAACATATAAACTCACTTTAAGGAATTGTGAGCTTATAACTTCACTTTAAGGAATTGTGAGCTTATAAGTCCACACTTCCACTTTATGAACTTATAACTTCACTTTAAGGAATTGTGAGCTTATAAACTCATACGAGAACGTTGTGAGTTTATAACTTCATACGAGAAAAAATGTGAGGTTTTTAAAATAAAAATAAAAACCCCTATACGCAAGCGTTTTTTTTTTATTAAAAAATCTTGATGCGCAAGTGAAATTAAATTAAATTATTGAAGTTTTTAATTATTTTTCATTTAAAGATATATTATTAATTATTATAATTATTAAACAAGGCTAATAGAAATTTATCAATAGAAATCGGCTCAGGAACATGAAAAGAGAACCCGACTTGGTTTTCATTGTTCGATCCATCTTTATAGATTATGACCTCGTGATCAAATGGACAAATAAAGTAAATTAGAATCTTTGCATTCATTCGACACTTGTCGGCATTGAAGTTGAGACAGATAGCAATCGAACATCCCCAACATAAATGTCATTCTTTCTCAATCTTAGCTTGATTCGGTGTTATTGTAGGTAGTGATAAAAATACTTAAAACAAAACCAATGAGATTAGGAAAAACATGGAACAAGTTAGACATAAACAACAATCATATTCAATGAGCAAACCTGATAACCAAACTTTGTAAACGAACCACACTTAACAAAAATAATGAATAACAACTAATCGAACAGTAGTTTAAATAATCAAAACAGAACCCTAACAGCTAATTTCAATTATGAGGGCGCTCGTCGCCTCCACATGAATTCAAAATTTTCAAAAATTTTCCAAGTCCAAAAATCCAATTTTTTTGAGTTTGTAATTTGAAAAATAAAATAAAATCAAAATTGTGATTTTATAACTTCACTTTAAGGAATTGTGAACTTATAAACTCATACGAAAAACGTTGTGAGTTTGTAATTTGAAAAAATAAAATAAAATCAAAATTGTGATTTTATAACTTCACTTTAAGGAATTGTGAACTTATAAACTCATACGAAAAACGTTGTGAGTTTGTAATTTGAAAAAATAAAATAAAATCCAAAATTGTGATTTTTAACTTCACTTTAAGGAATTGTGAGCTTATAAACTCATACGAAAAACGTTATGAGTTTATAACTTCATACGAAAAACCATGTGAGTTTATAACTCCATTCATAAAACATTATGAGTTTTTAATTTTAAAAAATAAAATTAAATCCAAAATTAGAATTTTTAAAGTCATACGAAAAACGTTGTGATTTTATAACTCCATACGAAAAACGTTGTGAGTTTATAACTTCATACGAGAAACCATGTGAGATTATAAGTCCATTCGAAAAACATTATGAGTTTTTAATTACAAATAAAATCCAAAATTCGAATTTTTAAACTCATACGAAAAACGTTGTGATTTTATAACTCCATACGAGAAATAATGTGAGTTTATAATTTCATACAAGAAAAATGTGAACTTATAAGTCCACACTTCCACTTTATGAACTTATAAAGTCATACCATTTTAACAGTGTTGTTGATGATCAATCTATAAAAAAAAACCAGAAGTTTTTTTATATTTCATTATTTACCCGATTTCAATATATTAAAACAAACGAAAAAAACAATAACATGGATGGTTTTGGCGAGAATAGAAAAGAAAAATTTATCATCAATTATAAAGTTGATATGAAAAAAAACTATGTAATGATATCCTAAAATACCATCATCCAGCTCTCGCTAGCTTGCTTTCCACACACAATATTATCATCAATACAAATTATGATTAATCTAATAAACCTGATCAATCGCATGATCATCGGAATGATCAATTGGCCTGTTGCCCAGTTGTTGCTGTTGTTGTTCTTTTTTTTTGGTTGATTAAACCATGGTTAATATTATCCTGAAATTATTATTATGTTTTTTTTGGTCGTCATGTCCGATAATGATGATGAGTTGTTGTTGTTATTATTCGTTTGTTTCGACATAATTAAGATTTAGCTAATAACTTTTTTTTGTTGTTTGCTTGAAATAGAAAATAAATATATAAAGCTACTACTAAATTAGATGGAAATAGAATGCTTGTCTCTCTTGGTTCATATTTTTTCAATCATCTAACATAGTTTTTTTGTCGGTGAAATAATTTACTCAATATTTGTAGTAGAAAAAAAAATAAATTAATGAATGAAATTGAATTCAGACCAAAACCACTCCAGAAATTCAGAAACATACCACTGAACTAGTTTGATAATGTTGATGACATTCAACATGGTGTAGATCTCCATTGGACCTTAAACTTGGTGACAACGAAAAACAGCAAAAAAATGAAGAAAAAAAAAGAAAATCAAATGAACGGAATGAAATTCGAATTAAAACCAATTTTCAAATGAAAAAATATGGTCATTTTGAAGAAGAAACAAGAAAATCTCGGAAACTTGTTGCATCACTATCCAACAATCATGAGGATGGAAGTTCAACAAAAAAAAAGACGAATAAAATGTGACACAGCATTTTTATTTCTTCATAGTTTGTCATTGAAATGTATGGAAAAAAAATAATTAATATTTTGTTTTAGTTGAAAGATTTTTTCCTCTTTTTTTAATCACTTCGTTTTACATTTGAATCTTGAATTTTGGACTCTTCTTATGACAACATTACCCTTTTTAATGTAATATAAAAAAATTTAGGTAAAAAACAGGTGAAAAAATCTAAATAGCAAAATAGAAATAAGGTGATCCGATGATTTAGATTAAGATTTGCTTTTATTTTTATCTATATGCATGCATAGTAGTGATCAACAAATTCAAAACTATATGAGTGGTGCATAAAATATTTATTTTAATTAAAAAAAGAAAGAAAGATAAATTTCAATGATAAATTTTATTTCATTTTTCCGCCTGTATAGTTATACTAACTTAAGATCCTGGTCGTCTTCGTTGTCGTCATTTGCATCGTTTTTTGACCAATGTCGAGATTGAATCAGAAATTTTTATTTGTTTGTTTGTGACGAAAAAAATAGCATCAGTCCGATTTTGGACAACATATGCCTTATATGAGATGTCGAATGATATTGAATTTCCCGTGACCGATTCACACACACGCAAATGAGGAAAAAAACTAGTCAGTTTGTATCGATGACCGAATTTTGACCAAAAAAAAACAACAAATTTCGGAAATTGTTTGTCGATAAATTATTTTCGGGTATTTTTCTTCTCATCATCATAATTTTTTCAAAAAAATAACAATTTTGCTTTCGTTAAAAAAAACTATTTTTTGCCCGAAACATTATATAATGTTTTGAAAAAAAAGTATAAACCTTATAACGATTTCGATGAATAGTTTTGAATTTTTTTTCCAAATATTTTTCTACCTGTCTGCACTTTGTGTTTCGTAAATAGCAAGTTTGCATGCAAAATAAATCGAAAAAAAACACATAAATGTAGGGAGAAAAATTTAAAGTCAATTTGACTGAATGGGGAAAAAAATTTACCATTATTATGATAATCGATTATTATATCGAATTATCCATGATCGATAACAAATCAGCGACGATTAAACATTTGGATAATTTATCCAAATTATCCAAATGTTTTTCTAAACAGTCAAAAGAAAAAAATTTCATTCCATAATGACAAGCAAAAATTATTTTTAAAATTTTTGAAAAACAAATTTAAGATTTTATTTTGTCAAGAAAATATTCTGATTGTTGAATTCAAACAATCTAAAAAGGTTGATGACCACCACCAATTATCAGACAAAAAAAAACAACAACAATCAGTTTCGATTTTATTGGTAAACAATACAGTTAGAGAAAATTTGGGGAAAAATGAAAAGTATTAAGTTATTTTATTCTTCATAATATCATATCGATTTGTTTGTTTAAAATTTTTTCTTTTTGTTTCTTATATAATCATCCCGCATACACTGAATAAAAAAAGGAATATTTGAATGAACAAAAAAAATGATAAAAACAAATAGGATCTAAAGATTTATGATTGTTCAACATGAATATGAATGGGAAAAAAATACTGGCGGAAATGTTTTTTTCAATCTTTTTTTGCCCAATCACAAGATTTTATCTCTGGTTTTTTTCTCTTGATAACGATTCATTTATCTGATTGTGATAAATATTAAGGTGGTGGTGGTAATATGGTGGAAGTAGTATGTGTACAAAAAATCATGATGATATTTTGAAGTTTCAAGTGTTGATTATGATGATTATTGATGAAAAACGAAATATGATATGTTCAAACATTGGTTTGTCTTCGTCATGATTATGGAGCATATACATGTCTAGCACTTGAATGATGAGATAAGAATTCATAATATTTTGATCATCAATACCATCATCTTATTTGATAATTGATAAGGATCTTCTTCATTCGTGTATTCGCCGATTGACGAATGATGATTGTTTTTTACCATCATTTTTTCATTAATTATTTTTCAATTAAAAATTTCCATTTAAGCTTTATCGATTACAAGTGATCTATGATTGTGAATCTAATAAAATTGTTGAAAGAAACAGATAATTAATCCAAATGAAAATTCTGAATAAAATGGCTTTCTTTTTTTCAAAATGTCAAATGTCAAATGTTTGTAAACAAAACGAAAAAAGAAAAGAAAACGAACATTATTTCATGTCATTACAGAAAGATTGTCATCATCAACATGATCATAATCAACCAAAAAGAAAAACATCCAACAACATTGGCCATACGTAAAGCATTGGATCTTGAATCATCATCATTACAATTCTATGTAAATGACATTAAATATAACAGCCTTTAACAAAAAATAATAAAGATTATCATAATACCTAATGATATATGAAAATGAAAAAAATAATGGAATAAATTTTGTCCAGTTGAGAAACAAAAATCTGGTTGATGTTTGTTGTGTGTGTGTGGTAAGTTGGGTAAGTATCTCGACAAAATGGACAATCATCATCATCATCATCATCATCCATGGTCTGATTGTACACGAATGACGATGGACAACAATAAAATCAGAAAACAATTTAGTTTTAGAAAATTTATATTTCAATGTTTCAAATATTCAAAATGATGTATACAACCACCAAAAAAAAAAAATCATCATCATTATCATCATTATATTCACCAAAAATGAATTTTATTTTTTCTAGATTCAATATCAACCAAAAAAAAATAAACTATTCATATTTAAACGAAAATGTTTGTGTTCTTGTTTTGTTTGTACATTTATCCAAATTTGTTTTTTTTTTCTGCTCCTGTCTGTCGGATGTTTTTTTTTTGATTTCCAAATTAAATCTGCCCAACGATGATGACGATGACAATAAGATTACAGGCATGGTTTTTTAAGAAAGTTTTTTTTTGGATCAAAAAAGAAAAGAGAATGATGATAACTGAAAACGTGTCATTATCATCATTTTTTAAGAAAAGAAAAGAAATAATAACAAAGACAAAAAAAGATTCAATGAATATGAACCTTGAAATAAACTATTCATTCAATTCATTTAAAAAATTAAAATTTTAAAACGACCGGAATTTGTGGATCGATCATCGTTATTTAAATTTCCTTAGTATAAAATAAACTTTCAAAATATAACAAAAAGATTGATTATTTTGAAAAATGAAGAATCTAATTAAAAATGAAATAAAACAAAGCTACAATGTCAAATTATATATTGATGAATGTAAAAACAAAAGTAGCTTTTGTACTTCTTGTATAAACACAATAATTACAATAACAGGTGATGTTATTATCACTTTTAATAATGAGAAACTTTGTTTTGTGTGTGTGTGTTTGTGTGTTTGTTTGAACGTGTTGCGTAAGCATCGATAAATCTAAATTTTAAACAAGAATTTTTCAAAAAAAAACTTAGACAAAGACATACAATCACGATTTGAATTGAACATAACATGACAATGACATTTGTGTGTGTGTTGGAACAAAAAGTTAGTTAACATATAGAGCAAACAGCAAAGATACAATTTTTTTCCTTTTGATTGATTCAGATGTAAATAGCTTTTTTTTGCGAATTGAAATTAAATTTTCTTTTTTGTTTTCCTTAAAACAAAAATTCAATTGAAATATATAACAAATTATCATGTTAAATATATAAAAACCTGGATGGAAACTCAACTGACATCAACAACAACAGCAGCCAAAAAAAGGAAAGGAAACATCAATATCAATAAATCAGAAACAACAAAAATGAATGAAAGAGAAATGAAAAATATTTTTTCCCTTTTTTCTTTTGCCAAATACATATATGTCATTGATTAATTCAATTCATACATGGTTGTTTCAATTTTTCTGTTATTGGTTCTATGCAAACAAACAAAAATACAGTTTTCGTTTTCTATTTCTTTTGTCCATTCATCCATGTTTTATGATGATGATGATGAAGATTGATATGAAACTAGAATCCTGATTTCCATGTTTTTCCTTTTCTTTTTACTTGTCTTGATTTTGTTTTTTGGTTGTACAAAAACAAAAAATTTATTCAAATTGAATTAATTTTCAATTTGTTTTTCAAATCTCAACAACAATGACATCCGAAATCAATGATAAATCTGGATGCGATTTCTTCTTTTCACTGAATGTTATAAATAATGAACATTGTTTGATGTTTGATTTCAATTTAAATTAATTATTATGATGATGAGAATCTTGTAATAAAAATAAAAAAAATCCGTTGGCGTTTGAATTTGAATTTAATTCGAAAAATTTTTCATTTTATTTTCCATCATTTTGTTGATGTTGATGATCATTATTTAAAAAGAAAAATCGATCTAATCATCATCATCATGAT
The DNA here is from genome assembly GCF_027571235.1 of Dermatophagoides pteronyssinus. NCBI lineage: Eukaryota > Metazoa > Arthropoda > Arachnida > Sarcoptiformes > Pyroglyphidae > Dermatophagoides > Dermatophagoides pteronyssinus. Next base: position 385,816 of record NW_027461547.1, on the reverse strand, counting down.
TAAATGGAAATGAGTAACAAACAAATCATTCGAAAAAAAAGAATCATTTTATTTCGATTATCATTATTGTTTTGTTTTAATCGATAACATCCTTGATCTTGTATCAAGAAAAAAAACGGTTTCCCTGGACAAAATGATGATTGTTTCATTTTGACCTCGGAAAAATTTTTCTGTTTTTTTTTGCTTTTTGCTTACTGAATTGATTTATATTAGCTGAACTGTATTTTTTATTTTGAATTGTTTTTACTTACGATGAAATGATCAATAGGTTATCCACCGTTGTAGACTTTTTTCTCCATTCATTCATTTGTTCTTGGTATTAGATAATTTAGTTCGATTTAAATCATCATCATTTGTTATTTCATCCTGTTGATTCATTTGAAATTGTAAACATAAACAACGATGATGATCTCTTTTGTTGTTTTTTTATTCATCTAGATATTTTAATGTATATCTTCATTATAATGTTTTTATTTTTTTTCACTTTACTTTGTATCTATAATACAACAAAATTTTTTTGAAATTGTTTTCAGGTAGGATTTTTTTTATTATATATAAAGCATGCCATACATATTATCAGCGCAATTGATGATACATTACGAAAGATGAAGATGTGCATTTTATTTTGTTTTTTCTCAATGAAAAATCATAAAATGAAATGAATAAATTAATTTTTTCACCTCCACTTGCACACACCAACTGCATACTTGCACGTGCAAATGAAAAAAAATATTTATTTCCTGATAGTTTTTACTTTTTTTTATTTTTACTTTCACTATAGTTGACTTTTGCCCATAAACTATAATCGTGTGTCGTCTAATCTGTAGCGTTATAATCAATATTAGCAAAAAAAAACAAAAACGTAAAAAAATTCAAAGATGGAACTCAAAATGTTCTCAATATTTGAAAATTGTTTGAAACTTTCACTCGATCTATTCATCTATGTTTGTCCGAAAAGAAAATTGTAGTTAATAAATTGGAAGCAAAAAAAATCATCTTCATTTTACGTTGTTGATGTTCAAGTAACTTATTGTTTTCATAAGATAAGAAATTTTTTTTATTAATTAATATGATGATGATCTGTTGGACGTTGATATATTGCTGATCTAACGGATAATACATTAAGTGAAAGTTTGTAGTTTTGTCGACAACGATGTTCATTTTTTTTTCTTGATGAACAATCAAATCAATGTTCGATAATCAAATTTTTTTTCTGATCAAAATATGAAGACAATCGAAATAATGATGATGATGAGAATCTATCAAGAGTCTATCTCAAATGATTAAACAATTCGGCTCATTATCTTATCAAAAACGATTAATATTGAACATGAAGAAATGAAAATAATAAAAAATTCTCCCATGATGCATTATTGGTTAGTTTTTTTTCCTGATCATTATTGTTTGTTGCACTTGGATCAAACAAAAAACCAAATCTATCATACGAACACACGTTTTGCTCTTCGTTTTGTTTTTTTTGATAGACCTAATTTATAATTCCTATTCAACACTGAATGAAATTGGTGGTTTTTTTTTATTTGATCGAGCAAATAAGGAAAAAAAACAATCTCAAGTCTCCAAGCTTGTCGATAATATTGATGTGAAAGTGGTTATTGGAACATGAAATACATGCTGTGCTTATGTTCAAACAGATTTTTCCGTTCATTCAACATGGACCAAATGGTGTTAATGTTTGAAAATTCGAGCATTATTTTTTGTTTGATTCACAAAAAAAAATTTCATTCATTGTAGACGAGTGCTTCCTTAATTTGTTCATCATTCTATTATATATGTGGATGAGTGTGTTCAACTATAATAAAATTATATAGCCATGATGATGATGATGATGATAATGATGATTATGTAAGGATGTTAATACAAGTTGTTTTCTTATCTTTGTATATGAATGAACTGATGCCATGTCCACTATTGAATTTATGTACACACTACACATCATCATATACATCACCAAATGTTATATGCGAATGAAGCAACAACAAAAAGAAAAAACAACCAACCAATTTGTTGGTCATTTGTTGATGGTGAATAATTTCATTTTCATTTCAAGATTGAATAAAATCAAATCATATTTCAAGAAAAATGGAAACAAAAATAATATTGTATGTGATATGTTGATGATGGATGAAAAGGAATATCAAAAAAAAATGAATGTGAATAATTCGATTAATCTTGTCCGCACACACACCAAGCTCAAATCAAAGATCAGATCCTGGAACTAAGAGAAAAAACGTGTGTACAACAAAAACCCTCATAAAGAAACATGCAAAAGAAAAAAGTGAAAAGAAGAAAAAATGTTTTCATTTTTTGTTGCCAACTAAATAAGTCGGTCGGTCCTAATTAACTTTTCTTCACTTTATGAACGCTAATAAGTTCCCATGGCGAATTTCGTTTTTTTTCTGTTTCGCTGTTGTAATCTTTTTTAGTCCGGAAAGCTTTCGAAAAAAAAAAAAAAACGGGGAAATTGGAATGTTATCTTGTGTTATGTTGATGTTATGCGAAATCAAAAGAAAAAAAATGGAATAACATCCAATACAACAATTCACATATACACACCATGTTCGATCTGATTCAATCTTGTTTTGTGTGAATTCCAAAATTTGTTTCATCAAGATTTTCTTTTTCGTTCGTTGAATATTATCATTAATGGTTTATACTGTTTTTAATGATAAAATCAGTTTGTTTGGGAAAATTGAAAGTAAATCAAAAAAAAAAAAAAAACAAATCAAATATAACATTGATCATTGTATGATACAAATGTCTTAATTATTGATGGTAAATGAACAAACAGATTCTTCAACAAAAAAAATACACAGACATTGAATTGATTATCGATGAAAATGATGATAATTTCAATTTCAGAAAAAAATCCAGCTAGATAAATGCTTTTAGTAATAAAAAAAACCAACAACAAAATTTATTGATGGAAAATGAAAAATAATCATTATCAAAAAATGGATCACAATCTGAAAAAAGGACATAAAATTCGAATGTTTAATTTTATGATGACTCGATTTTTTTTTGGTACACTTTTATATGAAACTTATATAAATCAATGAATAAAATGAAATGAATGTTAAATCATCAATTATCAAACAGCAGCATTTTTGTTTCATTTGTTGCCTTGTCACAAATAATTATAAATGAAAATTAATCAAAATGAATTTCAATCTATTCCATGATAATAAAAAAAAATATAAACTTTTAATTATTTGTCGTGTGACACATTTGGGAATGCAAGAGGCGAAAAAAAATCATTAACATTTTTGTTTCTTTCTTTATTTCGTTTTGTTTGTTTGTTCGTAGCATCATATATAAACATCGATAAATTATTGCAAATCAATGAACAATTAATGAATAATGATATTTCAATTAATATCGAAAATAATGATGTCGAGAAAGAAAAATTGTCTTAAATAATAAGGAATTTGTTTTTTTGTTCACCTATTTTCAAAAACTAAAGCAAACTTGAAAGAAATCATTATATTTTCAAGTTTGAAATTGATGTCTTTTTTTGTACGAAAATGGATGAAAATATACTGTTATACAATTTGGCTAATATGTTTGCTTGGAATAAGAAAAAGTATTGAAATTAAAAAAAACATTAGTCCATTTTGTTTGTATACACGAAAAGTATTATCATTGTATGAAAACGAAATGATAAGGATTTTCTGGTTTCATCTTTATTATTTACAACTATTATTGGTCGTTTCCTTATTTCATGTTCTCTTTGTTCATAATCATAATTTTCTGTGTGTATGTGATATGTGAAATTGGGCAATTATATTTGATCATGTAACTCATCCGATGTTTGTTTTTTTTGGTCACTCATCACTGGATTGGTGTTTTCCCGCTAGATTTGTTTTTGTAAAGCCGCTTGTCAGGTAGTTGATGTTCTTAATTTTACTATCAACAACAACAAAAATTATCTTCACTCTCTCTCTCCCTTAATTTTTGTTATTGATTGAATCACGCACACATTATGAACCAAATGAAAAATATACAAGCAAATAATATTAATAAAAAAAATAACTTGATTTTTTTCTGTTTGCCACATCAAATGATGATGATGATGATGATGAAAAAACTATTTGAAAGAAAAAAAAGGTAAATCAAATCGACGGATGTAAATGATTTGTAGTCAACATTATGTACAAATTGATTGACAAACAACAACGATAGTGGTGATGATGGTAAAACAAGTGCAAATTTTTCATTGAAAAGTTTTTCCAATGAAAATTTATCGATATTCAAGTGTTTGTATAAAGAAAAATGTAATTAACAACAATCTTGAAAATAATCCATACTTGACTTGTAGTTGTTTTTGTAGTTCCAACGAAAAAAAATCCTGGAACACTATAACTACAACAAATGATGAACCAAATAACATCATTATTGTGTTTTTACATTGTAAATAATCTGTCCAAAATAATAGAGGAATGGAAAATATACAAAAATTAAAAACAAACAGAAATAGAAGATGACCACCAAAGCTGATTTGAATGCAAAAAATACGATTATAATTTAAATAAATCATATCATTTGAACATAGCAAAATTATCATGGATAATCATTATCATCATCATTAATGTTATAATAATTTTTGTTTTTTCTTGTGTTATTATAATAAAATATGATTGAGTGATTGAGTCAAAAATGCAAATTATTAATTGTATCGCGTGTCTACTATTTGTCTTTGTTACAATTTTTGATAAATCCTATTTAGCTAGTTGTTGATTAGAAATCAAAGAAAAATAACATGTAAAACATTTTGTTTCCAAACAACATGTGTGTTTCACATTTATTGCAATTGGATTTATTTTCTTTCATTCATTCTCCTTTTCTTGATAATATTCATCAACACTGAAAAACAAATTAGCAAAATTATTATTGCGCTTGTCATTGGATATTATTATTATTATTATTATTGTTGTTTGGCCTAGAAATTATCATTTTTATTTTTTAAAGAAAAAAAAATTTATTCATTCATCCATCATTTGATGGATCGAATCGGGATTATTTATTTATTTTTTCCATATTTTTTTCTGATTGAATCGAATCCATTTGAAATTGTTTCAATATATTTTATAAAAATATTTGAATAATAAAAGAATGGGCAGAAATCAAATAAATCAAATTGCAAATCAAACGTCAATTGATATTCAAATTGAATGAAACAAAACAAAAAAAAAGTGTAGGTGTCTATCGTCGTTAGTAAATATATATTTGTGGTTCGATGATGATTGTTTTTTGTTTTGTTCGATTAGGCTACAACAAATTATACCATTTTTTTTTGAAATGTAAATGAATTAATTTGAAATTATCGTTTGTTTCATTTATTTTTTCTTACTTCCTTCCACCCTCCTTGTTTCGTTTTTTTTTGTGTGTTTGCTATGAATGAATATGAATGAGTGAATGGCAACCAACAACAACAAAAATAAAAACAGCACTGGACATTGGATTAATTGACCAACTGAAACTGATTTTGAATTTGGAATGATTATAGTGAATTCAGAAGAATAAATCTCATTAGCATGCATATATATCATTGATTCGTTACATTTATCTCGATGCTGTTGTTGTTTTTCATCTGGCTTTAGGTCAGAATGAATCAAAAAGAAAAAAACAAAATTGCTAATCACCATCAATTATATTGTAATCATTCATTAAATCGAATAGATTTCTTTTTATTTTCTTTCGATTATGATGATTTATGTAATTTAAATCGATAATTTGAATTTTTATTTAAAAATATAGACAAATTGAACAACGGCAACAACAACGCAAGAGACATACAAGACAATGATGAAGTTGAGGCAAATTTATACCGTAATTTAAAAGTATTTTATCCTTTGATTTTTACTTTTTTTTTGTTTGTTCCAACAACATCGTTTGAATAAAAACGTTTGAACAAAAATGAATTGCAATTGACAATCATAATAATTTTTTGTTGTATTCGATTTATTTGTTTTGTGTACAATTTTTATCATTTCATTCAGACAATAATTTATCATTCAAATATGATTATATCATCATCATGATATTTGTCTAGAAAAAAACAGGGGAAAAATATTGTAAAATTTTTTTGATTTCATTTCAAAAGCTAATTGGATGCCACATAAGTAAACAAAAACAATAGCAAACATAAATTGAAATAACGTATTCGGCTGAAAAAATTGTGATTTTTTATCATTAGGAGAAATAAATGAAATCGAATGTTTTTTTTCTAAAGTAAATGAAAACGAAACCTATTTTGATTTTCATTTGACTTGAATTAATTAAAAATAACCATATTGAATGATGATCACACATAATGGAGATCATTTCTTTTTTTCTCTTATCCGTTATTGTTTTTCAAACCAAAAAAAAACAACAACAATAACTATTAACATGACCAGAAAAGAAAAAAGAAAAACAATTTCAATGAAGATAGATGTTGAAAAAAAAGAAGAGAAAGTGGAATTTATAAATATAATTTCATTAGCCTGAATGTGATTGTTGTTTTGGTATTGTTTACCTTAAGGATATTTTTTTCCTTTCTCTCTTTTTTATCTTAATTCACTTACCTACTCTCTTGTTATATTTGTAAAAAACAACTTTAGATTTCACTGATGATGATCTTCTGGTTACAACAATCATAATCATATAATTATGATGAACATTGGTCAGTATTCGAGAGATCTACATCTTTTTTTTATGTTTTGTTTTGGTCATCAACGATGAACAACAACGGAAAATAATAATAATAATGATAATTCATATTTCGGACATACCGATTCAAATATAATTGTAAATTTGTTTTTTCTTTCTTTTTTCTCATTCACATTTATTTCACTCTGTTTGTACACATTGCCTAATTTTGATAGATTTTTTTTCTGTTTGTTTGTTTGTTGTATAGTACCAACAACATTGATAACTTGAATACATGCAAGCCTAATCAAAAAAAGAAAGAAAGATATTCAAACATCAACCACAATTTACAAGCCGGATATCGAAATCTTTTTTCATTTTATCTCAATGGTTAATCATCAAAATGTGTAAAAGACTTGTAGATGAGAAATGATTGCATTCATATTTTGTTTTTTCGATTTCATCATTCAAAAAATAATCACCATATATCTCTGAATGAAACCTATTGAAAATATATGATAATAAATGATAATCCAAATATAAAGTTAATTTTAGTTCAAATAGAAATTAATGGAGAAAACAAATCAAATTCTCATTCATTTATTTGGGGAGGTAAGGGGAAACCCAATCAATCAAGCAATCAATAATAGGTTATTATTATTCAGCTACTACCACTACAATCGGATCCAAATGTATTCATTACATTACATTTTTTTTTCTTTTTGAAATGAAAAAACAACCATTATATTAAATGTTTGTTTGTTTCAAATTTTTAAAAAAAAGTAAAAATAATACTTCATCATCATCATTATCGAAGATGCTATTATTAACTTATTATCATTATCATCATTATATGAACTTATGATGGTCTTCAAAAAAAGTAGAAAAAGAAAAATATCCATTCATATATGTGACATCCATTCTATCTATCTATAGATAGTATGAATGAATATAATAATCACATAACTCTCACTTATTATTAAGTATATTAAACACGAGTTTATTATATCGAACAACATTGGATCAATAATGGATATTATTTCCAATGGGTTGTCATATTGTTTGTGTATTGATCGGCGAAATGATAAAAAAAAATTTCGATTTTTGTTTTCACCGACCAATAAAGAGAAAAAAATGAGGATCTTTCTTTAGTAGCATATCATCATCATCGAAATATGTTTCCTACTACTAAATTGATGTTTTTTTAAAAAAAGACATATTGGGTCACAATCAATCGATCGATTGATCGAATGAATGAATGAATGAAATGCAAATTTTTTTACATTTTATTTCTCTTATGAAATGAGGGGAAGGGAAAAAATTTTTCATGTTGGCCATTGACCGGACAACATCAATTTTTGGTTTATGAATCGATTTGATGATTGAACAGCAACAACAACAACAACGACAACAAGAACAAAACAGGAATTTGATTCAATTCGAATCAATCGATGATGACAACCACACACACACTATCGATATTCCCATTATATCGTTCATCATTGATTGACTTTAAAAAAAATTCATTTAAAATTTGAATTTTTCATCATCATCATCATCATCATCAGTCTATTATACAATCAATATACTTTGCTCATCAACACACCGACCAAAAGGGAAAAAATATTGGATCGTGAAGTTGCGATAGTAAGAAAATGTATTTTTTCTTTCATTCATTCAATTGATTTACTTATGATGATGTGGATGATTTTTTTTGTTTCTTGTAGACGATATCATAATAATGATAATAATAATATTAGCATCATCGTCTAGTCATGATGAACAGGTTTCGACTAATTAATTTTCCCTTTAAAATAGTTTTTGGTCGCATGGTTAATAATTTATCATGGTTATACCTTTTCAAAATGAAAAATAATTCCATTTCGACACCAAAAACAACAACAACAAAAACTACCACTACAACTATTACCTAAATGATAATTGTTTGTTGTTGTTGTGAAGAAAAAAAAACCTAACAGGATCTCGTTCGCCGGAAGACCATTCAGTTTACATTGGTATTTCATTCATTTATTTAATAATTTTTTTCGGATTCATTTTTCAAAAAAAAATTTCCATCTTAATGTTGTATTCATTTTCTCTTTAACTATTTGTTTGTTGGTTTTGTTTTTCATTCATTCTTTTCATTCATACTTACATATATTCTCTTTCGTTTCGTTATTTTTTTCATCATTTTTTGATTAAGAGTTTTCGTTTCGTTTCGTTTTTTCTCAATAATCACCGACTACATTTGTTGCTGTCTCTTTTTGTTCTCTTCCTAGCTATTCACCTGTTGGCTTCCAATTGGGAACTCTTCTCAAGTTATTCACACATGATTCACATATAGACAAAAAAACACATAGAGAGACCAAAAGATTTGTTCGGGAATGTTATGTGTTCAAGAAAAAACAAAAATCAATTCGAAAAAAAACATATTTGAATTGTTGTATGTGTGTGTGTGTATCTTTGGTATTTCATCGAAATCATCGATAGTTGTTGATGATCAACATGAAACATCATCATCATCATAATCATGTGCATAGACCATTATTAACCTGACAACAAAAAAAAAGACTGAAAAAAGAGAAAAGAACAGGTAAGCAAGTGAAAAGACCCCCAAAAAGAGATGAAGTTCGGTTAGATGAAGTTTAGGCTATGTTGTTGATGCTTAGAAATTTTTTTTTTTTTGACATAATTCTTCAATAAAAAGATGATGATCAGTCGATAGGTAGGTCGGTCGGTCAGTAAGTTGTTTTTTCTCTGATCTATCGAATAGTTTTCTTAACGATTTTTTTCTTCATAAAAAATATAGGATCAAAAGAGCAAAATATTTTCATCATCAGATGATGAGAAAGAGAGAGAGAAAAAAAAAGATTTGATACTCGGATATCCAGTAATTTTACAATTATTGAGATAAACACATAAAGCTGATCATTCATGATGAAATGATCATCGTATGAAGACACGATATATCTGTGTTTACATTATTTTTTCAGCTATTTTTTTTAAATTTCACATCATCCGGATAAACGGATTCATCAAAAACGCGTGTGTACATGATGTGATCAAAAACAACAACAAGTGAATTATAAAGATGGTTTATCATCATCATCATCATCAACAACATAATCTATTCGCCGGTAATAATTATTGTAGTCATTTTGTAGATAATTGTTCTGTCGTCATCGAAAACGTTAAAATTTTATCTACTTCATCTACTGATTCAAAAAAATTTTCTTCTTCTATGTTCATGGTCCTTGTGGCCCAACTTTGAATTGAATATCATCAGATTTCAATTCATGATAATAAGTTCATCAAAGTGATTTATTCATCATATATTTGATATTTATCATCTCGAATTTGATTGTTTGGCTTCCTTTTTTTTAAATATTTCATTATCATCAGTGACAATAATTTCTTTTCAATTCTTTTCATCTTTACGATTGATCACTCCAGGATAAATTGTTCGGAATAAAGTTCACTTAACACTGCAAAATAAATATTCTTAAACATTTCGTTTTTCATTTGAAACGAAAACAAAAACATAACAGGCCAAGCCAAAATGGAAGGCCGAAGACGTAAAACACGGCTCAAGCCATCATCACCATTATCAACGTTGCCATTGTTCACATCATTATCATCACCATCATCACATCGGCTATTATCACCATTAATATCATCAACGTTGTCACAGCAGCAACCACATTCGCCAACATTATCACCATCTTCATCATCATCATCATCAACATCATCAGCTACTATATTTTCACATAATAATTTCCAATTGCCAACGGCAATAACTGATTCATCAACACATTTATCATCTATAACTGAATCATTTTTATCTAAATTTTCATTAAAATTGTGGTCAAATTTTCATCATCATCATCATCATCATCATCAACAACAACAACAACAACAGAAACAAGATAATCATTACCTCATAACAAAAAAATCAAATAATAATAATAATAATAGTGCCTTACTACTATTTCAATCATCACCGATATTTTTATTTTTATTCATTATCATCATCATCAATACATTCATTCCATTTCTGTGTTATGCACAAGGTAAGATTGAAAATTTTAAAATTAGGAAACAAAAAACTTAACAAAATTCTATGATGAATGAGTAACATAAATAGATCAATCGTAACTTTCATCGTATGAATCATATTAACGAATTCTAATTCAAAGTGTTATGAGAACAAAATGAAAACAAAATTCATTTATTTATTCGTGATTTGACTGAAATTTTTCATCATTTTTTATTTCGTAGTTGTTGTTGTGAATTTTTTTTTGTATTTCTCCTTGTTAATCAATGTATCCATCAAAACAAAGAAAAAATATTTTGCAAAAGTAACATATCATCTTTGTCGTAATAATAATAATGATGACGATGTGATCGAACGATGCGCGCGTGTGATATGATCACGATTTCTTCTCCCTTGACCAATTGATACATAATTCTAACATGAATTCAGTGTTTACATGGTCGGCAAATTTTCATATTTTTTTCGTTCGAATTTTTTTCTTTTTTTCTTCTTTTGCCAATTTCGATTCGTACATAATTTTAATATTTTCATCATCATCATATTTGATGATGATATGGCTCGCTGAGTGAGTGAGAGAGAAAGACTGACATACAATCCCTATTTAAAAAATATGATTTGTCGTCTTTGTATCATTTTCTCACATTCTTGATGGACAAGAAACAATAACATCAACAATTGATTGATACAAAAAAAAATGTAGGGAAAGAAAATCGGCCAAATTTAGTGAAATCGGTTTGTTAAAAAGAAAAATATTTCTTACTTACGTGACGAAAACGTAGCCGTTAAATATTTTTGTTGCAAACTTTCCTATCATTCATTTTCTCTTATTGGATGCTTCAAGAGTTTTTTGCCATTGAAATTTATTGTCACAGGGAAAAGAAAAATGGCAAAAAAAAACGATGAAAACAAATAAATAAATAATTTCGAGGTCATAAATTATCTTCATTCAGAAACAAATATTGATAATACAAAATTCTATTTTGTAACAATTGTAAATTTGTTTATTGGGCGTTCATGTTGCCAATCGAATATAAATTAAACACACACACATTCTTCTTATTAACAATGATAGTTTTTTTTGGCCAAAATCTTAACTAATTTAAATATTCGCGTGTCATCTTTTCTATTTTGCTTTGTTATTCGTTACACACACACACAATGACATCATCATTATCATTGACCAACAATTACATTATTCATTCAAATATTTTTTCTATTGTAATATGAATGCAATAAAAATTGTGACAACACCTCGAGGAAGTGTCATTTATCAATGTGTGTTGTTGTGTTCTAAGCATGAAATCATATTAAATCCAATTTATAACATAAAATACAAAACAAACAAATGACAAGTGGACAAATAAATGACATAATAAATGATAATAATGATGATAATGACATATGTAAGGAAAAGAATGCCTGCGAAAAACAGAAAAACAAAACAAATATAAATTTGTCTTGATAAACAATTCGCGTGTTAATAATCATCTTGTACGCGTTTGGCTTTGTTTTAAAATTTTTCAAAAAGAAATTTACATAATGTTCTTCAACAAAAACATCCACTATAGTTGGTCAAACAACCGATCATTAAACATTTTGTCTTTGTTGTTTCAATCATGGTGTTAATTTATCTATTTTTCTGTGTGTCTGTGTTTGTTGTTTCTTTGTTTTAATAATTAGTTAGTGGTTTCTTTTGCTAAAACATATATCTATTATATTAGATTACATCAGATCTTTCTAAATTTTTCTTTCTTAAAAAAATATTAATATAATAAACATCTACAGATTATCAACATTTTAACATTATTTTATTTGATAGCCGCCGGTTTGTTGATGTGAATGTTATAACATAACCCGAGAGGGAGAGCGAAAGAGAAATTTTCATTTTGTATATGTTATATCGATCAAATCAATGGTCAGCTATTTTTTCCCCATAGGATTTAAGTCAGTTAAAGTTATTTTTAGTTGTTTGTTTTTTTTCTTTCCGAAAAAAAATTTATGCCTTCGAAATAAAAAAGAGGATTGTTGTTGGTTGATGGTGAATGGTGTTTGATGTGTGTGTGTGTTTTCGGTTTGGTTTGGTTCGGTTCGGTTAGATATTATCATCATCGAACATCTTTTTTTTTCCTTCTCAAACCATCTAAAATAATATTTACCGATTATACTTGATCTTTTTCTCTTTTTCTCTACTTAATCATAAACTTATTTATTTTTTCATTTCTACACGTCTCTGAAACAAGTTCTTTTTTTGGAGTTGTTGCTGTTTTGTTGATGTTCATTTTTTATCAAAGCGGATTTTCGGATCTATTTTTCGGAAAGGATTTTATTTTATTTCATTTTCTTTTGAAAGGGATATGGTGATGATCATCATCATCGATGATGATGATCATGATAGGAACGTTGTTCAAAGTAATTCATTATGACGATATATTTTTGTTAACATCCGTCTATATAAACCTAATTGGTTGATTAGATGATTGGCCTCCATATTTAACTTGGCATTATTTTTTGATGTTACTGCTGACGCCACTATCAAATATAAAATAGAACAATTTTCTTTTCAATTGATCGTTTAATCTTTTATCGCAATTGAATTCAATTTTATATTTATCATTTTCTAAAGTTTCTATTTACACACACATGATAGATACTTCAGGCTATATAATTTCTTAATTTATCATTTATATTGGATAAAAATTAAATAAATAAATAAAAAATGACCAATTGTCGATCGATCTGTTTTGATTTATCTGGTTTACCTTACCCAAAACTTTCACAAAAGAGTAATAAGTTTGTATTAATCATATTGAATCTTATTTCTCAAGTTTCAATCATATATCAAAAGAAATGAATGTTATTGGAATCGACCAATCAATTGTTTCTTATTTTGAAAAGAAGAACACCAATATTTAACTTATTAAATTGATTGATTGATATTTGGTTATCTTATTTCTATTTATCTTTAGGAGTTAAATTGGAATTGATCTTTCCCGTTGTTGTTCTGTTTATTTGAATGTTTATATTTTCCCAAGACGTAGCTACCGTTTATTTTGTTTTCATGTCAACATTTGATGTATAACATAAACAACAAAATTAAATGTTGTCGGTATTTGTTTCTGTTGCTGTTGTTGTTGATCGGGTGAATTTTTTTTCTTAAAAATTCCTGTCGGTATTCATCGAATGAAAAAATAATCAAAATCGAGGTCGACTTCGATGATGATGATCGGGTGATTGAAGCGAAGCCGAAGATCATCTTCATCGGATACATTGATAAAATGTACATCAGTAACAACAACGACTACTACTACCATCACCAAATACTTTTCTTTATCATTTTATTTTCCTTATTCCTGACAAGGCCACAATCAGGTCACCAAAAAAAAACTGTCTGTAGATTCGAAATGAATGAAAAAAAATTTCGGGATATATTTTTTTCATTTTCTACTTTGATGATAATGATAATCGTTCTACAATTCTCGGAGACGAATCGACTTCTGTCGATGTCCGCTCTATTAATGATCTTTTCATTTATGAAAAAAATTATTATTATTACAATGACAATAATCCAGATGAATGATGAAGAATGATGAAAACAACATTTCAAAACAAGAAAAGGGTTATTTTCAATGGAAAAAAATTCAGTAACAAAAATCAAGAAATTTTTGTTGGATAGAAGTAAAAGAAAAAAATATATATTGATCAATCAATCGATGGATGATGTATTCGAGATAATCGATAATGTTTTGAAAATTTGAAATTTTTCTTTTCATTTTTTTCTGATGTTGTTGCCCACATTCATAAGATTGATCAAGTTGTTATTTATTTATTTGTTTGTTTGTTTATTTGTTATTTCATTTTATTTTATTTTATTTTATTTATTTATTTCATTATTTATTCTATATGTCTTGTTTGGGTTTGTTTTGGAAATGATTTATGTATGTATGAATAGCTAAAATTGGCAATTTTTCATTTTTTTAGCAAGCGAAAACCGTTAAGATTTTTTTTCACATTTCCCCTTTGTCGTTCATCTCTCATTGACCTCAATTATCGATACATTGCCAAAAAAATTTTTACTAACCATTTGAGGTATTCGATCTCTCTCTCTTTCTCATTCGATGTCTTTTTCTCTATTGATTGATCGTTATAATAATGTGATGGTCATTTGTTATTATTATATTACCAAGAAATGACTATATATATAGATATATGACGGTGAAAAAAAATATGGTAGTCGAATCAAAATTACATCCATCCATCTAGAGTTGAATCAATCATTTGAATTCGATTATTATGATGATGATCTATACGTTTTGAACAATTGATGAGATTGCCACTTGATCTTTTTTCTCCCTCTTATTTTATTTTTCATTATATCATGAGGTTGATTATTGACCTGTCAACACGTTTGCCAATATATTTATTAAACGCATCGAATCATCTTGATGATTATTATAATAATAATGATGATGATGACACAATAAATCCAATGTTTAGGCTATAAAACTTGAATAATTCAATCTTTTTTTTTGTTGGCAACAAAATAAAGTTATTGGAGATTTGGAACATGGAAAATATGATTGACGATAATAGATTTTTTAGGTTTTTTCTTTTGATTTTCATTATCATTAAATATAATTTAATAATTTTTTTTTTTGTTTTTTATCATCCAAAATGATTGAAAATATAGAATCAGACTTTGCATTAAGACCTTTTTCGGCTAGTCTTCAACATCATCATCCGCATCATCAAGCGAATAGCAGGCGTCAGGATGGTTTCCTGTCCTCTATGAATGATGGCATACATCCTATTGTACGGCATCATCCCCATCATTCCACATTAACATCCACATCAATATCGGGTGTATCTTCTTTACATGATGAACAAGATTTTGGTATGCTTACGGCACCGGTTCCACGTGGATCCAGTAGTAATCCCAGACCATCATTTCAACGAATACGATTGACGAATCCAAATTCAGCGCAAAGTCAAAAACCACCACCACAGCCATTATCATCGCTTTCGTTTTCGATGCCACAACATACATCAAGACAAATTCAATCACCAAAACAATCATTTGTATTACCAGATGAATTTGTTCCGGTTACATTGAACGAATCACCAGCGCCGAATTTTCATCGTTTAGTCGGATTACCACCAGCATCAAGTAGAATTTCATTACAACCACAACCAGTGCCTATTCCTTCACAAATACCTAGACAATCATTTAGACGAATCAAACCACCGACGAATGGTAATTGGAGAAGTACTAAACCGAAAATACCAACAATTCAGCCAACTGCAATTGCGGTCGAACCAAGTCAAGTTCGACCCAACGCGGGTAGATTGCCTTTATCATCTAACATCGCCATCATAACAGCTAATGACAAATTAATTGGACGTGGACCAATCACCGGTGCACAGGATGACGATCTTTCACATAAACCAAATGCATTGGATAATGAAGAAGATTCAGGAATTGGTATTGATCGTGATCGTAGTAGTTCTTTCTACGGTAATCGAGTATCACCATCTGATACAAATGATGATAATGGGATTTTAGTTATCGAAAGTTTATCGCGGAGTTCCAACATATTTGAACCGGTACGTACACGATCGAATGTTGGTCCACAATCCACTGCCATACCACCAAATGTTGTTCCAACGCCGACTATACCGTTGACTTATTACACAACATTTACTTATTACACGACTGTTGTTCGTGGTCCGCATACAGCTATGCTTAGTCGTGAACAGGTATCATCATCCACACAATTGAAACCAATCGATCGAAACATTGTGACAGCTATTGAATTTAGTGATGGTTACATTCAATCAACACCAACAAAAGTGTTATTAGGCACCAAAACAAAAGGTGCCACAACAACAATCTACAATGTTGCTAGCCGAGTACAAGTATTCAACGATGATCTGTATAAAGTCATTTTTGCTACCAATTCAAAAATGATACCTCGACCATCAACCGTAGTGACTAATGTGGCGTCATCATCAGTTCCGGTATCATCAAGTCATCGTATAACACCGACACGTGTACAAATTACACCAATTTTATTGGAATCAACAAAGGTAATGACTAGACATCCCCCTGCTCAACACAATAATGAAAAACCGGTCACAGTTCGATTGGAACAATTACAAAAACAATTGAAAAAACAGCTTTCATTGCTTACCTATTACTATACGCTTATTGATGGGACACAAACACAATATAGTACAAGAGTGGAAGAAAGTTCCACAAATTACAATGGTGATCTACAAACATTATTGCCTTCAATGGCTCCAACAATCGATTCGTATGGTTTATTGAAAATAATTCAACCAAATTCAATTGTTCCACTTGGATCACGTGCTAATGGTGGATCGACCACGATTGTTAATCTTGCCTTAAACAATTACATACAATTCAGTCGTATTAAAGATGCACAGATTGATATTGCACCGACTTCATCATTGTCACCAACTTCACACATTCAGCCAACTCGTTTGTCAACGATATCCAGTTCGATGGAGCCAGAAGAACCGGAAACATTTAGAGAAACAGCAAAACTTGGCAGTACAAACATATATCTGGATACAAGTACGCCGACACCATCATTATTATCGACGCCTACTATAATCGAGCCAAGCGAACCGATTACAATGACTAGTTTGAGAAGTCGTACAAGTTCTCCAAGAAGACCTGGTGTTCGTATTAAACTCAAACCCAGTCGCTCGAAAATTGTTAATCAAATTTCGAGATCATCTATTGAAACATCCGAACAATCATCTATTCGAAATGTACAAGATTCAACCTCATATGTATTAACGCCGACGGTTATTGATCAAACACCTGTATTGAACACTATGGATCCGAACGAAGATTCTTTAACACCATCATCACGTAAAAAAGTTGCATTCACATTACGACGACCAGGATCATCCGGTGGAAACAGATTTTTCTCTCGTAGACCATCTACAAATCTATTTAATTCACCAAGTAGTTCCGTCTTATCATCACTTGATATAACAGCCAGTCGACCATCTTCAGTGATTGAATCAACTATGACAACATCTTCTATTTCGTCATCGGAAGTTTTATCCACACCATCATTACCAAATCAAATTGATTCATCATCGTTGAACAGTTGGTCGGTCATTTTTGGGCAGCCATCACCATCGCCATCACCTATTTGGGAACCATCATCAACATTGATTCCAACACCGACCAGTAGAATCAATAAAAGTCGTCTGGTTGTTTTAACTCGTTTGGCTGGTGGTGTGAATAAATGGTCACCAATGTATAATAATCGTATACGAGTTAGTAGTCGTCGATTGATTAAATCAACACAACCCTTAACATCAATGATAATTGATTCATCATCTATGGAACCATCATCTTCACATGAAACTTTAGTGTATGAAACATCTACTCACACCGTTCCAATCAATCTGCGACCAACTAGCACTTTTATCATGGGACAAGGAGCCAATACTAGAGTAGTCGATTCTAAAACACCATCGATCAAAGATATAACAAGAATTATCCCGGCCGAAAAAGACTCAATTTCAGAAAAGTCTACACAATCTTCATTAGCGGTTAATTCTGAACAAGCAAAAACGTATGTTGTTGTTGAAACAAGTGACATACTAACAACGTCAACATTGTATTCTACATACACCTATTTCGCAACATTATTTAATGGAACACAGACAAGCATTACACCATTGGAAGAAATCAAAACTGAATATCTAACATTGAGAGAGCCGATAGTGATAACGAAAACTATTATGCCATCGGCACAATTTACACCAACAAATGCTTTCCAATCAAGTCAAACTCCATCAGCTAGTACAATTTCGATTGATTCTTCAATTGATAGTTCGGATGATCATAATGTTGATGATATGACTCGTTTGATTACGGAAACCTATTCAACGCAGACAACATTGACCCATTTTATTACATTATTCAGTGGGTCACATACGATATTATCCTCTATCGAAGAGATTAGTCCAACAGTGATGACTCGAACAAAATACGTCACTCCATACACATTATTAACAAGTAGCGTCAATAGTCAAATTAATGTGATGATCGATTCAAGTAAAATTATGTCGACTACATCATCATCTCAACAATATAATTTACCAAGTTCAACGGGATACTATGACGATACAACCACAACCACAACAAGCAATGATCTAATGATCACCGATAGTTTACCTACGGATAAATCATCGCCTAGCCCACCATTAACTACTCCCGGATCAATTTCATATGAAACTGGACCATTAGATCAAGATTTCATTATGGTTAATCAAGATTATCAAAAACCTATGCCCAATCGAACATTATCTAATCAGCAACAATCGACAACAACGACAACTGCTGTTCTTGAACCTGGATCCGTTATCGAATTAGAAGATCTTCTTGATGGTGTTCATGATGCTGGACCGATTGGTGAAACAATCAAAGATATAGTCAAAGATATATTTATTAAAGATGGTGATGATGATACATCCACTACTACAACATTACCATCATCAATAAACAATGGACAGCCAGATACAACCATTTCACCATCATCATCAAGTACAACTAAAGCCACTCCATCATTGAATCGATATCCAATGTATTTGTCACCGCCATCACAAAAATCATCTAAATATTATGATTCTTCTCGAGATAATGATGCCATATTCAGTACACAATCAGATGGCGATAAATCAACAGTCAGTACACGATATGTAACCAGTATAGAAAAATCCATACGAACATTAACGTTGACCAGCACAAAGGTAAGAAAACATCATTGCATGTTATTAATAATTTTAGTTCATTCAATCAACAATTTTTTTCTATCTCTATTTTCGAAATCTATTTACCCATCATTCAGGTGTATTATACACGCGATTCTCCACTTACTATTACATCTGTGCTAACAACAACATTACCTCCAATAACATATGTATCAACTATAATCGGTTCGAAAACTATTTTGGGCACATACAATTCGATTACGCCAACCAAAACGACAATCATGGATAGTTCGACAACATCAACAGCGCAAATTGTTTCAAGCATGCCGTCAATTATTGCATCAACACCATCATCATCAACGACGGTCAGTTCGACAGCCAGTCCAACTCGTCCACGATTACATCGTCCCAAATTGGCCAACGATATGGTAAATAGAGCTAAAGTAGCATCCATTCTAACAGGCGGCAAAACATCTACGATGAAACCAACTATACACAATGGAAATCAACAACAACCTAATCTAGTCCGTAATAATCATACAAATATAACGATAGCCGTCGATCATCTACAGCTATGTGATCCAGCTTGTAATGTCACTAATAAAGAGTATTGCCGTGAAAATGATATACCAAATCTATACACTTGTGAATGTCGACCAGGATATGTACGACGACCATCAGATAATCTTTGTCAAGGTAATTATATCAATGTTTCTTGAAGCAAAAAAAAAGACATTATAATTAATAACAAATGACTATTAATGTCATTAATATCTTGTTTTAATAGAAATCAAAAATTATTTGGTGACTGTTCGTGTATCCAAAACGGCTGAATCTGAAGTTGCAGCCACATCAACAACATCAGATGGTGAATTACAGAAATATGCTCGAGTTGCTCGACGACAAGTTGGCAAAGCAGATGGAATTGCCGGTTTACAAGTATTATCCGTCGAACATACAACTCGTTCAAGAGGTGCATTAGTTAATCTAACCATACAGATCAATCATCAAAGTAATAATGTTCATGATGAACTGTCAAAAAAATTGGAACCATTGGGACGTGTGGAAAAAGTGATCGATTTCGATGAATGTTCATCACCCATCCATAACGATTGTTCACCAAGAGCTCATTGCATCAATGAACCCGGCAGTTACAGTTGCCAATGTTTAGAGCCATTCATCGATCTTGATCGTTCATTACCTGGTCGTTTGTGTGTGACCGAAATTAAATCTTGTGATTATTGTTATGGTCGTGGTGATTGTTGGCGAAATAATTCCGATACAGTTTGTCGTTGTCATCCAATGTTCATCGGAAGGCGATGTGAAATCAATGGCTTGTGTAAGTTCAAGTTCTAAACAATTACAATTATCATCATGCACATTTGACAAATTACCCAAATAATAACTAAATTTCATTTTTTTCATTGTTTCAGTATTGGCAATATTGGTACCAATTGTAGCTATTTTGGTCATCATCGCTATCATTTGTTTTTTCTATTGTTCACGAAAATTACGGCAAAGAAATCGTCGTTTCAAGAATTTAGCAGCATATGGTCCTGTAGCTGTAATTGGTGGCACACTTGATCGTAAAGCAATGCTAGAAACATCAAGCGAAAGTAGTGATCCACAACAACAACAACAACATCATCATCGATCATCACAATACATGGTATGTTTATGTGCGTGATTGTGTACATTTTGTTTTTCTTATGAATAGTTATATCTATTTATTGTTATTGTTGTTAACAAAGTTGTTAATCCAACTAACTTGACTGAATTTTTTTTTCTTTCACTTCCTTATTTACAAACAAAAGAGCGAATCAAATCCGGCATCGGCACGAGGATCTATGGCACGCCGTGGAAACCAAACAACAACATCAACATTACGACGTGAAAGTGAACCAAGTTTGGATAGAAGTTTAGCATCATACAGTGCAACTGGTTCACATTATAATTCTTTACCACATCAAATAGTGATTCCACGTGCAAGGCCTACATATGCATTACATCCTGGTCAAGTTTATATGTGGTGATAATAATAATAATAATAATGACCTGTTCTCGATTTTTATTTCTTGATTAAATTTCTTTTTCTTTATCGAACTTTATTGAACCATTAAGTTATTTTAATTATTTTTTTCCTATCGCTCTTGGTATCATCTACTTCCATTCATCATCATCATCATCGCCATCATCAATTTTTTTAACACTTTTCATAAATCACAATTTCATTGAAATTCAATGGTGGTGTTTTTTTTCGAACAAAATTGAAATGATAACGATGTTCGTGTTTGTTTTATTATCGATATTATTAATTCGTTTGTTATTTATCGGCTTTTAAGCTTCAACTAAATATTTTTTTTGTAATCGATGAAATTTTTTTGTTGTACATAATTTACCATCCTATTCCGCCTTTATTATTGCTCACCATCATAATACCAACCATTATCCAATACCAAAAAAAAAAAAAACAAATGCTATGAATTTCTGCTCACTTTTTTTCTTACCCCTTTTTTTAATTCCTAATTATTGACACCATTTTATAATATAGAACCTTTATATAATATTTTTTTTGTATTTTTTTTTCTTTTTATCATTGTTGTTTTTTGGATCAAAGACTAAAACGGAAATTTCCTTTTTTTATGAATACAATCTTTATCTTGATGACTAGATACATTTTTTTTGAAAAAAATAAATAAATATAAAAAATCATAATGATAAATCGCGACACACAATTTTTATGATTTACAAATAGTTTGTTGTTGAGATTTGTTTTTTTTTCGTTGGATTGTTTGTTGATTCATGTGATTGATAGAGGAACTGAATGAAA
This sequence comes from Dermatophagoides pteronyssinus, assembly GCF_027571235.1. Classification (NCBI taxonomy): domain Eukaryota; kingdom Metazoa; phylum Arthropoda; class Arachnida; order Sarcoptiformes; family Pyroglyphidae; genus Dermatophagoides; species Dermatophagoides pteronyssinus. The sequence continues at coordinate 363,527 of NW_027461547.1, read as the reverse complement.
AAAAATAAAAATAAAAAAATTTGCGAATGAATAGATGCTTAAAACCACAATAAGATAGAAAAAGCTGATGGACATCGTTTAGCTATAGCCAAATGATAATCAGATGGATTGAGGCCAGTCATAAAGTGATGATGATGATGCCGGATATAGTCGACGATATAGTGTTTATCGAAGCAAAAAAAAAGAGAAAAACCAATTGATTATCATTTATAGCTGATCATCATTACTGATTTAACATCAGATGAATTTTATACCGATACATTCTTTGAATTTTGAACGTAAAACAAAAATCGCTAAACTTAGAGAATAATTTAAAAGTACTATTTTATATACCAGAATAACAAAACTTTTTATCATTGATAAAGATTACTCTTATTTTATTTTTAACAGAGTTAAGCAAATATCTTTTTTGAATGATGATAAAGTCACAAAAATAGCGTAAACTTTAACCGCAATAATCGTGGCAGCATCAAACGGAGTCTTACTGCACATATTATCTTTTCAATATTTTTTTGATAAAAAAAATAGATAAATTGAATGAAAGGAAATAACAAAAAAATCAAAATGAATCCATAAAAAAAACATAGTAAAATAATAATTGAATCACGATTTGGCTGAGCGTTTGAAAACAATATTATCCGGATCTTCGGTCAATTCATTTATTGAATATTGATAATCGACACGTAATAGACTGCCAATTGAACTATACCAATTATGATCATTTTTTACTGTCATTAGAAATTGTTTTTCCTGATCATTCCATCGTGAATAACCATTTCGAACAATGTTGATTCGTTCATGAACAAGACGTTGTTGAATTGCATATTTCCTGGCCATCTTTAATACACGTTCTCGTTCTTTGGTTATGGTAGTACCAAAACGTATGTTCCATATGACTGATGATTGATCTATTCGAACTTCAATTGTCTGTTGAAAAAAATTGTGTTTAATATTAAGTCATCATCACTGAGCTGATTATACTGACCATTCGTTTATCATCATTATCGTTATTATGAACTTCTTGAACAGTTAAATTTAGTCGAGATTGATATTGTTTGAGTTTTGCTATCATCGGTCCTAAATCGGCGGCCATTGTAATATCGTTGACTAGATAGTAATGATCTTGACCAGCCATGATCAAATGAACATCTAATAGATGTGAACCATTCACGAGAAAGTTTAATGATTCACGCAATAAGGTGTCCGTTATTGAATGACTAAAATGTACGGAAAGAATATCAGTAGTTTGATCAACACCATTAATAGCATTCGGTTTTATCATTAAACTCAAAATGATTCCTTTGCCAAACAAGGCATTTTTTGTTGTGATCAATGACCGAGCATTTTGTTCATCTGTCCAATCGTTTTGTGTGAGCTGCTCGAATTGAATTGATTTTTTTTTTTGAAAGAAAAAATAAAAATAAACATCAGTCATGAGCCTTAAAAACAAGATAATATACACACCTTTGAATAATAATTCGATTGAAAAGTTGAAAATTTTTGTACATGGTCGAATAATAATGTTTGTAATGACGATATGGTTGAAGATTTTAAACTATGGATGCGAATATTTTCAAATATTGGTGCGAATTGTGTCAGAAGAAACAATTGAGGAACATGGCCAATGTCTTGGTTGACTAGCGAGGAAGTATATTGTAGTAATGATGTTTGTATCTGTGACAAGGACATTATCTCCACACGATGATGATCATCATCGTTATTATTCGAATCTTTCAAGCCTGAATATCGATGATCATTGATAGGATCATTCTGTTCAAATTGATACATGTTTACAGCTCGTGGGAATTTAATGAGATTTTTCTCTAACAATTGATCAATATTGGGAATCAGCCATCGACCGGTCAACGTATCATAAAGATGTTGTCGATGATGATGATGATCAATAAAATTAAAATGAATTAGATTGGTTAACGGATCGGGTATACCGCCTTTAAAATCGACTGGTATATAGAAATTTGGATTCGAATCGAACAATACATGGCCATATGGACTACGATGAATTTCTTTTACCACCTGACCACGATGATCAAATATCAACATTGGACTTTTTGTTTGATCACAAACAACATAGAAATTTTCATTATTCAATCGAATCATGATGAGTAGGTCATCAATATCATCATAGATTAATGAAAGAACACCACCATTGGCATTGTTGAATGCGTGTGTGACCAGATGAGGTTTAAGTGGATGACCATATAAATATTGCGTTACATTTTTGTGATGATCACGTCGCAAAACCAATCTGCCATGATGATCATATACATAGTTTACTTCATAACGACTTGGCGTAATAGCCTGTAATAATTGTCCCAAATTATTATAGTAAAGATATTCATCGCCTCTTTGTATGATAAATCCACGTAAATCGGTCACGTACGGTGTTGTACCGCTTATGGCCGAATTATGTTGACTTTTACCAAAATTACGAATTCTATCGGCCATATCGTATTCAATGTCAACACGATTACCCATATAAAGAAATGTGATCAGATTGCCATTAGCATCATAAATAAAACGCCAATGTTCACGACCTTGCATTTCAATGAGTTGTCCATCAGCATCATAAGTAAAATTCTGTAGCCGAACTTTATTGGCTCCAAGATGATGCATGAATGTACGTGTTTGAATGAGTAGGCCATTAGCATCGTAGATGAAATCGGAACGGAATACCTCTTTGTCCGATACCGTAAGGCTATTATGACGAAGTCGTTGTTTAATTGGATCATAGCGTCGAACAAGCAATGCAATTCCATCGCCTATTAATGTTTCGTTGAATACATGCTCAAAATAACGGAAACTTCCGATCGATTCGATCTGTCCCTTCGAGTCATAAGTAAAATCACAACTTGGCAATGTGATTGAGCCAAGTTTAGCCTGAATAGATCGTAATCTCATCATATTATCATAACGATAGCTATAAGAAAATTGAGAAATTGAATGAATGTTGGAAAATAGATAGGTTTGGTGTTTTAACAATGAACTAGATCGAATATATTTATATTGAATGGCAAATTCTATGTTATTATTGGTCCAAATACCACGAACGGTTCGTTGGCTTCTTTGATCATACCATCGTTCAATTAGTCCACTGCCATGAATCATTCGGTCGATAATAATGTTATTTTCTTCATTCAATCGATTGAAATCGTTGGCCAAATCTTTTGAAAAAGAAAATTTACTGCCATAATGATGGATGATTTTGCCATTGTCATATGGCAGTACTCGCATGAGCGGTTGCCATCTTTCATCGAAATAAATTAGGTAGCAATGGCTACTAGGGGATATATGGATGTTATTATTAATGTCGGCCATAGGAGTGGATGGAGGACAATAACTAAATCGATAAGCACCGAGCACAAGACTGATTGAAAGATTGTGCCGAGAACCTTTGGGCGTAATGATGGTCTGTATACGACCAACGTGATCAAGATCAAAAATATATTTTTGGCCACTTTTCAATGTAACTGATGATGGTAAGCTAAAACTAGGATTGTTCAGCTGGTCATTATCAATTGATGGATAACTATAACGAATCTGATAGTCGGCCTGTCGTAATTCAGTCAGACGACCAACACGATCCCGTTGATAATGTTGTGTGTGTTGACCATTTTGCCACGTATCTAATTTTCCCAATTTATCATAGGTAACACTATGTGCTTGCCAATGTTCCTTAATATTTGGTATCCATTGAATAGGTCGGCCATAATCATCATATTGTAAAAATAGTATCGGTCGTTGTGATTGATTATAATAAATTTCTCGATTAGCATTCCAATCGTATTCAATTTTCATTGTTAAACTATCATTGATAGTGATCAATTTTTCCACAGAATCGATGAATGATGATTTCAATCGAAGATTATAATCAATCTCCATATCCAATGTTTGTCCGTTTTTATTTTGTTGCTGATCACGTCCATTTATCGTTGTTTGTGCCACCGTAAATTTTGAAATGAATGGAAAAAGCTGTGCCTGTATAGCTAGCATATCCAATGATAGTTTGCTCACTTTCTCATTTAAATGAGCACGGATTTGTCTACTGGTATTTAGCCGTAAGGAGCCATCATTTAATGAACTTAACTCAAAAGTCGTTCCATGCTGAGAGAATTTAATCATCGAATTATCACCGATTATCAGGTCGGTTGTTTGTCCTATGGGCAAATATTCAAAATTATTGCTAGATGATGGAGCTTGATGATGTTTGTTCGTTATAAATAAGGGCATTTCAGTTGCAGTCAAATGATGTTGATAGTTATTATGGTCTATTGATGAATGTATGTTAATTAAAGCGCCATTTGGTCGAATGTATTGCCTAATACGACCATTTCTATTATATTGATAAAAATAAGATTTACCAGTATCAGATTCTTCTCGTGATCGGATCAGACCATTGTTATAATAATCAAAATTGATGCTAATATTGCCGCCATTTATGAATGACTCTAATAGACCTTGTTTATTGGTGGTAATTCGACACTTTAATGCTAAAGATGTACTTTCAATCATATGCAATGATCCTGTTTGATCTCGTATGAACAGGATTTTGTGACCAGATGAATCAATAACTTGTGTTAATTTACCAAGATTATTGTCCTGATTATAGACAAATGAATACAATGTTCGACCAGTCGTAATACTTCTGGTTCTAACGTGTTGGCCATATTTGTTGAACACATACATTTCGGCTGCATTGGGAATTAGAATTTTGATTTCATGTTGATCATCCAATTGTGGTAAATATGATCTCATTAAATAAAGTCGGAGTAGACCTTCATCGGCAATATAAATATCGCCATTACCAGTGATAGTCATGGCTGATATTGAATTCAATCTTGCTTTTAAAGCGATCTTTGCTTCGATAGTCGAATCATTAGAATCATAATCGGCAATTAGGCAAGTACAATTTTGACCAGCCATATCGATACATTTTTCAACTGGGCATTGGTTTTGATGGCTAGATTTTTTCATTCGGAATCCAGCAATATGTCGCAATGACCCATCAGGCATATAGGCGAAAATTCTATTCTCATTACGACGACTAATATCGGCAATGTATAAAATGCCATTTGGTGCAAAAGCTATACTACCGAATAGAAATTCTTCGCCACATAATGACAAAGTTTGAGCATTCAACAGTGGACTATCACAATCGATCTCATTATTCTTGTGCATTGTATCTGAATCTTCAAGACAAAATGATGAATATCCGGACAAAATTGATACCTGCATATTTTGATTCAATTTAAACAAGACATGATTATCGACGAAGAACAGTGAGCCATCTAGTGGATGAATGGCTAAACTAGTTGGCCACTTTAGTTTGATATGATCAGCGAAATGGCTTGATTGACAGGATATCGGTTTCCATTGTCGTTTGGTAAATTGTCCGACAACACGTCTAACATAACCAGCCGTATCTAATATCCGTATAACATTACCATCGGAAAAAAATAAAGAACCGTCGTTTGCAAACGCTAAATCTTTAGGATAAATAAGTTGAACTTCGACACCAGTTTTTCCATCATCACAACTAGATCGATCGTGTGGAAAACATTGTTCACCGGTTCCAACAACTATCTCTGCTTCTGGTATTGTAATTTCCTGATTAGATTCATATTTTTCTTGGCTAGCAATTGAAATTATATGATTAGATTGGTTGAAATTGAAAATATTAAAAGTCTTACATTGGCACACGAATTATTTGAAATCGTTCAGGATCAGAAATGTATAGATATTGATCAATCGAATTGAATGCAATATGATATTCAAAATTCTGCCTATTTGTACTTGTTCTTAGTTTATAAACCGTATAAATTTGACCGTCTGGTGTGATTCGTCGAATTAGATTTGAATCGCCAACAAAAACACTACCGTCCGGTGCATTAGCTAACGTAACCAATGAAAAGAAACGTGATGATCCAATATCAGTATTACATTCACTTGGATTCATACAGGCAAACGATCTTGGATGACTATCAATACCGGCAATTGGTTCAATAACCAATGGTAATCGTGGATCATCTTTAAAGCTCAGAAATTGACCATCACCACGTTGAAATACACCATCATTTGGATTGTATCGATTATGAATCTCTAGATTCCATTGGCCAATCTCAGATAATTCCATATCATAACCACGAAGTTTTGTTGTTAAAGCAGTCCATAGAATATAGGAACAATCATAGTAATAATAACCGACATAGACTAGAAAAATGAGACACAAACATTCAATTATTAAGATTAATTTGTTAAATTTAAAAATCATTACTTTTAGCATGAGCAAATCCATAGACCTTTTGTTTATAGACATTTTGTTTATTCCATGTGAATGTATAACGAAGATTAGGATCAGCTTCGAAAATTTTTTCATGAATATTTCCTTCGATCAATATTCGTAACAATAGGAAACGTAATGATTTAGGAATAATATCTGGTGTAAGTTGAATATCCAATGTTGAACTATAACCTTGAGATTGTGAACTTTGATAAACAACATATAATCTAGTGGTACCGATACGTATCTTTTCATGAACAGTCTTCAGGATATTTAAAAAAAATAAAAATAAAAAATTCGAAATCAGAATTGTATGTTCAAAGTGAAATGATAGAGAAATAAACATACCTGCGTTTCCGCTATAATACAGTTATCTTTATCACAGATAGGTTCTTTGTTGGGCGTTGAAAAAAATTTGGAAGACTGAAAAATATGGTCACGAATTATCGGTTTCATATGTTCATAATGATGTTCTAGACAACGATTTGATGATGAATCAGAATTGAATGAATGATGATCTTTACTTTCATTATACAATCCTCTAGCTATCCATTTACGCCAATTGCTTTCACCAAAATCTGTAAAAATAAATCAATGTAGGTAACAACATTAGTGTGAATGAACTAGGTAAAATGAAATAAAACAAACCTGAATGTGAAAATAAATTATGAAATACAAATGGAATTCTTGAATTAAGTAAAAAGCTATGAAATTCATTTCCATGATGATCATTGTTCATAGTTGTGGATGAAGATGATGATGATGATTGCGATGATGATGATGATGGTCCTAAATACATTACAATCGGATTTTGAATGACAGTAATATCATTCCATGCAACATAGACAGATTTTTTAATCGGATAAAATGGATTTCGTTGAAATTGTAATGTAATTATACCGCCACCATTAACCAAAATATCAAACCATCCATCCGATCTAGTTAATGTGAATCCATATTTAAGATCATTGACTACGCTTACACGAATACCGATAAGTCCATTCAGTTCTTTACCAACAACTTGACCTCGTATGACGGATGCACGTCTGCGGAAATTGAAAAAAAACAATTATTTTTTTTGGATAATTGAAAAAACTTTTTTTTAATATTTATTTAGACCAGAAAAAACAATGGATAAAAATTCATACGATACTTACTTTGGTGAATAGACATCTTTTTGGGAATAACTTTGTACACTGCCATCTTCAATAAGAAATAAAACTTTTTGAAAAAATGACGACGTTGGTGATGGTGGCTGTTTTTGTAATAAAATATCCAACGGATCCGGAGATGTAATACACATTAATGATTGATGACCACTGTTTATATGACAAGTCGAATAAACATTTTAGAAACAAGCAAAAAAAATAATTGTCAAAAGGAAACATGAAATGTGTCAATATCGATCATCATCCAAAACAAGACAACACACACATACCATTGCTCATGGTGACAACATTCGCTGTCGGCACAATCAACCAGCCCATCTATATTATTATTATTAAAGAAAAAAAAAGAGATAAACATAGAATTTTTGCATCAAACAACAGCAACGTTGAGGAAACAAAATAAGAGGATTGAATGAGAATTAAATCCAATTACCATTGTCATTGTCTATTTCATCGTTACAGTTTGTTTCCTGTGGTGCCGAACAATCATGTCCATCCCAACCATCATTGCATTGACATCTCCATTCGATAGTATTATCGTCATCATTATCGCCATCAATATCATCAAAATCATCACGATTATTATTATTATTATTGTAATTGCTAATAGCTGTTACAATAGGAACACATTGACCATGTTTTGAACATGTATTCGGACAGCCATCTATTTTTGGGTTCAGATTTTGGGATCAAAGATGATTATTGTCATCGAAAAAAAATAATACGATTAAAGATTATTAGTATTTTTCCCTATGATATTCTTATGATAAATCATTATCAGATTTATCAACATACTTAGGGTACAATGTTTGCCCATCCATCCATTCTGACAATGACAGGTACCATTATGGCATTTACCGTGTTCAAGGCAACGAATATCACATTTTTTATGTTGGCAATTTGAACCATACCAACCATCATCACAAATACAACGACCTTCTCGACATGAACCATGTTGACCACAATTCAATGAACAACTTAATTGTGAACAATCTGATCCAGAATAATGTGTATGACACATGCAAAGATCATTCTCTAAATCATATAAACCTATTGTTAATGGAATCAAATGATGATGATGATGGGTCATCGTATTCATTTATAGTTTGTTAGGTTATTTGGTGGGTTGATTTGAAAAAGGTAGAAAAGTACATTAAGGTAATTAGCTTTAATTATTAGATAAAATTAGCAATTATATATTACCGTGGTTGGAACAATTCGGAAAAAACTTGTGTAATTTCCTATCTGGTTCGCTACAGTTTGGCCCTGCAAATCCAGCTTTACAAAAACAATTTCCATCTAAACATACTCCGTGACCGGAACATTCTGGATCAACGCAATTTGCTACATACAAGAGTAGGGGTGAATCAAAATCAAATCAATGCAATTAATTTTCACCATAACAATTATGATTATTTTCATTAAATATGAATACCTTGTTCACAATCATCTCCTTTGAATCCAGGATGGCAATGACAAATTCCATCAATACATAGACCATTTCCGTTGCAATCAGAAGTTTCACATTCATTAGAACGAATTGAACATTCTCGTCCTTTCCATCCGGTTTCACAACGACAGCTGCCCTGTAAATATTGGCCATGGCCACTACAAAAAACTGGACAAACATCTGATCAAAAAAATACAATGTGAAATTGAATTAAAATCATTATGTGTTGGTTCTGTGACTTACTATCGGCGCAATCTGTGCCAATAAAACCCGGAAAACAATGACAACGACCAGTATGACAATAGCCATGATTATTACAATTATTTGGACAATTTATAGTTTGCTGTGATGTTTGATTCTGGACTATTGAAATATTTACAACAAGTGGTATTATTATATCAATATCGTTGACTAACGACAAGTACCAAGAACCCTGATCAAATAAATGTTTAAATTGCATCAAGGCAAGCTGTGAATCGCGTTTATTATAATTGCTACCAATGTTGTTGCTGATAGAATTATCCATCAGCAACGTATCCTCACTAATCAATTGAAATATTTGATGAATAGTCAATGATGGTGGTTCATTTTTATTGGCCACCAATGCCAATCGCGTATTAATTGGAGCATAAAATTGAAAATTAACATATGATGATTGAATTTGATTGAACCATATGGACCATGATGAAAAAGGTGTTAAACGAAGCGAAATAGGCATCGTTGATGATATAGTGTGAGGAGGGCGATGATTATTATGATGATGATGTTGATCAAACAGATTGATCTCTTTATAATGGGATGAATCACGGGGAAAATATTTTGGACAATTTGAAACCAATGGATCATCACCATCTGTAATAAAATCATAAATGATGTCGATCGTGACTTGAAATTTCGCAATAATAATTTTATCCAACTTACTATTGAGATGTTGCATATTATCATCAATAATATTCGTACGTTGTATACCATATTGATTAGTGGCCAGGTGTGATGTTGAATGTTGATCCAGGTCTTCAACAACTACACATGGTACCTTATTGGTATCATCGATATTTGATTTTGTTCGAAATTTTGTTGTTTGATCTATCATATTTTCTTTGTGTAGGGCTATAGAATTTATGCGAAATTGAATCATCAACCAAGCAAAAAAAACGAAATATAAAAAAATGATTGATTAAGATTGATAAATCATAAGCAATAAAAAAAAGAACAGACAATGACAGGAACAATGATTAAAAGAATGGGGAGTGTGTATTATGATTATGGTTTTTTTTATTAGACATACCTGTGAGGAATATAATAATGATAATCAGAATAAAAATCAAAATTATCAATGTAAGCGTTGAAAATGAACGTAACCATGAGCTAGAATTGGAACCATTACAACAACATCGATTACGTAAATTCATATTATGATCATCATCATCATCATCATCATTGGGAGGTTGTTTCTGTTCGGCACGAAAATATGACAATAATCTTTGTATTAGATATGATGAGACTAGATTATTATTATGATGAAGATGATCACGGCCAACACCTCCACCACTATGATTTGATTGAAGACTAGCCGGAGGTGGACCCGAACCAGCAAATGAATTTTTTAATAACTGTCAATATTATCAGATTGACAGGATTGAAAATAATCGAAAAAATGGGAAATAAAAATTGAAATTTTCATTTTCATATAAAGACAATAAAAAATAATGTTTTTTAAAAAAACAACGTTAATAAAGATTTACCTGCGAAGGCCTCATTGTATTCAAATCGGTCGGTATTATTGGTCCGGTTGTATCTTCTGAATATCCACCTGAAGATGATACATTACAATTTTGAAATGGATTTGCATAAGTATGCATTATGGCACTATAATGTTGTTGTGATTGTTTAGATGATAAAGATGAATTATTATTATTATTATTATTATGTAATACAAAACGATTTGAAAGTAATTCTTCAGCCATTAATGAAGCTGTCGGTTCATCATCATCATCATCATCATTGCAATTATCACCATCATCAATTCTATCGACATGATTATTATTATCATCATCCTCATTATCATCATCATCTAAATCGCCATCATCATCATTATCATCATTTTCATGATCACCATTAATTCGACAATCAACAAAAATATTTCTTTTGTTGTTGTTTTGTTTCATCATTCGGCAATTGAACATATATAGAAAAAAGAAAGAAAAAAATTATGATTATAAATCTATTAATAATGGATCAGACCAAAAAAAACCACACAAAAAAAATTCTTGGTTTCATTTCCTAATTCATTATAGAATTGTGTTTGATTCTCATCAATCGTATGTGAAATATTAAAACAAAAAAACAAAAATGAATGATGGCCATGTGACATATTACTCAACATTTAATGCAATATTAATAAATTAATTATGTGAACAAAAGAGTGTCATGATGATGATGATGATGATAGTATCTATTCATTTTGATTATTTTTTACGATGTGATTCTATTCTTTTTTTCATTACTATTTTTTTTGTTTTCAGGAAAAAAATAGTTCAAATACAGACAACATTAGAAAGATGAAATAATAATAATAATAATCATCATCATTTATATGAGTTGGAATCATTTTTCATATAAACAACCGATTGAAAGAATATAACAGAATTACAAATTACAAACGGTCATATTTATTATAGCAATATGAACAAAGGTTGGAACCACACATACACACACACAAAAACCAGGTTTGGATTTTTTTTTTGTTACACAAACCATCATCATTGTAATCTGCCACTGTTTGTTATTGTTTGTAATAATAATCCACCTACGACCATCACCATCAGCAACGAATATTATGTGTATAAAAGATGAATGATTGCAATAAAGCTAATGGAAATTTTACACAAAAAAAATATGTGAAATGAATGTATACAAAATTCATACGCCTATACACAACAACATCCAACTACCCCTCCCACACACACACACACACATACAACGATACCTTTAGAATTGTATAAAATGTAATAGAATTATATGATTCTCTCCAGACAAACACATGTTTTGCACCTTCTTCCGATTTTTTTGCAGAATATCTATCATTCTTGCAAAACGGAAATAAAAAAATATATTTTTTCTGGTTTTTTAAATGAAAAATATTTTCATGATTCCAAAATGAATGGCTAAAGCAATCAAATTAATTATGGTTATGGCCAAAAAAACCTGGGTTTTTTGTTATTTTTCTTTGATTCATTCATTCATTCCTCTTTTTTTCAATGAAAAGAATGACAAAATCAACTTTAACTTTATCATCATCAGTGTGGCAATGAATGAATGAATGAATGAATGAATGAATGATGATGATGAGTATATATATTACATCACCAAACAAGTGTGTAAAAAAGGATTTCCTTTTGACAGAATATATAAATACAAAAACACACACAAACGAATTCCAAAAAGTATTTTTTTCCATTCATCATGATCATACAAGAATCAACAACAACAACAACAATAATATGATTGTTGGTGGGTTAAAAGTTTCAACAACAACAACAACATTTGTAATATACTAAAGGTGGTTGATTTTTGTTTTTATTGTCATCGTTATTATACGTGGTATTCTTGTACATGACTGGCATTCCAACAAAAAAAATTCTGTTTGTTGATTATATAGGTTTAGGATTGCAACGCCGTTTTTTCACATTCTTTTTGTTGTTGTCGGGACCCGCATATTATCCCGAAAAACATTTTGATTAGGTATTATTATTGTTGTTGTTGTTATATTGAGAGCATTATATTGAACAGCAACAACAAAACAAAATGGCATTCAATTCGATTGAATAAGAGCCACATTATGTCTCAATGGTGTTTGTGAATAGAAATGAAAAGTTGCAACAATAAGATCATTGAATGATCTGGATAAAAAAAGGACATATGTAAAAAAAATTGTGAAACAAACAAATAATAATAATCGAATGATTCGGAAAATTATATTTGCTTAAGCTAAAAGCATCACCAAAAACTAAAGCACCATCATCACCCAAAATATCAATGTTTACAATTTTCAATAACACAAATGATGTAACTACATTTTTTTCTTCAGAGCCAGACAAAAAAAATTATATTATTTTTTCCTTAGCCACCACCATCAAAAGCAAAATGATAAATATAAATACAATTGGAAGCCATTCTTTTTTTTCTGGTCACCAATATCTTATAATAAAGTTTGATATGTGTGTAATGATGATCCAAAAAAAATGAAAAGAAAAACACATACTTGAATGATTCAAGTATGATTATGAACACTTAGATATATAGCCTAAATTTAACAATATCACCATTCTATTTAGTCATCCATATTACATACATTGATTAACTGATTTTGTTGTTGTTGTTGTTACTAACTCTGTTAACATCAACATCATTGATGATGTTACGAAAGCTTTTAATGGATCTTCTATATAAAATCTATCGGGCGAATTGATATCAATATTTATTTGTTGTCGTTGAATACAAATATCCATGTTTTGAACAAACTAACAACCAAGATTACATTCATACTTATGGATCATATGTTGTGTGGACATAAATTTTGTCCAGATTTCTTGTTATTTCAATCATCAACAACAACAAAAAAAAATCAAATCAACAAAATAATAAAACGGAAATGAAACAAATAAAGATAGATACATATTGTTCATTGGCTCAATATTCTTTCTGGGATTGTTTGTTTAAGATTATTTTTCCGATAGAAAAATGTAATTCATTTTTTTCCTATATATCCTAAAAACATTTTTATTTATTTTTGTCGTATTGCAAAATTGAAATTCAATAATCAGAAAAAAAATCTTGATAATTGAACGAGAGAGAAAAGGAAAAAAATAAGAAAAATGTAGTGAAAAGTTTAACGAAAAAAAGTTATCAAAGTTTTTTCTAAAAAAATTAATGAAAAAGTGAAATTTAAGTGAAATTCTTATCAGCTTTATCGATGAAATACTGATCAATAAAATAGCAGGAAAAAAACTTTATCAAAATTATCGTGAAGATAAAAATAAAAGCCACACACAGTGACAAAATCTTTTGTTTATTGTGTTGGTCAGAAAAAAAGACAAAAACAGAATAACAACAAAAAATAAAATATCGATACGATTCATTCATTCGATTCGAGATTTTCTTCTCCATGGTTTTTTTGTGGGTTTCATTTACTATCGCTTGTCCAATTATCATAATGATGATGAATATCATATGTGTGTAGAGGATGAGGGGAGTGTTTGAAGACATCAATTTAATGTTGCTATTGAATATTGGTCAGTAGTCACTTCCATTCATTCATTCATTCATTTAATGTCCGGTGAGATTTGAAAGAATTTTGTTTTTACCAAAGCATCATCATCACGATCCAGCGGACAGTTTTAATCGAACACACAAAAAGAAACAAATAATCAAAATGAACATTATATTAGAACAAAAAAAATACAACAAAAAAACCAATCAAGTTACAAAATTGACAAAAACATTTCTCTATCCAGAAAACAACAACAAATATCAAGGGATTCGAAGTTGAAGAAAAACGACAAAAATGATAACCAAATAAAAAGAAAGAAAGTACCAAATGAATAAAAATATCCAGAATCCAAATGAACGAAAAAAAAGTATAAGAAAAAGTGAAAAAAAAATTAAACAAATGAAAAATCTACAAACCATCGTCATCATCATTATGAAAGAAAAGAAATTTCAAAAGAGAATTCAATCTATCATATAATTAGTTTTTTCTTTCGCTGAATTTCTTTAGTTTTTTCTGGAGGCTTAACTTTAATCCGATAGGTAAGTGATAAGACGACAGGAAAACTTAAGAATATGACATCCATCGATTGTTAATAACGAGAAAATTAATCAAAAAAGACAAAACTTAAAAAAAAGAAAAAACTTAAAAAAAAAGAAAAAAAACATTGATTCCATATTTATCAATATGACCGATTATAGGTGTTAAGTTTTTTTTGATCAAGAAAAAAAATAGAAAATTCTTTCTTTGTTTTAAAATCTATCTACACAAGATTCTATTAATAATACTAGAATACTTAACACGTCAACATATCATCATCGATTTTTTTCCGTTATAAAGTTTTTTTTTATTACTAAAACAATTCAAAAGAAATTGAGAATCCAAAAAAAATATATTGAACAGATTGGCTTCAAATTGTAATCAATAAATAACATTGTGTGAACAAAGCAAAAAAAAATTTATCCGAAAATTATTAAATTTTTCAATGAAATAATAATTTTATAAAGAAGATTGAACTTTGTAAGATTTCATTTTTTCATCACAGCTATTATTATTATTGTGTTTGGAACAATGATGAATTGTTTTGTTAAGAAAAAAAAATGAAACACCACTATTCTTTTATTCTTTGATTGGTAGATTATCGATGATCGAAGAATCAATCGATTTGGCCATTTCCGTTATATCGAACACACATACACTTAATAAGAGTATGTTTGTGTGAGAAGGTGGGTGGGTGAAAAACGATAGAGCACGAACAAAACAATATGAAAAGAAGACCAAAAAAAAATCTGTCGTCTTATTAAAAGTGGACATGTTTGCACAATGTTGTTATTGATGTAAGTGTGTCTGATGAAAAGAAAAGAAAAATAAATCTGTTATTATATGGCCAATTGTTTATGTTGTGATTGAATTTTCAAGATAACAAATCAGCCTTAATAATAATGGAAATGAAAATGTTTGAAACGATAATAACAACTAAATCCATTTTCATTTCAAATTCACATAAAAAAAAAGATTGGAAAAAAGAACTGAACTGAAATGAGAAAAAATATAAGACGAACGAAGAGGATTAAAATCTATAGGTAACTGAATGAATGTTGATAATTATCAATGATGAATTTATTTGTGTAAATAGATCATCGAAAAACAAACAAACAAGACCAATGTGATTGATCTGATAAAACATTGTTTTTGAGCTAATGAATGATAATAGAATGAGATATTTGCCGGTCATTCAATAAATTCATTGGGATTTCAATTCATACGATACAATATTGTTTTTGCATTGTTGTTATTATTACTCAAATAATATAGAATTTCATCATTTGAAATAATGTTTCTTGTTATTCACGAATAAATCTTGTTATTGTTTGTTTGTTCGTTTTTTTTTCTATCAATTAATTGCAAACATAATCCCTGGGATCAAATGAATTATTTTTCTTTTTTTCGTTTCGCAAAAGTAAAAAACAAAATAGAATATTCTTACTGTTGTTGTTGTTGTTTTTGTCTTCGATTACGTTCACGTCGACGACGATGATGTCCATGATTATTTTGTTGAATCAGATTGTTTGATGATAAAAATGTTGATGCTGTTGATGTTGTCGTTGTAGTTGTTTTTGTCATTGAATTCGGTTGTTTTTGTTGATGTAAATCATCACAACCGCTACCGGCGCTACTACTACTTATTGTTGTTACAATAGCCGATTGTCCACCACCGCCACTATATGATTGTGGTGATGATGATGATCCACCAATAATATCAGTATCACAACCATCATTACAATCATTTATTAAATTATTTAATTGACGATGATTATTATTACTATTGCTACCACCAATACCGCTTGTTGTTGTTGTTGATTGTGATGATTTTGAAAATGATTCTAAACATGAATCATATGTTGTTGGTGGTGTTGTTGTTGTTGATGGTTGTTTATCTGCAGGAAGGAAGGGGAAGTAAAAGAAAACAGAATCAGAATTTGAAAAAATTTAAAATATCGAATTTTTTAATAAAACAAAACAAATAAACTTATATTTGAACAATCAAAACAGCATGAAATAGGAAAATGCAAAACGACAAGTATTAATAAACAAAAAATACAATACAATTTTTTATTTTTACCTAAGGATTCTTCAATAATAAACCTTCCTAATGATAACTGTAAAGAATATCAATAATTTTCTGAATATAAAATGAAATACTATCAGAAATATCGTGATATAGTTTTTTTTCTGTTAAAGAGTCAGTCAGTAACCTAATAATATAATCAAATTTAAATCAATTAGATTATATATTTGAATAGTAAAAAAATCACTATATATAAAAACAAACAAAAATGGTATCCAATTTCGATTGGATCGTTTGTGTGTGATCGAGCGAAAATTGAAATAAAAACAACAAACAACCAAGATTTTTCTCCCGATTTCGTAACAAAAGTGAAACTCTTAACAAAAAAAAAGAAACAAATCAAGTATCCATTTCCTTCTGTTTGTGTTTGTGTGTGATTTGCAAGTGAATTGAAACGAATAAGTTTCTTTCTTTTTCATTTGTTTCTGTTAACAAAGTTCCAAGTGGTTATTCCCTGTGTTATTATTTCGATTTACGTTTGTTTGTTATTGTTTGAGCTGTGATTGATTGATTGATTGATTTGGATGTTTGACATTGTCAATTTTGTATCGATTTAATAATCAGAAAGAAGAAAATAAAATAATAAAGCTTAGTAAATATATCGATCCTTATTGCTCTTTTTCTCTCACAAAAAACACAAACACACACAAAAGACAAAAAAGAATTTTATTTTTACTTTTTTCCAATAAATAAACTGAACATAAATCGAAGTAAAAAATCAAATTCTTCATCCAAAACGGCAGGATCTAAAGAGGAAGCATTAGGAGGCGGTTGTGGCCATAAACATTGTCGTTCTCATCGTCGTCATCAGACTTTATCGAAAAAACGTAGCCAAAAATTTCGCCACAATCGTCATTGTAAATGTAATCATAATAAAGAAATTACTCCAAGATCAAATAGAACAATAACGGCAAATGTTTCACCAATAATACAACAAGTAAAACCAAAAATTGAAAATATACTACCACCTGATCAATCTGTACCACAACGAAAACAACGTACAAGACCTTGTTTTGCAATTTCAACACAATCACCATTACAAACACAGACACCACCATATCAGTCACCATCACCACCCCCACCGCCACCATCGCCGACACCATCACCTACACAACAAGTTTTGCCATACGATACAGTCGGTGGTCCTACCATATTGATTGCACCGGAAGATTATGTTCATATTTATAAAGGAAAAACAACTGAAGATCTTAATGAAATACCAAAAGATATTGGAAGAATTGAATCAGAAATAAATAATAATTCTGTTGATAATCAAAAAATGAATACACAACAACAACAACAAAAACAACCAGAAATTGATAATACACCGACCATATTGATTGCACCAAAAGATTATGTTCATATTTATAAACAACCAAAATCTTGAAATATTAAAATTTTAATAAAATAAAACACAATCTAAATCATGCCAAAAAATAAAAATAAATAAAACTTACATGATGTTGATGATGATGATAATGTTTGGGCAAATAATTTACTTGGTGGTATTATTGTCGATGTTGTAGCCGTTGTTGTATAATTACGATGATTTTTTATAGAATTATTTGTCAATAATGGTAGTACCTGTTGTTGATGATTGAATGCACCGAATTTTCCATATAAATCTTTTTGTTGTTGTTGTTGCTGCTGTCTTGCACGATAATTTACATCGATTAGATATTGTGGTTCTTCATATTGATGAGATAATAATTGTGAATCTTCATATAATGCTGATGATGAACCATTTTTTGTATTCAATCGTTGATCCAATTGTTGTACATATAATTGTTGTTGTTGTATTGAAGAATTGATAAATGAACTATTATGATGTTGATGATCAAACATTGGTATTTTTGGCTGTGTATTTCCATAGAAACGTTTTGTTCGCTCCAATGTACCAGATGATGGCGAATATAAATTTAGGCCGTCATAACCATTATTATGACCCAAAATGAATTGTTGTTGTTGAGGATGTTGATGATGGGATTGTTGTAAATGTTTTAAATTAGAAATCTCTAAATCATTTGATAAATTATCTTGATCTGTTGAATGATCTTTACTACGTGAACGTCTTAATCTTGTACCGATACCTTGAAATGGAACTAAACCAACGCTACCAATGTTTAGATCTTTTTTACCCAATGTTGATCGATTATTTTTATCCATCATTAATGTCGATTAAACAAAAAAATATATATTTGTAAGTCAATTAATCGAAACAATTTATCGATCCAGAATCGTTTTTGCTGATGATGTCGATGTTTGTGTGTGTGTATAGTGACGCTTAATTATTCATTTGATTTTGAAAAAATAGAAATATCGACGGCGTGTCAAGGCATAATCGATGAGAAAGAAAGTGTACGGAAAATTCCTCCTTTTTTCAGCTGAAATCTGTGTGATGTTATAAATGGAACAAAGAAGAAAAAAAATGGATATGTTGATAAAATTAAATATACCATTCATAATATCAAATAGAAAAAGAAACAAAGCAAATGGTGAAAAAAATTATGGAAATTATGTGACATATTTATCCCATTATACTATTTTACTCGGGTAAAGTTCTCGATTATTCTCTTATTACGGATGGATACTATTTTCTTTTCATTTTTTTTGTATGCATAAATTTCAAAAAAGAGAACTCTGACACATTCCATTCCAAATAAAAATGTTTGCCTTCTGTATTTTTTACAAAAAAAATTATCATACATAAATACCATTCATTCTTTATTATTTTTGTTCTTGCACAAAGATCACATATAATAAATGAGATAATTATATTCATAAAGGTCTTGCTTTCTCCACTGTTTTCTTGGTTGTTATGTAATAACAATAATAAGATTCAAATAACTTATAAATGAAATGGGATAACCAACAAGCGAATGAACAAAAAATATATGAATAAAGAATATGGAAAATTCTAGAATCGATGACAATGATATCATATATATGCAAACACACACTCGGCACAATGTGATTTAGTGGATTTGAAAAAAATAAAATTAAAATTCCAATGCACACTTATACCGAAATCAAAAAAAAAAAATCAATGAATTATGATTGTCAGCAAATAGAAAATGGACACAGATTTTGCACTACCACTTTTTACAATATCCTATGTATTTATTAAAAATATGATCTCTTCAAAGACAATTGAAGTTTCAAGATCATAATTTTCTTTTCTTTTCCATCCAAAAAACAAGAAGTGTGTGTGTGTTTGTCACGCTATTTACATTGAATTTCAACAAAAAAAATCTGAAATATATCTCTAAGGATAAAAATAAACGGTAAACACAATTTGAAAATGAAAATCGAAACCCGGTACCAACGAAAATAGCCAATAAGATCATCTTAGCACAAACACACACACACACATTTCTTTTTGTTCACGATCGATTTCGATTTCAAATTCAAGCCAAATTTATTCGTATTCGATTGGTTATATAAAGAATTGAAGAAAAAAGTAAAAAAGAAAGGGAAGAAAAAAAACACCAACTATTAAATCAATCCTAGTGTAATGTAAGTGTACAATGTGTTGCCACACGCACAAGTGTCCTATCTATATCTGTGTCTTTGTTTGTATAGAATTCCTAGGAAATTCTATAAAAAAAAGAAAAAAAAAGAAATTCTTCGTCGCCTAGATCCCTTATTTGATATCTCTATTGGTGACATAAATAATTTATGATATGAATTAAAAAATACGGTATAGACAGGAAATAAAATTAGAAATATGATGAAATAAAAAATTATGATTCTGTGGGATCTGGTGTGTGTGTGTGTGTCATGTGTGTTAAAAAAGAAATGGATAAAAATATTAAGAATTCACAGGTCAGTATAACGAGTGTGTGTGTGTGTATTATGCTGGTAAGAAATGGCAATTTTTATTTTTATTTTTTTCAAAAAGAAAAAAACAAAAATTCATGACAACGAATACATTTGTGACGTGAATGCTTTAAGAAAAAAGAAGATAATAAATTTTTTCCGTTATTTTCAACCAAGAGGAGAAAGTGGATGAACGAAAAACAGAATTGTATAAGTGAATGAGAAAGAAAAAAGAGAATCCGGTTTTTGATCTTTAATTCAATTAAATTAAAGTAGAAAAAAAATAGAAACCAGAACCAAATATATTGACCACTCTGTTTTTTTTTCTTTTTTTGGTTTTGTTTCGATGTGATGATAATGACCCAGTATACAGTTTGAGTAGAGAAAAAGAAAGTGTGGGAGAGATCAAAAAAAAATCCAATGGGAACTGGAAAAGATCAACCTTATGTGTAGTAGAAAAAAAATGA
Source organism: Dermatophagoides pteronyssinus (assembly GCF_027571235.1). Taxonomy (NCBI): domain Eukaryota; kingdom Metazoa; phylum Arthropoda; class Arachnida; order Sarcoptiformes; family Pyroglyphidae; genus Dermatophagoides; species Dermatophagoides pteronyssinus. Next base: position 342,426 of record NW_027461547.1, on the reverse strand, counting down.
AAATAACACGCACGCAAAACATTCACATTAATTGAAATTCTAATTTTTTGTTTATTTATTCCTCAGTTGTTTTGTTCGGTGTCCGGTTTATTTTAGATATATCTGCTCTCAAATAATCTGATGATGTAATTTGTTTGCTTGTTTTCACATATAAATAATCATTTCATTTTATCCATCATGATGATAATGATCATAGTAAGGTCAGTGAAATGAATAGAAATATAACAATATACAAATGATCCAAAGAAAGTTTCATTTTTTTGGTGTCGATTCAATTATATAGTGTTTTGATGATTTTTGAATGAATGAATAACAAATTGATGACAAAAATCAACAACCATAATGTTTTTTTGGGCTTTGTTCAGTATTATCATCATCATCATCATTATGTGAGGTGACATATTGCATTTTAGTTTGAGCATTAATTCTGTGAAATTCTTTTACTATGTGTGTATGTGTTTGTTGTGTGAAACATCATCTGTTTCACAAAGTTAATGAAACAATCATTATTCAGAAAACATACAAAATGTTGACATCGAATCGTATCATTATAGTGTAGAGACAAAGACTCGACTGAGCTTTATTGACAACGAATTAGTTTATATATAGTCACAGAAATAACAATTTAGTTGAACATGACAAATGCTAATTCAAGTTCACTACATGCCTCACCACCAGATTTGAGGACGCCCGCAATTACGTGGCCAATATTCACGTGTAGATTCGGTGGTAATAACGGCTGTTTTTGAACGTCGAATATGAACCGTATCCAATCCGGTAGACATCTCCAATTTGAAACATCATTTTGACGTTCGATAACACGAAATGGACCATTATAGCGAATTTGCAAGAGACGGTTGTTTTGATTTAATACGTACACATATGAACAGGTCAACAAAGCATATGGAATGGTACATTTGGTTAGCTGAATTGCACGTGTCGGTATGGCTTGGAGATAATTGAAAGCACGGATTAGTTGATTGACGTTTTTAGCCGGGTCGTTAGCCAGCGGAATAACAGTTGCCAAGTCACCCGGACAAATAAGATTTTGACCAAAAAGTATTTGAGCAGAGCTGAAACCAAGATCATTGACTTGAGGATAATATGATGTTGTTGCTATATGGTGAGCTCCGAGATACTTGATTAGTTGAGAGATGCGAGATTCAATTTGTCGTCCTCTATCAGTGGTAGTAAACTTGGGAACAGCAGTATGAAATCCATTGAAGCAACGTACCACTAACAGTTGAGGCATCAATACAATCGACCGGATACACTTCTGGCCAACGTGAGAAACTATCGACCATTGTAACAATATGCTTCATCCCCACCGAGATAGGAAGCGGGCCGATAATATCCATGTTGATATGCATGAATTTGTTTGATTGATAAACAAGAATTTTGAGTACCTGTTGATAAAAATGTTAATGGTTTATGGTTGGTAAAGATAATAAAATCGCGAACAGCGAGCATATAATCGAAATATTTTACAGCTGAATAAGCTGCGAACGATATTGGCGAACAAAATTCTAAAATTAACGGCCAGTGTTGGAGGACCACTCCAATAACCATTTTAGAAGCATCCACAGCAAATGATAATTTGGTGAGTGGATCAGAAAAAGTAAGTTGTTGTAAGGCAGATTTAGCCGATACAAACGTTTGAATGTGATCATCATGCCAATAAGAATATGTCACGGATCAACATTAAACGCAAAGGAGCCAAAAATGCGACAGCATTTGATATCGTTTGACGATAGAAATTGATGAGACCTAGAAAACGGCGTAATTCGGTCGTTGTTTTGGCTCTTTGAGATCGAATGACCAAGAAACATGAACTTGTCGATGGCATGTAGCGGTGAAGACCAATCTAATTTAGATGGTCGAATGATGACAAATTCCAATAGCTTAGCAAATTCTTACTTAACTTTGGTCAATGTATCAATATGCACCTGAAGAAACTTTTGAACGACCGAAAGGCCGGATGTTTCGATAACATGCCGAGACAAATGTTTGATTGGTTTCGAATCTCGAGCCAAGGCAAGAACGTTGTTATTAACGTCGGAGGTCATGATGCAGAATGCAGCGATTTCACGAGAAGAATCGAAAATTTTTCTGTTTTTCGGATGCATGCTTAAATCAAAATGTGCAAGGAAGTCGAGAGCGAGATAAGGCTGCGGAAGATCAGCAACGAGAAATTGCCAATTGTATTGTTTCTGAAGTCCAATGTCAATACACATAGTATGAAAACCATAAGTAGCGACACACGAACCATTGGCAGTGGTAACTGTCAAAGAAGTGCGTACAGGATTATGTACACAAGAAACAGGGATAGTAGAAATTTCAGCACCAATATCAATTTGAAACAATAAGCCAGTGAGGGCGCACTTAATCATAAAACGGCATGGTTTGGACTAAGCACGTTAACACAAGCGATTGTTGAAGTAGATGATGGTTGAGGTGGCGTGTTTTTCACCGATGGCGCTTCATCATTCGTAGATTTTGAACTTGAGTTGGATTGCGAAGCAGGAGAAGAGAAAGAGCATGATTGTGAGCATTTTATTGCCCCATCACCAAATCGTCAATAGACGATAGATATCATATATGATAATAGCGAATCTTAACTACTCGATTTTGCTTAATGAAGGCGGCAATCTTGGTAGACGATTTTGGTGTACCTTCACAGCAATCCAAGGTTTGAGCCAATGTCACCAATGAGGAAGAATACAAGTTCAAACGAATGAGATTTTGTTTTTCTTGAGGCAGGCGGAAGAACCAAGCTAACTTGATTACTGCGTCCATCGTAAATTCAGAAAATTCAGCTTGAATTGTACGTAAACTAGCTGATGGTGGTTGCGATGGTGGACGGGATAAACCCGAAGTTGATTGTTGAAAATCAGCCATCGAAGTTGAATTTACGAGAAGAGAAAAAGAAAAACAAGGAGAAAGCACAAAAAAAAAAACTATCAGAAGTTGGTGTAGAGAACGGGTCACCAATGTAGTGACAAAGACTCGACTGAGCTTTATTGACAACGAATTAGTTTATATATAGTCACAGAAATAACAATTTAGTTGAACATGACAAATGCTAATTCAAGTTCACTACAATAGAATATTTTATAACATCGTGGTTAATATTTATAAACGACCAAAATAACAGTCAGGTATACTAAGCTGCAAAAAAAAGTAATTTAAAAAAATAGGTTTTTTTTCACATCAAGAAATAATAAGGAATGTAAATTAACAGCCGGTAAGATTAAAACAACAACAACAAGATTCATTTATTCAGTCAGTTTTGCATTTCCAAGTATTATCCAAAAGTCAAAAGTTTTCATTTATTCAATTCAAATGAGAAAATATTTTCCAATGAAAAACGTTTTTCGTTATTTTTTCGGTTCGTTTAAGTTTGTTTATCAACACACACGGCGTATATGTGCATGGATAAAATTACAAATTAATAATTCATCAAGTCAACAACAACATGGTCTATATGTTTCATTGCTTTCTGCTTTCAAAATAAAAATCCAAAAGAAAACGAACAAAACAAAAGAATAGAAAATAATCAATCTTTTGCTTATTTTTGTTTCTAAGAAAATGAAAGTCTTAACATTAAAACAAATCAGACAAAAAAAATCCGTATACTTTTCATTTGTATTTCTACATAAATTTTTCCGTTGAATAAATGTACGAGTGTGTAAACATCGTTGTTTTCAATGATATTATCTTTACATGAAACAAGAATGAATTTTTTCATTTTGAATGAAATTTTTTTCCAAAAGTCAAGATTCATGTTTTTTTTCTTTACATCTCATCTTCTTCGTCATCATCTAAAGAATTTCGGAATCTAAATAAACCAGTGGAAAAAAGAAACTTATTTAATCCTTGATTTAAGTGGAAATTTGTAAAATTACTGTTTTTTCAGAGATAAATCATCTATATGAATATCCATATTCTTTTTGCAAGAAACAAAACCCATAAGAAACCAATATAGATAATAATAATAAAAATAAAATGAATGAATACAAAAAATAAAGAATTTGAAAACTTAAATCCGAGTAAAAGATGTTATCGTTTCGAAATGGTCATTTGGTCATGAACAGCATCATTTTTTTTGGCTGAACGATTTCAATTTTATTATCATCATTTTTTTCTATGCTGAACCACCAAAAAAAACGATAATCTAACCAGAAAAAAGTTTGAACGTTGTTATTTACAGTTTAAAATAACAATATTGAGATCTAGATTTTAATATTATGATGATTCAAAAAAAAACAAAATATACACAAAAAATATCATATTCTAAGAAAAAAGGTTCAGATTTCAATCTAACCTATAGAGAGGAAAAAAATCAGAATAACAAATAGAAATATAGGAAAAGATGAAAAAAAGAAACATGTTATTGTAAAAGAAACCAAAATTGCTTTCCATTTTGTTTTTTCGCCTAGATGGAAAATGAAAATAAAACGCAAACAACATCATATTTGTGAAAAATGGAAAACAAAAACAATTGATATTCCAAAGACCAGCAAAAAAATATCAATATCATGGGTGGCAGATGACCAGTTTTGCGATGCGGATCAACTATTCTCAAACTGTATTTATTTGTTTGTTTCATTCAAATTTGTCTATAGATTATCATTTCACCGAGAAAAAAAAAGAACTTCTTTTTCATTTGTGTGTAATAGAAAAATAAAAAATTCAAGCTGTTACATTTTTTCTTCATCCTGAGCATAATTATTAAATTAGTGTGTGAGGGGATTGAAAATGCAACGAGTTGAAAAAAAAAGATATTTCGCTACACACTTGATTTAGTTTTCTACGACTAAAAAAGAAAATTTGGACTAATTTTTTCCTCACTTAAGCAAAACACATTGAAAAAAAAGAGAATCGCCTTAATTAGCGAATTGGGTTTAAAAAAAAATTCACTTTTTTACGAAAGTGAAAAAATTTCCTAATCAAATCAACTTAATGGATGAAAGTTTGTGTGCCAGTTGAAAAAAAGAACATCAAAATTTTGAAGTACATAGAATCCATAATAATAATAATGATATCGACCGATGAAATAAAGAATCATTCGGGGTTTCGTTTCGGGAAGAAGCAAAAAAAACCGAATCCTATTTGTGTATATTCACTTAACATTGTAAACGAGAAGAGAGGAAAAATACGGGATTTTTTTTTGTCTATGATTTACTTTTGGACCAATAAATTAGATTTTTCTTTGCCCATACACCATCATCATCATCAACATAAAACAAATGAAACGAACAATTTTCTTATTGGTTTTGGTTACCAATTTTTTTTTCATTCTCTCACTATGATTCTCAATCTTTTTTTCTTCTTCTTCGATTATTATCATTATTATTATTATTATTATTCGTGTGTGGTATATATTTTCAGAAAGGAAAATTGGCTCAAATTATTGGATCATTCATTTTACTCATTCACTCATTTCGCTTTCACTTACTCACTCACTCAATCATAAAATTTTTTTTCTTTTTCTTTTCTTTTTTTTGGTAATATATTTCATTTCAAGATCCTAATTGAGGGTTCATTGAATCAAAGACGAAAAGAATACGAATAAAGAATTAGAGAAAAGAATATAACTAAAAATGGGCGTTGTATTTTGTCATCATCATCATCATAATCATAATAACAGAAATCTTTGTTTTTTTTAATATTAATATTTTCGTTTTATATGGGTTGCGTAATCTTATTATCATGATTATTATTATTATCGTCATCGTTATGACAGCCAAAATAGCCGACCAACTACACTATACTTTATTCAAGCAATCAGCCAAGCAAAAACAACAACATAAAAAGAGAGACATAAAAATTAAATCAAATATACGATTATGGATATATGAAAATTTACCAGTGAAGAAAAAAAAGTGTATAATTTAAATTATTATGATCACTGTCAACAAATAAAATTTATGTGTATGCATAACGGTATCACATATCATGGAGAAAAAAACCAAGATTGAAGATACAAAAATCAAAGAATAAAATTCTGTTCTATTCTATAGAATTATGATCATAAAATTCTACTAATACAGTGAAAAAGAAATGTACAATCAATTTTGTTGTTTTTGTTTCTTTAGTCTAGTTTGTCAAATTTGTTAAATAATAATCAAATAACCGAATAAAGAATGTGAAAAGATTTATTTATCTTGATTTGCTAAAACTAAAGAAAAAAGATGTTCAAAATCAAATAATGAAAAATTGAAGTTTACAATTGATAATGATAACTGGAATATGATGCGAATACGTATGTGATGAAAAATTGAATGATGTGCAAAAAAAAATGATGATGATTTTCATTGACGCTTCGGGAAAAAATGTGATTTGTTTTCGGTGTGTGTGTGTCGTATGGAATTTTAAAAACTTGGAAAAGATCTTTGGAAAAAACTTGAACATAAACAAAAACCTAGAGACACACCAACATTAATATTGTCCAGCATTATTGGATGAAATAGTTTTAGTTTTTTTTTCATCATCATCATTGATATTGATGAAAAAATCTCATTAAAAATGATCAGTAACAACCAATAAAAGTTTATAGAAAGAAATAAATAGCCAATGATGATGCAACTAACTAAACAAACAAAAAAATCAACAACGAAAAATTTTTCATTCTCCACAATACGGAATAGTTCGTGTGTGTGTGTGTATTTGTTGAGATAAACAAACAACAGAAGAACTTGAAGAAAAATCAAGCAAGCAAAAAACGAAAAGTTAATAAAAGTTTCTATCGTTCTCACTTATTCTCGCTATTTTTTGTTTTGTTTTTATTTTTGTTGTTGAAAATCAAATCATCAAAGAATCATAATAAAGACCATTGATGATGATGATGATGATCATAGAGAAATAAATGTAAAAGAAATAAGAAAGTTAAAGTGAATCTAATTAGAAATTAATTCAATTCGAACGACCAAATGTTAATGATGTTTGTATGTATGTATGAATGTCTGTGTGTGAATCGACATGAATTTCTTAGTACAAAAATGGGAAAAAAATAGAGTGAAATCCCAAAAGATTTTTTTGTTTTTCGTCTTATAAAATATATAGAGAGATGGAATCATCATTTTTATCAAATTTATTTATACAAAAGTTGAAACAAAGTAAAAAACAGAATACTACTGTAGCTCAAATTACCGCATCATTCACCAAAGAAAAAAAACCGTTTACAATTGAAATAATCAAAAAAAAAGTTAAACAGAGAAGTGGATGCAAAAACAAAAATGTGACAAACAATCAAAGTGAAGAAAAAAGTTTTGCATAAATATCATCATCATTATCAAAAAACTTGTCGATCGACAAATGAGAAAAACATAATAAAAATCTATCATTTAAAGTATTCTCCAATGATTTCAATGATGATGATCATCAATGAAATTATTCAAATTGTTTTATTATCATTTGAATAATTACAAAAACAACAACAACAATAATCGTCATCATTAACATTAGACAACGAGAAAAAAAGTTTCAGACATGCGATGTATGTACGGATGTAAATCGGTTGCGAAAAAAAACAAGTAAAACAAAACGGAAACGTATGAAATTTTTCATTAATTTCCATGATATTTAGTCGAATAATGATAATATGGGCTTTATTATTATCCAGAAATGTGTTTGCGTAAATCCTACTTTTATTCAGCAAGACAATATTTGTTCGGTCTGTTTTGTTGTGGATTTAAATCATAATTTACAATATAAAATGGCTTTAGAAAGAAAAAAATTCTGGCGATGATAAAATGATAAAAGATGGCATTCACCATACATGTCCATCACATTACAGTAGCCATTAAATTTTTTTTTCATTTTGTTAAATGAATGAAATTAAATTTGCTTTTTTTGAAATAAAATTTTTTAAAAAATATTATATTTTTGTTCTGGGATAACTTTTGGTTGCAAAATGTATAAAATGAAACGTGAAAATTGTTTTAGTCAAGAAAATGGATGGAAATTGAAAGAAAAAAATTAATTTAACCAAACGTAATGTAATGTCATGATTAGTTATCATCACGAACAACAAAAATGGTTTCAAAACAAGAAGAAAAAAAACGCCTACACCAACATAGACAACATCAATGTGTGGTATTATTTCGTATTCCAAATGAATTTTCTTCTTTTTTTTTCACGGGTTTCTTGGATACAACGGTGAAAAAAATTCACAAATTTTGTCATTTCAAAAAGTGAAACATCAAGGAAAAAGTAGAAATTTTATATGCGAAAAAATTTGTGTGTGTAGAAATCCAATATTCAAGAAGATATGTTTTTTCCTTGTTTGAATGAAAATTATGTGAAAAGAATTTGTCTTTTGGGTGAAGGTTTTTTTTTGGTTGGTATTCAAAGAAAGTTTCATTATCTGTTTTCATTTTACAATTATTATTATTCATAGAACATTCTTTCTCGTATCCAAAGATTATGTTATTTTTTCGGCTCAGTTTTTGGTTTGTTTTCATTTTACTCAATTCCGTTTCGTTCTGTGAAATGAGAATACTATTTCGACTGTAGAAGTCGTGGTAGTCTGCAAATAGACAATTTTCACATTTTTTTCCTTCTTGCATAATGAAAATATTGTCATTTTTAATCTAATAATAATGATAAGGAAAATGTTTCAAAATGAGAAAAAAATATTAATTTTCAAAAATTCTAAATGTTGAAAAATGTCATTGAATGCGAAACGGAAGAAAGAAAGAAAGAAATTCTGTTTAAAATTGAAAAAATATTTTGCTTTATCATTCGGAATGTGGAATGAAACCGAAATGATGATAATCGTTTGAGGAAGAATCAATATGGCCGATATGCAATGTTGATGTTTGATGATGATGATGATGATGTTTATTATTTAATCATCAGCCAATAACAACAAAAAAAACCATTGCCAACTATACAAACACGATTGATTAATGATTTTCATTTCCTTTCATGAACATTCAGAAATAAAACTGAATATAAAAATTGATGATAACCAGAATTCTACCATTTTTTTTTGTTATTTGAAAATTCTAAACTTTCAAATGAGAAAATGAGAACCAATATATTAAATACTGAATTGATGTGTGTCTTTTTAATGTATAGAAAATTAAAAGTTTAGATATCATTTCAACAAATGAAATGAAATGAAGAAAAACAGAAATGTTTTATATATTTGGAATTAAATAAAGAAGAAGAAGAAAAAAAGTTTCAATTGTCAATTAATAATACTATTGTTGAACAAACTATTTGGACACACACACACACATCATTTTCTATTTAGTCCGGAAATCATCTGGAGAATTGAAATTCATGGATTTTTGTTTTTTTTTCTTCTTTTTTCGAGTTTGTGTTTGGCTCGTTCATAAAAATAGAATAGGAATTCCATTCATTAAATAAAATAAAATGAGAGAGTGAAAAAAATTTTGGAATGTCCAAATGATCCACCAGAAAAAAAGATTTGGATTCAATTTTTGTTTTGTTTTTTTGCACTCTTCAATGGAATATTTGCACTAAAAACAAATCTCTTTTTCCATCATTGATTTTGAATGCAAAAAAAACGGAACAATCGAATGTATAGAGAATTTATGTGACAAAAAGTAGGAATTTATTTATTTATTTTTGTTTTGTTTTGTTTTTGAAATTTTCTTTTCATATTCTTTCTTTCACTATTTGTATTTATTATAATCCATATTAATTTAGGCATCATTAGGTATCAGTAGTGAGCAGTAAACGGTGAAAAACATTTTTTCAATGTACAACCAAAATCTGATGCAAGATCTTTTTTTCAAATTTATTCCGATTCCATTCTCATAGGATGTCATTAAAAACAAAAAACAAAAAAGTTTCTTCCCAAAAAAACAAAACAAAACCAAATGAATTGTTAATATAGAAATGACAAAAATCTTTCAATAATAATGAAATGTAGAAAACGGTTTTCCAATTTTGAAAATGTTTTGAGACAATCATATCTTATGTTCAATGCCTGTGTGTTTGTATTGATGCAATAGTCAAATTATCCGACTTACTTTATTTACTGAATTTGAATCGAATTTTTTGAAAAAAATAAGTAAACAACGACAAAGTTTTTTTTCAAAAAAAAATCAGAAAAAATAGTCATAAATTCAAATTGATGAATGTCGGATTTTTCTTTTTCTAAAACAAAATACAGAATAAACAAACAAATAAATAATATGAAATAGCTGGCGGAAAAGAACAAATGAATAGAAATGAATGATGCAAAAACTGTTCTGTTTATCTTTATATCTTTTTGTTATATTACTCACGGGAATAATAACCTGTATATATTTTTATTATTTGCCATCATTTTCTCTGAATCCTTTGATTTTTATAAAATTTTTCACTTTATTTATATTGTCACCTGTATGTGTTTGTTTGTCAATAGAGATCAGTGAAAAAAAACAGATGAATATCTGAATAGCCATTTTGTTTGTTTTTTACATTTTAAAAGAATACATTTATCATCATCAAATTGATGATGATATGAGTTTTGATTGGGAATAAATATTGCTTCAAGCCTTTTTTTCTTTCAGGAAATGGAAAAAATGTGAATCTGATCATTTGTGATTGGAACAGCGAAAAAAATTCATGTCAAGTTCAGTTCAAAGGTTTTGAACTTTTTTTGCTAAGAAAAAATGTAAATGTTTTTTGTCTTTTTTCCCTTTATCAAAGGTTAAAGAAGAATAAATGAAAAGGAAATTCAAATCGTGTACAACTGATTCAATATATACTACAATGGTTCCAATTACAATTACTTTAAACAAAATGAATTCACAGGAGAATATTTTTCATCAATAACAACAACTTTATACATAACCCGAACAAAACAATGATATGAGTCTGAAAAAATTGAATTTTAAAATTTTTTTCCTATTCTATATTCCGTTTTGTAATGCAATTTTTTCCTCTCTCTTTTTTACTATACATTTTTTCCCATTTACAGCATCCTGATTGAAGATTCTTATGATGATGTAGACGATGATTATCATCAACAACATCATGGGCGGAAATCGATCTTGTGAGTGAACTTTTTTTATTGTTGTTGGTCTTGGTAGACATTTGAAATATACGAATGTTAATTTACATAAGTTACTAATTTACAAACAACATGTATGGCCTTGTAAGTTTTACTATAGTGTTTTTCACTATTTCACAACAGAATCGACCAGGATGCTTGTAGAGAATTTCATTTGTTATCAAAATTTTTTATTTTTATTATTATTTTATTCTATGAAAGACTATAGTAAAACGGAGGCAAAAAAAACATGTTTATGTAAATCAAAACATTTGATTTTTTTTAGGTTGTTGTTCTCGTGAATATTTTGTAAAATTATTTTCCGTTATTGTTGTTGTTCATTCTCAATTCTGTTGAACTAAAGACATTGTTGTTTGCACTGTTAACAATAAATTTGGAGAAAAATTCCGGAAATTGAAAAAGAATTGGAAAAAATTTCGAGGAAAATAACGATTCGAAATCGAGGAATCGTATGAATTTTTGATTTTTCATTATTATCATTATCATCATCATCATCAAAGATGCTGAAAAAACCAAGTGGAATGTTGCATTTAACTTCCGAAAACAATATGTGATATGCATGCATGCTTCCTAGATGTATTGACGACAATATTGAAAATTCCATCAATGATGATGACAAAATGGGCCATGCTATTAAAAACGAAAAACTTGACTAAACTCTTGGCCTCTTCTTTCTCTTTTTTTTCCAGTTATTTTATTTTCTACATTAAAAATTTTTTTCATTTCATTTTTATCGAACCAATGAAAACCTATTTTTTACTTGGAGACAATTTTTTTTCTCTCATTCAATTTCTCAATTTCCCTTTCGACATTTTTTCTCGGGCAGAATAACAACAGCACAGAATTTTTTTTCTTGTGACAAATGTGATAAACATATAGAGTGAATGAGAATGAAAAAAAAGAATCGAATAATGATGATTATGGAATTTATATGTTCTGTGTGTGTGTGTGTGTTTTTCGAAAAAAATCCACTTATGAATGACAAATAAATGACAAAACTATGAAAAGAAATTTTCCAAAAAAAAAAGGAAAGAATAATGAAGATGTACTAGGAAACTAAAGATAGAAAAAAAAGAAAACGATAAATAATGAGCGAGAAAAAAATGGATTCCAAGAAAAACAACAACCGTAAACCAACCAAAAAAAACCGAATGAAAAAATAAAAATAATCATCAATGAAAACAACAACAAATCGACCGAACCAGGAAAAATTTTTTTTTCTTCAAAATTTTAGCTATTTCGTTCAATCGTTTTTAATCACAACAACTTTTTGTTTATAAATTAATATTTTTTTGTATGTTCATAAGTCCATATGTGATCCTGATGATTTGACAACTTTGGCATCCAAAATTCAATGTTGGCTTACATCCTATTTATTCAAATTTTCTTTTCACTCTCGCTTCCATAAATATTATCAAACAGTATGGTTGGGATAAAAATGGCCATTATTCGCTGTTCATAATGAGAATTATTATCATTATTTTGTTTTTCTTTGAAATTTTGTTTGTTTTTTGTTTTTGTTTCGTTTCATAATAATGCAATTTGAGCCTTATGGTAGTGTTTGTAATGATGATGCAATAATGAAACAAAATAAAATAAAACTTTTTTTTCAGTTTTGTTGTTGTTGTTTTTGAATAAACAAATACCAACAAAAAAAATGAACAACATTTCAACAACAACAAAACAAACAAAAACAATGATGATGATGACGAAGATACCAATAAAAGTTGGAACTAGAAGAAAAATTTTTTAGAGTTTTTTTTTTGTTTTGTTTTGTTCCAGAAAAAAATGAACATTATCATTATGTGGGTTCCACATACGCACACAGTGGATCTTTTTTTAATTATTATGTACATTGAGTTTGTTGATTGATGCCCATTATCAACAACAACAACAAAAATGGAACCAAATACGGCTGTGGAATGAAAAAAAACGAAGAATTTTATTTTTCATTTTTTTGTTGTTGTTGTTGAATAATGTGAACATTATATAAGAATGGAATCACATTATATTTATTTGGGTGAATAAAGTAATTAAAGTGTTGAATTTCTTTTTCGTTTTTGGTATTTATCTTTTTTCTGTTCATATATTGTATATTGCAGAAATAAATATTAACCTCAGATCCATTATTTTTTTCGATGATTATATGACATAATCATTATTGTCATTAATGTGAATAAAACAACCCAAAAATATTTTTATTCACTATCACCAAACATATATAATGAATGGCAATTCTAATAATGATAAGTGTGTGTATGATCGAAAATATTTTTCAGTCTATTTACATATACCATTGGTATTTGTATATTTTTTTTGAAATCAGTGACAAATTCGGAGTGTTTCGAAATCAGTAACAATGGAAAGTATTATCATTAAATAATGAAAATCAAGATTTTTATTTTTTTCGTTGTTACTTTAAAAATAATTCAATTATCATTGTGTTGAAAATGAAATCAAACAAAAAAAACAGGTAAAATGAAAGTAGATTTTATCCGAAAACATCAATTGAATTTATTCACTGAACTGATATGATGAGTAGAAGATGGAAAAAAATCAATCCATTGAAGCGAATAAAAAAGAAAAAACTTTCATCATAAAATCAAACAGATATGGAGAGAAAAAAAGATACAAAACGAAAGAATGAATTTATTCTCGTATAAATATTCTTGATGATGTATAACGAAATAAAATAATGATAAGAATTCATTTTGTTTCTGTCGTCATATATGTAGAATTTTGAATTTGTAAGAATAAGCCAAAGAAAAAGGAATCGATAATTGTTATTCATTTTAATTGAACTTTTTCTTTCCTCAATTCATTGTTATTGTTTTCTTTGAATAAATTTTTCAGTTCTGATATTCATGATTGACTTGCGAACAGGAATTTATCTTGTTTGGGTTTGATGGTAAACAAGGGAAGAATAATATTAGAAAAAAATAGATCATTCATCCGAAATAAATAAACAAAACAATCAATTATAATTATAATAATAATGATGATGATCAATAAATGTGAACGAGATTGTAACAATCAAAACCATAAAGAATCTGAAAGAAAAATCGATATATTCATTATACAGAATGCTTTCATATCATCATCATCATAAGTTTGCGTTCTATTCTCTTTACTCAAATCCATCATATCAATAAGAATTTTAATGGAAGCAGAAAATCGAAAAACAAAGCAAAACAAAACAAATATTTTATCCAAGAATCAAGAATAAAATTTTAAATATGAATATTGTTCATTCATTTTATTTTTTTTTTTTTGCTGAAAAATTAGACCGAAATAAGCAAAACAAGAATTTCCATCATCATCATCATCATCATAATCATTGTGAATGCAGCGCACACAAACAAACAAAAACGATTAAATGTTTTTAGTAATATTTCCTATTCATATTGTTTTGTTTGTATCAATTCAAATGGAAACAACAATAAAAGCAACAACAACAACAACAAAAAAGAAAAAAAATAAACAAACGAACCAGAAAAAAATGAAAGATTATATAATTACCGTTATATGAATTATTTCTGAGAGAGAAATAGTGAAAAAAAATTATTCCCAAGAAAACACACAAAAAAATAATAACGAAAATTCTCATTTATTTCAAAACAAACCAAAAAAGAAACGAAAAAACCTTATACATTAACAGTTAATGTAATGACATTTTATTCATCATCATTCTCGAAAAAAACGAACGAATAAACAATAGACAAATCTTCTCTACGGCAGGCACAGAAAAAAAACATCATCATCATAAGAATCACAGAATTCAATGTAATATGATGCAATTGAAATTGTATTGAAGTATGAAAATAGACAGACAAATGAAAACAAAAACGAAACGATGATGATGGTCTGAAAAAATGGCAAATAAAACTAATTAATAATAAATATATGAAAAAAATGGTGAAAGTTGAGCAACAGCAACAGTAAAGAATAAAAGAACCCAAAAGAATAAACAAGCAAATTCGCACGGATGGCCAGAAGAAGATGTGTAGAGATAGTTTATTTTCATGTGTTTGTTTGTTTTTGTTTTGTTTTGGATATAAAAAAAAATATTATTATTACGCTATATATTTGGGTGAAAAATGTGATGAAATGATAATAGAGAGAAAGAGAAATGGAAAAATAATTGTCAAATACAATGAGTAAAAGAAAGATACATGAGAATAATTGCTTTGCTTATTTTCTATTATATATTTATAATGTCTGGTGTTTTGGTTTTTTTGATTCTTTAAATCTATTATTATTATTACTATTGACTGTGTTATCGCAACGAAACAGAATTTTTTTCTGTTGAAAAAAAATCCAGTAGTCTTTATTGATGTAGATGATGCGAATGGTCAAGCATTCAAGCATCAAAATGTTGTTGATGAAATCATTGTATGTTCTAAATAAAGGTAAATATTTGTTTTCTCAATTCATTTCAAAACCAAAATGGTGATGAATAGAAAGAAATTCACAATTTTAATTCTAAAATTAAGAAAAAAAATCTGGTCAAATAATGGATAAAAAAATATAAACTTTTCCTTAAATATGTTCAATGTTTTTATTTGTTCAATTATTACATAAACGAAAACATTATTGATGATGATTGAATATCAATTGATTGGATTTAATATCGAACCATGTATAGTGAAATGAATGAATAGTTTATTCCTTTTATATGCGTTTATTCTGCCCGAAGGTTTGTTATAGAATTTTGCCATCATTTTTAAAAATATAACAGTGAATAATAATTTTGTTGAAAAAAAAGAGGAAGCAAATTGATATTCGATTAAAGATTGAGAATAGATCAGCAAATAATTTCTGCGTAGAAAAAAATACGTTAGTTTTATTCATTCATTGATAATATTCAACAAAAATTGACAGAAATGAAAATGAAATGATTGAACAACAATATTTGCTATGGAAACATTATGAAAAAAATGAATTCTGTAGAAAGCTTTTCTATTTGATAAATAAATATGAGAATACAAAAAAGTCTATTCATTATTATTACATAATAAAGATTAAAATTCTTGCTTTTTCTTACTTTTTTTAACATACTAACTGTGTTGTTGTTGTTGTATACGAATGGATTTTCAATAAATTCAAAAAGTCAAAATTGAAAAAAATAACATTCTTACAACTGAAATGATTCTGGTGGTGTGTATTTGTGTGTGGGTGGGTAATAGGAAAGACAAATTTTAAATCCATCAAAAATAGAAAAAATTTAAATGGATTTTTCTCTGTTTTTTTTATTGTGGAAATGGCGGACAAACAAAATGTAGCAAAGAAAAAAGAATCAATCCAAAATTATAACATTATTATTTTATTTCATTCGAAGCAATCCAAACAAACAAAAAAAAATCGAAAAAGAAGAAACAAAAAACTACTGTAGATTTCATTTTGTTTCATTTGGAAACATTTCAATAACTATAGTATTCTTGGAATTAATTCCTAAATTATTTTATTTTTTTCGTTTCGTTTCGTTTCATTTTTTTTGCTTTGTGTTACATAAACCATTTAACAACCAAGTGTTAAACACACACAAACGACACACATATTGAAACATGGAAAAAATTGTCATCATCATCATCATCATCAACAACAACACCGATTTGTTTAATAGAATCTGACATTACGTTAAAAAAAAGAGAGCAAGCAAAAGTGAACCAGAAAAAAAAGAAAAAAAAACGATAACAACCCGATGGCGACTTTAATGATCTTTTAATGACCCCGAACAGACCGACCAAAGATTGTAAAAAAAGTGAAAAAAATAACCGAATGAACAAGCCTAACCATTATCATCATCATCATGGATATGAACGTCAAAAAATCGAAACAAAAAAAAAAGAATTTTTTTTTTATCAATAGTGATTTTTTTTGTTGAACATCTACTTCCGAATACATCAAAATATATTAGGGTTTTTGATAATAATTGACAAAAAAATTTACCATTTAAAAAAATTGTTCAAACATAAAGTTATTTACCGATCAGAATTATTATTATCAATGAATGATGATAATCAACATTTTTATTTTACATTGACAAGCAAACAAACACAGTAAAAAACGATGATTGCATTGAAATCTCATACTAGCCATACACACAATAAATATATGGACCATGGATCAGAAAGACACACAAAAAATTCACTCGTCATCGAAATTTTTTTTAATGTTTGGAAAAAAATCTTGTCGATAGAAATTGTCATCAAATCAACAACAAAAAAAAGAGAAAATTCGATCGATTCAACGATGATGATGATGACACTATTATTACTATTTGTTGTTGTCCAATACAAACTGTTGTTGATGGATGGATGGATCAATCGTTTTGTGGATCGTTCAAGTGTCTCAGTACATGTTCACAGAACCATAAAGCTGTATATAATTTCGATAAATTTGATGAAATTATCACTAAACAACAACACTGGATTGTCGTGAAACTAGAAAAAAAATTTGATCCAAAATAAATAAGTAAAAAAAGAATCTAGAATAGTAAACAGGAAAAAATAAAATAAAATAATCACACAATTCAAAAACAACAATCTGATCTGATCTGATGATCGACGTTTGATCGAATGAAACCAAGAAAAAAAAACATTACTGAAAATGCTGACTATCCTGATATACGAATGATATGGCACCACACACGCATAGATACATTTGTTGGATCCTGGATTCTCAATATAACGGACGGATTTTAAATTTGTAGTAGCGGTTGTATGATGAAAGAAATATAATTGATATATTCAGCAGTGGTAGCAGATTGTTCTGAAATATAGCAAAAAAAAAAAATTATTGTTGGAACTCATATACCACTTGTGTAAGATGTATCCATCGAACCATGTGCACATCGTTTTTTCTTTTCGTCATTTTTTTTCATGAAATTTCTATCAAAGACTTGAAAAAAACAGAACTGTTCAGAATTGTTCAAGTATCTGGTATTAGTTGTTAAGTAAGCTTAGATTTGAATCTTGAAAAGTAACGAAAAATTATTTGCTGAATGAATATGATGATGATGATGAACAGATGGATAAACATGATGGATTTTTTTTGAAATATAAACGATAAACATTATCTACAACGATAGTAATGCATTAGATATCCACAAAATATGAAGCAATCAAAATTGTTTTGTAAACTATATAGAGTTTTTTTTGTTTATTAATTTGATTTAATCTAAGATATTTTCAAAACAAAAAAAACAATACATTAAGAATAGGAAAATTTTCCATCATTTTTTGAGAATAATCATAATTGATTTAAATAAATAAATTAAAGATGTCAAATGACATTTGACACCGGAAACCGGACATTAATTAAGGTTTGTTGAAAATGAAAAAATTTTCATGCTCAAATAAATTGAAAACAAAAATAAAATGATCATTATATCTGGAATATATCATCATTGTCAAATTGTAAAAGAATGATGATCAAAATAATTTGTTATTTTAAATGAGTCATAGTCACGGATTCTATATATGAATATCCAGTTGAAAGAATACAGAAAATCATTCCAAAATTATGACCAATGTCAAAGTTCAACTATCATCATCATCATCATCATCACGGATGGATTGTTGCAACATTTAGCCTTCAAACTTTGACTCATCATCATTATCATCAAAAGCTGACGGCTTATTCTCACTTTCCCTCTTTTTCTTTCTTTTCCTGTCCAAAATGTGAAACAAAAAAGAATGAACAAAACAGATAAACAAACAAACCAAAATAAAAATAGACAAGTAAAAATAACAACAAAAAAAATCAAATGAAAAAAAACCGGAAAAAATATAGCCAATGTTTGAACGCAATTAGGAATTTAGCGACTTATCATTATGAATGCCCACCAAAGATATTACTAGTGCTAAAAAGGCTACAATACACGCGAGCTATGTTTGTGTGTGGTTCAACATCATCTAGGATTTCAATTTCAATGTTAATGGTGGGTGGATTGTTTTTGTTCGGATAATAGTTAAAGATAAATTGAATGAAACGAATGTATGAATGAATGGATGCTAGAACGAAGTGGGGTGAAATATTTTCTTTTTCTTTTTTGTCAACATAGTAAGGGTGGCAGGGTTGATTTGAAAAAAAACCCGATTGAATGAATGCATTGAATTGAATCTGTCTACATCACAGTGTTTGTGAATCAATCGAAACCCGAAAAAAGAGGGATATTTTTTTCATACAATATCCATAGAAAAAAGCTTGATGATGATGATGATTGCCTTGGTTTGGCCTCGTTGATTTTATTTCGGAAACAATATGGTTCAACCATATATACATTATATTGTCATCGATGTTACGACGTGTTTTTGTTTATCCATCATTTAGGGTTCATTTTGTTTGTTTGGAAACAGAGAACAAAACGGAAACGTGTCGGGTATATTTTGTGAATACCGATCCAAAAAAAAGACAAATAGCCTTCAATGATTCAATGTGTTTGAATTTTTGAACCCGAAAGAAGTTCAAAGATCCATATGTTGAACAAACAAACAAAACAAAATAAAAAAACATCAAACAAATTGAACCTTGTATTTACAGTTTTTACCAAAAGATTCTCTCTTTCTTTTTCTCTACTATCCATCTATTTTTATACATTACTATGATAATGATAATGGTCATCCGATTGGTTGAACCTTTAAGTATGACAACGACAACAACAACATGAAATACATGCATATAAATGGAAATGTGTGAACGAAGAAAACGAAGCTTCCTTGTACCTATTTGATCAATGCGAGAAAAAAAATTGTCAGTTAATCCATCAACAACAAATGATGATCGAAAATAAATGGTGAACAAACAAAACACAAAAAATTTGAACTAAGAACGATTTTTGGATTGGTCCATGGTGTGTTTTTGTTTGTTTGTAGAAACTAATAATCGCATATCTGTCATGTTCGATGAACCATGTATGAAAAAGGAAAAAAAATGAACACAATACACCAAACACACATATATCACCTGTGTAGTTGACCATAGTAATCATCGATAGGCACGTAAACAACATCATCGTCGTTCCGGTTTCGGATATCGAACGGGAATGAACAAACATCCCATTTGAATTGAGTTTCAAAATAAA
Source organism: Dermatophagoides pteronyssinus (assembly GCF_027571235.1). Lineage (NCBI taxonomy): Eukaryota > Metazoa > Arthropoda > Arachnida > Sarcoptiformes > Pyroglyphidae > Dermatophagoides > Dermatophagoides pteronyssinus. The sequence goes on along the minus strand of NW_027461547.1, from coordinate 322,306 downwards.
ATTGAGAATCCAAAAAATAAATGTGAGTTCATCGAACGAATTGGCCATTTGGACAAATGCTTGGTAAAGAAAACGAAGAAAAAAATGAATTCTAATGCCAAAGGCATTGAAAAAAAATGAAAAAAAAATTTCGATTAAAAATAATAAACATACGGTATTTATAGATGGAAAACACGACAACGGAAAACGAAACACCCAATTTTGTTTGAATCTATTTCAAAGATAAATTGGCAGCCATCCTCATCATTGGATCGGCCGAAAAGTCAAATTCGGGTAAAAGATGGCGACTAGTAAAAATTCAATACAATTGAACTAAACTCATCTTGACTAAATTGAAATTAGTTATTCTTGTCTCGTTTTATTGACGCCCGCCATCATCATCATCATCGCCATCGCTATCGCCATCGTGATCCAACAATTCAATACTCTTCACTGACTACCCAGTAGCTGACTGACTTGATCTTTTTTTCTCCTCTTCTGTTGAACTCAATGAGATCATGATAATGAGCAATTCAGCTTTGCTTTTTTCCCACTTTCTCTATCTATCTCTTTCTCTTTTTCTATAGGTTTATTTGTTGCCTCAGTAATTTTCTTGTGTTTATTATTCATTTAAATAAAGAATATAGAATAAATGATAATAATAACAACGTTGATGTTACTGTTATTTGTCCAACACACACCACCTACCTACACCCATCACCATCGAACCATTGCATTCACTAATTAATTATCGAACAAACATATAGAAGAAAAAAGAGGAAATCAACGGGCAGAAAATTGTTGTTACAAGAGAATTAGTAGAAATAAACTAAACTAATCATCATCATCAGTAGCTATCACGATAGTGGAGTAAAAATTGCGAAACATATTTTTTGAAGAAAAAAAAACTAATTATTCGATTGCGTGGCGTATACGATGATCAACAACAACAACAACAAAAACTGATCATTTATGATAATGATGAAACAAATTATTGATAATCATATCAATTAATGAAAAATTTGTTGTTTAGAAAATAGAAAAATTTTCTAATGAATGATGTTTGATAATCAGAATCATGCATTGGTTTATGATGATAAAATTTATAAACATAATTCATGATGAAAGTGAACAACTGAAATAATACTGGACAATTCCATTAAAATAATATGAAAATATTTGCTGGTGTGTGTGTGTATCGAATACATAATAATGGATTGCACAATCAGCAAATGTTGTTGGAATACATCAATATTTTTTTTCAATGACAATGATCAGATCAGATCAAGAATCGAATCATCAATCGAATGATTATGATCATCATCATCATCAATCGTTATTATTATTACTATTATTAGTATTTGGTTTTTTTTCTTCTATTTCATAATCAGAATTCTTTTTCTTGCTTTCTGTTGTCAAACATAGTTACTGATATATAAACCATATATACTTTTGACTTTATCAACACAAAACATAAAATAACAGGGAAAAAATCGATTGATTCAATTGATGATTACAATGATGATGATGAAACATCAACAACAACAACAACAGCAAACAAATATAAACAAGCTGGAAAAAAGGAGAATTTGCCCACACAGATCATTGAATTCATTCATCGTGAATGGATTCAATGGAAACAACAACGATGTGAAAAGAAAGATGAAAAAAGAATACGAAAGAAAAAAAAATCGATTAATCGTGAATAAAGAAAAATGATGAGAGTGTCGAGTGATAAGTGAACAGAAAAAAAAACTCAAACTCAAGCCGATACTTAAGAAAGTAAGTGAACGAATAGAATAATGGAGTCGTTCATAATATTATGAAGAATAAATCAATCGATTTTTTAAAAAAGAGATCAATAAAAACAATCGAATCTAAAATTGCTAGTTTTTCGAGGAAAAAAATATTTTTTTTTTTGAAAAATAGAATGGTCAATATTGATTATCATTATTCTTTGAATGTCAAACGACAACAAAAAATTCATTTTTAAAATCAATATTCATCATCAACAACAACAAAGAAAAAAAAATCAAATGAATTAAATCAAAGTTTTAAATCTAATTTCAATGATTACAAAGTCTTCAGGCGTTGAATTATAATTTTTTTTGTTAAACGATCCACAATAACAATTTAAAAAATGAACTATCATCATTCATTTATTTATTCATGAATATTTTCAATTGAATAACAAACAAAAATTGAATAGAAGCTTCATCTTTTTTTCTTTTTTTTGTTTTTGTTTATTGTTAAAAATGATGAACTTTGTAGAGCAGTAAGATGAAGTAACAAGAAAATGATGATGATGAAAAAAAAATTTCAGATTCGGATAACAATTTGCTTAAGTAAAAAGTTTCGACATTTTTTCCATTATTCAATACTACCGATCCGACTTGAAATTCGTAAGAAGATTAAGCCAATCGGGCTTTTTTTTCGTGATGTTTGTTTTGTGTATGCATTTTAATGATTAGATCAAAGCCTGACAACAACGGCAAACGAGAGTTTGAAAACAAAAAACAACGCCGACAGAATTTAAGAAAATGAAAAAGAAAAAAAATTGTCAAGAATTATGATTATAATAAGCTTCCAGGAATGAATATGAATATATAGTGAAAATTTATCTTTCATACTTTTTTTTGAAAGAAATCCTGAAAAGATTCATTTTCATTTTTTTCATCAGGCAGAAAAAAATTGAATCAATTTATGTGGATGGAGAAAAAAATGAATCTAATAAAGAATGATAAATAGAATGAAAAGTGAAAAAATTACAATGAAGCAACGAAACAAGAATTTTCTTATTTTGACAACCAAAAGAAGGGTTTATCATTTTTGAGCCAAAAAAAAATGAAACAGGAGATCGTATAGAAAGAATAGTTGATTCGAAAATGGCAAATTCTTTGAATCAAAAACTGATGAAAATTGACTGATCTGACCCTATTCATTTCAAATTCATTGATCAGATTTAGACAGTTTTTTTCATTCCGTTTTTCTTTTGAATGACACTTGAACAAAATTTAGAATCGATATATAATAGAAATATTCTTTGAATAATGAAACAAAAGCGAAATCATTTTTGGAAAAAAACTCTTTTATTCATCACCTGTCATTGGTTATTATTTGCCATGGTTTCATTCAAATTCCTTTTGTTTTGAAATATGACATCCTTTGATGACATCTTATCATTTCAATTGAATGTTATCACCAACACACACATGATATTGAATTGAATCGAAGATTTTTCTTTCTATCTAGAATTCAGTTTTTCATTATTTTTACAATATATCTTAAATCATGAATTGATAATCATAATGAATATATATTGACCAATTTCATTCATAAATCATTGAATAATAAATAAAAAAACTTGAATGAATAAGAAAATCGATTGATTTTTATTGTTTCATTTGTATATATGAAGTTTTCTCTTATATTTTCTCCAACCATTCACATCAATAACATTATTGAAAACGAATAACTAGAGTAGTGAGAGAGAGGAAAAAAATCGAATAAATATACAATGATAATGGGAATGGGAAAAAAGGAAGAGAAGATGAAAAATGAAAAATAGCTTGAAATCTATATGACAAAATGAAAATAAGAAATGTATTGGTCATTTTTTTTTGCTTGCACTTTCTCTACTGACAATGGTCATCTAGCATTTTTTCTACGAGAATCGAAGAATGGAAATAAAACTATCAGTTTGAAATGATGATGAATCTAGTTTTGAAAGATGGACAAAATGAATGGAAATTTTTTTCTATTAGAAATTTAAGTTCACAATTGCAAACGCAATTCTTGTATACACTTATATCTTTGATTATTTTTTCTTGTTGTTGGATTTCATTCGATCCCTCTTTCTCTTGCTTTTTTTTGAAACAATAATAAATCAATCGACAAATGAGTGTGTTTGGTATCTATATTTATTTATTATTATATATCGAAAATGAACGAAAAAAAAGTTCAGAAAGTTGGAAAAATAGAGAAGAAAACATAAAGAGATAAATGTATTTGAATTCAACATCATTCATATATGAAAAAGTGTTGTCGGCTAGTGTGTGCGTACGAAAAAAAAAAATGAAAAGAAGCAACCGGAATCGACAAAACAACAACAACAAACCATCATAATCATATAGTAGATGGTCAAAAGTCTGAAGGGACAAGAACAATAAAAAAAATATGAGAATAGATCGTTTTATTTTTTTATTATTCTTGAGATATGGACCAACAACAAAAAAAAACATCATGAAATGATGTCATCATATTATTGTCAAATGATAACCCAAACTGAAAACAAAAATAAAATGAAAAATGATTGTGATATTTATATCATCATAAATTTTTGTGATGAATTTATGATTGTTCTTCAAATAAATGAATTGATGAATGAATAAAATAAAATAATAAATAAAAAAACGATACGAAATAAGAATATAATAAAAGTAATTGAATAGAATTGAAAATGCAATTTAAATATAGATGAAATATATACAAAAAAAATCCAAAAGTTAGAAACATGAACAACAACAGCAACAAAAATCTAAATATTATTGTCATCATCATTTGAATAACATTATCATCATCATTATCATGATAAGATACGAATCATCAATATAAATAGTAATAATAATTATACATCGTCACTAGAAACACTATGAAATAAGTGAGATGCACATTACAATAATCAATTAATAATAATAATAATGACGATGATGATGATGATCAATGATAGCAATGGTTGGATAATAAGAAAAATATCATATATTCATCATCAAACAACCACAATATTATGATGATTGTGGTTATTCTATGGTTGAAAATGGTCAACAGAATACTAACAAAATATTATTATTGTATGAATGGATGGAACACTTGAATGGCCACAAACAAACAAAAAAGAACACTCGAATTTGGAAAAAGAAAAAACATAATAACGATGGTAAACAAAACGTAAGAGTAAACGAAATTCATTGCTTCGTTTATATTACAACAGCCATCATCGAAAAGCCAAAGCAGTTAGGGGGAAACAATTGTCCAGTTTTGTTTTGTTTTTTTTTCATTTGTTTAATGGTGTAAATGGGAGAAAAATATAGAATAAAGATAGAGAATATATTCTTCATCTATCATCGTTTATCATCATCAATGACCATCGTGGTTTCATTATTCCATCAATTTAATATGTTTGTGTGTGTTTGTATTCTCATATTCACAACAATAATAATAATAACAATAACAACAACAACAACAACAATAAACAACAAACTCTAAACACACAGACACACATCTCATATTGTATAATGTTGACAATTGGTAAACGGTTGGAACATTCAAAATAAAATAAAAAACTGAAATGAAATGAAAGAAAAAACCAAAATCGAAATGAAAATAAAATTGACCAATTGGTCAAGAATGACAGAGAAAAAAAGAAAAAAAGCAATGATAGAAATGAATTGTGAATGATGTGACAAAATGATAAAGTGCAAAAGCATGTTTACTTTATGGCTTTATTTGTGTATCCAGTGGTTGAGTGAATGGTGGTGGTGGCCAAACAATTCACACCAGAATATTCTTTTTATTGTTTGCATTATTATTGTAATTTTTATTCACAGAATTTTTTCAATGAATCACACATTTGACCAGCAACTAGAGAAAAAATAATAGTCATCTCATCAATCAGAATCCATTCATACAAGAATGATCCAGACATTATCATCATTATTGATAATAATCATTTTGAACCTGTCATAATCCATAATTCTTTCTGTTCACGATTCTGTTTGAGTAATAATAATTCCAAAGGAACAATACATTCAGCTATAGATTGATGGATGAACAACAACAACAAAAAAACGAAAGACCAGACAAAACTATTAATTCCAATGAAAACAAAAATCTGAATGAGGAAAATTTAATCATTTGATGAAGATGATGATGATGATGAAAAAAAATTTTTCATTAGATTTTTCAACATGAATTGTAATTAAATTATTATTACATAATACATTTGTACAATTTTTATAATAATCATAATCATCATCATAATAATAGACTTGATACATTTATGAATGGACCAATATTACAATATGAAATATAATTATTATGGTGACAATCTTCTGACAATTTTTTTTGGGGTCATTCAATTATTGTCAATGTTGTTAGTGATAATCCCTTTTTGACAACAACAAAAATGAAAAAAAAGACAATGATGACATAACATGATGAACAACATTTTTTGCCCAAATATATAACACCATTGTGAATGGTAAAAAGGATGATGATCAAAAATAGATCGATATGAATCGGGCAAGTAAAGCACCAAATTTAACAAAATGTTGAATTTTTTTTTGGTGATTATTATTTAGTTTTCACTGGACAAAAACGGAAGCCAAAATTAATGAATGAATAAATGAATGGTTCAATGAATGAATGGATGAAACATACTTGACAACTTTGGTCGTTTCGATTCCAAACATTTTTTTTTCTTTTTGTTAAACTTTATTTGACTTTTTTTTTCATTAAGTGTTCGTGTGTGTGTGTGAGTGACAAACAACGAAATAAAGTTGTGAAGCAACTTGCGGAATTAATACGAATTAAAACAGACAAGTGTTTATAAAGGGGAAAAAGAAACAAGTGCGGATATTCTTTTTCTCGGTTGACAGTATCATCATCATCAATTAAATAACTTTTGAAATGACTGATGAACAGGGATGGATCAGATCAACTAATAGAAATGAAATGAGTGAGAAAAAAAGTTGCGCCCAAAAAATAACATTCATTTTAATGGAATGGAACAGAAACGAAAAATATCCAAATTTCGATGGAAGAAAAAAAACTTGAATAAAACTCAATCGACCGAGCAATAACAGTAATTTATTTGTTGTCCATTGGTAGTTGTTATCATTGTCGCTTACTGGTTATTGTCATTTGTCACTCAAAATCATCATCATCACCAACATCATAGTTCCTGGCCGAATTTCAAATCAAAATCAAGTTCATCATCATCACTGCCGGAACATAAATACTGTGGAAAACAAACAAAACAAATAAATAATCTGCCCTTCAAGCATTGCCAAGAAGAAGAAGAAAAAAAATGGACCGACATATAAACCAGAATATAAATTCATCGAAAACTTTTTATTTTTTGCTCACTATAAACATTAAATAATAACAACAAACAGTGAAAATTCAATCGAATATTGTCACCAGGAATCGTTTCGTCTGACTTGAAGTTTATAAAAAACTTGAAGTAAAAAAGCATTTCCAAATGAAAGCCATCAATACGTATGGATATCAGAATTGGGGAAAGGAAAATAAAAATAAAAATCTTATTATTAACACTTGAAAATAGTGCGAAAAACTTACGGTTTTTTGATGATGATTCGTACACTCACAATCAATTTATATACTTTTTTTCATTTTCACACCAATATTGCTGGAATCAAATCAAATCAATAGAAACAGAAATGAAATATTTGATGATGATACCCAAAAATGAGGAAGAAACCTGAATACAGAAAAAAAGATGAAAGTAAATAAACTTTTTACTAACTATATCAATACACCGACACAATAAAACAAACAAACGAAACGGAACTTAATTTTTTCTAATAAAATGATGAATGAAAATACTATTACCATTCTTTTTTCATTACGCAAACATCGAATAAGTCTCAATTTATCATCAAAATTCTTTGGAGCCATAAAGTAATAGAAAGAAATGAAAAATTGATGAATAGCGATACAATATGATTTCTGTGTGTATGAAGAGAAGAAAAAAAATTAAAATAAACAAAAAAAAAATTCATTTCAGAAGACAATGAGATCCATTTTTTAGGAATATATTTCGAAAGAACAAAAAAACAATCGTACAAAGTGATGATGATGATGGGTTGACAAAATGAACTTTAAATCTCAGTGTGGATTTTTTCTTTTACATTTTTCTTCTTCGTTCCGATTGAATTGTTTGACTTTAGAACAAATATTATCAATCATAGAATTGATTCTATGTTTCCAATTTTGAATTGTATTGAATTGAATGTGGATGATTTTTTTTACGGAATAATCATCATCATCACCATCAACGAAATACAATTGAATGTTTCTCAAATGAGATGAAAAGAAATGATTTTTTTTGTTGTTTTGTTTCAGAAAGGAATCACATTGAATGTTTTATATTTTTTTTGCTCTTTCTATCTGTTTGTATCCTGGGAATTATTTTCTCGATGTCTAACCAAAGCAGAAGAGAAACAGAATAGAATAAAAAAAATCATCTGATTGTTGTTAAAAGTCTTTTTTTTCATCGCTATCAAATGCCATATAGAATAGATTTGATGGATAAATTTGATGCATACCATATACAATGATAATATGACTCTCTTGAGATGTTACTGTTATATAAACACAAACGATGAAATCCATAACCTAAAACCAAACAAAAAAAATATTGTTATTGTTGTCTGTGTATGAAACATTCAAATGTGATGAAAAGATGAATGAAAATAATAATAATCATCATCATCACTAACCGATTCCATAATAATCATAATCATAAACAACACAAAAATACACATGAAATGAGTGATGAAAGAAAAATCATAAATTGGAAGATTGGTATTTTCAGTTTTTTATGCCTTCGTTTATTATATCACAATGATGATAGTGTGGTTAAAAGAATTAATAATGCAAGTAAAAAAAATATATCCAATAGTAGTAATGTTTTTCTCTTCTTTCGTTCATTTAAAGTCCTCAATAATTTTCATCATAACCACCATCATTGCTTAATAACAAGAACTCGAATCATACGATGACAACTGTAATCTTTTTTTTTCTTTCCAATACCCCAATGGAAAAAACTTTAAAATCCAAACATTTTTCTGATTCTTTTTCAAAAGTGAAATAGGAAATAAGGAAAATGTTTCAATTTACGGTTCATTTAATTTTAAATTGGAATTCTTTTTTTTCGAATGTGTGTGTATGTACTCTCAATATGATGATTTCAGGGGTTTTCAGAATCGAATAACAAAACATAGAAAGATAGCGTGAAAAAAATAACCTTAAACTCAAGTTAGCTAATATATACAAACACACAGATATTCATGAGAAAAATGATTATCATCATTATGGATTTGATACAAACATTCTTAAGGGAAAATTCAATGATATGTTGCAGGTGTGTGTGTGTGTGCGATGTGTATGGATGTATGTACAAATAACATAATCATTATCATCATCATCATTGAGGAATAAACGAATTTTCCTTCAACAACAACAACAAAAGGAAGAGAGTGAAAAAATTGATTATAGATTTTATATTATTTAAAAAATAAGAAAAGAAAATATTCAACTAAAACTTTTATTGGTTTGTTGTAAATTCTATACAAGTTTGTTGTTCTATTTTTTATCTTAGTTTTTTTAATTTAATTCCGAAAATTGAATCATAGAATATAATAGAATTGGATCATCATTGATGTCGTTGTCGTTTTTGCATTGTATTACACATACACGGATTCATGTATAGAAGACAGTAATCTATACAGATGAATGATGCTAATAAATAAAAGATGAAGAAGAAATAAGAAAATTTTTTCTCTTTAAGGCTAATAGAGATTATATGATCAACATTATTATCATCATCATGATAGAATATAATTTAAAATTCTTGAAATATAATCATTGTCTTTATCATCATTATCATCATCATCATTGTTGAATTGAATTTAAATTTCCAATTTTCCAATTTTCCAATTCTCATTCAACTTTTTCTATTCACTGACAATTTTTAATCAAAATTAATAATAAATTGATTTTTCGATTCGGGTTTTTTCTTGTTCATGTTTGAATAGAATCTACTATAGTGAAAAATTCTAATAAAGTTAATGGATTATGTTCATGGTGGTCATCGGTTCAATCGATTTTTTTTATATTCATTATTTTTCTCAAGTGAAGCCATCGGTTTTTTGTTCTGAAATGTCCTCGAAGATAGTGATCATTATGATCATAAATCATTTGAATATGAAAAGATCTAGAATATATTTTTTTCCAATATTTGATTGGCTATTCAAATATATTTTGGTTTTGTCAAAAAAAAAAAAAAAAAAAAATTGGCACGCGTTACAAGTTTTCAATGAAGAATCCATGAAAGAAAAAAGAATTTGATTGGTTGAAGAAATTTGAAAACTTCAAAAAGGAAAAAATTTTCAAAAAATAATTCAACGACCGTAAAATGAAATTCGATTCTTGTTCAATCACACAATGACAAACACACATATGCAGAGTATAGTATTCTTTCTCTTTTTATGCAAGAGAGTTTGTCACAAGCACGCACGAATTTTTTTTGTTGTTGAACTTTTTCACTCTCATATAAGAAAGAAGAAATTAATTTTAAACAAATTTGTATGAAAAGAAAATGAGTGAAAAAAAAATCTATAGAACTGGAAAATTCTGGCTGAATGACTTAATTAAACTTTTCTTTTTCTTTTTTCTGCATTGAAAATTATCGAAAAAAAACATGGCAATTCAGCTGGAATTAAGATTATCAGTGAAGAAATAGAAAGAAAAACAAATTCTAGTGAAAATCAAAAAAAAACCGAATCATTTTTTTCATTAGGCTAATTAAAGATCATTTTGTTTCATTAAATTGTTGCTCAATATAATAATGGGTAGAAAGAAAAAAAAACACAAATCAATGATGATGATGATGATGAAGTGGGCGTATGAAATCCAAAGGAAAACCGGGCGTTAGCTTTTAAGAAGAAAAAAGAAATGAGAAATCTCTGTTCAATCATCTTGCATAAACGAAATAAAGGAGAAGGAAGGGGAAAAGCAATGTCGTTATAATATATTTTCTTTTGATTATTTTTTCAATCAAATGATCCGCCTTAATTAATTGTTTAGGCTAAACCAAATTCAATCCTACACTCTTTATATTGGTATTGATTACAAAAACAAACTCAAGATTGAAAATTGATGAAATGTGACCCGTTTCATAATATAATGATGATGATGGCGAGAAAATTTTATATATGCCGGGGGTTGAAGGGGCTAAAATCTCTTAATATTAACTTTAACGTTTCAAAACACAATGATTAATGGAAAATTGATAGACAATTTCCCTTTTTAGTTTTTTTTTGTTTGCAGCATTCAATTTTCATGTGTTTAGTGATTTTGTTTTCATTCTGTATTCGTATAGGTTCATTGCATTACAAAATTGTACGATAAATAAATTGAATGTTAAATTTTTTTTTCGGTCGATAATAATTTACATCCGAATTAATAAGTTTTTTTTCCAATCTCTTTTGGTCATTGACGAAAAAAAACCTTCATTAGCATTTGAATGAAAGAGGACAAAAAAAATAGAAATCTCAAATTAGATGAAAAAAAAACAATCATAACGTAATCAGCAATGTGGATTAATTTTCAACAAATTGGAACCCAAAAAAAAACTTTGAAAATCTCATTATAAACAAACGGTCAATTTATAATCACCTTTTTCATGGTATTTTGATAACAACAACAACAACAAAAAAAGTTAATTTAGAATTCAAACATCAAAGAAAAAAGATTAAAAACCAAATTTTATTCCAGAAAAAAACAATGAGAAAAAAATTTCCTTCGTTTTTTTCATTTAGCACACACACACATGGTAAATTACAAAGAACAAAACCTTTAAAAAATGAATTTGAATAAAAAAAAATTCTCTGGGACTGACAGATTAAAGACAACACCATCGACAAAAAACAAGCCAGCCTTATAATAATAATCATTATACAAAAGATTTGCTACGTAATTTTTTATTATTATTATTTACAAATCGTTGTTGTGAATAAATAAATGAATGTAATGAGTGAGAACGAAAGAAAAAAAAAACATAAAACGAAAATCCCGATAAAACAACAACAACAATATGTGACAAATACAGCAATCCTATTTAGCTCCCTCTCACTACACTGGCTTTCATTTTCATTACATAATATTATGAAAAAAATTGAATAAGCAAAGGGATGTTGAATTACATTTCCACACACCCATCCATCCTCCCGCACCCACAAACATAATGGAATAATAAATATTACAAGGAAAAAAAACAAGTGGCAACACACATCATTTTGTTTTAATAATAGTGACATTGGATTGTAGCCAACCAAGCGACAATCTTCAATGTTGTTGTTATTATTATTATTTTTTGAAACAGTGTTTTTTTTGAGCCCGGCATTATCGGATCTTTATCAGAAAAATAATAATATCCACACAGATCTTCGGGAATGTCAAATGTATAAATATGCCTAATTTCTTCAATTTGATATTGAGAATAGGATAAAAAGTTTTTCGATGTAGAAATTTTGTTTTGTTTGTTTGTTTGCTTCGGAGTGTAAATAAATACACAAGAGCTCAAATGTCAAACAATGAATGAAAATGACATTAGTTATTTTTGTTTCAACCGGATCTAAACAATCAATATATTACTATGAGATGTGATAGAAAATTCATTCCAGAAATTATATATTTATATCTAATCCCTTATTTCATGATGATTTAGTTATTTGAATCCAAAATAGACATGAATTACAAAATAACAACATTTCCTATTTTTTTTTTCGTTGATATTAGATAAATAGGATGTTGCACTGATGTTGATGTATCGGTGGATATTAAAAGAATAATAATTGAATGTAGAAAATGTTTTGGAATTTCCAATCAATCAATCAATCGAATGACAATCAAACAAATATCTCAACGTGTGTGTGAGTGTAAATAAGAATCCGTTTAGTAATGTTTTACAATTAATTTACAACAAATCAATTCTCAAAAGATTTTATCTCGTTTTCTACTATATATTATGGTTTTATTATTTTTTTCAAACGAATTTAATTAATAAAAACAACAAAAATGTTTTTAACTGTAATTGTTTCAATAAAAATAAATATCAACCTAATAATGATAATGAAATTGGACAAATGATGATGAGTAAAGTAAATCATCATTATCAACCGTATACTCTACTAAGATACTAAATCTAATATTTGTTATTGAATTGTTTTCGATAAATTTTTTTCAAAAAATTGTTTTCAATAAAAAATTTATGAATCGAAAGAAAATCTGTAGTAATTTTATTTAATTTTGTGAACAACGCGTACTATACAAAATCTATAGATCAATCAACCATTCATATACCACACCACTATCAAATCTGGACTGATCCAATCTAAATGTCATTGTCCAAAATGTAATTGTAATGTAAGTAAAACAATGTACAAAATGAGAATGAAGAAAGAAAAAAATTTTGAAATCAATTGGGAAAACAAAACAAAGTAGTGAGAGAGAGAACAAAAACGTTAGAATAAAATTCTGATCTAAAATTGCAATTAAGTGGATGCTAAACTATTATAATAATGATGGAACAAAAAAAAACGTTGGAAACAAAAACAACAATCTTGTGATTGCTAATTCGATTTCAACGACTAATCCCCAGCAACAACAACAACAACAAAAGAAGATCCTGATGAGAAGAAGAAAAAAAATCTTCCAGGAAAAATCCAGGCAGTCATATAGAAAAAGCATTTGGAAAAAAATGATGTATTTAATATGGATGGATAATGGGGATGTGTGTGTGTGTCTCATTTGCCAAGAATATTATCATTATATTAGGATTTAGACTGGGCCTAAATATTAGAATTTATTATTATTTCACTTTTTCTTTCTTTTTTTTTATTTGAAACAAAAATTGATTTAAGATTCAAGTAATCAACTTGGATTTGTATTTAGAAATAGAATGGCAAAAAAAAATTTCGATTCCACCACACTGTTAAAAATGGTATGACTTTATAAGTTCATAAAGTGGAAGTGTGGACTTATAAGTTCACATTTTTCTCGTATGAAGTTATAAACTCAGATTATTTCTCGTATGAAGTTATAAACTCACAACGTTTTTCGTATGAGTTTAAAAATTCGAATTTTGGATTTTATTTCTAATTAAAAACTCATAATGTTTTTCGGATGGACTTATAAACTCACATGGTTTTTCGTATGAGTTTATAAGTTCACAATATTTTTCGTATGGAGTTATAAAATCACAACGTTTTTCGTATGAGTTTAAAAATTCGAATTTTGGATTTAATTTTATTTTTTAAAATTAAAAACTCATAATGTTTTTCGTATGAAGTTATAAACTCACAACGTTTTTCGTATGAATTTATAAGTTCACAATTCCTTAAAGTGAAGTTATAAAATCATAACGTTTTTCGTATGACTTTAAAAATTCGAATTTTGGATTTTATTTTATTTTTTAAAATTAAAAACTCATAATGTTTTTCGAATGGACTTATAAATTCACATGGTTTTTCGTATGAGTTTATAAGTTCACAATTCCTTAAAGTGAAGTTATAAAATCACAACGTTTTTCGTATGAGTTTAAAAATTCGAATTTTGGATTTTATTTCTAATTAAAAACTCATAATGTTTTTCGAATGGACTTATAAATTCACATGGTTTTTCGTATGAGTTTATAAGTCCACACTTCCACTTTATGAAGTTATAAAATCACAATTTTGGATTTTATTTTTTCAAAAAATTTGGATTTTTGGACTTGGAAAATTTTTGAAAATTTTGAATTCATGTGGAGGCGACGAGCGCCCTCATAATTGAAATTAGCTGTTAGGGTTCTGTTTTGATTATTTAAACTACTGTTCGATTAGTTGTTATTCATTATTTTTGTTAAGTGTGGTTCGTTTACAATGTTTGGTTATCAGGTTTGCTCATTGAATATGATTGTTGTTTATGTCTAACTTGTTCCATGTTTTTCCTAATCTCATTGGTTTTGTTTTTAGTATTTTTATCACTACCTACAATAACACGGAATCAAGCTAAGATTGAGAAAGAATGACATTTATGTTGGGGATGGTCGATTGCTATCTGTCCCAACTTCAATGCCGACAAGTGTCGAACGAATGCAAAGATTCTAATTTACTTTATTTGTCCATTTGATCACGAGGTCATAATCTATAAAGATGGATAGAACAATGAAAACCAAGTCGGGTCCTCTTTCATGTTCCTGTGACGATTTCTATTGATAAATTTCTATTAGCCTTGTTTAATAATTATAATAATTAATAATATATCTTTAAATTTAAAATAATTAAAAACTTCGATAATTCAATTTAATTTCACTTGCGCATCAAGATTTTTTAATCAAAAAAAAACGCTTGCGTATAGGGGTTTTATTTTTATTTTAAAAACCTCACATTTTTCTCGTATGAAGTTATAAACTCACAACGTTCTCGTATGAGTTTATAAGCTCACAATTCCTTAAAGTGAAGTTATAAGTTCATAAAGTGGAAGTGTGGACTTATAAGCTCACAATTCCTTAAAGTGAAGTTATAAGCTCACAATTCCTTAAAGTGAGTTTATATGTTCACTTGGTCAACGAGAAATAATGTGAGTTTATAACTTCATACGAGAAAAATGTGAACTCATAAGTCCACACTTCCACTTTATGAACTTATAAAGTCATACCATTTTTAACAGTGCACTTGACCTAAAAGAAATTTCGATCCAAGAATCTAATATCTTAAAATGTAATAATAGATCCCATTAGTTTAATAAAGGTTGCTGTTGTTATTGTAGGTGGATTGTGCAAGTTTTTCTTTTCTTTAACATTCATAAATAAAAGAAAACTATAATTTCATCATTAAAAAATGAATTGAACAAACTTTATTCTTTAATATTCATCATCATAAAATAGATGATGATAATAACAATAAACAAAGATTGTTGTTTGAAAAAAAGGGTTGAATAAATGAATGAATGAATAGACATTGTTTGAAGCATTATATCAAACATTTTTTTCTCTCTGTATACATTGAATGAATAAGCTTTGATGAAGGTAAAATAATGGTAAATATAATCTTTACATTAAAATCATAAAATATTCTTTCCATCGAAACATTCTTATCAAAGAAAAAAAAATGTTCAACATTTAGAATAGAGTGAGGAAAAAACAAAGGATTATAAAAGGATGTGAAAATTTTCAAAATGATCACATTTTTATTTTGGTAAATAATAATGATGATGATGATGATGGCTAGGAATTAACTGGATTAATTCCATTATTTTATCGTAGTTGTCTTCGTCATCATCTTCATCATCTGTTTTATCATTATTTGAAATGTCCATATCGCACTTATCATTTAGAAAGATTTTCTTTCTATCGCTGTTATTTTCTCTTCAACAGAAAAAAAACCTTCAGGATTTGAATCAATTTTGTTGTTGTCGTTGATGTTGTATAGTTAATTAATTAATTTAGGACGAAAAACAGAAAACTAATCACAAATGATGCAATAAAAAAAATAAATAACAAAAAAAATCATCATCATCATCATCAAAAGAATATGACAGCATTATCCATTTTGTGTTTATGCAAATGTTTTCACCCTGAACAAAAATGGCTGGTCTGTCTAAATGAATGAAATTATCATTTTTCATTCATTTATTCATCTAAATTATTGAAAATTTGAATGTGAAATAAAACATTCGATTCAGTGATGACAGCAATGATGATGACAATTCACAAGAATAATGAAGAATTGAAGCCATTGAAAATTATCGTGACCATTACAATTATAATTTAAGCCATATTTTTTTGGATTGCTACTGGTGGTGCTATAGATTGGATTTTTTTTTGTTGTTGTTTTTCAACAACAATGGTTTATTTTCATTATTCTTAATGAAAATTGTTCATATGTGATTCACCTTTTGGTTTCTTTTCAGTTGTGAGAAAAATTTTCTTTCTTTTCCCTCTCTTGCTCTCTTTAATACAACAATCATTCATCTATAGATATAGAGCGAGTGAAGAGAATTTTTTTTCATTATAATAATAATAGCCACGCAATATTGGAAATTCTGAATAAATAAAAATAAAAAAAACATTGTGTTGATTCAAATACACCATTCATTCATATACAGGCTTTTTGTATTCGTTAATAATTGTATGGATTAGATAGATTAATTAGTGAATTAAACTGATGGAAAAATATGGAAATTATTTATACAATCATCATTATCAATTACTTTTTTAGACCACCGGCAGACAAAATTCACATAAATAAATCATCATCCAAATAAATGATCGAAAATTATTTTCAAAAATTACTGAAATTGGGCAATGGAACTAAAGAGTATAAACGGAATGGAATGAAAAACTAACTGACTATAGAATAATAAATCGTATTTCAATAGTATGCATGATTGTAAGCAAAGAGAGACAATAGATTACAATTGGGAATTTTATCAACATTTTATAAAATGACATATACTATCAGTAAAACAACGGTAATGACAGCAGCCACAGCAGCAGCAGTACGATATTTTCATTCATTCATGTTTTTGTTTTCATTCTAATCATCGAGTGTAAATTATTATTATGGAATAGAACAAAATACACAGAATTGCGAGAAAAAATGATTATGACAAGCTTAGATGCTGTGAATGTATTTGAGCTAGAGTTTTTCATTATTTTCGTTTACTTACAATGTTTTTAGGGAGAAAAATAAAATAAAACAATGTAATTATTATGATGAATATTCAAATGACAAAATTATTAGAAATGACATGAATCTAAACAAAAATTGATTCGATATTCTTTCTGGATAATCATGAATAATCAGGATGAAAAAAAGTCATCAGAATAAATATTATGATATATGAATAGTGGCATTGAAAAAAAATAGAAACAATGAAATAAAATAACATGCAAATGATGTTAGTGAATAAT
Source organism: Dermatophagoides pteronyssinus (assembly GCF_027571235.1). Taxonomy (NCBI): domain Eukaryota; kingdom Metazoa; phylum Arthropoda; class Arachnida; order Sarcoptiformes; family Pyroglyphidae; genus Dermatophagoides; species Dermatophagoides pteronyssinus. The sequence goes on along the minus strand of NW_027461547.1, from coordinate 304,566 downwards.
CGAAATCCATCTATTACCCAAACACACACATAGAATTTGAACAAAACAAAATGAACAAGAAAATACCGAGAGAAAAAAATACACCCAAATGAAGTATGAATATTTTTTTCATCGATTATGCTCGTAAATAAAGTCAATTAGTTATGCATATTATCAACAACAAAAAAAATTAATTGGTGTACACCAAAGAAATGAAAACAGCAATCATTTGACAAAATTTGTTTTTTGTGAGTAAATTCGTTAAACACAATTATAACGATTAAGTTTTTGTTTTATTTTCTTCTTGGTTCCAATCCTCCTACCCAATTTTTTCATTTTCTCATTATTTAAAAATTATTATTATTATTATTGGTTCGGATCGAAATATATGTTTGTATATGAGAGTGGTTGAATAATGGCGAAAATGGTACACGATAGAAAACCAAAATGAATAATTTTCAAAATAATATGATGATTATCCAATACCCAAAAAAAATCGACCGAAAAATTAATAGGTATAGTAATTTATAATGTTAATAAAACAACACAACCCGAATGTCTCTGTCTCGTTATGTCTGTTTTATCATCTGTTTCAATATTGTTTTGTTTGTGGCCATCATCATATTCTGTATGCATGGAAATGACGCCATATTAAGGGGAGAGAGAAAGAGGAAAAATCAAATGATGAGAAGAAATTCTACATAAAATCTATAGTGGATGTCAAATTGCACGCGAATACGTGGCACGCACGCATGCACGCAACGTATGTTGTCACATCACCATCATGGTTGTTGTTGTCATCAGAATTTTGATTTTCTGAGATACAGATTCAAATGTATCATCAGTGGAAAAAAGTTTTTGATAAATAGGATTGGCATTTTGTTTCGTTTTAGTTTTAACGTAAAACGAATCGAGCAACAAAAAGCAAATTTCCCGTACTATTTTTTTTTCTTCATTGAAATTTGATGATACGAAATTGGAGAATATTTTTATTATTATGGGCTTTTTTTATAATGACCATATTATAATTTTATCACAATATTGGAATAAAATTTAAATTGCCATCACCACTATTATCAATACAACACACAACCAACGACCACAGGCAAGCGGTATATGAAATTTTTGTTTGTAAAAAAATTAAAACATTTATCATCAAAATCAGCCAGATTGAATATACCAGAAAAAAATCGGGAAAAGAGAAAAATAAAATATAACTAATAAACACAAAACAAATTGCATGTGAAAATAGATTATAATTAGATGAAATTGATCATTTTTTTGGAATGAATGAATGAGAAATGCATGATGATATAATGATGTGATTGATATCATGCAATTTTAGTGTTCATCAGCTAATCATTGTTGTTGGAGGTTTTTCGTTTTGTTTTGCCATAACAAGCATAAGCATTTTTGTGTTAATGGTTTTTGGCATAGAAACAAATCGGAAAAAAACTCACCACCATCAACCAACCATTTATAGTTGGACGCGTGCGAATCTATCATTGTGTTTCAAATATATTCCAACAACAAATGCAATTGATATATGCAACACACATGTATGCTATAGATATCGTAGAGATGAGCATTGTAAAAAAAAAGAGAGAAATCCATTTTTATTTATATATTGAAAAAAGAAATTGAAACCCCGAAAAAAATGAACTAGACCAAAATGAATGCCGAATATACCCTGCAAAAAAAGAAAAGAGCTATTAATCAAAATTAAATCCGGACAGATAAATGTATAAAACACAAGAATTTTTTTTTTGGTCCGATAAAAAGTGAATTCAAAAAAAAATCAAATGAAAAATAAAAACAATTCTCTCTCTCTCTCTCTTTTCACACACATCATGGATCGATATGATTTCTTTATCAATTTTTACGATTCTTGAATTGTAAAATTTGGAATTTGAAAAAACAATCTAACTTTTTTGTTTTGTTTTGTTTCAATTGTTTGTCGCAATCGAAATTCAGGTTTTTCCTTTGTTTTATTGTAATCACTGGAAAAAATCTTTCATTTTTATTTTGAAAATTGAAAAATTTTTATATTTGAGAATATTGCTGACCTTTATGAATCATAATATCGATCGATATATATTTCAAATATTGAAAAAAAGATGAAAAAAAGTCTTTATTTTTTTCCAGCTAAGCATCTGTAATATAAAGATCAGAAAAACAAAAACAAAAACGCTAAACCAGATCTAAGGAAATGTGCATATTGAAAAACTTTAGTTTAATAATAATAATGAAAACAACAAGTTTACGATAAAAATTTGGATCATTAATCAAAACAAACAAAAAAAAATTGCCTTAGATTCGTCTACTACCATACTTGAATCGCAAAATATGGATTTCAAATGTTTTAATAATAATAAAGTATGTGGAATAAAATTTCGGTATTTTTTTCACAACGAAGAATCTATTATAACGTCAATAGTTTTAACGGGGAAAAAATAAACAAACAAACAATAGCCAATGAGAACCATCACTAACGTAAAAGAGAATTCCGATCAATAACTGAAACAAAAAAAAATTTCATTTTATTTCATTTTTCCTTCGTATTCTCTGTATGGTGGTTTAATCTAGAACAAGGAAAAATATGGAAAAAGTAAAATAAAAATTTTTCTTCTTCCTTTAAGGTTCAAGTGAATGAAATCCATCAAAGTGAATCTGTAATTTTACCATTATTGTAGTCGTCGTCGTCGTCGTCGTCATTGAATAAATAAGAAGAAATGTTTTCTTAAAAATTATCATTTTACAGTAAAACAACGAACAAGAAAAAACTACACAACAACCAAACTGAAACCAAAATTCAAGAACCAGAGAAACAAAACAACAACAACAGAAATAAATAAAACTGAACAAGATTCCAGCAAAAAAAAAGATCGATAATGAATACACGGTTGATAACGGTAATGTATTGTGAGTAAATCTTATCCAATTTTTTTAAACAAAACAAACGAGAAAAAAACTTGATTCATTATTGTTCATTGTGAAAGACAAAAACTATCAAATAAAACACACACACACAAACACAACAATCAACCAATCTTCAAATTCCAAATGGATTTTTTATTATTTTATTTCATACCAACCAGGAATCGGGAAACATGATGAATTCAAATATAATCGGAACAACATCAATAATGATAAGTTAAAGAAAATGAATAATAATAATAATAATAAAAGAAAGAAAAATCAAGAAAAGTTTTCAGTCATTCATTCATTTTTTTCGCTCAATTTGATCGATATATGAAAACAAACAAACTTCGAACCAAAGAAAAAATTGCATTTGATTTTAGAATTGAATCGAATCGATAAATAACCATCGGTGAATAAGTTTATGATTTTTTTGGCTTGACAAAAAAACAACAACAACAACAACCAAGATTATCATTATCAATCGAAAGAATTATTATTTAAGATAACGAAACAATATTATTACCTTATTACTATAACTTTTTTTTGTTTGCTTTTTTTTGTTGACATTATTCAATTACTTAAGGAAATAAAAGAAACATCTGGAATTTCAGTGTTCGAATAAAACTCACTCAATTTATTTTTTAAAAAAACATCATCATTATTATTGATTGTATAGAATTTTGTTATTTTTCAAACATTCCATTGATTCAATTTATTCAATTTCAAAGATTTCCAAAATCAATGATTTTCGAAAAACGTGTGATGATGATTTTGTAATCCTGTATAATTCTTTAGTTTCTGAACTTATTTCAAACCAGTAAAGAAATGTAACAAAATTTTTCAGCAAAAAAAACCATCAACATCATCAAGATTTATAAATATTTCATCATTTATATGCACACAAGTGTTCAGCAAGTCGACAATTTTATATAGTCATTATAAAAATTGTAACATTTCAATTGTATAATGTGTGTTGCGAAAAAAAACCAGGAACCAAAGAAATAGAAAAAGTTTTCAACCAACCAAGACCGAATGAATCACACACACATTATAATAGTATACCATCGAATTCAACAACAAAACATTAGATTGTATCATGACATAATAGGCAAAAAAAATTGAATTTCAAATCTATATTTTGAAAATGGAAATTCGTTTGATACTTTTTTTTTGCAGGTAATCACCATAAACGATGATCATAAACAACCACAACAACAATGGTCATATGTATGTGTGTATGGAAAAAGCCACAAAAAACAAGGTGAACATTTTTTTCAAATTCATTTTACGGTTGTCACAAAACGTTATTTCTCGATCATTTTCATTTTCGCTTTCTCTTCCCTGTTCTCCCCTGCTCTCTCTTTAATCCTATTATCATTAATCAATTTGAATAGAATATTATATGAATGTAGGAGTGAGTCAGTAAATGAATGAATGAACCACAGCCAAATGTGACAAAAACAAAATAAATATATGAACTATATTCTTTTTCAAACCAAGAACACCTACCACACAACTAAACCGAGAATAGAGATGTGTAATTATCTCATCTATATTGATAATAATGTACAAGTCATAAATATTTTAAACATACAAAAAGCAGAATGAAAATTGGAAGCTTGCAACGAAAAAGCAATCATCATCATAATCATCATTTTTTCTCAAGCCCTCGGATTTAATATACACACACACAAATGTACCGATCCAACGAATTCGACGTGTGTGTGGAAACAATGAATTTATTCGTTACGAAAAAAATAAAATAAAAAATAAAAATAAGTATGACTGCTGTTTCAATCAATGTAATTTTCTCAATTTCACATTTCGAATGTATCCATGATTCCAATGATGATGATGATGATGATGAATAATTGAATGGCTATCGAATTCAATATTCAATGTAAGATCCATCTAACTTTACAGGCATTTTTTCTCTGATCAAAGAATTATGAATTGTTTCTAATTCACATTTTGTTTTGGTTAATTTTGGAGATCATACACGAAAAAAACAACAAGGTCATTATGATTATTGGATTCTGATCATTTGGCATTCTAATAATAAATCTCTAACCGAAACGTATTCTTTTTTCTTCTTTTGGAATTTGGAACGACAACAACAAAATGGAATTTAATTTTTTTTTCTCGTAAAAATGTTGCCATGTTTTCCATTAAACAAAATGAAAATATTGATTTTTATTTTTATTTTTCTCGCTACTTCCTATGTATATGTGTGTTCAACATCTCTCTAGAGAAAATAATTGAAAAAAAGATTCGCTTGAATAATATGTGGAAAAAAAGAGCAGAATAAATCTGCATACGTTTTCGAAAACCAACATAATCAATCAATCAAATCTCAAGTTGCTATTTTGTTTTTGTTTTTTTTTCAAAAATATAATCATTATTATTATTCTACACGACAAGAAACAACCGAAAATTGTCATTTGTAAATAAAATATTGATTAGATGAGCGTGTTTCAATAATGTTTTTCTTATTATAATCCACAAAAATTGTTGAATTCTTGAAAATTCTTGCCTGAGTTACATACAGTATTGAAAATTGAAAATTAAAAAAACCAAATTCTATCAATAAATTCTATATAGTTTTTTCTTTTGAAGACATTTGCTGCGCCCTCTTTCGGAATCGAATCGACATTGAAACAAAAATGAATTTCCTGTCATTTTATCGAAAATAATTGCTAAATCAAATGAAAAAAAAAGAAAAAAAAAGGGAAGCTTACGACACCGAGTGTTCCCAAGTGGTCACCCTCCCAAGTACTGACTCGGCTCGACGTTGCTTAACTTCGGTGATCAGACGAGAACCGGTGTTCTCAACGTGATATGGTCGTAAGCTGAAACTTAGTGGTTATACAAATCTTATAATATAGAAAAAAAATTTAAAATTAAAAGAAAAAAAGAATTGAACATAATTTTACAAAAAAATAAATTCAATTCAATAAAATTTTAATCAAAATATGAAAATCTTTATTATGAAAAATTAAATAATATCAAAAACGTTCGAATGTTACAATTAATTCACAATGTTCAGTGTGTGGAAATAGATCAACAGGTATTGCATTTATAGGTATGAATGGTGATTCATTATTATCATAATTAGTTGTTGTTGATGAACAAAGCTGAACAAAATTTCTCAGAGCATCACCTTGTGGTTTACAGGAAACATATACTAAACGATTGATAAATGACATTTGTCGTAATGTTCGAATAACATGTGGATGTAATGCACGACGTGATGGATTAGCAATAGCTACTACAGGTTTTTTCAGATATGAATCGGACAATAATCGCGGAAGTTCTTGTTCGACAGTACCGGTGATAAATTCAATATTACGTGCACCATTTATTTCAGCATTTTTTCTAGCATCAGCGATAGCTGATTCTGATGAATCAATAGCTATAACACGTCTAACCTGATCACTTAACAATATGGCTAATGTACCGGTTCCACAACAAAGATCCAGTACTGTAGTCTTTTTTGTCAGATTCATTTCGGTCATAATGGCACGATATAGTATTTCAGCTCCCAATGTATTCACTTGAAAAAATGAACTTGGAGAAATGACAAATTTTTTATCAAATAATTGTTCCGATATTGTTCGATCACCGGCTAAATGATGATATTGTTCATTTGTATGAGTAGATCGTGTATGCCTAGTTGCATGAAAATACAATGATGATATTAGAGGATCATCAGCAAAATAATTTCGTATTCTATCCATTTCTTCTTGAAGACTATTATCATCAAGATTTTGTGGATGTAATATGGCTGTTAACATATGTTCATCATTACGATTCGAACGAATATGAACCCTACGCCAATGTCCACCGAGACCATAATTTTGACAAACATCTAATGGCGAAACATCACGAAGATATTGTTGAAATTTTTTCGCTAAATCAATATGACTTTGTTTGGTAATTATTAGATGATCAGGCTCGACGCAAATTACTCGATCATGTTTTGATGGTTGTCCAACGAAAAAATCCCACTGTTTTAGGATTACCATCGATACCGGGCCAAATACTAAATTCATCTTTATTTCGATAACGTTCTGTTAATGGTGATGGTCTTACCGATTCCAATGTGCATGGCATATCATTATTACTTAGAAGAATCGATTGATTTACATGACGAAGTTTCGATCCGAATGATCGAAGTACATCTTTATTCATGTATAATTTTCGTTTCAATTGTTCACCATATGAAATCCTATGCAAGGGCATTACTATGTCATTAATAATATCAAATCGATTTTCTTCATTAATTTCATATGGAAGAGGAATAATGTCTTTTTTCTTTTTCGTTTCATTTGTTTCTTGTTGATGATTTTCATATTTTTTATGAAGTTTTTCAATAAAATTACGTTTTTGATTCGATGATTTCTTTTGATGATTTCGATCCTCTTCGTATAGAGCATTAACAAATGATTCGATTTTTTGCTTACTTAACAATCGATTATTATGATCATCTTTGAATAATTGTTTTAATGATTTTCGTGGCTGTCGTTGATTAGGATGATCATAATCAAAATCATGATCATGATATTTTTCATCATCGATTGGTGATTTAATTATTGTCGATCGCTGTTGTCCAGTATTTCTTACATTTGATTTTAATCGGCTACGAATCGATCTATGACGATATTGTATGGCCAAAATATCTGTCGATAAAAAACTAGATTTAATGAAATATTTTAACGAAATCATCATAAAAAATTCCGCCTGAAGAATTGATAAACAAAAACAAAATGCACATGGTTCGAAGAATGCACTCTGTCAACTCAATACCAGATGGCAGCAGAAAATTTTCGAACAAAAAAATTTTTTTCGAATGTTCATGATGTCCGCGTGGATGGAAATAATATCTCCCTCTTATCGAATATTCACGATGATAATAAATGAATGGAAGAACGAATGGAAAAAAACGCGCGCATCAGAATTATTTCATTATCATCATCATCCTCATCGATATTATAGTTAAAGTCAACACATGTGCACACCAATAACTGATATTGAAGAAAAGAAAATTCAACACTCCAGCAAAAAAATTCTGCTTGCTTCTACCCAATTCGAAGTCTGCGTAAGCAAGCAAACAGAAACGAAAAAATTCTTGATCATTTTTTTCTCTCTTCCTTCGTGATTTCGAAATTTTTTTCATTCATTCATTCCTATTCTACTACATCAAAACATATAAAAATCTACTTGGATTCTGTATGTATGTTTGTAATGTTTGTGTGTTAGAATCAAACAATAACAACGGCTTAAGAAATTCTTCAACAACCAACTCATTTTAGCCTCTTTAGCTGTTTTATTTTTTTTGTCTTTAAAATTTATTTTAAAAAATTTGTAGTGATCATCATCATCATCATCTAGTTATTTTTGAATAACGAAACAACCATACGCTATCTGTATTTTTTCCTGACTGACTGACTGTTGGTTGGATTGAATTGGATTGGATTGGATTGTTCGTTTGGTTTGGTACAGACTCATCATAGTTTGATCATCAACATCCACGATACGACATACACACACACACACCTTGCGCCTTGTTTAGGACAAAAAACAAACTAACTGTGTTTGCCATTCATTCATTTTTCTTTAAATTCTAAAAACATCCTTGGATTTAATTTATTTATTTTTTTTAATTATTGATATTGATTATATATGATAATAGAATAGAAAAAGGCTGAGATTCTTGATTTTGTTGAAAAAAAAATTTCGAAAGAGAAAATGAAAATGATGATTATATTTATAATTACCAAAATCACACACACACACACACAAAAACAAACAAACAAGTGCCATACATATTGAATAAATGAATTGTTAATTTTCTTTTTGTCATCATCATCATCATCTTCATCATTTCTAATGAAAACGAAAAATTCAAATAACATCAATTTTTTTAAAATGAAAATGATCAATGTCAATGTTGAATTTTCGACAATTTTCTATAACAACAACCACGACGAAGACGACGAAAACAACAACGACAACAGTGGTAACGATGAAGAATCATCAAATTCATTAGATAAATATTAAGAAAAAAACTACTACAGTTAAATATTCAAGGTTTGTGTGAAAATAAAAATTCATTCATTCAATTCTCACTTCAAAAAAAAATCACATACATACTGTATGATGATGATGACGACAAACATCTCAAGACACGTAAAAAGAAATCTTTTCATTCACTTTCCTGAAGACATTGATCATCTTCATCATTGTCGTTTGTAGCAACATAATTTAGTTGTTTTATAAAACCAGAATTTTTTTTTGTTGAAAATTTTCGAATAGCAAAAAAAAACGCAACGATTCATATTATAACAATTTTTTTTTAATATTTTGTTTATAGAAATCTTTTACGCTCTCTTTCTCTCTTCAAATTATCATTCAAATTAACCAATCGTTTTGTTAATTAATTTCTAATTGAAGAAAAAAAATTAATAACATTTCGATGTCAAAAATGTTTATCTGATAACCGGATTCAAAGATTGAATGATAGAAAAATATCATTTATTGACAACAACAACAGCAACAACCAACACCATCATCATCGCTACCCAATCACCATCACAACTAAATACAACATTCATATAATCATTCACCCAACAATACCTGAGGTATATGATTTTGGAAAATTTTTTTCTTTTGTTTTAATTTTTAAATAATTATTGATCGTTGATCCCCCTAACCACCAAATGGTGGTGTGAGGATGTCAAAATTACAAAAAAAAATCCATCAGAGTTGCGCAAATCTATTATTTTTTCATTCGAAAAAAAAACTTTTTTTCATTTCTCATCAACATCATCTTCCTTTTCCATCCATCCGTTCATTCATTTTTTTAGATGAATTTTTTTTCCTCCAATTTTTGTTTTTTTTTTTTTGTTGTTTCTTTCAATCATTCTCTATCGGATTGGATGAGATGTGTGTGTTTTTGTGTGCAAATGTTGTATCCAACGGCATTTTTTCTGGTACTATGCAATCGACTAGTGTGTTTTAAGAGTATATCCAGAACGAACCAGAAAATTTTTTTTATCATGCACATGTGTTGTATGTGCTGCTTGTGCCTCTGTATTGCATTTGGATTTTATTTTGGTTTTTTTTCTTCTAATTTTCCTATTGGTATGTGTACCAAGAAATTTTAGTTTTTTTTTTCATTTCATTTCATTTTTTCTCTCATTTTTTTTTTTTGTTGTCGACGGTTAGCAACCGAGCATTCGCAATGATGTTTTTCTTCCTCATGAATCTACCAAAAAAAAAAACTGAATTGTCTCTCTCTCTTGTTGTTGTCAGTCTGTCTCACTGTTGTTTGTTCTTCAGGTCCATAGAACTGACCTGGCCATGAAAAAAAATTCTGTTATGTCTGTCTGTCTTGTATCGAATCTATTCTATGATGATTATACCCCCACCTCGCTCTTTCTCTACATTGATTTATTTTTCTATAGTCTGATAGATTGTTGCTTAGTCGGTTGTTTTGACTCGAGTTTTGGGTGTGCATTTTTTTTTCTTTTTTTCATTGAAACCAGTGAAAAAAAATGGAAGAGTTTATCGAATCGGATATATGCGAAAAGAAACGATTTTTTCAATTTTATAAATTAGAGAAAGTGCGAAAGAACAAACTTAATGAGGAAATTGTTTATCCATGTTTCCGGTATATTTTTGTATCGATTTTTTTCATCATTCTCACATTGAAAAAAAAGTTTGCTAATTTTTTTTTTTTGGTTGGTCAAAATTGAATCCGATAATTTTTTGATATTTTTATTGGAATTTAAAATTACTCGGTTGATGATCGATGAATATCATGGGTTACAAAATGAAAAATCTAATTTCTTAATTGATTTTTTTCTGATCGATTGATTTTTTTGAATAAAATTGATATTGAACCTAAATTGAATTCCAAAGATTCCTTGATAGATTGTAATAATGTTTTTTTTAATGGTAAAATTAATCTGACATTTTCAAAAAAAAGTAAAAGAAAAAAATTTATAAAAACAGAAAAATATTTTCATTCAGATTCGGTCAATTGTTAAATGTCGAAATGAATGACAACCGAAAACAAAAACAAAAACAAAAATTAATTAACGGCAAATTAATTTTTGTTTATTTTCTTTCTGTTTTTGTTGATTCCATTCATTTCGTGTGTAGAATGAGGGGAAAAATTATATGAAATTATACACAAGAAATGTCATAGATTTTTATATTTTGTATGATTGTTTGTTGATTGGTTGGCCAAATTTCCATATTGACATTTTCCATTCACACAATTATTAATTTTACAATATAAATGAAAACAAAATGTATTGTCACTTTTTGTTGATTTCATTTTTTTTTGTCCACACTTGGATTCATAGTAATAATTTTGTTTTGTTTTGTCTACGATTCGATTCGCTATTTGTTTTATTTTTGAAATAATATCTGAGTGCAATATTTCATATCGATTCTTTTCGATTTGTTTGTCAATCATCAGACTGACATAAAAAAAAGAAGAAAATTTTAATTTTAGATTCAATATTTTCGGTATTCTTTTCGTTTTTTTTTCATTTACCGACAAGTTCAATCACCTTTTCATAGTGTTGTTGATGTTTGTTTGTTTTCTACATTCATCATTATTATCATCTGGGTAAGCATTTCAAAAAAAATGTCAAAACAGTTTGTCATTCATCTCATTTGCCTATCTGAATTTTTTTTCATTTTAATTTTATTTCCATCAATAATGATGATGATGATATTATGCATTTAACATTACAAATTTACCGAAAATAAAGATCATCAATGGATTCAATCAAAAGAAAAAAAATTTGAAGGACATTAAACTTTGATTTTAGATTGTCATCATCATCAAGTGGGCAAGTTTTTTTTCTATTTTCATTTATATGGTCGAAATGTTTGAATTAAAAAAAAGATTTGTTTGTTTGTTTGTTTCCATATTTATATACGAAAGTCAAACACACTTATTTAAAGATAGATTTCTATCATTTAATGAAGCCATATTAATGTAGTTGAAACTTTGTACTCACAAGAAATATGATGCTAATCTTAATCGAGATTTTTTTTTAAGTTTAAAGTTAGTGATTTAAAAATTGTGGATTAATTTGGTTTGGCTCGGTTCTTTCCTGTTCTATGGATTAGGTTAATTTATAATTAATCAATGTTTTTTGTTTTTTATTTTGTACTCGTGAACGTTGTGAAATATAACAGATATTTTTATTCACTTGATTTGATAATGATCAATTTTTTTCATTTTTTTTTTTGATTATCATTTTTGTTTGCGATTAAATAATTTTCTTTTCTTTTTTGTTTCAACAAAAACTGAAAAGAAAATTATCAATTAAACTGATTAATTTTGAATTTTTATTTTTTGATTAATCAGAATATACCGTCGAATTTTTCTTAAAATTTTGTTTTTTAAAAGAAAATGTTCCAACGAGACGCATTAATTTGTCAGTATAGTATTTGATTGCATTCTGTATTCAATGAATTTTTATTTTGTACAATAAAATTCATACGATGACAGTATGTTTTCTAGTATGACTGTTATAATGCAGACGAACATCACACACATTCTTTCCACTACCTTCTTCTTCATCTTCATCATCATCATTATCTTTATCTTCGATAGAAAGAAGAAGAAGGAGAAAGAACATTTCTTTGGTTTTTTTTGATTGCGAATTTTTATCTTTGGATTCATCACCATCATTCGAAGACGACGACGATGAAGATGAAGAAATAAAAACACTGTTCTTTATTTATTCATTCATTCGATACATTGAATGAATGATTGAATGAACAAATGGGAATGGTATTGATAATTTGATTTGATTTTTTGATGATGATGATGATGATGATCAAAATCTTTGAATGTAGCGGTGTGTGTATATTTTTTAAGTGTGATGTAGTTTTTTTAGTGAATGCATTATGCATAGTGTGTATCTGGTGGTTGTTGTTGTTGTGATGGTTCCTATACATACATTTTCTTCGTTTTCTGGATAAATTTTTTTCTCTTCATGATGGTTGATCGTTATGAATGATAATGATGATGATGATCGGTTGATTGGTCGATTGCTGTGTGTTTGTGTTTCGTTCGGATTATTATATATAGAGATATTTAAACTGCAACAATTTTTGTTATTTTTTAGTTCTTGTTTTTTCTTTGGTTAGTTACTTGTAGTTTTTTTTCCTTTTCTCTAGATTCATTTTTGATGTTAGATGATTGTTTTTTCTGTTTGTTTGGTGATTTCACAGTCTATTATTCTAATGTGTTAACATTATGATTTCGAATAATTTTTTTCTTCATCTTCATTATTTTGAGCATTAGATGTTTTTCCCTAAAAAATAAGAATAAAATAACATTCCGACAAGTTTCTCATTATTATTTTCAATTGTATCCTGAAAAAATATCCATTTTTATTTTGGTCGATTTGATTGATTAATTGATTTTGTTTTTTTTTCATCATACATTTACTGCCATCATCTCATTCAACATAATAACCCAGCAACAAAAATTGAACAAATAAAATAGAGAAAATTTTTTCCATTAATAAGTAAGTAGTATACCATCACCACCACATTAATGCATGATGTGTGTTTGCATAATTTTTCGATATTGATTTGATTTGATCGAAGATCTCTATCGATTTATTTAACGTAATAAAACTCTTACATGAATAGCAACGCGGTTATAAATTGTTAAAACAAAGAAATATTGTTTTATCAGTGAATAGTTTGTTCATAATAGATATTAGTTTTTCCTTGTTATATTGTAAATGACCTTTTCCTAAATTTGAAACCCAAAAGTAAAGCTTAATTTTCAAGGTTATTCGATTCTGGTTATCTTCATAATTATTTCTTCATTTAAAAAAACAAAGTCAGTTTTTTTTTGTTTCTCGCAGAATTATTATTGTGTTTGCGAATGAAAATGTACGAATAGAAATGGTCAACATATTTGAATATAATAATGTTCATTCAATTCAATTCAATGTCATCATAAATTTGATCGGACCAACCAAATCTATCCGATTAGTTTATGTAGCTTTTTCTAAAATCTCATCTCATTTCTTCAATCATTGTGGATCTGGTTACATACACACACAAACAAAAACCGAAATCGATGTCTTCAAGAAAAAGATTTACCCTTGACACTATTTTTTGTTAATTTTTTTAAAACCACTTGAAATGCATCGATTTTTTGAATCTGGACTCTATGTGTTTTACAAAAAAAAATGAATGAATGAATTCCTGATTTTTTGCAATGCTATGTAAATCGACAACAACGAATAGAAAAAATAGAAATTCAGGTTTCTCTTTTTCTTACTATTTTCTGGTTTAAAATATATGGCATGCCCATTCCATTTTTTTCGATCATCATCATATCAATTTTGTTTGTTTGTTTCTCTTGTGTCTGAAATATTTAGACATTTGATCATCATTTCATTTTATCGAGACTATCATATCAATATTATTATTTCATTTTTATTTTAATTTCTCCAATTTCTTTTTTCTCTTTTCATTTATTTTTAATTCAAGGTCTCATCCTCGTTTTTCAAAAAAATCATCTTTTATTCACAAAATTTAAGTTTACCTTAAAAGAATTGAACAACAACAAAAATAAAATAAAATATAAAGAATGACAAATAATATTGTTAATTGTTATGAAAATGTTAATAGCGGCGGTGGTGGTGGCTGTAATAATAATAATGCTGATAATGATGATCAACATTCGATAATGACCAGATCTAAAGGTGATGAAAAGGAAAATAATGAAAATGATAGAATGAAATTGAATATAAATTTATTGGAACGAAATTTACCATTCAATAATAATGATGATCTAATCATTAATGATAATATTGTCGGTGGACCATCATCTAATCCATGTGTTTCGGATGATGATAATCGATCTATTTGTGAAAATGAACAGAATCAGCTTTCATTTTCATCATCATCATCACCACCACCATCATATAATAGCCATATAAATAATATTGATAATTCACCATCAATCATTAAGAACAATTTAGCTGTTAATAATGCGGCTATCCTTTTATCAGATGGCACAAATTATGCTGAAGATCAATATATTGGTCGAAATCGACATGGATCAAATGTTTCGAAAATTCCTACAACAAGTAACAACCATTCATCATCAACATCATCATCATCATCACATTCGTCTTCCTCATCATCATCAACATCATGTTGTTCGCCACCACCAACACCATCATCATCAACATCATGTACGATGAGTGGTGATTGTTCCATATGGCAAATTCTACATATGATTCTTGTTGTAATAGCATCTGCAACAATCAATGGTGTTGTATTTGGTGTGGTTAATAATTTCGGCGTATTCTATGCCCATCTTACCGAATTATCTAAAACAGATATCACAGCATTGGGTTTCAGCAATGATAATAGCCAAGAGAATGAATATCATATGATGACATCAAACAATGTTTCTATTGTGGCTAATAATATGACGACTACAACAAAATTGGATGCAGTCGTACAATCATTAATCGGTATGTTTTTGCTATCTTTTTTCATTTTTTTGCCGAAAGCATATTACCTAATCATTTGCCTGAATTGGCAAAATAAATTTCTAAAACAAATGATGACGAAATAAAACTCGACAAAATTCCAATGAATTTCGTATCGATCATATTTTTTTAATACCGATCCTTGACATTACAATAACATTAAATTTCGATTAGTTTGGTAGTTTTATAAGCTATTTTGCTATTAGGTCTAATATTATTGACCGTAGAAAAATCATTAAACAGACATACACCTACATTACTTGAGATTTTGATCAAACCAGAATTGTACAGCTATAACAAATACGGAAAGAATATATATGAAAAATAAATAGGCTTTACTCCTCACTCTATCTCTATAGTTTATCTATCTAAGTGAATTTTATTTTCGATTCGATTTGTTTTCAAATCCAAATAATCAGTTGTCATTTGTTACTATCCATATATGATGAAGATGATGATGAGAATATTTGAAGGACAGTGAATTTTTAAGAAGATATCTTGTATGTGTGTATGCTTGTGTATGTTACGATGTAATTTATATTGATTCATCAATAATGGACCAATATTATTTATTTATTTAATAATAATTATTGGCCACATTAATAGATAGTGAACATTTTTGTTCACTATGATGGATGTATATATTCCAATAATAACAACAACAGCAACAACAATGAACAAACATGAAAAAGAAAGAAAACTTGAGAATGTATTCAATATTTTTTATATCATCATCATCATCATCATCATCATATAGACTATTATTTGTTGTTGTATTTTGCTATATTGGATTGATTCAATGATCGGTTCTTTACATCATTATATGATGTGTATGTACATGTTGGCTGTTGCTAACCAATCTAATGCATTAAATGCACCCATAGAAACAAGATGATGAAGCTTAATACACATGTGTATTGTAGAATGCCTTTGTTTATCTATATATATCTCATGTATAACACATTGAATGGGAATTTGATATGTTTGCTTTGTTTTCCATTCATATTGTTCAATGTCTTTTTTTTGTATTGAAATATTCAACTGGAAATAATACACAGACGACGAAAAATTTGAAATAAAGAAAGTCAAATTGACGACAAAAAAAAACATTGTTGCTGTTGTCATTAAAAAAAATATTGTGAAATGGTTATAATGGATTTATATATTAAAAAAAAAATGAAAATATCAAATGTGTACTTGAACTTCAAATAATTGAAAATATATTTTCTGCTGCTTTTTCATATAATATTCCGACTTTTTCTATACAGTTGGATTGAATACATATTTTTTTTATATTGCTGAATAGAATATTAACCATAATTTTTGTTTCTCATTATAAAACCGAAACAAAAAAAAAAGAATTCTTTTTGTTCGTGCTATTCAATGTGTGGAAATCGTTATTTTATTTTATTATTATTTTTTGTTATATCAGGCAATTTTCTTTGTTACTTTTTTTAACTTGAAATCGAGAAACAATTTTCCAGGAAAATCAGAAAGATAGAAAATGACTAACTTGGATCTTCTCGCCCGTTTTTATTTTATTCTTTATGCAAACAATGGAAGGAGACAATGACATGAATGAATATTTTGATTTATTTATCTTAAGAATACATCAAACTAAAGAATAACATTTGTGTTTTTTGTGTGTGGGTGTTTTTTTTGTCTTTTTTTCCAAGTCATGACGTTGTAACATTTTTGTCTCTTAAATTCACTAAAATTATATTTTCTGTTATTCTAAAAGATTGGCATTATATAATTATAAATGTTTTCAGACAAATATCGATATAACAAAAGATACTACATAGGTTCTACCCACACTCATTACAATGTACACAGTTGTAAGGGAAAAAAATAATTCTCATTCGGAATTGGAGAATATATCGATTTTTAGCCATGAGACAGATTCAGCAATCATCCTTCAATTGCTGACAACGAAAATAATTTTTATCGTACATATGTGTGTGTTTGTATATCGGTGAGCGTATGTCATTCAACTTTTTTATGTCGATCAATTCGGAATTTTGTTTACCAAAAGATTGAATGTTTATATTTTGATTTCAATTACGAAAAAAAGTAAATGAAATGTTTTTAATAGATTTTTTTTCAAATTTCAATTTCTCTTTTTTCAATGTTTTTTCCAAATAATTGCTTTTAGCTGGTGTTGGTTCCTTTAATGTTGGTCTAATTTTCTTCTGTTCAATATTTGCATCGGTATTGAGTGATCGTTATGGTATACGAATGATATGTTTTATTGGTGGTATATTGGCCACTATTGGGATGTATGCATCATCTGTATCGCTCAATCTAATTTATCTTTATGTTACGTATGGCCTAGTTCTCGGTATCGGTGCTTCATTAGTATATGGGCCATCATTAGCCATATTGGGACATTATTTTACTAGACGTCTTGGATTGGTTAATGGCCTAGTAACCGCTGGTAGTTCAGCATTTTCCATTGTAATGCCCATTTTGTTACGTTGGTTATTAGATCTCGTTGGCATTCAAGTTACCTTCAAATATTTGTCCATATTGATGGCCACTTTGATACTTTGTTCATTATCATTTAAGGAACGAATTAAACGACCATCGAAACAAAATGGTTCTGCTAAGAAAAATCTGGCCAACATGTTTTTCTATGATGCATTATGGAAAAATAATCTTTATCTTTATTGGGTTATTTCCATACCAATGGGATTGTTTGGCTATTTTGTACCATTCTGTCATCTTGTCAAACATGCTCGAGATATTAATTCCTCTTATCAAGGCGAAGTATTGGTAATGTCCATTGGTATCACTTCCATGATTGGCCGTTTGATTACCGGACCATTAGCCGATGTATCGAAAATTAATCGAATTTGTTTACAACAAATCGCATTCGCCTCAATCGGAGTTTTGACCATGTGTTTGCCGTTTGTCCGTGATTTTCCTTTGCTACTGATCTGTTGTGGTCTAGGACTTTTTGATGGTACATTCATTTCATTGCTTGGACCGATTGCCTTCGATTTGGTCGGACCCGAATATGCTAATCAAGCCATTGGTTTATTACTATGTTTCTGTTCACTTCCGTTGACAACTGGTCCACCGATTGCCGGTAAGTTTTTTGTTGTCATTCATTATATTATTAAATGCATTACAGGAAAGCTCACCTTTTTGAATGTCAATTTTTTTCTTTCTTTCTATCCATTACCCATAATAGCTTACGCATATGGAATATATGGTAATTATAAACTAGCATTTTGTTTGGCCGGTATACCGCCCATATTTGCTGCGATATTAATGTTGAACATAATACGTATGCAACGAATACAACGACGACGTACATCGACCATTAAATTAGGCATCGATGAACCACGAACCGTATTCGATGAGGTATTGATCGTCAATCATCATCATCATCATAATAATCATAATGGCCATATTGGACATAATAATACCAGTAACAACAAATTAATGATAAATGGGTGCATGAATGGTGAGAAATTGCATTTGCTCATCAATGTTCCGGGACAGGATAACCACAATCACCATCATAATCATCATCATCATCATAGACAAAATCATAATGATATTAATGGCACAACTAAATTGAAACTTTCCGATGAAGCCCATTTATCCATCGATAATAATGATTCAGATAATAATGGTGGTAATGAAAAAACGGTCCTGTTGAATAATGATGGTGATAATATGATGATGATTCTGCCTGCTAAAGATCATCATTGCCAATCATCCTCATCATCATCACCGACATCACCATCAATATCCAATAATGCCAATCATGAATCCTCATCATCATCTCGAAAATCTTCAATGAGAATTTAATGTTTTTTATATAATGGCCATCCACACCAATTGCTTGTCATTATCATCATCGTCTCAAACATACATATGATTTGAAATCTCTTCATTCATTAGTAATCTTTCATTCATATTCTTATTATCATTTCATTTTTGAAAATTCAATTGTTCTTGTCAAACGATTGTTTTTTCGTCGCCATTTTTTTCTTTCTCTTTTTTTTGATTCGACAATGTGATTATTACATATTTAGAAATTGATCAAGTCATACTATAATTATGAAAACACGAAACCACCTACCAAACAACGCCCAAAAACAAAAAAAAAATAATGTTATTTTTTTATGTTCATCTCATCAATCTATGATTAATGTTAATTTTTTTACGAATTAATGATTTGTGGGCCGATTTTTCTTTTGCTAATTCGATTGATTGACTCTCACTCATCCAATATCGATTTATTTTTAATATATATAGCAGAGCTGGCCAAACTGCGGCTCGCGAGCCGCATGTGGCTCGCGAGCCACACTTCTATAATTCAAAAATCGAGGGTGAGGAGGGTGAGCTTGGCCACCCCTGATATATAGAAAGAGGTTTTATTTTGTTTCAAAC
The DNA here is from genome assembly GCF_027571235.1 of Dermatophagoides pteronyssinus. NCBI lineage: Eukaryota > Metazoa > Arthropoda > Arachnida > Sarcoptiformes > Pyroglyphidae > Dermatophagoides > Dermatophagoides pteronyssinus. The sequence continues at coordinate 284,701 of NW_027461547.1, read as the reverse complement.
ATGATCTTTTTATTTTTTTTCAATTTATTCATTATGATACAATAATCTAGGTCGTTTGTAAATTATTCTATACAGAATGACTATGAGAATAATAATTCAATTATTTTTTCACTATGACACCACCACCACCGCTCAAAAAAACGTTTGAGAATAGAGAAAAATAATTTCCGTTATAAAAAAAATGAGCAAAACTATTGTACCCTTTTTTAATGAAGAAATTCATAGATTTTTTTCAATCACTCGATAAATTAATCAAGTGAACCTTGAACCCTATTCATTTGATACGTATTCCAACGATAAACTTGCCCATGCTTCTTTTTTTTCTCAGACATCAAGTGAGATCAATCACTCAACCTTTGAATGCTACCCGATTTATTTCACACATTCATAAAAAATAGAAAAAAAACGAATATTTTCAAATTATTACTTCAAAACAAAAATTCGTGATGAGATGACAAAAAAAGAAAAAAAATCGAATGACGAAACTGCTATGTTGATGATCAATAATAGAACGTGATCGATAAAAAATTCAATCAATCAATATTTTTTTCGGATATGGAAGCAAAAAGAAAAATTAACGTTATTATTTTAATAATTATTACTATTGAAAATTAAAAATTTTAAGATTCATTTAAAAAAATTTATTAATTAATGCTTTTGGTTTTGCTTTTGAATTACGGAAATTTCCAAAAACCTTCAATCCATATGTCTAGATATCGTTGTCTATTTAAAAAAAATATACTTTATTGTAAGTTATATTGTATGTATCATATTTTGTGACAGCTGTATTTTTTGAGAACATCAATTAATATTTCACACAAGGATAGTATCATTGTGTAGGTGTTAATTTTTTTGAGGGGAAAAAATATATCAAAATATAAATTATATTATCGTAGCGTTAACATTGAATGTAATTGATTAATGAATTCGGAAAATCGTTTTTTGAATGTCAATCTGGCTGCATTATAACGACTGTTGAGGCCAACCTCTTCAACGATACTAAATAATGTTCTGCAGATTCGATCTTCAATAGGGGGATCATTGATGAATCGCATCAATTCTCTTATAATGTCCTGATATGATTGTCGAAAACACCGAACCAAAGAATATAAAGCCATGGCCACAGCATCTCTTAATATCAGATCATTATTGCGTACCAATTCACAAAATATAAATTCGATAATAATCTGAAAAAAAGGTCGTAAAAATTTCAAAATTTCTTCAGATGGTTCCGATGATTCAGCCGTTTGATATCCCAACTGGACCAATATTTTGAATCCAATTGCTTTGATTTCATTTGGGATACTAATAAAAAAAAAGAAAAAGAACAAAAATTAAAAAGTTTAATTAATGATAAATCGAAAAAAATTATTTCATTTCATTTATCTGTTAATCGAAAATATTTCCAACTATCATTAGATTAATCTATAAAGATTAAATAATTCAATGTCAATTTTTTTCCTTCCTAATATTTTGATAGATTAATTATCAACAGCTATCAACAAAAATGATAATAAACACCAATGCCTGATTGAAAAATCGATTCATTTATTTTCATTTGAAATGAATACATGTGTACACAACAATGATGAAAAAAATTAGTACTCATCATCATCATCATCATCATGTAATGACATGAAACAAACGATTGATATTGACATAAATACATCGATTACAGATTATGGAATTAAATTTGAAGAGATTTTTTCCCTATAAACACCAATGATTGATAGATTGAATGATCAAGTTCAGGAACTGGTTACATCTCAAATTTCTACTGATAATAGATTTGAATTAATTTTTTTTCTCTAATCATTCATCGAAATAAAAAAAAATGTTGTGGATTGAATAGAAAGAAAATTTTTTATTATTAGTCAGACTGGATATAATAAAATAAATAAAGTTGTCGGCGAAATGACAAAAATAAAAAGTCCAATAAAAAAATTCATTTCGAAAATTTCTTTACATGAAATCTTCAACAATTTCAAGGATTACCCGCAAGCACAATCGACACATAGATTAGGTAAACACATCTATCTATAATTGACCAACAATTATTTACACACACACACACACACACATTGAATTTGGAATGTATGTAAATGCTATTTTTAGCCAATTTTTTCGCTTTCATCTAATCACCCCATCAACATTCGATCGTCAGATTGGATCAGAATTGAATCAAATAAAACTAACATTTCCAATAGCCAAAAAAAAATTAACAATGTTTTTTTCTACACTTGTTGCATAATTTAATTAAAGTGTAAATTACAAACTTCATAGGGTTTCGAAAAAAACAAGTCAAAATCCAATTTTCAAATGGGTAATTGATACAGAAAAAGATTAAATGTAAAAAACAGGAAGAAAGAAAAAATAAATTATCAGAAATCTCTCGCGCTTCCTTGAATATCTTCATTTAATGTTTGTGACACAAAAAATGATATTTGTTGTCAAATTATAATTCAATATTATACACGCAATCACCAGACAGACATGAAAACATAGAGAAAAACATTGGCAGACATATATCCACACTAATTATATCTATAATGTTTTTCGAAAAAAGGAACGTGAAAATTAAGTCAAGCCAAAAATAAAATCGAAACTATAGAAAAAATTCATTTGCAAACATAAATCTATCATCGAATCAATACAATAAGAAAATATTTTTCCAGTTTAATCTGGTTATTACCGCTATGGATAATTTTTTTTTGCGATGAAACAGTATTCAATCTTTGTCATTCTTCATCATCAAATGATCTAGATTCTATTGATTGAAATAAACAAAATGGCAATAATGAGAAAATGAGAATATTTTGCTTTAAAAAAATCTATTATAAAAACAAGTAGCACAACTATGATTGAAAAAAATTGATGATTCTGAGAATAATTATTCATATTTTAAATCATGTGACTTTTGAATGAATGAATCAGCAGAAACAACAAAGATAACTTTCTGTCGTTTTCTTTCATCATTTGAACAAATAACAACAACAACAAAAACAACGAAATATAAAAATAAGGAAACAGAGAAAATCTTTAAATCATCATTCTGTTTCCTGAAATTTAAAAATTACACAACCAAATATAACCTCTGTAAATAAATTGCATTTCGGTTTTAGCTTTCGACAAAAAAGAAAAATTCATTCTCCACATTTGAATAATTTAGATAAAAATGATTTTGAAAAGTTTAATTGCCAGAGAAATAATCAGAAAATCAAATTGTCAATTATCAACGATTCATGAGTGAAACCAAACAAGACTTTAATTGGACAGAAAAAAAAACGCACGAACAAAATAGCATACTTTGATCGATATTTTTTAAAAAGCAGACAAACATTTTTATATTTTTGTTCATTTTCTCTTTGATCCTTTTGATGAACTGCAAAAAATAAATGAAAAAGACCCAACGAGACTATACATGTCAACAACAACAACAGCAAAATTAAAACGTCAACCAAAACAGTTCGGAAAAAATAAGCCGCTTTTATTATATAGATTCAAGCAATGTTATATGATAATGATTGATTGGATTCGAGTGATGCATTCTCACAATCATCACCAATCATAATGGGGATATAATATAAGAAAACAAAATTTTGATGCCTGTCGTATCTAAAGTGAAAGAAAAATGATTTTTCTTTTGGAATTCGATATTCATTTGTCTCTTGCCGACGAAAATAAGACATTTATATTTAACCTCTGTTTGTTTGTGTGAAAAAAAACACTAAAATATTTTAATCTATGACAAACTTTATTGTGAAATTATTTATATTACATTAACATAAGATATAAATAAATAAAAAAACAAATGATTGGAGAAAAGATGATCAAACTGAATTTTGAAGAAAAAAAAATCAAGTTTGTTAGATAAAAATCTATCTAATAATAAATTATTATAAAACTGATTCATTTCAATCAATAAATCATCGTCAAACGTTTTTTTCTCTTATATGCACACACTTTTTGATGATAATCCTAAACGTACTTCATCATTGAATAGCTTAGCAACAATTTATCTAATAAATAGATCTTTTTTCTCGATATAAATTTTAAAATATTGTACAAGAACCTTCTGATGTTTGTCATTTTTTCTTGGATTTTTTAAAAAAGTCACGTATTCACACAATTGATACAAGTTTGGAATCAAATTAGGAATATATTCAGAATCAAAATTTTAAAAATGAGAGAAAAATAAACACTTACTTGTTAGCTCTGAAAGCATATTCCACACATTTTAAATAACTTTCAAATAATTTGATCGGAAATCCTTTAAAACGATCCGTATCTTGCGATATGAATTCTAATAATTTATAATACAAGGCACAAAGTCGTTGATTCTCCAACAGTTGATCATTCATCAATGGCATGATTATATTTAATGATGTAATAACAACTTGACCAATGGTCTGATTTAATGATGATGTTAATGATGGATTGGTAAAAAATAAAAATATATCCTGATTGGAGAGATCATTCAAAAATTTAAGAATCGAAATGAATTCTGCTTGCATTTCTTCTAAACGTGTTGCATCTAATGAAAATGTATCTTTTGTATGCAAAGCATATTCAGTAAATATGGCAACGGCCGTTTTATAGAATGCAAGACTATCTTCTTCTTTGAAATAAATAGAAAAACATGTTGATAAATGAAATAATAGTTCTAAAATAGCTTGAACAACAATGCTACACTTGTGCATCACTCTTAACACTTCGGGCAATTCGTTATAGAATGGTAGTAGAAATTTTCGCCATACATGATTGAATGTATTTGAAGTTGTTCCAGATGATATGCCCATTGTAAAATCAACAATAATAAGAAATTCTTCCTGAATCAATTCTCGCTGTCCAGCACGTAAATGTTCACGAAATGTTTGATACAAATTTATCAACGGATCAATGACTACATCTTGGTTTTGAGCAAATACAATGATGAATACATTGTACATATCACGGCGAACTGCACTGTTTAGTTTACGAAAATTTGGATCAATCGGAAAACGTTGCAATAAACGATGTAAACTTGCACATTCATGCAACAGTTTAATACGATCACGAAATTCACAGAATACACGCAAACCTTCGCTAGATAATTCTAACACTTGTGTCTCGCTGCTCATGGTTAAGAATTTTGTTTCCATATGATCGAGAAAAAAATTTATCAAATTTTTTACATTTGGAGAATCGGCACCGAAACACGAATTGAGCGACAGACTCATGACACTTTGATCACTTTCATATTCGGGTGGTACGAGATAGATGTGCAGAAAACGAGATACAAAATATGTCAAAGTATATGACACTTGAGGTGATACCCATTGAATCATATTATTTTCCAGTAACTGTTTTTCCATTTGTACTAATTTAAGTATGACGATAAAATAACGTACAACTGGATCAATATTAGGACGAGTAAAATCACCATTCTGTAATGCTGCCATTGTAGCTTGTATATCAGCACTAGCCTTAATAGATAGGTCAACTACTTCGGTAGGAATATCATTTTCAGCATATGATGTGAATATATAAGTGGATATCATCAAAATCCAATGAATATCTTCGGAAATTCGCATCCATTGTAACATTTTATCTTCAGCTTTCATGTTCATTGCCGTAATACAGGCTTCAAATTGTTGCAGTTTCATAATCATCAACTGTGTGATCGTGTCTATCGTACTACGAAGATCAACCTGACCAATTGAACCAATGGCAATCATTTGTTCACGAAATTTACCAATATCATCTTCTTCGAATTCTTGAATTTCATCATCATCTTTAAAACATGCCAATGGAAGTAGACCTTCGGGTTCACTGAGATGTACACGTAAATATGTTTCAAACAATGGTTTGGTCCATAAACATAATTCCTGCAGAGTGATTTGTTCATTTTGATTAAGCGATGGTCCATGTACTTCTTCGTGCATACGACGGTCGTAATGGGTAAGTTTGACGATGATCATCACTGAATTCATTAGATATTCAATTGATTGATTACATTTATCAAAATCATCTTCATCGAAACGTGTTTTAATCTTTACCGATTCGAGTAGGACTTTACAAGTAAATTTAATCATTGTATCGATGAATTGTTTAGTCAGTGTTGGATTACATTCATCAATGACCACATGGCTACGAAGATAAATACAGATTGAATTGAACATATTGGACAGAAACTGTACTTCATGAAGTGATATGACATCCATGATCATATTACACAACGAAATTGTATTCTGCATGAATGTTTCAGAGAATTTTACTCGTAATGACATTTCATGACGAATGCAAACCATTGTACTCAATTGTGTTAAACAAGTTAATGAGCTGTGTAATAGATTCGGATCAATCGATCGAAAACTGAGATACATTTCAAAGAAAAATGAAATCAGATTGCCATCAATAATAAATTTGAACCAATCATTTGGTGGATTAAACATTTGACTTTCGATACGATCACGTGCTTTAATGAAATAACCAGTTATAAATGAGAATGATTCCATGTTCCAGGTGAGTACCATTTCACAAATACGAATTAATTTAGCACTCAATTTTATATTATCATTTGATCTTCGTATTTCTTCAGGCATTTTTATCTGCCCATATAAAACTTCAATGGCGCCAGAGAATATATCTTTTAAATTACGTTTCTCAAATGATCGTTTGGCATTCAGATGTGAATACCAGGATAGACCATAATCCGAATTATAACTTAATGTAGAATATTCACTAAGAATACGAATGATAGCCGTACAAGCATTAATTCTCATTTGAACGGATGCTGCAGGATTTTTGATTATAATGAAAAGCGATGCAATCATTGTTTTTGATGTTTCACTTTGATCTTTTGATAATTCTTCAATGTCTATTCGTTTAAGTATGATGGCATTGACCAACATCATTTCTTCGACAACATACTGGTCTAATGGTCGTCGATTTACAAAATCGAAAAGATAATTAAACAAGGCACTTGATTGTTCAACACCCAACAATGACCATTCACGAATGATGGCACATTTAAGGCAAGCACCAATTTGAAACAATACAAATTGATTCTGTGTTATTTCCATCATTTCTCGACATAGTTTGAATGGAGCTTTGGTTTTTTGAAAATTTAGGAATACCTCTTCAGCTTTTGTTCGATCAGTGGCACTAATGTTGTTTGGAGGTGCCTTTTCAATGAAAAGAATTGTAATCAAGATTAAGATTATTAAAAATACACATCAATAAAATTACCATTAGAATCTGGGCACATGTTTCCAATTGTTGCAAAATTTCACTTGTTGACATGTTTGTTTTTTCTATCTGCCATAAATAAACATCAACAATTTAACATAAATTGATATCAACGGATTGATCCGAATGATAATTATCACTTAATCGAAATCAGTAATGGATTTTTTTGTTATCGTTAATAACAATAACCATAATTGAAATAAAGAATTCACCGCTTGGCTCGACGATTATATCACATCTTATACACGAACGCACATCGAATCGAATAAAAACAATGCAGACATCATTTTTCATCATTCATAAATGACATGGCATAAGTACAAATTTTTAATTTTTAATCACTCTGATTCAAAAAAAATGTATAAATATTAGACTTTAAAGAAACAACAAAATATAATTATCTCGATAAATATGTTGAAAGATAGAAAGGAATGTTAATAATTATCAAATAACTTTTAATACATAATTCCATTGGGAACATGTTCAACATTTGGCAAACTTTTCTTTCCAATCGTACTCATCCGGATGTCATTCATTATTGGCTGGCATGATAATTGATCAATATTAGGCCGTCGACGAACTAAGGGATGAAGTAGAGATTGTTGTATTTGTTTTCGCTCTTTATTATCATCATCAATGGACGAATCTTTTGTCCACCAGCTAACAACAATGGCTACAATCAACCCTAAAACCCAACAAAAACCAGCTGACCAAAGATAGGAAATATTATAGAAAAATAATGTTGATGGTTCATATGGGATATTCTTTGGCTTAAAATATGGAATAGTTGTAGAATTACCAGACTGGCTATCGGAACAAAGCTCAGTAGATAACGACAATCGTTCGGGTCGTTTTCCAAACAACATACTGCCAAATCCGATCCATAAACCGAATATTAGGCTAACGATAAAGCCGGTGGCAGCACCGTTAGAATTTACCGAACGGAAACAGATACCAGCAGTAAAAATCATTAACAATGGTCCCCCTACCACGCCGAACAATGTCAACGATGCTTGTAATAAACCGGTCATTTGATCAGCTAAAATGGTCAGCATTACACATAATATTCCATAGAATAGTGCCAATAACTTGGTAATGATAACTTCATTTTTAGTGAAGATTTCATCTCGTTTAAACACTGGTTTCAAATAATCTTCAAGAGTGACAGCCGATAATGAATTAACAAATGATGATACCGTAGATAATGAACCGGAAAATATACCGGCAATAATAAATCCAGGAAGGCCTGGATATTCTGATAAACGATTAACAGCATAATATGGAAGTAATTGATCAGGTTTTTTAATGTAGCCACATTTTAGTGGATCTTCGTGGTAAAAATTAGCATACATCACAAGACCGGTGAGTGCGGTAACCAAACTGATCATCGATGTTAATGGTAAACTAATGAACAATGCTTGCTGAGATTTTTGAAGATTCTTTACCGTCATTAATCGTTGAATTTGGGCCTGATTGACACCATAGATTGATATATAGATGAAAATTGAACCAAATACTAAACCCCATACTGTATGTCGTTCGGTAAAATCTGGATTGAAGCTAATTTGAAAGAAATTCGCAATAATCACAATGAATTTAAATCTATGGAAAACTCACTTATTAAATTCAAGACGTGATCCATTCATAGCACGTTCAAACACGACGTTCCAACCACCAACATCGATGGTTCCTTTGATTATGATGGTGACCATCGAGAAAAACATTAGAAATGATTGAAAAACATCAGTCCAAAGTACGGCTTTCATTCCACCAATCGTACAATAAATAGTACAAACGATACCGACCGAAAAAATTGATGTCCAACGATTGACACCGGTGACAGCACTTAATGCTAATGCTGGTGCATATAGAACAATCGCATTGTAGAATATCATCTGCAAAATAAAAATGACAGAAACTAATATTCGTATCGAACGATTGAATCGTAATTCTAGATACTGAAGAAAAAAAGAAATAATATTTTTATTTGTTTTAATTTTTCAAATGTGTAAATCCATACCTCATAAACACTGGTCAATTTAAGCTTATAAAATATTGGTAGGAAGACATAAGCAGCAATCGGTGAACCAATTATATATGATATGTTAATAAGTATAAATTGAGCGCCATAAAAATAAACTTCGGCACTAACGCCCAATAGTGTAATTGCCGACATAAAACTAGCCATTAATGAAAATGATACTGGCAATACTCCCATCGATTTATCAGCCAAAAGATATTCCGCAGTAGTTTTTTGCCGTCCACCAGTCATACGATGATAAACCCCGATGCATACTATCAAACAACATTTTTTTTCAATTCATATAAAATTCATAATAAAAAAGATACTTACATGAGATCAATAACATTGTAATAAATACAAGATAATCGGGCCATTGAAGATGATTAGTATTTTGTTCGTTTTCATTCATGATATTTGTTGATGATTGAAAAAATTTAATGAACAAAAAAAAGAAAATGAATGATTTTCGATGCCAACGAATGGTAATGATGATGATGATGATGATAAAAATACGGAATGTTGTTCAATATGAATAAATAAAAATGTATACAACATTTTTACATATCATTATTATTGTGTGGACAACAAGCGATGCTTGAATAACTGGTTTGCCAGGCAAATGTATTCACATTTGTTTAGCTTTTTTTTTCATTCTACATATTTGTTCGTATACATTAATGTAAATTATGGCTGATAGTGGATGAACGTGTGATCGATAGAATTTATTTTTTTCAAGTTTCCTATTAGCATCATCGTCAAAACAAAACTTTCAAAATCATAGCAAATTATTAAATTATCGATAAATTATTTTTCTTTTATTTTGTTTTGTTTTGGATAACAAAAAAATAAAAACATTAATAGATTTGGTTTACTGAGCAACTTTTTTTTTGTTGTCCGGAATTACCATGCATGTCGGCATGGATAGCACACATATAGCTATTATGAGTAGTGTGTTTCTATTTTTGGAACCAAAAAAAAAAAAAAAACGTCGATAGCAACAGCAACAACAACATCCGTAGTCAGTTTTATCGAAAATATACATGCGTCGTTCGAAAAAAAAATGATAAAGAGAAAAAAACTAAAATGCCCTAAATTCTTAAAGGAATGATTAAGATAATATCAATGATGACGTAGAGTATTTGGTTTTGTTCCACATAGGTGAATGTCGTCATTATGGCCAATATAATTTATTCGTGTGACCTTATAATATGCTCGTAACCTCGAAATCTGGTTCTTCTTTGATTATATTTGATTTTGTTATACGATGATATATATCACTAACCATCTCTATTTCTCATTCTTTTCCACACAGCACCCACACACACACACAGAATCAGTAGAACAAATTTTAATTTCTTACTCAATTTGTCGGGCTATGAAATAAAACACAAACACGTTGAATAATTGGCATTTAAAAATTTTAGTTTTTAATTGAATTTACATTCCCTTTATCTCTTTTTCACTTCTTTTCTTGATGGATTAAATCAATTAATTCAATCCGTTGGATGAATGATGAAAAAATTTTTGGATTTTTTTTCTTGCTCTCTCTTTTCTTTCGCATCATTGATTTTTATTGAAAAAAACATTCGGAGACATTCGTTGTTTGGCTGTTGACTGTTTTTGATATTCATTTTCCAATTGTTTTAATTGTATACGACCATCCGGATGATGAACGTATGCAACGATAGCTTTATTTCTTTTTTGTTGTCCAGATTCATCAATATAAATATTAGAAATGATTGAAATTAATCGATTATCATTTAATAAATGATAACCATTCATCATATATGCTGTATATGGTGGTTCTTCATTACTACGAATCATATAGCTAAAATTATTCAATGACATAAATTGTAGAAATGCTTCACGTGAAAAGATAAATCCATTCGGTAAGGCAGGATTTTCTTTGAATAGATGGGTTGATTTGGATTCCGATGGTGAGTGATTTTGTGGTGGCTGTGTATGTTCAGGAATATTGACAAGTATATGCTGAAAAAGGGCAAATTCTTTATTATTAGCAAAATTACCACAAACTGTTGATGATTTTGTATCCATTACATAGCTATCAAAATATGTTGATAATTTATGTCTTAATGAATCTTTTGGTATACCGGATGATGCACATACAATTGATTCATTAATAATACATACAAATGGTAATTCATCGAATACTTGATTAATTGTTCGCCATATACGACCACCTCGTTCATCACCATATCGATTACGACATTCGACTAATAATGTTTTTTCATTATATGCACGTGTTTCATTAATACCTTTCAATAGAATTACTTTGTTTGGACAAAGATATTTCACAGCAAATAAATAGATAATCGTTTCAATATTATAATCATGAATTGTTTTTTTACTGTTGCCCGTATAATTACCAAGAAATACTAGATTCTGTGCAATAACCGGTACTGTTGGCCATAATGATTGTTCCATCGTTAGTAATGTATCAAAATCACCACGTATATCACCAATAATCACTGTCGATCCAGAACGTTTTATTAATTTTGGTTCATATTTGAGTAATTTACGTGCACAATCACAAATAGCTTGTATAGCATTTATATCCAAAAATTCTACATCATCCATACTGCCTGCACCTCCTAATCGTTCGGTTGTATTATCATCATCGGGCATAATTGCCGTTGGATGATGTTGTATGCCGGTAGTTGACAAAGTGTTTGCTAAAAATTTTCGATTACGCATATAATCGAATAATATATTTCCGATCGAATCCGGTTTGAAAACATGTTCAGCGGAATAAAGTTTATTTCCTTCTAATTTGCTAATCGGTATGAATTGATTTTCAGCTATTGTTATAAATTACACAAAAATTAATAATTTGTTTTAAAAAATTTTCATTGTTAAATCTACCATTAAGAATAATTTTCGGTTCCACACATCGACCCATCGAATCAAACATGATACAATGTTGTCCATATTCGAATGATTTTACCCGACAATTTCGACATAGACCACGTGTAAGATTAGCTTTATCTGAAACTAATCGTTCAGTTTGTTTTTTCTTCATTTTAGTTAATTTTGCAAATACACTTTTGGTTAGCTTTGTCGGACCAATTATCGATTCATTCATATCACCAACATTGTTTGATTTAGCCGTCTTTGTTATTGGTTGTTTATTAGGTTGACGATTCATAGCGGATAAAACCATTGAATGCACTTTATTAAGACTAGAATGTTTTGATTTTTGTGGCATTACATTATGTGATGATTTATTATTTTCACCATCTTCTGATGAATCAGACATATTTTGTTGGTCAATAAAATTTATAACAAATGCTTGTCTATATTTATTATCATCTGGAATTTCAGGATCCAATACTAATAATAGATAACATATATCATGGAAATCAACATATGTTGCACCATTACAATCACGATTTGTTCGTATTAAGCAACAATTAAACATATATTTTGCTTGTGCAGAAATAATATCCGATTTGAGACCACATTTTTGTAGATAGATTTTAAATGAACCAAAATTCATATAATACGATGGAAATGTATGTCGTATATAGTGTTCATAAAGATCGGTCAATAATTTCAATGAAAGATTTCGTGCTTTCATCAGGCCCGAAATAGCGGTCACTGATTGTTTATCCGAACGTTCATTACTATGTGTTAAATGATAACGTAATACAGAATCTATTGGATATTCAACCACTTGTAATTCCGAATAATGTCTTTCAAGATGTTCAAGATATTTACGAAATTCTGGTCCCCAAATAGCACTATCATCTTTTAAAATATTACCTGCATTCATCCATTGTATTGAATTAATTGGTTGACATGTTTTCTGACAACGTGTTATCGTTATAAATTGTGTGGCACGTTGAATCCAACGTCCGGATACTGTTTGTATATGACATAATTCAATCATTTTTGTTGTATGTGAAATATTCACATGATTAGTGACAACACCATCTGGATCACGTTTTTCAAACATTGATAATAATCCAAGTTCCGATGCTCTACTCCAATCATTACCATCACGACTTACAAATGGTAACCAAATAGTTTGATGATCATCATTAACATTTGTAACAGCAAAACGATCATGTTCAATACAATAGATTAGGAATAGAATACAATCATACATAGGTGAACCATGATCATGGCTCATATGTTGACTATTTTCCGGTTTAGGTTTCACTAATTCAATGTCCAATTTTTTCTTCAATAAATTTCGCTGTTGTTGTTCATTGGGCGATAAATTTGATACACCTGAACCGATTCCTAGACTAGCAATACTATTACAACTTTTACCACTGGCTGAACGATTTATCATCGTAGAAACGACATTGCTCACTGATGATGATGATGATGAAATTGATGAATTTTTATTTGATTGACGATGATCACTACTGATACTACTGCTACCACTATTCATTGATTCATACAATTATATAAAAGTAGAAACAGAAACAAATTCAACTTTTCCAAATTATGGTGACCATTTTTAAATCAAAAAAACAAACAAAAGTTTGAAATTAAATTTATTTCAATTATACAACAATCAATATAGTTTTTTTATAGTTTCTAAACAATAAAATTAATTCTAATTCAAGAACAAAATTCTATAATTTTATAAATTATTTTAAAATTTACATGGACAAATTTAATGTAATATCAATGTTGTTGTTGTTGATGATGATGGTTGTTGGGAGGATAGCAATGGTGATGATGATGATAACAATGACGATTTAGCAGATGGTCGTTCTAATCTAGATCGAAACAACTTATTCATCAATGATGTCAGATTGGATGATGATGGACGAAATCGAATGATTCGCTGATGCCATCGTTTTTTGTTGATTATTTGTTCATCATTATTATTATTATTATTATTATCGGGTGTTTCAATACGATTATTATCAACATCATCCAATAATTTCATTTGAATCGATTGATTATTTTTTAACAATTTTTTATTATGTCTACTGTTTATGGCAGTAATATTTTGGCTATTTTGACTAGCAGTTAGAAAACTATCTGAACGATATTTTCTTAGATTATCAAATTTTGATGATGAAATATTCCATATGGAAGAATTGATCAACGATGATAATATCGATGATGATGATGATGATGATTGTTGATAATGTGATGAATTATGTTTCAATGGTGATGATGTTAATGAATTAATAATTAATGATTGTGTTGAATTATGATGATTAATATGAACGGGTAATTCATCTTGTTCGTGTTTATTTATTAGGCTCATATTAAAGATATCATATTCATCATCATCATCGTCATCTTGTTCTTCATCTATCGGAACCAGGTACGTTGATTTCGAACGTTGTTGATATTGTAATTTACGTTGTCCGATGAAATTGGCTTCAATTTTGGATTGTTTTTGATTTGTTTTCGGTAATCGATATGATGATCCACACATTGAATCGATTGCTGATATTGTTGCTGCTGACGATGATGATGATGTTGATTGAGTCTTTTGAATTGATTGTACATTATTGGTGTTGTTGTTCCACCCATATTGTAAATATCCATTTGATAATGATAGTTTCCTTTTCCTATGATGAAAAGAATAATTATAATAATGGCACAAATGATGATGATGATGTTGTTGTTGTTGTTGTTGATTATCATTTGATATGTATGGTGAACAAAATGGAAAACTGGCCGATATTGGTAATGATTGTTTTTTCCATCGATATGAGTTTTGTTCATAATGATAATTTGGAGAAGATTGCTGTTTTTGTTGCTGTTGTTGTTGCCGTCGTAATAGACGTTGTAGGCGTCGTTCATGCCATTCAATACCAGATTCTAAATCCAGAACCTGTGGCCTTTGATTGATTGAATGATGATGATTTTTAGTGTCTGTGGTAGTCAACACTATGTCTGACTGCATACATAGAAATTATGCAAAATTTATGATTAATAATTTTTTTTCTATTTTGTTTCCATATTTTTTATCCATTGAATTAATAATTTGAAAAATAATTTAAATAAATAATTAAAGCCATTTTTATAAATAGGCATACAGTGTTAAATCAATCTATTTAAAAAGGTGATAATTCTGAGATCGGTGAATATTATTATTACTTTTTTTCAATGAAAAATTAATAATAACGTTTGTTAATGTTTTACTTTCCTGAAAAAAGCAACCAGCAACATTATAAACAGCAGCTCTCCAAAATTTTCATATAATTGAACAAAAAAAAATCAATGAAATAAAAAAGAATCTTACCTGATGATTTTTGGTATTAATAACTAAATTATTTGTATCATTATTATAAGGTATTTTTTGTGTAAATGTTTGCCTATCGTCATCATTATCATCATCATCAATTTGTATTCTATCACTAGAGGTGGAACCTATTGGCGGCAATGCTATTATAGCCTCCTGATTATTATTATTATTATCATTTTCCCAATCATCATATAATGCTTTTTGTACATTAAATATTTCAGTCAAACAACTTGTAGGTGTTGTTGGTGATGATTTTGTTTGCTGTAAACGTAATAATAATGATGATGATGATGATGATGATGATGATGATGAAGTTGATGTTTGGGGTGTCTGTAATGATAAACTATTTGGTCTTTTGTGTATTTTGATTGGTTGTTGTTGTCTAAACTCATGTTTATCAATAATATTTATGGGCTGTTTTATAGTTGTCAATTTTGTTGTTTTTGTTGTTGTTGGTATTGGTATTTGTTGTGAATGTTGTTCTGATTGTCCACCACCAGTAATCCAATGTATTAAATTTAAATCAATCTTACTATTGTTGTTATTACCATTGTTGGATGATGATGTTGAGGATAGATTCGATAAATTTGATCGATTGAATCCAAATGAACCGCAACAAAAACCACCGGTTGTTGTTTGTTTTAATCGTAATACTTTTGCACGACAAATAACACATCTTAATGGTAATATACGTTGTGATACAACCATCTGTATTGTTTTGACAAAACATTTTCGACAAACAACACGATGACCACATGGAAATGTTTGCATTGTTGCTTTTGCACTTATACAGATGACACACTTATGCAGAAACAAAAATATAATAAAAATTTTTATTAAAAAAAACAAAATTTTCATACCTCTTCATCCGGTGTTGTTGCCAATTCTGTTTCATATTCAGATTCTAATTTTACTAAAAGTTTTTCCTGTTTATTTTTTTCAATTTTTTTTATGAATTTTTGCAAATAAAACGAAAAAAAACAAAATTAAATTAAATTTGAAAATTTTATTTCAGATATAAAAATGTCAAAAAAATACTTTTTTAGTTCGATTTGAAACAGGGAAATAAAGTTCTAAACAAAACAAAAAACCATATACCAGATATGTCAGAATGGTCATCGGGTATGTATTCATTTCATTTATTTGTTTATGTGTCAAAAACAAAAATGAATAAAATTTAATCATCCATTTTTTTGCACACACACACAGAAATATGGGCAATGGCAACGGGAAGTACATTAATATATATGATATTTTTTCTATTTTGTTTTGCAACAGCCGTACCAATAGTACGTTTTTTGAATTTCAGATTAAAAGTACAAACATTTAAAAATCTACCATTATGTGTTGATGCATTGGATAAAAGAACTGGTGGTCCAAGCACTTTTCTTTATCGTTCACATTTGAATCGAGTAGAAGAAATGAAGCAACTACAACAATTACAACAAGAAGAAGAACTAAAACGAAAACAAGAAGAATTAAAACTGCAACAACAACAACAATTTTTACAACAAACAATGAAAATGAATGAACCTGGAATGACAGCATTGCAAATGAATATACCACCACAACCAATGGATATGACAAAATTACCAATGAATTTGCCACCACAGCAAATGACAATAACACCGCAACAACCATCACCAACAATTAAGACAAGTAAAAAAGAAAAATCACCAGCAAAATTATCATATATTTCAAGTCAAGTATCATCACAATCATCATCAAAAATAGCATCAACTGCATCATCATCATCATCATCATCATCAGCATCACCAAAACCAAGAATAAAATATTCAAAACGTCAGACAAAAAACTCGATATCCTTCTCCACGTCCACAACGACCACCAAGACAAAAATCACGACGACGAAAATGACATGTGAATGCATATCTGGATGGGATAGATAGTTAATATATTTCTACAACAAAAACAAAAAATTACTTTTTTCAAAACTTAGTACTTTTTACATATTACTTATGATTAATAAATAACATGGGCGTTTTTTTTTGTATATAAAATTCACCCCTTTAACTTTTTTTTAAAAAATGAATATGATGAATTTAATAACAAATTTCATTGATTTTGATTTTATGGAAAAGGTGTATTGAAAATAATCATATTATTTTACAACAATAATTTCAGTGTCCAATAATAAAATAATTTCATGGGCTGAAAAACTAACAAAAAATAAACTCTTATCCATATCAAAAACGTCTCAATAAATATTTAGGAGGAATATCGTGATAATAAGGAAAATTTTTTGGGTTGATCCCGTTTGTAAGGAGAAAAAACACATACATAAAATGAAATTAAATTATCATGTAAATCGAAAAAGAATATTTTTGATCAGAATGGATCTTATATCTGGTTATAAACAGTAAGTCAACTGTTTGCAAAAATGTGTATTTGAAATTACATATTTGACATTATTGTCAATTTGAAACTAAAAAAAAACGAAAAAATTTCTAATTAGTAATAATATAAATTGTGATTGGCAGAGTAGATTCGGAATGAATTCAATTCGACACATACAATGTTTTTTTAGGTTAGATAGAATAATCGACATTGATAATTGTGATTTGAATGTTTAATTAATCTTGGTTACTTTTTTTTTTGGTCTAGAATATATTAATATATGGTCCGTTTCTGTATTACAATTCAATCATTAATAAAGGTGGCAAAAAAAATTGTAAATGTAATCGAAATTTTGATTACTATCAAAAAATTATTTCAATCTAAATCAATTTGAAAATCTATTTTTTTTTCTCTGAACATTTACAACGTGGAAAAAATACCATAAAAAATTTTCTTAACAGAATCGCATAGCCAGCAAGAAAAAAAAAGAAGAGAGATTTATGACTATGATGAAAATGTCTCAGAGAGTGAAAATAAAACATTCTCTCTATGCTGCTTTTGCATCGTTAGTATAAAATCCCGGATTTTTTTTTGTTTTGTTTTGTTTGCACCATATCGTATGACCTTGTTTATGTTGATTCATATCTATTGCGGTATCATTATTCCGTATAGATTGCTTTCGTCATTTGGTATATATTTTTGGGACTAGAGAAAAAGTTGTATAGATTTTCAAACAAATTGTAATGGAATTCTTTTAGTTCGACAATCATCAATGATGACGAATCCGTATGACGTCAAACGATTTACGTTTTTTTCCGCTGTTTCTTTACTTTTTTTTTGTATCTATCTGCACATGAGCCATTCACATTTTGATCGAGTTAATTCTTGAATCAAATCGAATTTGAAAAAAAATTTACGTTACACTAAATGTACAAACCCTGTATATCGGGTCATGTTCAAAAAAGAATCTTTGATTTGAATTTCAATTTTTTTTTCATCAATAAGAAACTATTGGAAAAAATCACATCGAATGAAGAATGAGGGGAAAAAATCTCTAACTTAGGGAGGAAGAGAAACTAAATTTTATCGTCTGCCAAATGTTTCCTATTATCAAATCGAGAAAAAAATCATTTATATAGCGTGTTTGTGTGACGTCAATGTGAACTCAGATCATCATCATCATCATTCGTTTGTATTCGATTTTCGTTTTCGTGAATCAAAACCAAAAAAAACATATAGAGAGAATCAATTGCTATACTCTTTTTTTTTGAATTAAAAAGTGTGTGTGTGTTTATGAATAAAGAATAATCATTGAAAATTCTAGACACACACACACACCTACACACTTAGATTACATAACATTTATACAAATATTTTGATGATATTGCAGAATCGAGAAAGAGTGAGAAGAAAAAAAAAATTCCTGGATAAATAGTAATATGATTTTTGTTTTGGGGCTATTTTTGGAAAAAAAAGGATTTTTGTTTGAATTTTGACGTGGGCGAGAAGAATATTACAATAGTATTGAAAAATTAGAATTGAGAATTTTTTTTAATTACAAAATTTTTTTAAAAATCAAAATACTTACAATTTTATGCGTAAGATATGTTAGCTGTTTTTCAGTTATTCGAAATCGTTTTTGACGTGCTAATAAATCATTCGTATGTTGTTGTTGTTGTTGATCATTAATATCTATTGAATCATCAGTATTATCATCATGATTATTATTATTGAATGATTGATCCATATTAAATGCAAATGATAATTTTTCTTTTGATGATAATTTCAATGAATTTTTATTGTTATTATTGCAAATATTTTTATAATAATCAAATGCACGGCCTAATCGAATTGATGAAATGGATGATTTTTTTGATTTTCTGTCATGATTCTGCGGCCGTTTATTTGTGTAGCAAAATGTTTTTGTTAAATTATGATGACATAATTTTTTTGTTTGAGCTAAATTTATTGATGATGATGATGATGAAGATGTTGCTTTGGATATTTGAATTTTATTCAATGAGCTATTATTTTTATCTTTTAAAACTGAATCATATAATAAATTGGAAGCCACTTGAAATGTTGTTGTTGATGATGATGGTGATGAGAATTCAGAAAGATTTAATTGATATGATGAAAATGAAAATAAATTTGAATCATGATGATTTGATGATGATGATAATTTGGAAAATGGTGACCGAAACCACCACCAATATTGTTTTCGATTATTTTTATCAGTTGATTTGGCATTTGTTGTTGTTGTTGTTGTTGAAGTTTTTGATACTGAAATCAAATTGGTCAATAGTCGACAGACAAACATTGAACTAATTGCCTGTTTGATTGTATAAAATAATTTCTGTGCTAAACCTAACAACGACGACGACGACGACGATGATGATGATGAAGATGAGTGTTGAATGTTGCCAAGTGCGACTGCTGCGGTTTTTATGGTTGTTTGTCGTTTATTTGTTGTTGTTATGGTCGTCGGTAAATCCGATGATGATGATGATGATGATGATGATGATGAAATTCGTGACATTCGTAATGATTAATATTTGCTGTTATTGTTGCCAATTTATTTATTTATTTATTGGGGATATATTTTTTTTTCGTCACCGTGTTTCAAAGATTTCAAAGACAAACAAATAGACAAAACAAATTTTAAGTTGATTGCCTATTCATTATTATTATTGGATCTTTTTTCGTCCATTGTCGATGTGATGATTGTATCGAACAAACAGAATAGATCAATTTAATGGTTTTTTTTTCAAACAAAAACAAAAATCAATAAACCAAAATGAATTGTTGAGAGAAATTAAAAAGGTCTAAAATCATTGAATTCAATAAATGTTAGCTTCACTGCCTTTATTCATTATTCGTATTTAAAATTTTATTTTCCAAGTTTTTGTTGTTGTTGTTGCCGTCAAAATTCAACATCTGATATTGACAGGGTTAAATTTTTGGATTTTGATTTTGAAGAAAAAGAAAAACTTGAAAAATATTTGTGCGTTTATTCATCGAATCGATCACATTAAATAAATGAACACATGTAAGAATTGTGTGTTTTCGTTTATATGAATTTCTTTACTTTACTATACACATCTTACATGTGGTTTGTATGATGAAATCGGATCCTGGATCGTGAATGAATCTTCAATGTGTTTGTGTATGTATGTGCCATAACCATTTCCATTTCCCATCATCGGGATAATGTTCACTCCTTTTTTTTCTTTATTTTAGTTATCTCTATTTTTTCTGTTTCTAACATCATCATTGCATGTGTTAACGTACGAATGAGCGCAATCGCCATACAATTGATAATGATGAATCAAAAAATGGAGCAAGCGCTAAACATTTTTTTTTGTACATTTTATTTTTATCAAATTGTGTCCGATAGATAATTATGGAATTTGGAACAAAATTGGAATTAAATTATTTTTGTTCTTTGTTTGGAAAAATATTCAATTTATTTTTGTTTGTTTTCGAACGAAATTATTTTCCTATTTAATACCGTACTAATTAGGTATAACATTGGAATGTAGTGGCAAAAATAATTTTGAAAAAAAAAGAAAATGTTTCATTTTCGAATACGACAAACATTTTTGATGATAAAAAGATTTATGTTTGAAAAATTTAACTCATATTCTAAATGTCAAACAATAATAGACGATAGTAAACGATTATGTAGTCGTGATCTATTACGCGAACCAGAATTGAATAAAGGTTTAGCATTTAATCAAAAGGAACGTATTATCTATAAATTGGATGGCCTTTTACCACCAGCTATTCGTACACAAGAATTACAGGTTAAAATTGTTATGGAACATTTGAAACATATAAATGATGATTTATATAAATATCTATTTATGAGAGATCTTCAAGATTATAATAAACGTTTATTTTATCATGCATTACAATTATATACAGATGAATTAATGCCAATTGTTTATACACCGACTGTTGGTCTTGGATGTGAAAAATATAGTCTAATTTTTAATCGTCCAAGAGGAATGTTTATAAATATTGATGAACATTTCGGTCGTATACATCAAATACTTGATAATTGGGATGAACCGGATATTAAAGCTATCGTCGTAACCGATGGTGAACGTATTCTTGGTCTTGGTGATTTAGGTGCAAACGGTATGGGCATACCGGTCGGAAAGATGGCGCTATATTCAGCTATCGGTGGTATTCCACCGGAATTAACATTGCCAATTTGTTTGGATGTTGGTACTAATAATGAAACATTATTGAATGATCCATATTATATTGGATTAAGAAGAAAACGTGAAATTGGACCAAAATATGATCAATTTTTGGATGAATTTATGGCAGCCGTCAAAAATAAATGGGGTAGAACATGCTTGATACAATTCGAAGATTTTGGCAATCGTAATGCATTCCGTTTGTTAGATAAATATAAACAACAATATTGTACATTCAATGATGATATACAGGGTACAGCATCTGTCATTGTAGCAGGTCTTTTGACAGCATTCCGTCATATTGACAAACGGATCGATCAACATCGATTTTTATTCTTTGGTGCAGGCGGAGCTGCATTAGGTATTTCCAATCTATTAGTAATGGCTATGCTAAAACAAGGCGTCAATCTTGAAATGGCATGCGAAAAAATTTGGTTAATCGATTCAAATGGATTGGTTACGAATGAAAGAAATTTTGATGAAAATAATGATGATTATCATAAAAAAATATTTGCTAAAAATATACCGAAAACAAATGATTTACTTGAAATTATTGAAATTTGTCAGCCAACATGTTTGATTGGTGCGGCTGCCGTTAAAGGTGCATTCACTAAAACAGCATTAAAACGAATGGCCGATTTAAATGAAAGACCAATCATTTTTGCTTTATCAAACCCTAATTCTAAATCTGAATGTACAGCATGGGAAGCAATTCATTATACAAATGGTCGTTGTATATTTGCAAGTGGATCACCATTTGATCCTGTAAAATATGAAAACAAAACAATCGTTACCGGACAGGGAAATAATGTTTATATTTTTCCAGCCATTGCATTAGCAGTGATGGCATGTCAAGTTTATCATGTTGTTGATGAAATTTTTATTATAGCAGCTGAATCTTTAGCTGAATTAGTACAAGAACAAACATTGACAAACGGAAGTGTATATCCACCATTAAAAGAAATCAATGAAGTTTCATTACAAATAGCTACCAAAATTACCGAATGGTTATTTCAAAATGGTCATGCAAATTATAGACCTGAACCGATAAATAAATATGAATTTCTTCGTAGAAGAATTTATCGTCCATCATATGATCAATTAGATTTTGATGAACAAATTCGACAAAATCATCTAGCATGGCATCCTAAAAACTAATCAATCACAATTACACCTTTGAAAATCATATAATGAAAATAAAATTTTTTTTAAAAATTCATTTTCAATAATCGATTTTCGATTTTTGTTTGTTAGTAAATTACCATGAAAGAATAGCGTGAAGAAAAATGGAATGATTTTGTTTCAAAGAAAAATTTTTCTGGAACAAGTGAAAAAAAAAGATAGTTAAAAATGGAAATAATGCGCAAATGTCAATTAATAAATCAAGAAAAGAGAAAAAAAGAGAACATTTAGAAAAAAACCAAACCCCTTTAGTTTTTTTGCCCCAATCAAATCGAAGGAAATAAACACATGAAATTTCTTTTTGTCAATGCCGCTACCATTTAAGGCGAATGTGTGATGGGATATGATGGTGTTGCTGTTGAATACAAAATCCATTGTTGTTTACACTTTAAGAGTATTCGCGGATACACTTGCACACTGTAAACGAATTCTTTCGAATTCGAATCTTGCTTTTTCGAATATTTTATCATTTTTGTTAATTTCCAGAATTTATCAAAAATCTTGTCAAGCTATATCCGATCCATACGATGTCCATGATTTAAGGAACTATATGACTGATGAAAAAAAGAAAATGATACAGAGGTTTTTGTTCGAATAAAATCGCAAAGACAATAAAGAAAATTTAAAATATGAATAGATAATCAAGATAATTTTTTATTTTAGTCAAAGAATCTCGAATCCAATCACAAAATTACTTTACCTGTTTGTAAGAAAAGTGAATTGAAGATAGAAAAAAAACTGAAATACTTTCAACATATAAACTTGTGTGTTTGTGTGTTGGATTTTTTTGTTTCCATTCCCCCTTTTTTTCTATGTATACATTCACTTTGTGTATCCATCCATCTATCCATCTCTCTCTATATCTTCTATATGCGCCTTATACAATGTGTAAAAGTTGTTGTTGTTTTGGTGTTTGGAATTAAAGCCGCTTCGTGGCTTGTTATTGTCGTCCCCTCTTTTCGAACACACCATTTCACAATCCCACACACGGTATAGATATACGAAGAACGGTAGAAAGAGAGAAAGGAGAAAAAGATACTGTGTCTTGTTTTTTTTGGCACAAGCGTGTTGCTTTTTTTTTAGTTTTTTTCATCATCATCATCTTCTTGTCATCATCATCATCATCGTCACATTCTCGTTTGTAATTCATTTATTTTTATTATTATTTAGCTTCTTTTTTCACAAATTACCTGTATACAGATTTGTTTTGGTTTGATTTTCGATATTCTGTTTTTTCGATTTTGTATCTTGAAGCAAAATAAAAATTTCGAAAATAAAAGGATTCTTACACAGTTTGTTTATTGTGTGTATGTTTGTTTATGATTGGATTGGATTGGAAATATACCCGAAAAACAATAAAACGGATTGGTTTCATTTTGGTTTTCATACTCTTGCATAATTTTAAATTCTATCGAACCATACCAACAATTAAACAGAATTTTAAAAAAATTTATTTGTCATCATTGTTATTGACTTTGTTTTGTTTGTGTGTATGGTTATGATCGTTATGATAACGACAGTGATTAATATCTATTTGATTTCCATCCGATCATCGTGAGAAGTTTGTTTTTTTTCTTTCTTTTTCCTCTCACTCTCTCACCATAGCAAAGAATACGACAACAACAACAACGACGACAATCATTCGTTCATTCATTCACTTTACTTGTCACTCACTCGGGAAAAAAAAGCAGTGTAAAAAAGAAAGAACGAATTTCATTTTTTTTTTGAGTTGAGAACTCGACATTAAGAGTAATGAGAAATATTCTTATGCAAAAAAAATATAGAAAAATATTTGTTTCCTACATCCAGTTATAGTGAATACGATAATTCTTTCGAACGCAAACATATTGATGATGCAATGAGTAAAGCAAACACACACACACACTATTAATCTCTGAAATCAGAGATGATGTTTGAGAAAAAAAAAGTGGAAATAACTTTCAAGAAATAATATGAAATTAGCAATAACAAAAACCAAAATAACCCATACATGAAATGAACATACCTGAGAATATTCTTTATACAAAATCTTTTTTTCTTTCTACGAGGGTTTTTTTCAATTATAAATTTTTTTTTTTGCAAATAAAAATTTCATCGATGTTACAATCGTAAGTGTTATATCTTCAGATAATGATTAGATGTTAATTAAATTTTTATTTCTAAACAGATCTCATCATAATAAACAACAACATCAAAAATCTATCATCATTGAATGCTATTATTGTTAATAATCAATGATAATTCATTCAATCCGTAATTGTTTTCCTTCATTTATCCATTACGATTAAAAGAATCAAACAATCGTTACATATATTTATTGTGTCGCTACGGCGACAATATCTTCCATCTTTATAATCTAAAATAATTATAATATCAATGAGATAAAAAAGATTAATTTTTTTTAAAACTACAAATCATATCTGAACATCGATATCTAGTTTCTATTTGATTCGTTGATTGTTTCTTTGTTGCGATCTTTTTCTATTGTCTGTTTTTCTATCCCACCATTATCATCTTCATCATCATTAATTTAAAATCGGTTTTTTTTGAATGTAGAAGCAATCAAAATTAAATAACAGAAACATCATAATTGATAATACGGATAACATGTGATAAACATCAATTATATTTTGATGAAATAAATCATTTGATAACCGAAATTTCTTTTTTGTTCGTTTTTCTCCCTTCAAAAATCTTTTGATTTCAAAATTCATCATCATCTATAGAACTCAAAATTCAAAAACAATGAATAAATGTAAGTTTTTAAAAATGAAATTAAAAAAATATCAAATAAAAAATATCATTCGAGTCGATAAGATTAGATAAAATCTTTTAGGATATTATAGCCAAAATTACCTTTACATGATGTACAGATAGAATACTTCCTTTATGTTGTTGATGTTGTTAAATTTCTGTTTTTTTTTGATCAGTTTTTTCAACTCGATTAAAGAATCTGTATGAAGAATTCTACCTACAATTATACAAATGTAAATTTAGCTAATTTTATATCATAATATTAAATCAATCGTTTGTTTCTCCAATGTCCTTTATTAAAATGATTATCCGTACAGAAATCTTATCGAAATCAAATTTAAAACACTCATACATATACAAATATCAAAGAAAAGTCGTCGACGTGTTTTTTCTCTGAAATTTTTTTTCCATATTGAAAGGAAAATATTCTTGAAAATTTCCTCAATATTTTGTTTTTTCTCTTTTTCTAATTTTGGATTATTATATTTTCAGATCAGATTCTCTAATTGAAAAAAGAAAATTTCCACTAAAAAACATCAATAAATTTACTCATTGATTTATAATATATTATTTCATAATTGAAAATCATCGATGCTGATGCATTCGAATAATTATCAACAACAACAACAGCAATTAATATTGACTACAACGACGTCGAACATTTCAACGAGCCATTTCGTTCAACGAATCAATGTATCAGCAGCAGATCAATCGTCAATTAATTATAAATCACGATACCAAAATGATTTCAATTGCCGGCATTCGATTTTTTATCGAATTTTCTTCAATTCTGGTCCTTGCTTTTCTGTGCATTATGCACGAATTCACCGATGTTACCTGGGCAAAACAATTTCATTTTGGTAATTACCATATCTATTGTATTTTATTTTCATTTATATTTTTTACTTATAGATCATTCTTCCGCCAATCAAGCTGCTTCATTCGATGATATCGAACATTCATCATCGACACTGAATCAAGATCAAGATGATGGTGGTAGTAGTAGTGGCCAATTTCATCATAATAAAAATCAAGCTACATATGTTCGATTCTCACCAGAATCGCTAACTTTCGGCTATCAGTATGTATCGAAATTGTTTAATATTGAGAAAAAATTGATTCTATTTTTTCTTAATTAACAATATAAAATTAGTTCTATTGGTATGCCGATCATAAAAACGGTGCATATTCATAATGATGATGATGAAATTACATTGCAATTGATCTCGATATCAGGCAACACTGAACATTTTCATTGTTCATTTTTTGAGGAAAAAATCCTCCCACCAAGATCAAATACTTCATTTCAAGTGGTGTTCCTTGCCCGTCAAGAAGGTTTAGTCAATAATACTCTTTATATACATTCATCAGCCGGATCATTTCCGTATCGTGTATCAGCATATGGTGAACATAGCCCGTTTCGTATCAGGCCGTTGATCGGTGCACGTGTTCCATTGAATTCATCATTTGCTTCGTTGATCTATATTTATAATCCATTTTCGACGCCTCTACAAGTATGTTTGTTTTTAATCATTTGAATTTAATGAATAAAATTATTTAACAAATATCATTATGTAGCTTACAGAAATGTATACCTCAGGTGGTGGATTACATTTAGAATTACCCGATGATGAATATGAAGCGCCAAGTTCGTTGTGGAATGTACCACCATATGAAACACGTCCAGTGATGAAGGCGCATTTAGTCGCTCGTATTGTATCAAATCATACATCTTATATAAGGATTCGTACAAGCCAACCCGATATACAATTGATGCTACCAGTCGAAGTTGAAGTGAGCAACTCACCCGGTCTCTATTCGCCATTAGATACATTGGATTTTGGTGTACTAAGAGCCAAACATGATCCACCGAAAGCATTGCCAATACAGGTTATAAATGCCGCGCAAAAATCCGTCTCTGTTCAGAGTATTGTTGTAACACCCATTTTCGATGGTCTAAGTATTGCTGATTTCAGTGGTCCAATCAAAGTTCCACCACAATCATCCAATCCTTATCATGTGGCCAAATTGATACTTGATCCCAGTCAATTCTCCTGTATAGGTTTATGTTTAGGAAAAGTTTTGATAAAATCAAAAAACAATCAATATAAATTGACGATTCCGTTTATTGTTCGAGTTATACAAGGGTAATTTCTTATTTTTTCTATAATTAATCCATTTAAAAAAAATTTCAATCATAACAGAGAACTACATTTCAATGGTACACAATCACATTTCTTTATGAATTCAAGCTCAAACTATCTTGAACAACGCGTAATGAATGTAGAAAATCGTTTTGATAATCCAATCATTGTACATGATATAATATTACCGGACGAGGCAAAACCATATTTTCGTTTGACCACTAAAGCCCCTTATTCATTGCCTATAACGTTACCGGTCGGAAAATCTTTCCCGTTATTGCAGATTGAATTCACACCATCACCTCAGCTTAGTCATTTTTCAACTGTGTTTCGTTTATTGACTAATCTAAGCTATTTTGATTTGCCTTTGTATGCTTATCAAGGAAGATTGGAGTTGGTATGTTTCATTCACTGAATTGAGATTTTTTCGTCATTCTCATTTTCATTTTTTTTTGAAAAATAGTTTATACCAAATTCTTCAGACCAAAGTAAATTAGATATGGGCCTGGTCGGATTGAATGAGCAAAAAACATCAACATTTGTGGTTGCAAATCATAATCCAATAGCAATACGTTTGATATATTGGCAATGTAATATTACCGGATTGATAATTGAATTAGTCGGTACTAGTCAAGGTAATATAAGCGCCATAAGTCAACGAATCGAATCATCATCAATACCAATGGAATCATCACCATCGCCTCCTGCATCGACATCGACTCGTTCGTCCGAGGTTTGTTTTTTTCATCTCGTTTGGGATTAAAATTTATTTTAGTTTTATATTTATACAATATGGTTGAATGTATGTTTTTTTCTCGTTTGACAGTTTCGATCACTTGAGCCGAACCATTTTGCTGTATTTCGTGTACATGTTCAAAAACTTTCTAATGAAGGCGTTCATAATGGAATGATTACAATAATAACTGCATATGAAAAATTGACAGTGCCATTGACAATTAAAGTATTAAATGGAAATCTAATGGCTGAACCAGTGATATTGCCAAAAACATTTCCCGGAAAGATCGTAAAATCAATGTTAAACATAAAAAGTAATTATAGTAGTACAATAAAAATCAAAGGAGCTTTCATCGTACCCAAAGATGAACGTTTCAAAATCAAATTAATTGATCAATTGATCAAACCTGGCCATGACAATCAGATACAGATACAATTTGATCCATCCGCAGCATGTTATCAGAAATTATGTTATACAGCATTGGACGTAGAAAAAGAAGTTGGCCATTTATGGTTATTGGGTTCAGGACTTTATTCTGATACTGCATATATCGATAAAGAGCTATATAAATTATTACGAAATCAGTGGTTATCAATGACCGAATTGGATCGTAAACCAACGGTAAACGTTCGTCTACAGATTGATGGTTTTGGTTCATTTGTAGCACCTATTCAAGCACATCAACATTGGCCACGGTTAGCGAACAAATTGGTCATTCGTTTTCCATCTATTCGTGTCGGGCAAAAAGTGACTAAAGAACTTTTAATTGAAAATACCGCTGATCGTGAAGTATTGGTACAAGCAATAAACGTCATTGATTATCCAAATTCAGAAATCCTATTACAACTTACATCAAATTCAATATTTCATCAACAATGGTCGAAAAGTGATTTACAAGCAATACAATCGGCAATTCGTAATGGCCATAATCGATCTGCATTCTCTTTGCATAACAATACGATTGCTTCCAATTCACAAGTTCAACGTATCACCGAATGGTTAGGTGTAGAACCGAATGCCAATTCGTATATAATGCTACTGCCAGCCGGTGTAAGACATCGTTTAGCCGTAACATTTAACCCACCTGATGAGAAAAATTATACATCATTATTGATATTGAGAAATAATCTGACTATAATTGATGTTGTCATGTTACGCGGTGAAGGTGGCCGTGGTTTACTTAAAATTGGAAAAACATTACCCAATACATTAAATTCACGATTAGTGTTTGATTTTCCTGAAAGATCCTTGGAAAAACGATGTCGTAATCTGATATTGGCTAAATCAGGTATAGACTCTCCTCCATCATTATCATCATCATCGTTGTCAAGCAGTAATAATCATAAACCAGTCAGTTACAATACGTTAGTGATGCGTGAACGTTTCAAAGCAGTCAATATTGGTCGTATGGCTTTACAGATCCGTAACTTTCTTATCGATGGCATGCCTTGTGAAGGTCACGGTTTTCGTATTAGCCGTTGTGAGCCAATACTTTTGTCACCAAATCAAACGGTTGATATTGAGATTTTGTATTCACCCGATTTTACTCAGCATACGATAACACATGAATTAACCATTATGATTGATGATGATGATTCATTGGGTGCACAACGATTCTTACTTGTAGCCAATGTACCATCAAATTTGTTACAATTATGTTTAGAAGCATTACCACGGCCAATATGGGAGCCACATCTTTATTATATTCTTGTCACAATGGCTTTGTTCGTTCTAATACTTTCGACTATTGTGGCCATATTTGATGGACATCGAATTGCATTGAATTATTACAGTTCAAAATATGAATTCTTAAACAACGATCTAAGTACAACGAAAAAACATGATGGTAATGATGATGGAAACAATGGTGGTAATGCTTACAAATGTGATAATGATTTGAGCAACCATAATAATTCATCATCAGTAATTGAATCTGCAGGACATAAAATCTTAGCTAATGGATCTTCAAATATGGCAATAGCTAATGGAAAACATAATCATCCGTATTCTACAGTTGGATCATCATCAAATCATAATCAATTATCGAATCAAAAAGTAAGAAATCGTCGTGGTGCAAAACAACAACAGCCGATACCTAATGGTAATCTACATCAGCATCGAAGAAGTCAATCGAAATCTACAACATCTGAGCCATCAACCACTAAACAACAACAGACAGAAACAACTTCGAAACACCACCATTCCAACGGATCCTTGGATTTTGATTACGAGTCCATTACAACGGTAACAACAACACCTTCTACTAATCATCATCAAAATTCATCTTCATGGAGTCATCTAGCACAGTCGGATTTTTTAAGACAAGATTCATCATCGTCCGAACATAGTAACCGTTCTTCAGATTCATCTAGTTTTTTTGCGTCATCAATATCAAAGCAGACGTCTTCATTATCTACACGTCTGAATCAAACAGATAATAAAAAATCTCATTCAAATGATTCATTGGATGAAATGGTGGCTACACCAACAACAAACACCGCATCAAATAATAACTCTGGTAATAATTCACCCAATGCTAGTCGTCAAGGAAAGAAAAGTAAACGAGAATCATCTACATCAAAATCAACATACAAATTACCAACATCGAAAACAATGGATAAGACTCAAACAGAACAATTTGCGAAAAAACCAACACCAACTGTAAGCATGAAAATCAAAAATGTTGCTAAAAATTTAGACAATGGTAAAAAGGAAAAATTTTCATTTAAATGTAATTCTATCTCTGAATCATTAAAATCATCGCAAGAATCATTGACATCAACAAAATTTGAACAAATTGAAGCAACTATCAATCAGGATTTTATGCCCACAAAAACCAGATCGGCAACATTACCATTCACACAAAATGATTCAAATCAACAGCAATCAAAACCTACTAGTGCATTGATGGCTAATAGTGATTCATCAGTGTATGTATCCGAATCTAATCTATCATGGAATCAAACATCGGCCGTATTTCAATCGAATTCGAATGAAAATGAAAATCATTTTGATTCATTTCGTACGGTATCGCCATTTAAAACTAATGCTGAACAGAATTATTCATTTTCTTATAAATCAAGTCATAATAAAGAGACAAAATTTGATGCATTTCGTACAGCTAAAGAATTCAATCATGCTACAGGGAATTCTAAATCCGGTTATTTTGGTTACTATGGAGTGAATGACAAAAATAACAATGGCAAAGATATTT
Organism: Dermatophagoides pteronyssinus; assembly: GCF_027571235.1. NCBI lineage: Eukaryota > Metazoa > Arthropoda > Arachnida > Sarcoptiformes > Pyroglyphidae > Dermatophagoides > Dermatophagoides pteronyssinus. Next base: position 252,608 of record NW_027461547.1, on the reverse strand, counting down.
GGGATTCACCTATCACAAGCTTTGATACCGGTTTGTTTTTCTAATTGATTTTTTTATATATTCTAAAAATTATTCTTTTCTTTTATATTACAGAATTGGCAATGAACCAATTGGTCAAACAAACTGAAGAATTTGCTGCAATCGATGAAAAAGTTGCCGTTTCTAATAATAACCGATCATCATTTAACGGTCAACGTCGTGGTGGTGGACATTCAAAATTTCAGACAACTTCACCAATCACAGATGATAAATGGGAAATCGGTGAATGGAGTAATGATCTTCTGGAACGTTGTTCACCATCATCCACCTCATCGAAAGGAGGAACGTCTTCATTGGGTGTTAACAATGGAAGCAATTATGAATCTTCAATGGCACAGATGAAAAAATATCCTCATCATCATTCACGTTTTCCACAATCGATCAACTATCAAGAATATCGTAATAGTTTGAATGATAAAAATCATAGCTCAAAAATATATGGAAAACAATTATTTAACATGAATGATTCGAATATGACTCATATAAATAGTAAATCACTTCCGCAGACAACGGCAGTAGCATCAGTTGGAAATGGTTCATATGCAACACCAAGAACAATATCGCCATCACAATCGACATCAATATCACCACCAGCACCGGCTGGCCATAACATAAATTTGGCCAATGTTCAATCTAGTCTCTCTTTAAATCCAATGAAAACAACATCAGCAGCCGTAGCACCACTACAATCATCATCGAGCCCAATCACCAGTCCTGGCATTTCAACTACAACTTTTTCACCCGTTATTGGACGACCTACCACCGCTCAACAGCAGCAGCAATCATCGATTTTATCGACGCAACGGAATAAATTACTTTCATCTCCACCCACAGATTCGAATCATTTTGCCATGTTTAATTCTTGTTTGGAAAAATCATTAAATCAGAAAACACCATTGTCATTGTTATCACCATTTAATTCGTCATCGAATTCGGCAAAAAATTTGCTCGGTCAGTTGGATTCACTTTTGGAACCAACATCCAAATCACAATCGCTCGTGTATGAACAACAACAGTCAGCTGTTTCAAATGGTTTGTGTGTGGGTGGAAAGATAGTTAACACTCCATCTACAGTAAACGTCAATTCGCTATTACAAACGACCAGATCATCGCCATGGAATTCGGAATTCAATCCAACTTTGGATTCATTGCTTACATCTAATAATTCAACATCAAAAGCAGTTGGCTCAGGAATCACTGGAATGTTCACCAATCTTGCCGATAATCATGGTCATCAAGATTCTGTATGGCCATCTTCAGCAGCCGAATCAACTTGGCCCTCATCAATAGCTTCTCCATCGAACACAAATATTTTTTCCAACTTTTCCGAATCAGTTAAACCATCTGTGAACACATTTAGCAGTGGTTTATCACCAATCGAATCTTCATCGGCAAATCGAATTAATTGGTTGTCAGCGAATTCGTCTCCAACATCAGCAACGAATAACTGCCACTCACACACTATGATTGGGTCAAATAATTCTACTCAAACATCTTCCCAATCTGGCGGAGTGTGGTCCGCATTCGACACTCCATTTCGTAATTATATTCGAAATCCTACATTCAATGCGAATGATAATGTAGATTTCAATTCATTGGTTCAACCTCCTACGACAAACCATCATCATCCTACAACAATGCATCAAGATCCTGTTGGCGTTTCAACAACACCGGTCGTTTCTTCAGCCGCCACTGTTTCCCCTCCTGCTGCATTTGTTGATAATAATCCACCATCATCTACCGTATTTGAGTTATTTGGTGGTAAATCACCATGGGCACCACTAAGCTCATCACCACCGAATTCGACTACCGCTAATACGAATGTTTCTGGTGTCGATGCGACAACAAATTTTTTATCGCCTTCACCAACATCTGCTGCTACATCGGAATTATTGTTTGGTCGATTATCACAAAATTCATCACCAGTTTCATCATCAAATGGCTCTACAACTTCGGCTAGTTCGATTTCAAGTAATATGGATACAACAAATTCTACTAAATGATTCAAAAAAAACAAATTAAAACAAATGCACCGGAAAAAAATGTTTTTTTTTTTGTTTAGTCTGATGCTTTTTTGTCTTCGTTTATTCTTTCTTCTGATTAACTAAAAAAACTGAACATCATTAGAAAATGAAAAAATTATTGAAAATCATCTTTATGAAAAACTTAAAAAGAAAAAAAAATGATTGCAAATTTATTTCGATAAATCTCGATTGTGATTCTTGACACATGATTGATTGATCCAAAACTATAATATATCAACATTACGGCTGTATTGATTCTTAATTGTCACATGTCTTTTTTTGTTGAAAAAAAAACAACTAATAATTTTTGTCACTCTTTTGCTTTCGCTCTTTATTTGTCAAGTTTGGCTTGTTCAATTAAAAAAATTTTTGAAAAAAAATAAAATATTTTTATTTTTTTCAATTATTCATTATTGGATTGCGTTCTTCGACCCTTGCCAAAATTTTTTCAGTCATTTGTTCGGCTATATCAATATGGCTACGAATTTCATTACCCATCTATGTTTGATAAAACCATTAATATTGGATTGGTTGTTTTCAATTTGACCTCAATATATTACCTCTTCACGAAGTGTTGATTTTTGATCCGTTTCTTTTAGATTAATGAATATATTATATGCACATCCATATACAGCTGTTCTTAGGCAATGTACACTGACCATTATATCGCTACTGGTTGGTAGATGAAATATTTCGACTAATTCCTCAATGATTGGCCATAATTTTGTTATAATTCTTGCTGTTGTCATTGGTATTTCGATTGCATGACGGAGTCCAGCTTCCATTGCCGATTTTCGTCTATTAGAAAAAAAAATTTTACACTTATAAATCATCATTGTTTACATATAAGTAGCTACACACTTGATGATATTATCTTCACTATCTTGTGGCAAAGCTCTAGCTTCGAAATATTTGTTAAATGAATTGGTATCTTCATCAACCAATGATAGAAATTTAGCCACAGCATTATGCAACGCTGGTATTAATCGACGCATTTGTGCGTCTGTATGTTCAAACATTTTTTTGCCATACGATAGCTTGGCGACCATTGATGATAATCCACAACCAAGTGATGCTACTGCAGCTGCAACTGATCCACCACCTGGTGCACTAGTACGATCAGCTACCATCCAAGAAAAATTGGCAAATGTTTGATTTACCAATTTATCTGGATCATCTTCTTTGATCAGATATTCAATAATACGTTTTTTCGGATCGAATGATCCAATCGAATTCAAACCTAATCTATTAATAGCCAAATGTATTTTTTGATCTTCTTCTAGAACAAATAATGATTCTTTTTCAATGTAATATTCTGCAGCATCCAAAAGAGCTTTCAATGGTATAAGTCCAACTATTTCACTGCCAGTCACGGGCAATTTCAATTTTAAGCTTTCCTTACAAACTTCTTCGTAAACCTTATGTATGGATGTAATTTCATAGTCCAATATGTTCACCGTAACCTGAGCAATATTTTGTTCTTTCAGATACCAACCCATACCTTGGACGCCTTCTAATCTTCCTTTTTGACCATCCATACGATTCGAACGAATTATCAACGCTATACGATGGGCTTGTTCTTTAGTCGATACTAAATTGACATTGTAAGCAATTAAAAATTTTCTAGCACCAACAATCGAAGCTCCCCATCGTGGTCTGAATGCCGGTTCACCATAATCCGGCGTCCATGATGGATCTTTTAACTTTTCAGCAAGGCCTTCATATTCTCCACTTCGAATTTGTGGAACTTCTCGTCTTGATCGAATAGAAAAGAGAGAACAAAAATAAATACACAAAAAAGATATAGACGTTATGTTACCGATAATCTTGTTTGGAAGCAAAACCATAAAGATAGACAGGAATATCCAATTCCGAAGCTAATCGTTTTGCACATCGTCGTGCACAATCAGCACAATCATCCATGGTCACACCACTGACTGGTATGAATGGACAAACATCCATTGCTCCTAATCGTTTATGTTCACCATGATGTTTACTCATATCGATTAATTTATATGCTACATGTGCAGCAGCTAATGCTCCATCTATTACCGTATCCGGATCACCAACAAACGTATATACCGTACGGTTAGTCGATTGACCAGCATCTACATCCAATAAAGTAACACCAGGAACAGAACGAATTGCATCAGCGATTGCATCAATAATCTAAGATCAGAAAAAATGAAATTTATGTATCCATTTCAATAGTTAATCGAACCTGACGATTTCGACCTTCGGAAAAATTCGGTACACATTCGATGATTTTTTTCATAATGATAATGATGATGGCCACTTGTTAAACGATCAAGATGGGAACTGAAGAGAATTTGTTTAAAACTAAACATACACGTTAGATTTTTTTAATTGAAATATATCATCCAATTTACAATTTTTTTTTCTATAAACACCAGAAACAAGTTTTTTTACTGTTTTTATTTCGAAGAAAATAACGACCAACATCATCAATGGACCTTGAGATTGTTGATGATTAAGTAGAAATTTTGTTTTTCCAACCTCAAACTTGTTGGATAACTTATCGAAAAAAATGAAAAGAAAAAAACTTGAAATTAAAACAAACTTGTCGCCATGATCCATCAGCATAATCAATCAATCGCAATTGATAATGAAAATAAAAAGATTTTTGTTGTTTTATTTTTATTATTATTATCAATAAAATTATTAATATTATTCATCATCATCGACAAAAAATGTTGACTTTTAATTTGGAAAAAATAAAATAAATTGTCAATCCGTTTCGGTATGATTGGGCACAATGATAATAATCAAAATCAAAATCATGAAAAAAATTAAAACCCCTATGAAGTGTTAGTGACAAACAAGGTTATTTAAATAATTTGTGGGTAAGGGTTTTTCCATTCATTCATTCATTCATTCATGTTCACTATTCGCACATACATACATAATATTCGAGTGATCCGAATAATTAAATATTGAATTGATTAGAAAAATTTATTGTATGTGTATGTGTCAGTGTGCGATAATCTAGAGATTTGAAAAAGATATAGACTTTACTAAATAATTCAAATTAAAAAAAGAAAAAAATTCAAATAATAATTATAATTAATAAGCAACAATTGATGATATGGATACAAATCATGAATAAATCATTGTGTAATGAAAGAATATTTTTTATGCCGCTTGTATTTATTTTTATTTTATTTTTAAAATAAATGAATGGATGAAAGTTTTTTTGTTGTTTCATGAATTTTCGGGTGATTAATATTTTGATTATGAGGATGATGATGATCTGCAAAGCGGTATATGAATGTTAATCATGAATAATCAAATGAATGGAAATGGATCGATAGAGCCGTACGGTGATAAAGCCATACGAAATTAGTTTTCATAATTCATTGCTTAGAGATCATTCTTCAGTAATTGATCGACACCTAAAGGCCACGGATTTGAAGAATGCATGGTTGCCATTGATGGTGTATAGGCGGCTGCCGAACTATTCGGTACCAATGTTACTGGTGCCGATACGGTTGGCAATGAAATCGATGCAATCGATGATACAATTGAAACTGGTGGTAATGGACCAATTGCAACGGCTGCCTGTGCCGGTGCTTGTAAAGTAATCGGTGCTGACATACCGATCGATGCGGTTGATTGTACTGAACCAGGCGTGGGTTGCGGTTGTAATGATGCAACTGATGTGTTTCCATGAGGTGCACCACATGCTGCTGCTACGGCAGCCTGTCCAGATGCACGTATCTGATTCATTTGTTCTAGTAAATATTCATTTGTGGACAATAAATCTTGCACCTGTTTCTTTAGGTCATCAATACGTCGTCTTAGCGCCGCATTTTCTTCCTCCAGATATGATCTTGATGAATCGATCGTTGGTGGTTGTTGTGAACGAGGTGGCTGTGAATTCGCGTAGCCACCTGCAGCACTACTGGCACCATAAGGTGTATCGTGCATTGGATTAGTACCACCATAAGTATTTCGTACATTTCCAGATGGGAGTGGAGGAGGCGGTGGTTCCTGGTAAGCTCCCGAATATGGACCATTATTTTCAAGATGATACATCGAAGATTGTGGATCATAACGTTTTCGTTTATTCTGAGGTGTCGCATCGGCATAACCATCATATGAGCCATAATTTGAAGGCATCATTGTTGCGCTGTTTGTTCCAGCTCGATTATAATGTGTAGGATAATCGACCATATGTGAATTAGGATAATTACCACCTCGCCCATTAAATTGATTACCAACGCGTGCTACAGGATTGGATGCTGAAGATGGATGATGAAGTTGTTGTGGATGATGATGATGACCATATTGATGAAAAGAATCGTTAGCCGGTAATGGATGACGATATTTACATCGTGGACCACGACGACATGTATTGTTGAGATAATCTTTACAAACAGGTGCAACATTACGATCATCGGACGGATATTGAGCTTGTATATGTGGTGGCAATTTCCCCGTACTACGATATATTTCCTCTTCTTGTTTAGTGCAATGTAAAAATCGGCAATTATCTCGCCGACATTCACGATTTTGATAATCATGACAAAATACATATGGCTCTTTGTTTTTCATCATATCGGTATCATTAATATCCGGATGTTTATAACGGCATGATTTACCACGGCGACAAACATTACGTAGATAATCTCTACATACATCATCCTGTTGATTATTGTTGGATGAATTATCATTGTTGTTGGATGATTGATTGTTGGAAGTTGTTGCTGAAATGGTAGCTGTTGACGCAACAGAATCACCACCAGCAGTTGTAGTCGAATTATTTGTTAAATCATTGTTTGAGTCATTTTTGGTATTATTATTAATCGAAGATGATTCATAACCATTGTTATTATTGTTGTTATTGGACGTATTTGTTCCGTTCATGTTTGTTTGATAATCTACAAGTGAAAAATATAGATGAATATTTGCACTTTTACATGTAAATTTTGATGATGACGATTCTGTCAAATTTGAAACTTGCCATTTTCATTTTTATTGGTCATTGTCATTGATGATGATGATGGAAATGTTGATGTCGTGATCACATTGCTCGTCGTAGACATAACAACAAAAACAGATTTTTTCCAGTAATTTATTTTCAAGTACAATTATGATTGATTTAAAATCAATCTGGCAATGATAATGATGATGACTTCAAAGATACTTTAATCATTCACAATTTGTACAAGTTATCACAATAAATATCCAAAATCAAGATGATTATGATATCATTGATGAGCTAATATATGTTATCGGCTCATCGACTATCGATCGATCAGAATGATTTCTCACAAAATAAACTTTAAAAACAATTTTATGATAACGTTCTAAATTCCCGAATTATGTTTTCGGGTTTAAAAAAATTGAAATTCTCAAATCGAAACAACATTCAATAATAGCAGTTATACGCGGAAAATTGTGAGCCCATCGGTACACACAATATTGTAACAATAACATATATTCATCATAAACACACTCTTTTTCCCATTCATAAAAGACGAAATAGATGCCTAATTTATAAATGAAAAGTTTCTCTATTCATTCGCAATATATTTAATCCATCAATGAAATAAAGGGATGAAAAATTTTTCAATCAAAATTGTCAAAAACCTGATTTTTTCAATTTCATACGTCGAAAGTTATTGACAAATCAACCGGCCATATATTTTTTTTTATTATTTTGGCATCAATTATACCTGCTCCCCCTATAGGTACTGGCCAAATATACACCCTCAACAAGTTCAACAACATTGCCCCATTGCCAAAAAAACTACGTTTTCTTTTGACAAAGACACCATAAAAGAAAATCAAAAATCATTACCATCTTTGAGAATCCTCGTCGCCATTAAGGCCTTCTTATTATAAGAAAATATTTTCATACTTTCAAATTATAAATTTCAACTTGGTCGCGAAATTTATTCCGTTTCAATTTTGCCATTGACATTTTCATATCATCATCATCATCATTGGCATAAGATCATGATTTGTCAATGATAAAAGCACAGTATGCATCTTGTTAGATGATATTGTGACTCTACTCATTCATTCAAAATATTTGTTTACTAATTTTCTTTGGTCTATTTTATTGAAATTAAATAAAAAATTCATCGTTCAATTCTGTGAAATCTAAAATTATTATTTGAAAATGAAATTAACAATCACTACGTTGAGCGATTTGATCATTCATCTTGATGTGTCCGGTGATATGGAACTGGAGAATTTCAAAGCATTATGTTCATTAGAGACCAATATTGATGCGACCAATATGTCAATCTTTTTCAACGGCAAACCACTACAAGAATCGAATAAAACGTTGTCATTTTATGGTGTTCAAGATGGTGATATGTTACTCGTGAAAGATGGCCGTGGTAATCAAACGATGAATAATGCGAATTTTCTTGGACAATTACCTCAAATGGATTTTTCATCGATTCAAGTGCCCAATCATCTTGTTCAGAATGAACGTCGTGAAGCTGAAAATATTTTTGCTACGCTGCGTTCAAATCCAGAACAGGTGGCAACTTTACGTGTGAATAATCCGCGTTTGGCTGAAGCGTTCGACGGAGGAATCGAAGAATTTGCTAAAACACTTCGCATACAACAAGAAGCTCGGGCTAAAGAAGATCAACGTCGTATTCGAATGCTGTTGGCCGATCCGTTTGATTCTGAAGCCCAACGAATGATTGCCGAAGAGATACGGCGACAGCAGATTGATTCAAATATGGAAACAGCTATGGAATATTTACCTGAAAGTTTTGCCGAAGTTGCCATGTTATACATTAATTGTAAGGTGAATGGATTTCCAATCAAAGCTTTTGTCGATTCTGGTGCACAATCGACCATTATGAGTAAAGCTTGTGCAGAACGATGTAATATTCTACGTTTAATTGATAATCGTTGGTCTGGTATTGCTCGCGGTGTTGGTACGCAAAGGATTTTAGGTAAAATTCATCTTGTGCAATTGGAATTAAACGGCGTATTTGTACCATGTTCATTTACTATTCTTGAACATCAACCAATGGATATGTTATTGGGTTTAGATATGCTTCGCCGTTATCAATGTTCTATCGATCTCAAAGCAAATGTTTTACGTATCGGTACAACCGGAACAGAAACACCGTTTCTTTCCGAAAGTGAGATACCAAAATTTGCACGTTTAAATGTGAATGAAGATATAGCCCAAGATGATGTACAAAAAGCTATACAGGAATCTTTGAAAGAATCATCACCGATGAGTGGTGTATCAGCTCAAACTCCATCCACTTCAGGTCATCAATCAAGTATGTTTTTAAATTATAGACTTAATTTTTTTCTCACTAATTGTCCTATCACTTTTTTCTGGTTAAAAGGATCAGGCAGTAATAGTAGTACTGGATCACGTCATTCTGAAGCAGATATTCAAGAATTAGTATCGATGGGATTCAAACGTGAACAGGTCATAATTGAATTGGATGCATTTAATGGCGATAAAAATCAGGCAATCGCTGCATTGTTTGCCAAATCAATTATCGTGCCTGATAACCTTAAATGATGAATAGCCTCCTATTAAATCTCGATTCAAAATTTATATATCTATAATTCTTCAAATGGTATAGCCATATTTAATTGATTTATTTTTTCAATGTAAAATATTATGATAAGGTCGAAAATTATTTTCATTTGTTTTTTCTACTCAGAAGTTTTTTTTATATCCTAAATGAATACACAAAGTTTTTTTCCATTTCAATTGCATTTTGGCTATTTTATATTGTAAAATTTCGATTCGAATTTGATTATGACTTATGGAATAATTCTTATATATGATGAATAAAATTAATGCATTTTATTATAATTCATCAACATCATCCAGTATCCATGATGATTTCATTTTACTAACATTTTTCTTTCAATCCAAATAAAAAAAAACAACACACTTAACCAAAACAAAAATATGAAAAAAATTGGATATTTATGTTATAAATCTCAACAACATCATTCTTACATATATTTTATCCAAATATAGACATTTTTATTTATTAATTTAATTATGATGATTATATAAATATTTACATGATAAAAACTTAAATTATCTTTATTAATCATAAAAATATAGATACGCACATAGAGATTCCGGTAAAATATGTAATATCCGCATAATAATTACATAAGAATGATTACATGATAAATGAATCAACGTCGATTCAATAACATTTGAAAATAACTTTTTTTTTCTTTTTTACCTTTTTCTTCATTTTCTTATTCGTAAGTGACGCAGGTAATAAGAATGAATATCTTTTCGTTGTTGAAAAAAATTCCTATAAATACTGGGCAACTTTTTTTGTTGATAGTTTAGATCGTTTTTTTCTCTTAAACCAACTGGCAATTTATCACATCATCAACATCAATCGAAATCGAATTCGTTAAATTCAAATATCAACATCATGGCTACAAATAATTGTCAATCAATTATGACAATAGTTTGCTGTTTGATTGGTTCAACATTTTTATTTACTTTGATGGCTAATGCATCACCATTTTATGGTAGTCTTAGTGATAATGATGGTATCATATTCACTGGTGTTAATGGTGAAGAATTACCGCGAATTATCAACAATAATAATAATCAAGATGTTTTACGCAGAATTTCATTCGGTAAGTTTATGCGGTAAAAAAAATATTTTTATATAAATTGAAATAATTTCAATTATGATCATTAGATTCGGATGATTACCTGAATCCATCATCGATACGTTCGGGATGGCTTATACCATCATGGCTAATTGAACAATCATTACCATTATCATCGTATAGTCAGATTAAAAGAGATTTTAGTAAAAAACACAAAAGTCGAGATATATTACGTGGATTGGCTGTTAAACGTAATCAAATGATTGATGTACCATCATCATCATCATCATCGTCATCTTCATCAATTTATCCACCACAGACGAAAGGAAATAAATACTAATTCCAAAAAAAAACACAAAAGTCATTATCATCATCACATCAAATGCCATTCATTCATGATTTTTATTATTGAAAATGAACAAAAATCAAATTGATCATTGAATAATTATATGTAGAGAATTGAATTCTTATAGCAATTAAAATGGTAGAAAGAAAAGAAAATTTTTGAATTTTTTAAGATAAATTTTCATTTAAAAATTTTTTTCTGAATAAAAACAATTTCTGAAAAATTAATTTAAAAATGATTGTTATTATCATCAATTTCGGGAATGGCCAAATTATCAATTCGTGTGTATGGTTTTTGCATACGACATTCATCACAATTACATCCAAATACATTGCATTTAGTTATACCACACCATGGTGTTGGTTCGGTACAATCTGGGCATAATGTTTGTAATTCATTATCATTACCTGAACAATTATATATTCGAACACGATGACAACAAAGTCCTTGACATTCTTTGATAATACCAATGATGATTATCCAAAAAAAGATTGTGATAAATGAATTTCTTAAAAACATTTTGTTCGTTTTTGAAAAATCCATTCGAAAAAACTAACGATATCCAAGTTGATCAATAATGATCACATGCAAATATCAGAATGATAAGATAAATTGATGAGAATTTTTAAATAGAACAAATTCGATGATGTCCTTTCATAACAAGCATGATTCGCTTTAAATGACAGATGCGTATTTTTTGTTGTGAAATATCGCATTTTTATTGTTTATATAATTTGATATGGATTGGTAACTCCTTTTCAAAAAGAAAAATTTCAATTATCACTAAACCAAAATTATTTATCATCATCAATATCATTCGATTATTTTGATCACAACGGTTATCCATTTTTATTATTTAAGATTGATTTTGTTGGTATTTGTAAACAAAAACAACAACAAACGTTGAAAACTTTGGATTGCAGCTAGATTTTCTTTGGTTAATTGTCTTCTTTGTTTTGATATAACAAAAAAATACAAATACAATCATGTCTTCCTCGGCACCAAGCAGCAATAATCAAGGCTATACACCTGTAAACGTAAGTTTTGGGATTAGAAAATGAAAAATAGATAAATTTTCGAATTCAAATTGTTTTAAATATATGTGTGATAGATGGAAGATATAGATGAATCACCAACAAAAAATGTTAAAAAAGCTGAAAAAATTGAAAGGTAAAATACTTAAATGATTATGGAGAACATTGATTTAATATAATAAATTTTATTTTAGGCTACAAGAACATGTGGATGAAGTATCGAATATAATGCAAATGAATATCGATAAAATAATGGAACGTGGATCAAATTTGGATAATTTACAGGATCGTTCGCAAAATTTATCAGAATATTCGACAGAATTTCGTTCTGGTGCACGACGTGTACAACGAAAAATGTGGTGGAAAAACATGAAGCTTAATATCCTAATTGGTATCGTTGTGGCCATCATATTGATCATTATAATTGGTATGCTTTTTGTTAACTTAACTATTAAATTCTAAATTTACTATTTTTCCTATAGTTTCATTAACTACGAAATGATTTCCGATGTTCGCATATATTTGAATGTCATTGGTCTGTTGTTTATACTCTTCTTTTTTTGCCGATACGATCATTTAACTAGCCTATTATTACGTTTCTTTTTTTTACACATCTAATCTTATTCGTATATTTGTCAGAATTCGGATTTTTGTATAAAACATGATAATTTTGCACTTACATAATTTTTTTAATCGAACATGATTCGTATAATTTGATCCTGGAAAGAAAAATATTTCAAATTAAATAAAATCGGTTTTAAATTCATTATAAAAAAAATTATCAATGAATCATACATAGAGTATATCAACCGGATATTGATATTTCGTTCCATAATGTATGGCCAATTGTTTTGCAATCAACATGTAATTATCAACAATATGAGGATTAAGTCGTATCATATGATAATTCGATGGTCGATATTGATTTTGTTTATGATAATTTGGTTTTCTATATTTGACTTTATGATGATGTTTTATCTTTTGTTGTTGTTGATCAATGTATTGATAATTATTCTTATGATGACTATATGTTGATGCTGAAAATTGTGGCTGCCGAATTGATGATAATGATGATGGTGATGATATCGATGCAATCGGTGCCGGTATATCACTTTCATATGCCGGATGTAGACTATAGAATCCGGCTACAACTCTTGGTAGAAATTTTGGTACCATTTTCACGCCACCAAACAATATTGCTGATGATAGACGAATTCTCCAAAAAATTATTGTTATAATTATCAACAATGTAGATGTGTATGACAATGATGATGAGGATGAATAGAATTTCAATGAAAACATTTTCTATAGAAAAAAAAACAATTAACAATACTACCAAACAATGGTCAAACCGAATGAATTGTTTAAAACAAAACCATAAATTTATGATGGATATTTAATAACAAAAAAAAATCAAAAAAAAATCTAATGTTTTTTTCGATTACAAAAAAACAATACCATCGAACATTTACAAATGACAAATACATTATAGACAAAAATCACTTTCGAAAAAGGAAAATTCAAATTGTCGATTATGATCATCAATTTGAATTTCTTTTTCATCTTATTTCATCCCAAATAACTGTTCTCTTTATGATCATCGACACTAACTTTATTTATCGAATGAATGATTGAATGAATAACTGACACACAAACATTGTCTCTCATTGTTAATGCCAATTTTCGTTTTTTTTCTAAATAAAATAAAATAAAGATAAAAAATGTCATAATGAAGATAACCAACAAAGATCTGTATGATGATGGTGACACTCAATCATTGTACAACAAATAGATAATGAAAATAAGAACAAAAATGATCATCATTAGTTGTATCGCCACCCAAAGAATCACATACACACACCATTCATATATGGACTCTGTCATCACCATTACATTGTATCGATATTTAAAGAATGGAAACACACACAGAGAAATAATTTTCATGGTTTCAACAAAAAAAACGAAAATTATGTCTACAATGAAAGCAATTTTTTTCTTCAAAACTTATGTTTCAATCTTTGAAACAAAATGTCAATCAATTATTGTTTTTTTTTCTTTTGGTAATGATCCAATTGTTTGTCAGTCTGTCAGTCAAATTATTATTATCACCAACTTGTTGATCATCTCTCCCCTTTTTTTTTGGTAGTTGTTCTGGTTGTTAATTTATCATCATGTATTTTTTTTTCGTTTCGTCTCCAACATAATAATTTCACTTTTTCCCTTTGCTAATAAAGATAAAAATCAAATAGTAGTTTTTTTTTGGTTGTCAGCCGAAATAAGAGAGAAAAATGGGTTCTTGATGTTTTCTATTTCAAAAATACATTTTGTTTTGTGAAATTGAATTTTACCTTTTTTTCTTTCATTTCTATTTTTCACATAACAATGATTTTTTTCATTAAAATGATGATTCAATAATGATTATTAATCAATTTGAATTAATTAATTTCAGATAACTACATGGTTTAAAAGTTCAAAAAGTTCACAAAAAAAAGATCGATTTTGGCACACCTAATTTAAAATTCTAAATTCTTTTTGCTTTCTTTTTTATTCATGTCTAACATGGCAATCCTTTTTTTCGAGAAAAATATAAAACTTTAAAGAATTTTCAACAACAACGAAAAATCAATTCAAAAACAAATTATTCAAGCAAAAATAATCTCAAAATATTCATTATTATCATAATCATCATCATTATTTAAGTAGAAAAGATTTTAAAGACGGCTGCTGTTATCTTAACGAAAAAAACAAACGAACAAAGAAAAAACGAAAACAAAATCAGCAAAAATAAATTCTCAACTCTTTTTACCCCGTTAAAAGTAAAAATAATATCATTCATTTTACCCAAAAATAGTTTATTTTGTTTAGAGATAAAATAAAATATATTCAAATTATTCAAATTAGCAATTCATTATAGTTTGATTTTACACGTTATAATTGTTATTTTAATGAAAAGCAGCTGTTGTTGTTATCATCGATTTCATTATATAACAATCTGAAATCGATAATGATGATTATGATAATTGAAAGAATGAAAAAATAGCAAAAAGATTCACTTTCTAGCAATTATAGTAGAAATCTTTAAAAATTGTAATTAAAAAGAAAAATTATTCACTGATAAACGTCTCAAATATTCAATGAAGATGATGATGATGATCTTCATCGTCATTGAACCATTGAAAGTAATTTTATATTTCTTCGGTTAATCAATTCCAATTTTTTCAATCATCATTCAACATCATCGTCGGTTTCGGTTCGGTTATCAATTTTTGTTTTGTTTTGTCAATGTTGTTGTTGTTGTTGTTGTTATCGTTTTCGTATTTCGTTACCGTTTTTTTACTTAATTTCGTTTTTTTGTTCCAATTTTTTGCCTCTGTTCAACTTATCATTTCCAAATCGTCTACCAGCAGCAATAAATTTTATCAAAGATCTTAACCATCGATCCGTTAAATGTTGAATGTTAAAATATTTTTCTTTTTTTTGCTATTTTTGATGGCCAATAACAAATGATAATGTTAATAATTTGTCATTTTTTGCTGTTGTTTCGTGCTATAATTGAACAAAAAAAAATCTATTACTAGTTTTGTTGATTCTTTTTTCCATTGATGTAAATTCACTAAAAAAATCGTAGTTTTTTTCCGTTTGTTTGTTTGTTTACTGAGCTTCAAAAAATTCGCGGATCTCCGGGTATACTACATTGTTCGAATAAAATATTTCAAAGAATTTCAATTATGTGATAACATAAAAGGATTCAATCAAGCTTGATAAGATGATGAAAAAAAAGCACAAAACAACAAAAATAACAAGCTTACGTAGGAGTGAAAAAAACGGAAAAAGTGGATTAGTTTTTTATTTTAGAAAAATAGAAAAGGAAAGAAAGAATAACACAATAGTGATTTAATACATTTTATTATTTCCTTTAAGAATTATCTGTCGCCAAGTTCAAAATAGATTTTCATCATTAAAAAAATGGTTGAATCAAAAATCAAAAATTTTTATTAATATTTTTACGGAATTACTTTCAGTTCATTTCAACTTTTTTAGAATATTTCCTTTTTCCTTCCTTTCATCGTCATGTCCAGCCCGAAAGATATTATTTTCATTTTCATTCTGATTTCTTTTGAAATCAATATTATTATCATGAAATTTAACTGAATGAAACAAAACAAAAATTCTTGCTTCACATATTTAATGGTGGTAAATTAACAATATTTTCTCTTTCATTTCATTAATTTATTTAATCAATGAAGTTTTGGATATGGCTCATTAAATAATTTTCATACATTTGTTTTTACATCACATTACACTTGAATGATTTTAATTATTCAATATTTTTTTAAAACAAAATGATAAGAAATGATTAATTGATCCTATCTCATTACGTCAATATGAATCACAAAACATGGCTATGTTTTCGATAATTTCTGCTGCTTTCAAACTAATGTTTAGTTGTTCGATCTGATTTTTTTTTCTTCCGATATCATCATTAAACTCTAGACTCTAGTCATCAATTCGGGATTGTTTTTGTTATTGTTACCTTGACATTTAAAATGTAGAATAGCAATGAAACAAACAAACAACAAAAAACTTCGAAATAAAACTTTTCATAAAGTTTATCGATTAATAACATTATGCTGATGATGATGATATTTCATAAACGGATTGAACTACTTAAAAAGAAAAGGCAATGAATATTTAATGTTTTAAAAAAAAATATCCAATATCAATGTAATGCAAAGCTGTTTTCATATATGATGATGTCTTCATTTATAATCGTGTGGTGAAACGTTAATTTTTTTTTCTAGTAATTCGCATAAAAATTTATGAATCAAAATTTTTTCCATGGAAACTGAAACTTTTTTTTGTTTTTGTTTTTGTTTTTCTCTCATTAATTCTTGGAATAATTTTTCTTGAAAAAAAATAAGAAAGGGAGAAAAACATACCCACACAAACATCGTTTATCAATTTTTTTTCAATAATCGATTGATAATGATCACATTGATCCTGATGATGATGATGATGACATTAATGATCTTGGATGATTTTTTTTTCTTTGGAGAATTTATTGTTGTTGCTATCTAACTAATTGGACAACGGAAGCAAAACAAAAAACAAAAATGATAAATTACATCATGAATGAATGATGATAATGATGATGATGACGATGGAGAATGATAATTAATGCCGATTCATTAAATATTAAGAAGAATTTGATTTTTTTGTTTTTTTTTTGCAAAAAATAAAACGTAAAAAACTTCCGCAATGAAATTCCTGTATGACCCATTTCGTATTAGTAAGTAGAATTTTGTTCATTCTTTCTTTCTTTCATTCATTATTTTAACTATTGAAATAAAAACAATATTGTTCATTTATGACAAATATCTGCTTTGTTTTGTGTCATTTATTCGGATGAATTATCGAACCTTTATGGTTTTTTCTTCATTTTTATTCGAATCATTAGGCTCCATTTTTTTCCTGTTTACGATAAATTTTACGAGTAACGGCATTCGTGTTGCTTGAACGAAAAAAAAACTGAGAAAATCATTAAATTCTGTCAATTATAATGCAATTTTGAATAGAGCAAGCAGAAAAAAAGTTAGAAATTAATAAATAAATAAAAATCCTTTTCAAATGCCGTATTATCACCGTTTAACAAGGTTGACATTTCATTTTCATCCTGTTATAATTGGTGATGTAATAATTTTTCTACAACGACAAAAAGACTTAATAAATTCGTTTTGAAAGTTTGGCATTTCTAAATTTGGAATAAATGAAACAGGAACTTTTTGTTTTTGTTTTTGTTTTTTTTTGTTTGACTAACAACAATTTATGTGACAGTTAATAATTTCTTCAAATCAATTTCAAAATTACCAATTCAAAATTGATTTAAAGAAACTTACGACTATTGCTGAATTTGATGATCAAGATTCATGATTCGCATTGTCAATGTATTTTCCGATCAGCCACCATTCGTATCAATTGATTTATTGAATTGTGGACACAACCTCGAAACTAAATAAAACAAAATATAAACAAAAAAAACTCGATCAAATGTGTATAATGAAAAATATAGTGAATCGAAAGAAAAAAAATCACCAACAACCATAAATGGAATAAAAATTGCAATCAAATTGATTCAAACGAGACTTTGTTTATCGATTAATTGAAGAGAAAAAAAGTAATTCGGAAATTATTTTTAGCCGGCAAATAGTAATTGAAACGAGATGAAATAAAATTTATTAATCAATTATTTCGTCATTTATTTCTTCCTTCACGTCAACAACATGAAAAACTACCGATACAATCGATACAATCGGATTTATTTTCGAACGTTCATTATTCTTTTTTTTTGTGTTCTTTCTCCGCCATTCGAATCATTGAAATCGAGAATTCAACAGAATATTTTGGATGGAAAAAATTTATGAATCGTGTTCAAAACTAAAATTTATCATTTGTTTCCATACAATAATGATAACAGCAAAAATTCTATTTTGTCTACTTTTTTTACATTCTTTTCATCCATAAATTCCATTTCAACGGTGGTCAGAGAGTGGGAAAAAAACCGTAAATTCTTCAAATCAAATCATACTGTTTTATAATCATTTTATTCAATGATTGTTCATGATTCATCAATATCATTCTTTTTTACAAATTTCATGTCATCAAAACTTAGTCCGATAGTATCATCCGACTGATTTAACGAAAATTCATGTATTTCGTAGAACCAGCAAGAAAAAATGTGTCCATTCATCAAAAACAAATTAATAAATATTCACGAATCGAATCAAATATAACCCATTCTACAAAGAAATAATCATTTTGAATCATGCGTAATTCCTGTATCATTGATGATTGTCGATAAAAATAAGGGTTTTTTATCAAAAAAAAATTCTTTTCACGCTTTCGAAAAAGATGCGCGACTGTTCGATTCGTACAATTGCGACTGCGTGTAGTTCACAAAAAAAATTCTATCGATATCGAGTTGAAGAAATTCATATTAAAAAAAATTAATCCATTCATTCTCAATTCAACCATTCGAATAACAATATGAACCATATTAATTTGAATTCATTCAATTCAGTTTTTGGTGTTTTTTTGTTTTGTTTCATTTTTTAAATAACCAAAGCAATTGTTATTCTCTCAACTCATCATTTCCTATTGATACAATAAATTCACATTGAATATGAAATTTATCAACAATGTCCGGATTCATTATTCATTTGTGTTCATATTTTGGGTGAAAAAATTCAACAGCAAATACTCCAGAACAATTTACTAATTGAAAATTGTGAAAAACGAGATATTCTTTTATTTTTGTTATACATCTGAATTATCGAAATCATTTATTGTTCCATTTTCATTCAACAATTCAAAGATTAATTATAGTAGCTAGACATCAGACACAATTCAATCGAATAATTTAATTTTTCATGCTCTCTCTGTGTCTGTATGTGTTTTCGTGAAAAAAATTAGAAACAAAAATAGAGAAAAAATTGTTTTCTATCAACATATAGCAAATTTTCTTTTGTTAGATAATGGGATTGTCATTTTTTTGTTATTTTTTTGACGTTTGAAATCTTTGACAACAACAACAACACCAACACAAACAACAATAAAAATATATTGATTGTTACCAGACATCAAACTGATATCTTTAAATCCATCAAATCGACAGAATCGAATGTAGAAAATACATTGAATCTTTCAAATTAAAAAAACAAAAGTTAATAATATCTCGACAACTCAATCTGTTATCATTTTAAATTGCTAAATGTGTGTGATTTCAAAATAAAAAAAAACTTGTGATTCACTCATTTGGTAAAAAGAAAAGGAATTCACTAATTGAAAAAAACAACGAATATTTGGAAAAAAAGGTGAAAAAGATTCATTTTCGTTTTACATTTTTGCAATTGATGAATATCAATATAATTTGTACCTGTATGTTTCGGATTCCTTTTCGCCTATAGGCTAGAAAAAAATTTGGTTTCACTTTCAAATGATTCGTTCTGGCTTATAATTTGTTTGTTTATTCACTTGATTTGTCAATATAGATTTATTTGATGGTTATTTTTTTTTGTTCGAAAAAAATTGAAATTAATCTGAATGAATTCAATGAAAAAATGTTTTGTCTCTTGGGATATTAGTTTCTTAATGACAACAAAAATTGAAATATGATGAATTAAATCCAGTATTATGGAAACAAAATTATTCATTTCAATTTGAGTCAAATGATAGTTTGTTTGTTTTTTTGTTGCTGTTTTTTTTCTTAGGAAACAGATTTGTCAGTAATTTTTCTTATTCTTTTTTATCATTTGCACCCAAATCCATTTCTGATTCTAAAAAATGAATGAATAATGTAAATGAAGAAAGAAAAATAAATGTTGATAAATACTAATAGTTTAATCTATTATCTTATTTCAAAAACATTTATGAACTTTAATTCAACATTTTTATTTTCTATATAAAACACTGTATTTTTCTTATTAAACAGAACCATTAAAATTATTTCTAATAGGTTATGGGTCGCAGCGTTTCGCTGTGGTTTTTTTCTCGTGTTTGTTTTTGTGAATATTTTTTTTTTTGTGATTTTCTTGTTTTTTTCAACGTGTTGTTTTGTTTTTTCGTTTTGTAATTTGTATTTTTTGAAAGTTTTCTTTTTGTGGTTATTTTTTTTTGTGTTGTTTTGTTTGAAACCCGTTTTTTTTGGTATTTTTTGTTTGTTTATTTTGTTAATCGTTTATTTTTGAAAAATCGTCAACATGAGTGAAAGTAATAGCAACAACATCATCCGAGTTATGAAATTAGGTGAAGCAACGTATCGACAATGGTATAATACGTTAATCGATGTGCTAGAAGCACTTGAATTGGACCAATTTATTTCGACATTCAAATATGAACGGGCAGCAACTGATCCCCCGATTAATCGTAAAGAAATTAACAAGATTGCGAAGGTACGGAACATAATTAAGCAATCGATTTCCAAGGACGACCTAGAGGGTTTATTGGATTACCGGAATCCGAAGGAAATGTTGGAAGAATTGGAACGAAAATATCGAGGTCCCGGCGCAAAATCAGCGTGGGAATTGTTGAAGGATTTAGAAACGATTAAATTTGATGGATCAATTCCAGCTTTGTTTTCCCGAATGCGACAATTGTATGCTGCGTTTGCAGATAAAGATATCAAGTTACCGTGTCACATCATCAATTCGAAGGTTCGGTCTGTTTTGCCACCTGAATATACGGATATGTGTAAAATGCTTGATATTTATAATGGTGGTCGTAAAGAATCCGATTATATGTCCGACAAACAATTTGAATCGGAATTACTAAGATTTGACCGTGAGAAAAATTTGACAAAATCGAGTATTCAATCAACATCGCTGGCAGCTACGTCGACACCTGAATCATCAAATGCAAATGCTGCAACTGCTGCTAATACTATTGCTGTTCCACCTGTTTTGACGTCACCGGTTTTGTCAGCATCGTCAAGTAATCGAATATTTTTGGGTAAATGTTATTTTTGTGGTATGCAAGGACATATTGAGCGATTTTGTCAACAAAAGAAGTATGCCGAAATGAACCGAAATAATTATCGTAATGGATACAACAACAATCGTAATGGGTACAACAATGATTGTAATCGAAGTAATGATGATCGTAATTGTAACAACTATAACCGGCAAAATAATGATTTGACAAGTTTGAGTGCAATTGTTAGTTCAAAACAGCATGGTTCGCTGATACCGCCACCTAGTTCATTGTCATTGTGTTCTGTTTCATCCGTAAAGTTTTTGGCTGACTGTGGTGCTTCTTTTCACGTGGTAAATAATCGTTCTTTTCTTACAAATATACGACGCACCAATGAATCTATTAGTACTTTGAAGGGTGAAATCCGGAATCCTGAAAAAGGTGATATGTTTTGTCAATTGTTTAATGGTCAAAGATGGATTCCGATGAAAATCAAAGACGTGTTTCTTGTTGATGATCAGCCATTTAATTTAATTTCGATTGGAAAATTTTGTAATGTTAATGGTATCAGTGAAAGCATGGATAGGAATGGTATGGTCATTTATCATTATCGTAAGCCAATTTTGATTGGAAAATGGAGTACCGATTATGTCAACCTGATTGAATTACAAATTCGTGTTAATGTTTCTCCAATCCGTAATGTAGCAAATACCGCTGTAAAATCTTTTTGTCGCAAAAGTTTTGGTCATTCAATGTTTGAAAATCGTGATACGTATGTTCCGTTGACAAGCAAAAGTGAATTACGTTCATCTGTTGAAATTGATGAACAACTAATGTGTTCCATTCCGAAAGTCAACGAGGTTAATGAATCTAATGTATTGAATGACAGCAACAATTTTATGAAACTGGATAATTCTATTGAAGATGATACTGATGATGAAAATGATTTTCAATCACATTGTGAACTGGGTCAACCAGGTGAGTTACCGAAAAGCCAGTATCATCATGATTATGGAAGTTTTGAATCTTTGTATCCAAGTCAAAATATTGCAAATTTGTTTGTTGCGAAATTTGTAAAGCAATCAACTAATAAGATGTCGAATAACAATTGTATTGGTGAACCTCCTGATTATGGTGATGGTAGAAACCGCAAATATGGTACAATTGGTAAATCGTTTAAATTTCGGAAATTTGGAAATTGTAATTTTTCTGGTATTGGTTATTTCCGAAATAAATCATCACGTTCTGGTTTCCTACATCATAATTTTTTGAATGGCAATTTGGGAACACCATTGTAATCAATATGAATCATCATCAACACCGAATCTAGATAAATTTATTTTGTTTGTTATTAATCGTGTTGATGAATCTTAATATTTCTTTATTTGTTTGAACGTATATCCATTGAAAATGTTTTTGAAATAGGGGCGAGTGTTGATAAATACTAATAGTTTAATCTATTATCTTATTTCAAAAACATTTATGAACTTTAATTCAACATTTTTATTTTCTATATAAAACACTGTATTTTTCTTATTAAACAGAACCATTAAAATTATTTCTAATAATAAAACGTGATTCTGTATATTTATTCTTATTTAGATGGATGAAGCAAATTCAATTTTGTTTTCAATCATCTAAATCTATATCCATATATCTTATTGGCTTGTTCTTTCTTTCACTATTATTTGACCATTATATGAATGAATAATAAATTTTACATTTTACTTTACGATCAAGAAATTTCATCCGAAAATCTTTCTATAAGTTTACATCATCATTATCATCCAGGTTTTTTTTTTGTTAATATTTTATGCAGAGAAAATTTCAAATCAATTTATCTATTCTAGTCATGCTGTCATTTATTTATTTATAAATCTACTAGAACATGATTTTGTTTGTTTGTTTGTATAATGTATGATGTATAAATGTTTACGTGCGGGAATATGATTTCATCATCATCACTTTGCATCATTATATTCTTGACAATAATTGTATCAAAATTGAAACAACAACAACAATTTAATGATGTTGAATCAAAAGCTCCAAAAAAACAATTTTTCCGAAATCTAATGATAATTGAAAATTGTTAATTTTTTTCAACCAAATAATCATTAATATCAAGGACGATGAAAGTGTTATCCGCACAATATAGAATTACAATCGTCTGAAGATGTTTAGTTAGTTATCCCATTGAAATTGTCATCATATTATGATGATTTTAATTTTGTCACGTTGCAGTCATTGCGAAAACTGAAACAAAAAAAATTCAATTTTCCAGTTTGTTTACTGTTGCCTGTTGTCTGTTTTTTTTTGGAATTTTATTTTAAAATTTTAATCATAGTGAAAAACAAAATTAAATATTTTGAGATTAAATTTAATGAAAAAAAAACAAAATCCATTTGACTTTTATTTTTTCCTTTCGAAAAAAAATATTAATTATATAAATTGTTGACACTTGGTATTCTATAGTTCAATTTGAATTCTTTAGATTCAACTATTAATCATGTGAGAAACATTTTATTCTGTCATTCAGCAATTTCCGAGTAATGGCCAGTATTTTTTCAATCAGAATGATTATTCTTCTGTAAAATAGAAGCCATTCTAATTTGTTTTGAAAGATTTGTATGCAAATAAAATAATGTCAATAATTATCTATTTTCGTTATAATTTTGAAATTCGTTTTTCTCTTCCACTATTCCAGACAAAATAGTTTCTATGAAGAATTTTCATTCGAAAAAAAAGATCCACGTGAACATAGATAGAATGGAAATGAGATTTGTCATTTTTATTGATTGGATTGAATACAAAGAAAGAGAAATCGTTATAGAAAAAAGTCCATCATATTCTATCTGATGAAAAAAATTCAAAGAATTTTTCTCATTACTTGATTTCTATTTTTAATTAGAACAAATAATAATTCAATGATGTCGAAAAGTCATTTTTTTTAAGTATGGAATTTAAAAAAAAAATTCTCTGGAAAAAAGAGATTCTAGCCATATTAGACATGTGATTATTAGAAAAAGGGTTGATTTTTTTTTGTTTTTGTTTTGAAAATATTGATTTTCTTGGTTCATGACATTCTCAGCCTATACACATTTAATGCCTACGCGAAATCGGTCGATGAACTGAACAAAAAATAATTGGTTGACGATTTAGTTTTTTATTTTAAGTAAATTGTAAACTTTATTGACAATTAATCCGGTTAATCATACTGGTACATCAAATTCATCATAACAAAATCTATTCTTTTAAGTGATTTAGTTTTTTTCCGATTACTTTTTCTACATTCAAATTTGGAAAAAACTTACTTCAATCACAATGAATGAACGATTAATTTTCTTTGGAAAAATTCATTGTTTTTTTACACCATTGGAACGTGGCCGTTATTTCAAGTTTTTTTTCATTTCACTTGCTCTAACTTTTTATGAATTTGTTTTTTTGAATTCTCCATTCTAAAACTCTTTCTAATCAATTATTTGTCGATTCTGTTTGTTTGTTAATCTTTCTTTGTAAATATTTTTGCGCATAAAATCATATCCTTTTATGGAATTCGGTTCGAAGTAATCATCGATAATAGCCTCTGGTTTGTATTTGTTTTTGTTGTTTTTTCACCATGATTATAAAAGTTATAAGTCACCAATGAACCATCAATATCAGAATATAAAGAAAGTTTTACTATTATCATCTTATCATTTGGCCAGAGAATTCAGTTATTATTAATTTTGTGTTCAGCTTTTGGCAATTTACTTACTTGAATATTTTCTGATCTATTTTTCTTTATTTGTGCAAGTGGATTTTTTCGATATATTCAAACTTTGATAGCAATGAGTATTTTATTTTATGATCAAAATCGAAACTGAATTTGTATTTTTCTGTTTGTATGTTATCGATGCTAAAGAATATAATATCACATTTTATTTGGTTAGCTAACTGAAATAGATTTCCATTTTATTTCTTATCGATGAAATCGATTTTTCTTTTCTCAATATATTGAATTTTTCATATTAAGATTTGTCTATTATCGTTTTGTCGTTGTATTTTTCAATGTGTGAATGAAAATTTTGTTTTTTGTTGAAAATATTTGAAATTTTAAAATTTCCCCAATGTTTTTTGTTTTGTTTTATTTTATTTTTCTTTTGATCAAAGATGCTTTATGATTTTTTTCCTTGTAAACATAAAAATAAAGTACTAACATTTTTACCTGATAAATACTACTAATGAAAATAATTCTTGGAAGCATTTTTTCTATATTTCTTTATATTTGTGGCCTTAATCACACAACAAACACATACGTATGTGTGTTAATGGGTGATTACGGATGTTCGAAAATGGCCAAAATAATTGAATTTGAACAACAACAACAATGAACAACAAATGAAGATAGTCAATTTGAATAATTGATGTTATTAGTTGGTTGTTTTGTTTTTCCCGAAAAAAAATGATTACCAAAAATATATTTTCAACTAATGGCCCAGGAAAAATGATAATAATAATAATAATATTTATGTTCTGATCCTTTTTTTTCTCATTTATTTTCTTCGCGAGTAAATAAATGTAAAAGTTCAAATATTTATTTACTCACACACAGAGAAAATTAACATCATAAATAAGTTTCTATAGAATTGCTATATATGAGAAAAATACTTTTCAGTTTTCAATAAATTTTGTTTATTTTTTCCTCTTAATTTAAAACGGATGTTTGTTTGCTTACCGACAAAGGAAAATATAACGACCAACATTTGTGGAATCGATATAATTATTTCTTAACATTCGGAAACTTTTTTCATTCATTTTGAAAATTGAAAAAGATTTATAAATGAAAATTATAGGGTGTTGTTGATTCTGTTCTTTACAAGTTCTTTACGTATTTTTCTCCAAATTTCATCTTGTTTGTTTCATTGTTGTTTTTAAGTACAAATTCTCTATTGAATATTCTGGATGTTTAATGTTTGTGACTATCATATGTAAAGAATGTAAAATGAAACAAATAAATAATGAATTAATAACAAGAATAACAAAGACAAAACTTCGAGATTAAAATGAAATGAAAACCATAATAATTTTTTTGCCCCTACGATAACATTTTGAATGTCAAAAAAAAACGGAAGTGGGAAAAACAATAATAATTTCATCAGAAATAATTCTTATCCACCATTACTACATTTACTTTTTATAATCAAATTCAATGATATATTTGATATTCTTTCGAAGAAATAAATAATCATTTCCTTTGAGCATTTAATATTTATCCATTATGTTACATTGTTTTGTTTTTTTTTTGACTATACACGATGTTCATAATTCAAAAATATTCGATCGAAGTTTGTTTTGGTAAAGTTTGTTGAAAGGTGATGATGACAATAGGAAATGTGAGTGGATTTTATTTTCCGATAGATTGACAAAATGGAAAATATACATTATTTTTTTACATTCAAGTGTGTTTCGAGAGTTTTCTTTTCATTTTTATTTTCATTATGACATTATTCTGTGCTTGACATTTTTTTTATATTTATTTTTCGAATAATTTCATAAACTTTATTGTTATCATTGAATTGTTATTATTTGCGTTTGTTTAGCATCATTTTTCAAAATATGCAGCTGGACCAAAACAAAACAAAGCAAATATTGAATGGATAGATGAAATAAATTTTCAAATATAAAAAATTCCTTGTTGTTGTTGTTGTTGTCGATGTTGAGTGCAGAAGATTAGATTTTTTTTTTGTTTATGTGAATCCAAATAATAATAATAATGATTATCTATTGAACTAATAGTTAAACGATAAATCACCACCCACACATAAACCAGAAACGAAAATATAATTTCGAAAAGAAATTTTTCCAAAAAAAATATATAATGCTATAAGCAAATTACTTATGTGTGATTAGAGCTTGGATGTATGGATGTTTATTTCATCTGGAATTTGTTATTTTCTTTTTTTTAATAACTAATAATCGATTGGATATTAATATCGATTACGAATAATTTATTTTTTTCAAAACAAACAATGATGACATGACCAGAAAATCACGATTATAGATTGGATGAAAATTCTATCTAAATATCTGTCCATATTTATGTTTTAATAAAATAATTATCATTGTTTATTCGATTGAATGATTTCTCTCTTTTTTCATGTTTGTGTTTTGACAACGAATCATCATTATAATGGGCATACATTTTTATTTACAATTTCTCAGACGATTGAATAGTAAAAAAAACAACACAATGAAATAATGATCAACATTAAATAATCGACCAAGCATAAATCCCGATAATTTTTGATTTAAAATGGAATGTTTAGAATAAAAATTTGAATGCAGAATGTTTCAAATCGAAAAAATCATCCCGTTTTTCTCAATGTAACAGCATTTTTTCTATGAATCAACCAAAATGTACGTGGAATATTTAAACATGATTGATTTTCAATATATAAACGGATGATGTTCATTTTCATTGCAATAGATTACATATCTATGTTTTTCTTCTGTTCGAATCAATAATATTGTTTTTGTTTCCCAATTTTTTCATGCAACAAGAGGAAATAACCAAAATGATCAATGAATGAATTTAAAATAAACGTGATTTTCCGATTTATTCTATTTATATTTTAGTACAAAAACTTTCCTGAATTTCGGCTATTAAAATATGCAGAATATGTTGTACGACAAGTTGTTTTTTTGTTTTGTTTTACCACATTCAATCTGATCATAAATCCAACTGATTTATAAAGAATTATGGATAGGGCAATGGAAAGAAAGATTTCGAAGAACAAAATCAAATTGAAAATCACAAAACAAATGCAAATAAAAAATTAGCCAGAATAAAATTTCCCCATTGTTTTTTTGTTTTATTACAAAAACCAAAAAAGAGGGGAAAATTTTTCGATGAACAATTAAATTTTTGTTTTTTTTTCGACAATAGTGAAGAAAAATTCCAAAGATAAGATAAATTTGGTACATTTTTTGGGGAAAAAGTATTAGCTAACTAATAATCAATGAATTTATTTCTGCAAACAAACTGTAAATATAAATTACGTTCATTCCATAATGTTCGAAATAGAAATTCTCATTCTTCTTATTATTATTATCAATTGAGCTGATCATGATAAGAATTTCAAAGAAATTTTCTTTTTAATTTTGCATATGATCTGAATATCATATTATTGTTTTTTGTTCATTATTTACATCGTAGTTGGGAAATAAATGTTAATGATTTGAATTGTTAATTATAATGATGGCGGTGGTGGTTAATTGTCGATACACAAGGGAAAAATATTCAATAATAATAATAATAAATGCTAAACATGAATAAAAGTCTAAATTAATGAATCGAACGAATGTGGTCATTATTTTAAATTGCTTTAAAATAAATGTCTGCTGAATGGATAAAAATCAATTCAATTGAATGAAAACAACAACAATGACAAAATCCTATCAGACTTTATTTATTGTTTTATTGCTTTGATTATAATCATCATTGTTTAAATCTATTTTACCATTAAATTGTTTTAGTCATTTATCATTTTCACTCATACTTTAACGAATAATGAAATGGGCCGAAGAAAATTTTTTTAGTCAACTGATTGACTGAATAAAATCATTCAAGTTTAGATTGACAGCAAAAAATGTATAAAAAATAAAAATGCAAAAAAACTTGAATGAGGGGAAAAAATATTCCGTTTCAACCAACGTTCTTCACAAAATTCTCTTGAAATAGCTTAAAATACATTCCAAAAAAGTGGAAAAAACTTTTTTTTTGATGATATGAAAAAAGTGTTGAAACAAAACAAACTAAAAAAAAATTTCAAACGAATTTCCATCGACCATCATTGTGCACGTTTTTGTCATTCAAACTGGATGGATGGATGAATGTCTTCTTTTCCGTTGATTGTATCCGTCAAATATCTCTTACTAATAACAGAGCCTACATTCTGCACCTCAATGACATAATGGAATTTTTCATTACTTTGATGATTGATGCAAAAAAAACCAAAGAAGACATGATATACCTTACTCTTGGGATTGTTAGTTTTATACGTTATTTTTTCATCATCATCATTATCATCTTGAAACTTTTTTCTGAATGAATTTGACAAAAGCAAAAACAATAAAAATATAGTGCAACTCCAAAGTAAAACAAAAATAAAAAAATCGAAATGTTATGCAATTTTTTTTTAAATGTTTATTTTTTCAAAAGGATTTTTTTTCAGTGTAAATGAATCTATTTTGATGTAATATATTTTGCCTTGAAGCTTGGTTCATACTTGTTCATATGAACTTTATTTTTTTAATACACAAGAGGAAAAAGGAAGTTTTCTGATCAAGGATTTATCCGGAATCATCAATCACTTTATATTTGAATTAAAAAGATTTTTTTGCTCTATCAAGATAATAATTTGCACGGATTTTTTTTCGGGAATAGATCCGAATCAATTCTTCATGATGCTTAATGCTTAAAATAGATTTATTAATTACGAAATTGTTTATGAACAAATTGGTTATTTATTAGCTTTATAATTTTAAAACATAAAATAGTTGATTTTATCAAAATACGTTACGATTCTTGATCAAGATTGTATTGTAAATTTTTGTTTATCACCCACACACACACATTTTATTTTATTATTTTCTAAATAAAACTAAATTATATCATCAGTCACAGCTAATGTGTTTTTACTTTCGTTTTTAGCTATAGCTATAGTATACTATATGATATAATAATCTTGAAGATTAAATTATCATTGTGATTGTAGTGAATTCAAAAAAAAAATATATATCCGAAAATCCTTGAATTTTTGAAACTTAAAGAAAACATATGCTTAAAATAATTTCAGCTTTTTCCGTAGAAATCTTAATTATATACATCATTTGGAATCATTAAATTTTTTATTCAACATTATGAAGATAATGATGATATTTTTTTTATTACCGTATTTTCTGCATCAAAAATTGAAAGCAATTTCAACAACAACAACAATAACAGAATAAAATTGTGTTTGCGTTAACATTTTTTTTAATATTTACCCTCTCTACATGTATGATTTTTGAACGTTATTTTTGCACTTTCATTATTATTTTTTTGTTGTTTCACTGCCATTGTCATTATCATTAGTATTATTATTATGGAAGAGATTATAGTTATTAATATTTAAAAATAAGATTATGAATTCATTTTATTGTCGTCATTATGAACAATCAAACATGGAGAATAGGATTTTTCAACATTCCTTTTCAATTACGGTTATTACATACACACGCACACCTAAATGTAGTCACAAAAATAAGGTCATCAGGCAAAGAACAAGAATATACTATGCGATCGCCACAAAATTACGAATAAAAAGAGAATGAAAAAATTCAAACTTGATATTCTTGTTGTTTCTCTAATCCAACATCCATTTGCTTGTTTGTTCCAACATTTTTTATTTGCCTTGGTGTTGATTCATCATTCATTTATAAAATCAAAAAAAAACTAAATCCATTTATAAATTAGAATTGTACATTTATTTTTGAAGTGATGAAAAAGATAAAATAAAAATACTGAATAAAAACAAACAAACAAACAAATCAATTTGAAAGCCATCATAACATCATGTGATGTGTTTGGTTTTGTGCGATTCTTAAATTTTTATTGAATGTACATGTTATTCGTTATGGTGTATGTACTAATAAACACATTTATTAAAGATTATTATCACATCTGAATTTATTTTTGATGTTCTGAATTTTGTTGAATTCAGTTTCTCTTGTGGTGGTTGTTTTTCATTCTTGATTATTGAAATGAACTATACCAACATGAGAAATTTAGAAAAAATAATAGTATAAAGTAGCTGATTTTTTTTCGTAAAAAAATCTGAATGTTGGTAATATTATTTTTTTTTCTGGCCAACGATTTTCATGTATTTTATTCAGAATATAAATTGTAGTGTTAATAGAATTTGAATCGACATCGGTTGAATAACTTGAAGTTTTTTTTCTGATTTTACGCAATAATCGTTTCACACATCTGTGAAAAATTCAAAAAAAAAAATTTTTCTCGCTTCAATGAAATAAAATCCATTCATCATGTACGCTATTTTTTTCTTAATTTTACTTTTCTTTGACCATTTTTTTAAAGTTCTTGTGGTGATGTTGTATGAATGTTTGAATGTTCTTTCTATATCTGTTGTCATTATTTTAATTGTTGTTTTTTTCATTTTCTACTTAGATTACAATGATAATCGTGAATATTTAAAAATTTCAATTGAAAAAAATGAATTCATGTGATCAAATAATGAAAACAGCAATAACATTGATTATGGCCATATCATGATTATCTTATTGAAAACATAATTGAATATCTTTCTTAACAGAAGTAAAACTTTCGACACTGTTAATGATGAGGCCCATTAACATTTATTAATTTTTTTCCTCAAATGGTAAGTTTGTATTTCATTATCAAGGACATTAATACTAATGAAAATTCATTGTAATAACTATTTTAAAACGATTTTTGAATTGAACAGTAACAACAATTGGTAAATAGCATACTATCAGTAATTTTTTATGGTTATAATGTCGTCGCCGTTGATGCATAATTACCACCATCATCATCATCACCATCATCAAACGCATTTAGCAAATTGGTCACATGGTTCAGATTATTATCCACTAATATGGTCTACGGCAAATAATTTGTTGATTCAACTTCGTGATGATCAGTTGAATATTGATCAAAAAATGCCACAATCGTTGGAAATGCCAACAACGACAACAACAATGTCAATTTTTTATGGTGATGCTTTTTCAAATCATTCTTCATTAACTACATCAAAAACAGAATCGTTTACAACAACCGTATCGGCATCATCATCATTACCGTCGAAAGATGCATTATCTTTGTCCGCCATATTGACATTGGATACGATATTAACATTAATATTACCGTATTCAATAATATTCATATTGTCCATTGTTGGGAATTTACTTGTGATAATCACACTTACATTGGATCATTCAATGCGTTCAGTAACAAATATATTCTTGCTAAATTTAGCCATTTCTGACCTATTGTTGGGTGTTTTCTGTATGCCATTCACATTAGTCGGTGTTTTATTACGTCGATTTATATTTGGAGCTTTTGTGTGCCATATGATTTCTTATTTTCAAGGTGAAAACATTAATAAAATTTAATAGATTATTCTGATCTATTAAATATTTTAAACTTATGCTTTCTTTTCTATAATTTTTGTCCACATTTTTTTCAATTTTCTGGAATTTCTTTTCTTACATTTGAAATTTCTATCATCTTTATTGTGTTCATATAAATCAATATAGCTGTTTCGGTTGCCGTATCTGTCTGGACATTGGTATCCATGTCGATTGAACGTTATTACGCCATTTGTCATCCATTTCGATCAAGAGAATCGAGACAAACAAAAAAACATGCCTATCGTATATTGGCAATGGTATGGACATTGGCATTCATAACAATGTCACCTACGGCCATTGTTAGTAAGCTACAACAAACTAATCAAACAGGTAATTATTATTATCGTATATATTGTAAACAAACAGACAAACAAACAAAAAATGAATTATTAATAGCGAATACGGTGTATAAATAAACACTTAAAACAGAATGATAATGAAAAAAAGAAAGAAAAATCTCTTGGCTGATCCAATATCTGAGCACACCTATTTGCGATTAATTCATTTTATCAATAATGCAAGAATAATAATGATAATGAAAATGAACACATACACACACACGAGACTAACTTTTCATTACAATATTCTTATATGTCAGGAATTTTGGAGAAAAACTAACTAAGTTTCATGTTCTTCATTTTCATTAATAGGACATTATAAATGTCGTGAAGCATGGCCATCATTTCTACATAAACAAGTGTTCACATTATTTTTGGATTTTATCCTATTGATTATTCCATTAATCATAATGATTTTGACATATGGTTCGATTGCATTGACATTGCGACATAGTGTTTCAGGTAAACAACAGATCAATTGTGATATTAATCATCATCAAAATCAACAACAAAAACAAGTAGGCCCGACAAAACATTTACAAATGTCAATTACAATGACAAAGAATAAAAGTCCAAGTAAGTTGAATTGTTTATATTTTCAATAGAACCTTTCCAATATCACGTATTCAAGTTCCATAGAATTTAAGTTTTTTCATTTTTGTTTCAATTTTTTTCACGCTTGAATAGATTATAGTTATAAGACGACTTCATTCAATCAACAAGATAATTGTAACTTAACGGATTCAATTGAAACTGTTAATAATATTAATAATAATAATGAAATTATTCGGTGCCAAAAATTTCGATCAAATCAGAATGGTGATCACATATTTCACAATAATCATTCATACAACAAACATTCTAATCACTTTAAAATTGGTCAACATATTACCGAAACAAATCTATCACCAACAACAACCACATTGTTGAATCGTTCGACAAGTAATCATCATCATGTTCAATCGCCAATCATTAATAATGGTCTATTATCACCGGAACTTTCTGGATCCTGCGGCAGTTTACAATCGACAACTAATAAAACCATATTACGTGTGGCCAATACAAGCTACAATTCTTATCACGGTACATCTAGACAACGACGTATCATTACGATGTTATTCGTTGTTGTTATCGAATTTTTTATCTGCTGGTCACCAATATTCTTGTTGGATACTATGGCATTATATAGGCCAGAATTGGTGTATGGAACAAGTCAAAAAGTTTCCAATTGGATTGGTATCGATATTATTTCCGTTTGTCATTTATTATGTTTTTGTTCCACATGTAATAATCCAATCACATATTGCTTTATGAACAAACGTTTTCGTGATCATTTTTCCTCATTATTTCGCTGCCGTACTGCAATTCCCGTTAATATGAATAATCCAAGTTCCATACAGCAACCAAATGAAATTAAAGTCTGAATGCGCCATCTATTATTTGTAATATAATCAATTTTTTTGCAAAATTGGAATTGTAATAAAAGAATAAAAATTATTTGGATGGCAGAAAATTTTATTAAGTACAAAAGTTTGAAAGTCCTAAATGTTGTGTATGTATAAAGCTTATAATAAATTAAATTAAAAAAAGGAAAAGACATGTTACAAATCGCAAAGGTATATTATGCAATAGAAAAAGATGATTTTAGTGTATGATGCCTGTGTGTGTCATTCGATCTTATTGATCATATACAATATGCACAAAGTATAGGCTGGGTTTTATTTGAAAAAAATGAATTGGTTTTTATCAAAAAAAAGTAGAATCAGAAGTTAGACAAAATTTTCTTCAATATTTTTATCAATAAACAATAAAATTATTTCGAAATAATTTTCATTTGGATGAAAGAAATAGACCCAATGATAGGACGCCAAGTGCACCAGCAGCACCACATAGTATATTCTTAAGATCCATATTGAACAAAGCATTGTCATTATTCGGTACATCACCAATTATATCCTGTGCAAAGTTTACGATGCCATCCTAGAAAAAAAGAATACGAATCAATTAGTCAAAATTGTTAAATTTAAAAAAAATTGTCAAATGTCAAGTTAAAAAGTCAAGCTCATGAGAATCCGGTTTTTAAAAACTACTTAAGTATTAAAGAGAAGGTCAAATTATTTTTTTTAAAGTCCGACACATTTTCGATTCCCACCGTTTGTCAAGGATTTTTTATGCTTTTTATTTATTATTTTTAAAGAGGATCTACCACACACACACTTACATAATCTCATATCATATCTATGAATGTTTCTCGTTTCTTTTGATCGTTTACCGACGAAGAAAAAACACCATCACCATCGATTATCAGATGATCATGATGGTTGTTTGTTTGGTTTAAATTTGTCATCATTTTACATCAATATCATCATTATGTTTATCATTACATATCATGTTTTTTTGGATTTCATTTTAAAATCCGGTATTTGAATAGGATTTTGTCCAAGTATGAAATTTAAACCATTTCAATATGACCATAAAGAAAAAGTGGACCAAATTACATAATAAGTCTTGTCAGGTACAGGTTTTATTTTTCTTTCGCTAACCAAAATTGACTTAGATATTATTTTCTATTGTTTTTCACATCTCATTGTTCTCATGCACAC
This sequence comes from Dermatophagoides pteronyssinus, assembly GCF_027571235.1. Taxonomy (NCBI): domain Eukaryota; kingdom Metazoa; phylum Arthropoda; class Arachnida; order Sarcoptiformes; family Pyroglyphidae; genus Dermatophagoides; species Dermatophagoides pteronyssinus. The sequence continues at coordinate 216,956 of NW_027461547.1, read as the reverse complement.
AGACACACCTATCAAGTTCAGAATAAAATCACCCATCATTATAATTGTGTATTCATGCATACAAAAAAAGAATAACCTTGACAACAACAGGATTCTTTATATTGTTTTTTTTCTAAATAATTCTTCTTTTCTTCAAATTGTGCAGTGCATTCTTCTCTTCTTGATTATATTGGTCAATTGATAATGAAGGTGGTTGCTGTTGTACAAAGTTTCTCACCACAACACATCACATTTAGTTATAGACAAACATAGAGAACAAGTATTTTTCGTTGTTGTTGTATATTTCACTCTCTCGCTCCCAGGCTTTTTATCATATCCATACACACACACATACACATCTCTAAAACGACCAACGATGACGGCGACGACCTGCTAAGGAATGTGACCTCGACAACAACAATCAAGAGACGGTCGATCGGGTCGGGTCATAAACATACATATATACATAGAATGAATCTATCTCAATTATGGTGTAGTATAGTTTTTTCTTTCTCAGAGAAATCGACTACACATTTGAAAAACAAATAGAAAGAAAGCGTAAAGCAGTAGTAGTTATATTGTCATCGGAAAAAACCGGGGACCCTTGAAGGTCCCAAGTGTGTGTGTGCGGATGACATGTGCACTATGATAATTATGAGAAAAAATAAGGTCCCCAATGAAAACGAGCAAAAAAAATCAAAACATTCATGGGAACTAATACAGTGATGGGAAAATCTGATCTACCCATGACATTGTTTATAGCATCAATATTTCACATGACACTTGTCATTTGAAATGTATGATAAAGAAAAAAGTAAGAAAAAAACTTTGAATATCTCAATCTTGACACTGATGAACAGCTGATCAATGTGTGGAATAAAAAATTCTGTATTATAAACATATGATACATACCCAACCACCATTCTTTTCGATCCATGGTAATAAATGTTCGGCAGTATAACGGGTTAACCATTTAACCACATCATTAACAGTGGCTACATGTTGTTGGCTAGCATAATAAGCGAAATCCACACTGAATACAAAATAAGTAACAATATGATTCCATTGTATTCCTTGAACAAACATTTCATTGCTAAGACAATGGAACGTTGCACATGCATTCTGTGGCTGTAATTCAAGTTTGACAATTATTTCATACAATTGTCTTGCATATTTTTCTTCAAATGATTTGCCCAGTGCCCTTAACGCCATTCGTATTTGACTATGATTGACTAATGATTGGGTATTATTTGTCGTTGCTGTTGGATTCGATGATGATGATGATGATGATGATGATGTGGATGGCGATGAAGAAGGAAATGGACATTGCGCCTTTTTCAATTCAAACTGTGCATTGAAAAAGTCTTTGACAAGATTCATCAACATTGGATCATATATAGGCATTTCATCAGTGGATTGATTCGGATTTGTTCCATTATGAATGACATGAGAATGAGGAATATGATGATCGGTGGAATTCATATTTGTTGATGTTGAGGATGACAATGCATCCGCATTCTGTAGTGACATTGCTCGATAATTAAAAATCGAATATTTTATCAAACGAATAAAAATGGATTATCAAACAAATAACGATTTGGTAAACAATCGATTATCAAATGTTGTGGTCAAATTTTTATTTATTTATCACTATTGAAATATCATGAACACTTTGTTGTTATTGATGAACGTTGTAATCAGATCAATTCAAAATGAATTGAAAAAAATGATCACACAATGAAACATTGAATTAATGAAATAAGAAAATGCGTATAATAAAAAAAAAGAGAGATCAAGGCGGAGGATGCATTTAGGAACCTTTAGTTCACAATGCCGCTACCATCATTGACCGTTCATATAAGACGAAAGAAATTTTTCAGGAATAAATTATCAGATCAATTTAATTGTTTTGATAAAATTACTTAAATTTTATCTATTCATTTCTTATATTTTTTCTTACATTTTTTTAAATTGATTAAATTTTTAATCATCTTTTTTTTATCGAATGAAAAAATATTCTTTTGTTTAAAAGTTTCAATCATTACTGCTAGCAGTATCTTGGTCGTAAAATGTGTTGAAAAAAATTTCAATGAATGAATGAATAAATGAATGAAATACGAGTAAAAATGGTGATGAAGGTGTGTCCTCATTTACAAACATATACACAATTGGTGTTTGGAACCATCCATTTCTCACTATTTTCACATCCATCCATTGACCGTCTGCTTAAAAAGGCTAGTTTTTGTTTGTTTGTTTTCTTTTCGTTGAATGAAATTACGAGAGTGAGACATTTGAAATAGCGCAAGCTATGAATATCCATACATTAAACTACATTCCTGACTACATTCCATTCGACAAGTTGGAAATTAGACTTGCATTTTTGTTGTTGTTGTTACCTGTATATACCTGTTTAGCTTGTTTGTATCCTTGATCAAAAAAAAAAATTTGTTAGTTAGATTTTCTTTTTTCGAAATGCTAATGGCTGAAATTCTTTTGCTGTTTGTCGCCCAAAGATGTCGTGTCGATCGTTATACAGAATATCATTTTGAATTTTTTTTTAATTAGTTTATAATTATTATAGAAAAAAATACAACGCTTTGAATTGAGAGTGAGAAATAGAAAAAATGATCGATGATTTCAATGTGAGATAATGTCAAACGAACCTAATACTCAAGACCAAATTCATTCTTAACCCATGGATAAACATCAGGACATTCGAAACATGTATGAAGATAACGTTCACCTTTTACTTGACGTGAGTTTAGTTTACATGATTTTGGATGATTACAAGCGATTAGATTCGGATCAATATCGCGTTTGCATTTAAATGGCTCAAAATTGGCCAACTGTGATAATGGTGTAGGTGTTCGCATCCATTCAATGGCCTGATAATTTGTGATTACGTAAATATCCTAAAGAAAAAAAAATGATCAATTCAATGATCAAAAATTTTGAATTCAGATACCTTATTCTGAAGTAATTCATCAAGAAATCGTGTAAGAATGGCAAAGTTACGTTTTTCTTTGAACCAAATCGTATGAAAGTAAAGACCAAAAGGTGCACGATTTGTACGATAATGACGATTAAAATTATCTTTCAACATGGCATAAACTTCTTCATCTGATAAATGTGTAGGACATGAATCAACCATGGCACAAATATGACCCTAAATTAGATATAGAAAACAATTTTGAATAATTCTATCAATGTATTTATTTGATGAAATTGATCAACCTCAATATCGAAAGGATTCATAATCATTTCCCACATTCCATTGAATGATCGTGATGGACAACGTTGACGCGATCCATGACATTTATGTGGTATTCGGTAATCCAATGTAAATGGCCATAATGGTGGATCAGATCTAGGTGCTACCATTGATGAATCATAAAGAAATCCAAATTCTTTCATCTATGTAATGAAAAGATATTGTAGCTAATTTAATGAAATTTGTTCAACAATATTACCATGATGAATTGTGTATTCCAACCGACACGTAAAAAAGGAACACGAGTTCCACGAAGTTCATCCAATGGAATTCCAGCAAAACGATTGATAATATTAGCCATACCGGCAAATTCATCGAACCAATCTTCCATCGTAGCGTTAAATGTCCACCAAAGCTCGGGCTGTCGATGACTAAAAATGAAATTAAGGGGAATCATTTTGTTGTCATCTTTGAATTTATCTTTGAAAAATACATACGTAATTGAATGGATGCCAATTTCATGACCATCGTTCCATAGTTTTTGAACATGACGATAATTGGTGTATTCATGTGAAAGAAAAAATGTTGTCGAAATTGGGCAACCATTGGGGTTTGTACGATTTGGTGCAAATATACGTTCATATATTTCCCAATTTTCATTATTAACAGCATCATCGAATGTAAGAATGACAATCTGTGGTGTTTCTTCTGGTTTTAGATTACCCGGTATCAATGTACCATCAACCGAGCAGAAACAATCAGGTAATGTACAATTATTAGCATCACATCGAGGTGGTGAATTTGGATCCGAATCTGGATCGCAATAGGATTCATCTGACCAATCATCGCAATCTTTTTGTCCCTTTTATTCATTTAATTTTAAAATTTAAATTTTATCATCCTAATTTGAATCAATGATAAAGACTTACATCACAGAATAGATCACGATTAATGCATTTTCGGTTCGCACAAGCTAATTGTCCGGAAGGACATATTGGTTCATCAGTCGAAAGCAATGGTTTTGGTGTACTTGCATCTATCATTAAATATAGACAAATTCGTAATCAATTCGAACAAATTTAACAAAATATTACCGTGTGATTTTTCACAATTATCTATTTTAAATTTAAAATCACAAATCTGTCTGTCTATATCGAACCAAAGACCAGCTGAACAACGAAATTGTAATACTTTTTGGCTTGGACACCAATAATAACGGGCACAATCACGAATACCAATTGCTTCAGGATTACGATAGAATTTTCCATTATCAATACATGGAACGCCATCCACAGAGCCTATTAAATTTCAAAAATTAAATAGATTGAAATCAAATCAAATCATCAGACACAGAGGCGTGGTGGTTTTTTTTTGTGAAACGAAAGAAAATAACAACAACAGAAAATTCATCCATATCTCTTCCTCTCTCTTTTTATTTTTTTCCATCTATATCCATCAATAAATTCGTTGAAATTTTCAATGATGACCTAGCTATCTGATGATAATGGTAATGGTCTCTGTCACCAATGATAATTTATGTATGTTTCGCCTTATATAATAAGATCAAGTGAAATTGAAGGGAGAAATTGATGGAAATTATCGAAGGTAAAAAAATGAGGTCATGAAATGATTTTAGTTTCATTTTAGCCAAATTTTGTCTTATCCACACACACACAATGTCTTCATTATCGATATTGATAATGATTGACAAGTTGACCAGCATTCTATAGGTCAGCTACATAACGAATGAATGGATAAATCCCATCTAATACTAACAAAAAAAGAAAGAAAAAATTATTCAATTGTTACAAACTTACCATCATCATTGGCTGCATTCACATATAAATTTGGGTGATGATTATTGATAAATGATAATAGATGATCATTATTTGAATATAAGCAAATGATTATCAATATTACAATCGAAATGCATGAAGAAAATTTTGTCATCATCATCATTGTTGATGAAATCATTGCCATAATGATTTAATTTCACAATCAACAATGAGACCAAAAAAAAAACACTCACAAAAATGAATTGAAATGAATTTGAGAATCTGATCAATTGCAACCAAGACACTTCAAGACATAACACAAAGATACGGATACGCTTTATTGTCCAATAATAACGACGATGACGATGTGTGAGTGTGTGTCTGCACAGATTTGATGATGATAATCGTAAAGGATTGACTTTAAAAAAAATTATATCAAAGTTTGGAAAAAACAGAGCGAAAGAGAAAATGTAAGTCGAACGAAAAAAAGTGATGCCCGGCTTTTTTAGATGCGCACAGCAATTTCAGGTTTTCGTATTATTTTTCCGTTTCTTTTTTTTTATTTCTTCGTATCAGAATGAATTATAAATATGGACAAAGGGCGAGTTTGTCGAAAAAAGTCAATATGATAATCTGAAAGTAAAGAATAAATAATATAATAATAATGATTATGATGATAAATAGAGCACCATTTTAACCGACAAACTTGAATGAAATGTGAATGGCTAAATGGATCAAACTAAAAGATAATGATGGTGATGATGATCAATGAATTATGAAAGTGATCACAAATTTAAACTTCGAATACGAACAATGAATGAATGAATAATGATGGCCAAATATTGAACAAGAGAGATAAACAGTCATTTTTATCATCTCGAGTCTAGATAGTAGGATAGTAAGAGAGAAGCTAAATACTTGAATTTTTTTTTCTTCAAATGTTGAGACTTGTTGCTGAAGTTGTTGGGTCGTGAAGAGCACAATATGATGATGGATCTTTTTTCCATATCAAATGAGATCAGCCCACATCATAGTTGTTCGAATTTTTTTTCCAAACTATGTGGGATGTTCCTAGATTCCATCATTTATGAATTGGACTTTAAATTACTACATTTTTTTCCCAAATATATTTTTATTTTATTTTATTTTATTTGATCGATCGATGACCAAAATAAAAATAAACCAAATTGATAATTAGAAAAGATTTATCATGTCAATGATGAATATATTTGGGGTTTTAAAAAGTTCAACTTTATTTTTAACTTGTTATTACTTTTTTTTTGGTAAAGAAAATCAAAATTTCATACATCATTTGGAAATAATCCTGTTTGCAGCAAAAAAAACTCTGATCCAATTGTTAAATCAAATTTGAAATAACATTCATTTAAAAATGTCTCCCATGACCACCAATCTTTGGCCGTAATCTTTCATCAGCTTTAGGCTGTTCCACACAACTCAATGAATTAGCATCGACAAATGAATTTTCACCACATTGAATTAATCTTGGTTGTCCACTGACACAGGTGATTATCGCCTGTTGATTATACCAATATCGTGGATATGGCCAAAATCTATTTGAATGATCATCATCTGGACATTTGAATTGTAATAATGATTCGGAACTACATCCAACCTGATCCGGCCAATTACAACCTTTAATACGTTCATCATAGAATAAACCATATGGTTCACATTGTTTTCGTTGTGGAACACCCCAAGCACATTCACTATAGAAAACATTACATGGTTGACGATCATCTTCGGCAAAAAAACCAAATTGATATGGACAACCAGGGCTACTCATTGGTTTGGCTAATATTTAAAAAAAATTGTGTTCAATGAAAAAAGCAATAAATGCATCAACTTACGAACAGTTTTATCACCGCAATCAACATTCCAATAATAGGCACACATTCCAACCACATGTCCTGTTTGAGAAAATAATAGACCATTGGGACAGAATTCATGTGACATTGTACCATTTGTACATTGAAAATATTCATCACATGATTTTGGATGTGGATAACCGTAAACACCTTCGGATGGACAATGTAATGGAATCTCTTCCAATGCTTGAAAAAAAATTTGGAATAAAAAAAATTGCAAATTTTTACAAAAAAAATCCAATTATCACAACACCATACATACCGGGATTAGCATTGACTAAAGCAATCATGAAACAGCTGAATAGAATCGACAAATTATTCATCATTATTTGATTGATTTCTGTGTTGTCGTTGATACCGTTGCAATATTTGAATGACTTTGCACTACGTTTTGATATTTGACAATGATAAAGATGAATAAAATTACAAGGCTGAAATCAATTTCTTTGAAGATTTAGAAGAAGAACATAAAAAAAGAAACTATAGAAGAAACCTAGAAGCATATAAAAGAAAATATTTCTTATTGGATCAGTTTTTTTTCTTTATATTTTTATTTCTTCTTCTGTCAATCACATCGAAAATAATAATATTAAGAAAAAGAGAAAAATGTGTGTTTGAAGAATATAAAGTGATTTTTTTTTGTTGTTTTTTCTTTTTCATTCCATTTTGCCATTCGACAAGGTAATCGTTATTTCGTTTTTTTTTTGAAGCAAATTTTCAATTTTTAATCTTAAGCTACGATGAATGATTGACGACAACAACAACGATATTATGATAATTTTGGAAAGCTAGGATTAATAAGATTGATCGAAAAAACGTACTCATTTTTTTCGGTGATAGGAAATATCAAAGTTCGTCGTTATTTTGAATCAATGAATTTTTTTTTCTTGATTCATTCAAAATGAATCTATTTGTGATTGAAGGCTTTCTCATTGGATGGCAATTTTTTCTTGGCCATGTCTAATGTAATCCAAACAAGATTGAACATAAAAAACAATGATGATAAGGAAATTTTCATACAATCGAAAACAAAATGATCGATCGATATCGGTCATCAGCCCAAAGAGATAAAAGTTGACGTTTGCAGTAAAAAAAAATCAAAACCTTTTTTCCATGATTTATTCATTAAAATTGATACCAGATGACAGCTCTGTCATTCTTTGATAAAAACTATTTCAAAAAAAAATCCAGTTCACAATCCATCTTCGGCCTGTTGTTATTAACTTTAATGATTCTGAGTTCGGTTTTTTTTGGTCAGGAGAAAGCAAATGTTACCACCACCACCACCGCCGCCGCTCCATTGTTGATAGCTAACCACTCCTCATGTTTGGTGTTCGACCAGAAACAAAACAAAACAATACTTCGTACAATGCACCACAAATGGCCGATCTGGTGTTTTCACTTTTCTCATCATCATCATCGTTGTGGTTGGTTTCTGGTTGTTTTTGTTTGGTGGGTTGTTCATCATTTGTCATTTGGTTGTCTGGTAATTTAATGACATAATAATTGTGTTGCCTTGCATTCACACTGGATATATCATCATTGTCTTTCGTTGATGATAATAATAGTGATGATGATTGTTATAGCTTGGTTATTATAGCTCGCCATTAAAAATTCTATGTGAATCATTTTATTTGGATAAAAATTAATGATTGACATTGAATTTGATCTCGACTTAGCCAATCCATTATAATCTTCATCATCATCCATACTACCCTCTTTCTTTGAACATACATATTTGATCTTCCAACATTATGCATTTATACCCAACCATTTCTCATTGCCATTGAAAGTTTTTTTTCTTGAAAAAAACGACGAAGAATATCGATTTTCTAATGATCTCAACTTCCCTCCTTAATGATACAATGAAACAATAAGCTTGATTCTTTGTTACCTATTATTGTTGTTACTACCAGTCTTGAAATTCTTTTTTATATTTGGCTACAACAAACACAAATATTGATTGAAAAAAAAGAAATGCTTTTCGTTTTTCCTAAATAAATAAACAAATTTATATGACAGTATTTTTCATTCATTAGAACATTTTTTTCAAAAAGATTGTTATTAAATTAACAACAATTCTACATTAATTCTTCTGTTATAATTTCTTCTTCCAAAAAACATTTAAAATCAACATTTTTTCACACCATTGATTTTTTATTTAATCAATAATGTTTTGCTGTCAAAATTCCGACGAGGTAATTGCCAACTTTTGCATGTTGAAAAAAGTTTAGAATAAAAGTTCAAAATCAATTTTAATTTTCAATTTTTGTATAATCTTTAAACAGGTACATCCTGCCGAAAAAGTACGCCGTAGAGGTAATCATTGTACCGATAAACTATTTGCAATCGTTTTTGTATTATACCTATGTGGTTTGGGTGCTATCGCATATTATGCATTCCAAATTGGGAATCCACTTCGAATGATACATGGATCCGATTCATTTGGCAATATTTGTGGTCAAAAAAATGAAAAAATCGATGATCTACCATTCACGGGTTTGGATCTTCGAAACCGGCCGAATCTTTTTCATTTGAATCAACGAGATCCAAAAAATTCAATCAAAATTTGTGTGAAAAAATGTCCAAATCGAGATTTGGTTAATATGGCTGAAATCTATCAGTTTTATACTCGTTATAATGCTTCGCTCTGTCGATATGATTTTGAATTTAATACAACTATGCCGACATCTAGTCCGTTACAAATATCTCAATTGTATCCAACATTGGATCAGCTTCAAGATCAATCACAAACATCGATCACTAACGATACTGGATTATGTCCTACTCTGCCAGTGTTTAAAAAGTAAGAAAAATTGGACCCCCTTTGCGTTGATAACTTTTATTTGTTTTTATATTTTAGCCGACGATTGCTCTATTATTGTCTTCCCGAAATGGCCATCATTCAAGGTGTTGCATTGGGACATACAATATATGAGTTTATGTCAAGTCGTGTTCCTTTGAAAAAGATTGTTGGCGATGTAATCAATTCACATGAAGAAATGATTGTCATGGGTGTTGTAGCTATACTCGCTTCATTTATAACCGTATTTTGCATACATTTTGTTGCCAGTTTAGCATCATGGTTGATTCTTGTTGTTATCTCAGCCCTTTTACTAAGTTTAACGATTTTATTATGGTGGATTTATTTCATGACGCGTAATGGAAAACTGTTACCAGAAAAATTAGCCAAACTATTACCTGAAGATTCTGAAAATGAATCAATTGTTTTGACAGTAGCTATCATATCTACAATTGTTACGTTGGTTATCATTTATGCTGCATCTAGTATGCGTTCTCATGTAAAATTTGTTGTAGCATTGTTTCAAGAAACTGGCGCATGTATTCGAACAATGCCTCTGATTTTGATTCAGCCATTATGGACATTATTAGCATTGATCGCATTTCTTGTCATTTGGCTATTCATATTAATGGCATTGGCCACATCGGATCAGGAATCTCGTGATCAACGAATGTTACAGACAACTAACGATAATGATTTACTTTCTGTTGGTTCTGCATACAAAAATAAACTCACATCATTCACATTAATTCGGTATAAAGATTCATCGGGGATACAATTTATGTGGTGGTATTTGCTCATTGCATTCATTTGGATATCTGAATTTCTTTGCTCTTGTCAACAATTAATTATTGCCGGTGCTGTATCCTCATGGTATTTCTCTCGTGATCGCGAAAATCTTGGATTTCCCATTCTTAATGCTACCCGTGATTTGGTCTGTTGTCATATTGGTTCGGTAGCATTAGGATCATTTTTAATAACAGCTGTAAAACTACCACGATTAATAATTCAACAAACAACAGCAAGATTAAGACGATTTGAAGAATATCGTTTGGCTCGAACCGCATTAAATGCTTGCGGTTGTTGTCTATGGGTCGTGGAAAAATTTCTCACCTATCTAACACGTAATGCCTATACGATGGTCGTATTGAGGCGAACAAATTTCTGCGTCAGTGCACGATTAGCTTTTCAGACATTATTCTCTAATACTCTTCGTGTGACTGCCATCAATTCGATTGGTGATTTCATACTATTTTTGGGCAAATTAATTGTCGCATCATTAACGGCGATTGTTGGCGTATTTTTGATTCGAGTAAGTAGATTTTGTGGTTTTCTTTTTTTTTATTTATCAAATTTTTTTAATTTATATTTAGTCAAATACTGCCATTCATTATTGGATGGTGCCTGTATTGATAATGACAATGTTTGCATTTTGGATTGCTCATTGTCTTCTTTCAGTATATGAAATGATTATCGATGCAATGTTTCTTTGTTTCTGTCATGATATGAATCAACATGATGGATCACCCGGTAATGAATATTATGCACCTGAATCATTAAGAAGATTTCTACATGAGGATGAACAAACAATGTCGGAAATACGACCAAATCAAACAGTATCAATGAGTGAAGATGAACCAGATATTAAGCGACAACAGCCAGGATCACAACAAGGAATGTATCCAGATCTTCATGATTATCAAACAATTCGCTAATGATAATCAATCAACCAATTTATGCAACGCTCGATTTGAACTATATTGCGCAATCAGCAAAAAATTTGATTCAAAATTAAACCATACAATATTATACTTTCATCATAAATATCATTACTACCGCCATCATCAACAATTATTCTCATTTAAAATTTATTCTATATAGTCTTAACATACATAATACAAACATAAACACAAAAAAAATTGATTCCTCAAAATACTCATTTTTTTTGTTCCACATCGAAAACAAAACCTATACCAAAGAATGTTTGAACTTGTTCTCATTTTTTTTCTCAAACAAACATAAAAGAAATTTTGTTTTTCTTTTTTGTTCGGTTGTGCTAAAAATTTATAAACAGCATGATTGATAACGGCTGTGGATACCACACACACATTGCCAATATTGATTTTCATAATACCTCATCACCTTATTTCTTATCAATATAATCTGTTGAAAATGAATTTTTTCCAAAAAAAATTTGTTGATAAAAATTAAATTTGTTTTTTTTTGAATTACTATAATTACAATATCTGATTAGCCATTCATAAATGACAAAATTATTATCAATCGAAATATTTATCTGTAGTGTGGCTGGAAAATTTAAATCTAGACCACAATTGAATGATAATGAATTGCCAATATTATCATTGACGAACACAGTACAATATCAATCACGGATTGCATCATGGTCAATGTATTTTTATTGTTTTTCCGCCTTGTTTTCGGCAATGTCGATGGGCACTGTGATTGGTTGGAGCTCGACAGCATTCAATAGTATGAAAATGGATTATTCCGTGCCGCGGATTCGACCGGATGAACCTATCGATATCAATTATATGACATGGATGGGTAGTTGTATGACATTAGGTGCATTATTTGGGAGCCTATTTAGCGGTATGATGCTATTTCGGCTATAAGATTAATAAGTAATCCAAATTTATCTTTTATTCAGGCATAATTATCGATCATTTTGGACGGAGAATCATTCTAAGAACTTTGGCTATTCCATTCACTATAGGATGGCTTATTATAAGCTTTGCACAATCATTTTTAACTATCATATTTGGTCGTGTCATTACTGGAATTTGTGTTGGAATTATAGCTAGCACAGTACCGGGTTATGTGGCCAATATTGTTACACCAAATCGACGTGGATTTTTAGGTACTTGTTTTCAATTACTATGTAGTATTGGTGCATTATCTGCAGCTTGTTTCGGTACGATTTTTTCATGGAATCGATTGTCATTAATTTCAATCATACCAGTAATTATATCATCAATTGGAATGTGTTTTGCGCCAGAATCTCCTATTCGTTTGGTTCAACGTAATCAATCAAAAGCAGCATTACAATCATTAAAACGACTTCGATCAAATGGAAGTGACATTATGGCCGAACTTATTGAATTGGAGAATAGAATCAAATCAAGTAGGCAATTACATGTAAAATCAAGCATAAAATCATTGTTTAAACGGCCAGACGTTTACCATCCATTGATCATTGGTGTGATGCTTCAATTTTTCCAGCAATTTTCTGGCATCAATGCCATCATGTTTTATCTCGTATCAATATTCATTGATTCTGGTTCAAATATTGATCCACAATTAGCATCAATAGTGGTTAATTTCGCACTATTTATTTCTTGCTTATTCTCTGGATTATCCATGGATTTTTTTGGTCGTCGATTATGGCTATTCATATCTGGTTCCGGAATGTTCATGACAATGTTGATGATGGCATTACATTATCATTGCAATTTAAATGATAAAACTAGTTCAACACCTTTGATTTGTTTGATTATATTTTCTGTTTCATTCGCCTGTGGTTATGGTTCAATACCTTGGATGATTGTGAGCGAAATCACGCCACCTGAAGCTGCCGGTCTTGTTGGATCATTTTCGGCTGCAACAAATTGGCTTTGTGCATTCATCATCACCAAAGAATTTGAAGATCTTATATATTTATTAGGAAAAGAAGGTTTATATTTTTTATTTTCATTGTTTAGTCTCATATCTATATTGTTTGTTATGTTTTTCGTTCCGGAAACAAAACGAAAAACATTGGAAGATTTACAAAATCATTTTTTAAATAATTATTAATATCGAATTCTTAGTCTTCTAGAAATAAAATATTGTCCCTGATGAACAAATAATGAAGCAAATGGAATTAATATTTGTGCTTCTTTTTTTTCTCGTGTATTTTTTTTCATTATCTGAAATAAATGTAAATTTCTTTGACTGATTTGCCATCGAATTGAATGTGCAAGCCATACTTTTGTCGTTATCATAATCAAACGTATTGTTTGCATTATGAACAATGCACAGCCATCATAATCGATTGTTTTTTCCACATATAAATGTTGACCATGTTCATCCATCATATCGAGTATACGAAAAAGGCCGGTACCAAAAATTACTTGATAACCAACAAAACGAACATTTTTAAATAAATATGGCCATGATAAATGCATATAATACCATTGTACCACTAATAAAAATAAATCGGCAACTGAAAATCCAAATAAAAAGCGTGCCATAAAACTTATTGTCAATATATTTTTTTCCATCAAAATTGGTGGTTCAGGAATATCATCATTAGCCCAAATAATTAACATAGCGATTATTATCGCTGACCAAATAGAATAATAAAATTCTTTACGTGGAAGTTCCATATAAGTTGGCATAAAAATAATTAAATCTAATAATGGTGTGATAAATATTAAAGCAAAACTAATAGCAAAATGCCATTGCAATGCTCTCCAATTAAATCGATATAATGGTTTTGGTTTTGGTCGATATTTTATTCCTTCCATATCGATTTGAGACCGAGATTTGATCGAATTTTGTTGATTTTATTTCCAATCAACGATTTTTTTCAAATCAAAATAAATTAACTTAAACAAAATTAAATTAAATTAAATTAAAGTTTTTTATTTTGGGAAAAAAATCGACGCTAAAATATGTGTCATTGATCATCATTTTTATTTCATTTTAACACAAAACAAAAAGGGAGAGAGAGATTAGATATCAGTAATATGTGTTATAGGGGTTTCACACTAGCAGCAATGTGAATGAAATATTTCAAATGCAATATTTCAGTCCATTTCAACCTTATGGGCTGAAATATTTTCGTGTATATATTTCATGAAATATTGCTGTAGTGTGAAACCCCTATTACAGTTTTTCGAAAAAAATGTTTCTATTGTAAACAAATGGTCAAATGGTTTATTTTATTTTTTTTAGTTGACGCCTTTATTCATTGAACGAATGACAATAAACCCTATAATTCGGTACATTTTTTTTCTATTGTAAATATAATTCAGAACACCAGAAAAAATTATTCCAATAATAATTATCCGATCTTGTAGCGGGTAAATTTTTCTGCAGCCATTCAATTTGTTCAACAATTTTTTCATCATTATCGAAATTGATATGACAATTGTCCCATGAAATCGATGATTTTGTTGTTGTTGTTGATGATGATGATGATGACAGATTGTCAACATCTTCACTACCATAGATTGCCTGATAATGAATCAATGATATCCGGGTGCATTGATCGAATATTGTTCGATTATTATCACTAAACAATTGTTGTAATAATTGTGGACATTTTCCATAAAAAAATTGTCGCATAAAATTTTTCACTGTACGTATTGAACATTGAAGATCATGTGCACAATGTTCAAAATCTAATGGATAATCAAACCAACGATAACGATATGGTGAAGAATTATTGGCCAATTTCCAATATGATTCAGTCAAACGAAATGGACCACAAAGATATTTATCCGGTTCAATTACACGACAACGAGAATTTCGTTGACATCCAGATGAAGCCTAATAATAAATAGTTTTTATACGAGAAAAAGAAAAATAAAACAAAGTAAATTACCGCACAAATACATCGATAACATTCATCATTATCAAATAATGATGACCATTGATGATCAATCTCTTGATAATGATTATTATTGTTTTGTAAATTTTCTTTACCGATAACATCGATAAATAATATTGATACAACAAAAAAACATTGATAAATGTTCAACATGATAATGATGTTCGATTGCCGAAATTTTAATTGTGATGACAAGTTGATAAAACAACAATAACAACAATAATAGTCTTTAGAATATAATCATTATTGTTAAACGAAAAAAAACAACAACAGAAAAAAAATTGACTTTATCGATTCGAACAATCTTTAAAATGATTGAAACATTCACCCGAAACAAAATGATGAGCGGTATTGGCCAAATGAATTCGTCATGCTTGTCAAATTATCTATGCCATCAATATATAGACAACATATGAGAATGTGATTTGAAAATTGATCTGGTTTTGTTTTTGTTTTTGAAAATTAAAAATCTAAACCAATCAAATCAGTCTGGTGTATTGTTGAGTTTGAAGAATAGAAAACGTTTTTAATATTAGCAAAGAGCAAAAAAAAAGAATTGACAATAAAAACATATAAAACAAATGTTTGAAACAAAATAAATAACGATCGATGTACATTGAGAATATATAATGCTAAATAATACATGAGAAATGATGATCAGAATTGGAAAAAAAATGCAAACGAAATGAAATGAATGAATTTTTTTTTAAGAAAAAACAAATGTGAAAAGAATTATATGACACAAATTGATCAAGTCTGACAACGACATTTGGTTATAATTTGAATTTTTTTATATTGAAACGTATGTAATAATGGTCGTTCAATTTGTCCATTCTCAATATCATCCATATTTGGTGTTTCGATTGGATCGCCACCACCACCAACACCACCATTATCATCATCCGTATTCATTGCAATCAATGAAATTTTATTTGTATCAAATCCATCCACATCATAATCGATTGAATCGATTGTTGCCGATGATGATGACAATGAAGAAGATGGACGTGAAAAACGATGTCGAAATAATGGACAACGAAGACGAATAATTTTCCAACGATATCGACGTGGTGAACAAGTACAACGTGATTGAAATGGTAATGTTTGATTCGATTCGGATGGTATATAAAATGAATTACAATTTCCAAAACAATAATTATTATTAACAATACGACTTTTACATCCTGGATGTTGAATTTTTTGTTCAAATGGTACAGTTTTACAGGAACCTTCACGACTATGTTTGGCTAACATTGATGGTAATGCTTTTCCCAAATTTGAATATATAATTGATGAACGTAATGATTCAAAAGATTGTCGAGAATAATTGGCAGGAATCGATAGTTTACGACGACGATTATGATTACGTCGCCGATGTCTTATTGGTTGTACATCATCTTCATCATTATTATTGAAACGATTTCGTTTCCGATTTGTTTGTGTATGTCGTTGCATACGACTTAATTGAAGATAATTGGAATTTGGTACACGTTCAAATATTGGAATTAGGCCATCATCATTATCATACATTTTATATGATAATAATTCCGAATTTTTTGGCTTTATTTTGATTGTCGATACTGTTGTTGACGTTGTTGATGATGATTCATTTACTTCATTCATACAAACTGGAACAATGATAGTAGATATTAACAGAATTATCACAACGAAAAAATAATACCAGAATCGATCGATTCTATGCCTATTAATCAATTTGATGATTGTCATTGTTGACAAGTTTTTGTTTTTGTTTTCGTTCACACGAATCAATTTAAATCACGTTTGTTTTTAATTATTTACAGAATGAATTTTTTGATTAGAAAAAAAAACATTATTTGTCAACCATGAATTGTAAGTATGAAACGTCGAACACAACAACATTCAGAATGGAAGAGAAAAAATATTTTTCTTTCTGGCTACTTGGTTCGGTCATCAACAAGTATGAATGAATTATGATAAACAAAATGAAAAAAAAAGAAAAGAAAAAACAAACTTAAACGATGGACACAAACACACACACACACACAATTATTTCATAATAAACAAAATGCATGGATTCACCGTTTTCTTTTGCTTAATTTTGATTGTTGTTGCCTGTTTTTTTCTGTCGTCGGTCGAATTTTATCTTGGATGGCGTTACCATTTTTTCAAAAACGGTATCAAAATAAATGGGTACTGTGTGAATGTATGGGCATTAGCATTGTACACATTACTTAGTTCTTCTTCACTGTGTTCTGTTCTGTTTTGTTCTGTTTATACACATATTGCCGCTACCGCCTGTCGTTAATCGATTTGACCAATCAAACAATTTTCACTGATTTCAATTTGACCAATCACTATTCACTAAGAATTTTTTTTCGTTCGATTAACGCATGTGTAAATTTTATTCAAATTTATTTTCGTTTTTTGCCCCGAATGAATTTCGACCCGGTTTTTTCTTTTTTGGTTGATGTAAAACAGCTGTGTTTAAACAAAGCAAAAAATTACCATTTTTCACTTTCATTTGGTTCCAATTTGGTGTTTTTTTTTCTACGAAAAAAAGAGAAAGAAAATTCCATTTTAGTGATTTTTTTCTTATCTTGGGTGTCATTTGATTTTTGAATATTATTTGGGTTTGATTCCTGAAATAGAAGGGTTAATCGTTCATTTGGTAATCTCATTTTTTTTCATTTTCTTTTGTTATTTTTTGTTGACACTCTCAACATGCACACACGCATATATAACCTGTTGTGCACAACTAATTGAACCAATATATCAAGCTGAGCAACAAAATTGGAATCCAAATCACAAAAAAAACAGAAGCCACTGATAGAATAAGAAAAAACCCAAAAAGTTATGTTCGTTCATTCAAAAAAAATTCAATTCAATTCATTCATAATATTCTGGGTATGTAATTTAAAGAAAAATAAAAATTTACCACCATGTCAAGTTATTTTGCTTTCTTTATTTCTCATTTTTTTTAAATGAATTCTTTTGGCCCAGGTGTTCACAACAACACTTGACATTCTTTATTCGTTGGCCAACACAGGTGTTATATTGTGTGTTTATGTGTGTCAACAAGTTGTTGATAGATTGGCCAGAAAAAATATATGTCAAATTTTTTATTTGAAAGAATATTGTGGAATTTTTGTTTTTTCTTTCAAAATTTAGCATATTTACTTGTTGAAAATTTTGTAAAATTTGAATTGGATTGCTGTTATTGATTATCCATCATTTTTGGATTTAATCCTATTGATCCTAATCATCATCATATAAAGAATCCAACGAATAATAATCAAAAAAGAAGAAGAAAAATCAACAAAATTGAAAAAAGTCTGGCGCCATAGGTCGAGACTATGTATGTATGAAAAACTTATTTCTATCAATATCAGATGATTTTGAAAAAAATAATGTCTGATGCTGATGTTCCTAGGCGAAAAAATAAAAAATAAATGCATCCACAATTTGTTCATTGATGATCATCATCATATTCATTGATGAACCCTACGATCAACCATTATTTTCCCTCAATGATGATGATCATCATCATGAAGATGAAATGAAAATGGACCCTTAAGAAAAAGATGAATAACAAGAAGAAAAAAATCTTAGGAACGAACGATATGAGAAAAGCTGTCACGATTTTTGTTTCGGCTGTTCGATTTTTTTTTCTTTCTTTCTCGTTCATATTCTTTTTCTTTGCTACAAAGCTACAGACAGGCGCCACAATTATTATCGACAACGAATTACTATGGCTAGCCAATGTGGCCGCCGCCGACATCATCATCATCCTCATGATCCTCGCGTTCAAACAGATTCTCATATTGATGATGATGATGTTTGATAATCAAAAAACAAAAATCAAATCAACCAGAAAAAAATTGAATAAATGGCAAAAAGAAGAAAAAGAAAAACCACTCCTTGGTGGCAATGATGATGATGAAGATGGTGGGTGATCATCAACAAATGATGTTCGACCCATATAAAAGAAAGAAAAGAAAGATAGATAGAGAGATAATATCAATAACCAAATTTACAAATTAGCGGCAATAATCATTCTTTTTTTTTGTTGCCTGTTGTTATTGTTGATGATGATCAATGAAGATTATCTATGACTCATCATCAAGCTACGTCAAATCATCATCATCATCATCATCGTCGTCTATATATTGGTCTAGTCTATTTCTTTTCTATTTGGCCATGGTCAATTTATCTATCTTAACAATTAAAGAATTTTGGGAAGAAGAAAAAAAAGATTTACAAATTAGATCAGGCATATTACAAATATAAACTAAATGAAGACAAATGGTCGTCTTTTCGTTTTCATTGTCGTCGTCGTCTTCGTGGTTTTCATTTATTTTTTTGCTAATTCATTTACTGATGTGCATATTGGTCCGTTTTTTTCTGAAGATGATGATGAGATGATGATGGTGGTCTATGGTTTCGATTTGATTTTTTTTTCATTATCAATGTTATCTTTAAAGTTATTTTTTTTTGGTATGTATGTTGTAAGTATAAGTGATCGACTTTGATTTAAAACCGGCCAATTTTTTTTCTCCTAATTTTATTTTCTGTTTGATTGGTCATCACAAAAAACGTAGAACCAAAAAAAAGCACCCACACCAGACATGATTGAAAAATAATTTTTTTTCCTTAGGTATTGGTTGTAAATCGAAAACATACACACGACACACAAACAAACATTTTGTTCTGTCATCAATTAGGTTCGTGTGGCTAATTAAGTTTTTCAATTCATTCATTTTTGTGTGTGTGTGTTTTAGTTGTCTAGTCTGATTTTTTTTGCATTTAGTTTCGTTTCAATTGATTTTTTTTTTTTTTTGGTTTTCGATTTAACGTGATCAATGATGATCCAGATTTTGATCTAGAGATTTTCAAAAATCTGGTCCAAACAAAACAAAAAAAAATATCAAGCCCCCTCCATTGAAAGTAATAAATATTTGTGCGAAAAAAAGGTGTGAACATGAAACAAAATTCAATTTCCTGTGTCAAGGGTATCAACTTTTTTTTGAGCAATTTGTCATTTGTCAAAGACATTTACTACTTGACCAAATTTTTTTTGCTGCCTTACAGTTTTTAGTTGGAACAATATCTATATGAAAAAAATGTCAAATAATAAAAAAATCAAATGATTCGATTGAAATAGAAAAATTGAAATGAATGAACCGAATATAAATACGGAAAGTTGTGCCATCATCATCATCACCAACATACACAACGATCAACTTAGAAATGATTTTATTGTTTACACAAGGTGTTGGTCCATCGGATTTTTTTTTTTTTGAAACTGACAAAAAAAATTTTTTCCATGACTTTTTTTCATTTGAATCGAGTTTTTTATTATTGTTATTTCAAATTTCATTTAATTTTTTACGTCATTCAGGTAAAAAAAACTGGCAACAAAACAACACCTCAAGGATCAAACGAATTCTTGAAATCGAAATCAAATTCGAATCAATCTGAATTTTGTGTTCCCTTTCTTTTTCTATCTCTCTCTCAAACCCACCTACAATTTTGAAGTTGTTTTCCAAACCAAACAAAAAAAAAAAGATGAGAAAATTTTTCCATCATCATCTTCTGATCAGCAGGTGTTCGAATTTTTTTATTTATTGATTCATTTGGCAAAGAATCGATCGGTGTGAAAAAAAAATTGATTCATAATTTTAATTCAATAAAAATTGAAGAATAAAAAATAAAATGAATGAAAGATACATACATTTCATTAAGACGAAATGTAAATATTGCATCCTCTATTTTCTACCACCATCAAATATCTTTATGATTTGTTCCAAAACATATTTGCAGGATAATCATTTGACATACATAACACACACACACACACACCACTCTCTTGGACCAACACACACAAAAATGCCCCCATTGATTTGTTTCATTGGTATGTTCGGAATGTGTGTGTGTGTTGTGTCAAAGTCAATGATTTGTTTCGGAATTTTTGTAATCTTTTTTCTTTCTACATTTTTTAAATGGGACATTTATTTGGTTTGAAAAAAAAATTTCCTTTCTCTACACTTTTTCCCGATCTAATTTGCCAGGAAAAAAATGGTTACATATAAACACACGCGCGCATTTACACACATTATAAACAATCTTTTTCCTACTAACTTTCAAGATGAAATATCTTATCTCTCTCTTTCTCGCACACCAATTTTTTTCTCCAACACCTTTCAAATATGATCAAAATGATGATGATGATGATGAAAAAAGCCGACAAGGTGATCTAACCTGCATCAAATCTCAGCATGGATCCAACAAGTCGGAACAATAATAGCAAAATGAAAAGAATTCCTTTTTTTGAAACAAATTTCAATGTTTGAACAAATTATAAACGAAAGGAAAAGAATTTTTTTTACAATCATCATTATTACACAAGAAATTCGTTGGAAAATAAGATTCTTTTTTTTCTGGCTTCGTGTGAAAATAAAAATAAAATTTAAATCAATTTTAACATTTTTGTTTTATTGCAAAAAAAAATAAATGAAATAAAAATCAAATTTGATTTCCGTCTGACGGCTAAAATCAATGAAGTGAGTGAGTGAATGAATGAGAGAGATACATGTTTTTCCTAACAAAATCGGATTAGTAAACATTCAACTTGTTTGGGATGTGTTTCGATCAATGTAAATTGAAATATGTGTACAGTATGTGTATTGCGATGTTTAAACGTTTAAGGATTATGTTGTCAAAAATGGCGACAAACTCCAACTGTGATCATCATCATTTTGATGATTATGATGATCGGATTTAAAGATGCCATATGAATGATGATTTTCCTATTCATTCATTCATTCATTTAGTTTGAAACTAATTGTTTATTGTTCAATTGAAACAAATAATATCTTGTAACAACAACAAGCAATAAAAAATTTGGATTGCCACACCTATCGGCACGTGTGATTATCAACCAAGACAACAACAAAAAAAAACGTGTACCATTAACAGAAAAAATTATGATCGTGATCTATGATCTGTTGATGATGATGATGATGTGATTGTTGCGTGATAATGACATCCTGTTTATTAATGATAATAATAATTCTTTAATTGATTTTTCATGCTCATTTTTAATTTAACCATTCATTTATTACTTATGGATTGTGTGTATGTGAAGAATTGGCAAAAAAATGTTGAAAAATCGAGATTTTTTAACAAAAGAAAAAAAAAGATTTTCGCGCTCATTCAAATTTGAATCTTTGAACATTGTTTATGAAAGGTCGTAAAAAACTTGAGTTTCGCGAAAATAATTATTGCATCACATCAGCTGTGTGTGTGTGTTTGTATCAATGCCAAAAATTATTTATTTGTCTCAATACGATTTAACTGAAAAGAGTGCAAGAAGCATGACTTTGCATTAATTTCGCATTTTCTTTTGTTTCAATACGGTAATTATTTCTTTCTTTTTTGTTTGTTTTTGTTTTACCTTGCTCTTTTGATCGATCTCGATCATGTCGGTGACAAGACCAACAGCAAATCCATAAATCAAATTTTTTCCCATCATGACCATTT
The DNA here is from genome assembly GCF_027571235.1 of Dermatophagoides pteronyssinus. NCBI lineage: Eukaryota > Metazoa > Arthropoda > Arachnida > Sarcoptiformes > Pyroglyphidae > Dermatophagoides > Dermatophagoides pteronyssinus. The sequence continues at coordinate 194,167 of NW_027461547.1, read as the reverse complement.
TCATCGACCACTGATCATGTAGTCTACATGTCAAAATATATTTGTTTTAATTTATTCGTTTTATTTTATACCCCACTTTTATCCGGTGGGTTACTTTATTGTTTTTTAAAAATGTATTTACAATGATGAATTTTGTTTTACTTTTCCCTCTTCTTCATCACATAGATAGCTACGACAAATACGAAACATTGGCTTAATATATTCATGTGGAAAAACTGATGATCATTCTGTTCATTTATACCTGGTAAAAAAAATTAATTCATTCATTCGAAAAAAAACAATACGACAGAAAAGATGGTGATGAATAGGAAACAGATTACCATTACCAACAATGGTGTTTCTTCATCAGGTAGTGGCATGAAATTATTGTCATCGAAAAACAATTATTTTCAGACTAAAAAAAATGGTAACAATGATAGTGGTGGTGGTGGCCATATTTTGATGGTTGTTAAAAATGGTAATCACGTTTACCAGAATAAGACGAAAATCGTTCAAAACAGAAAACAGATCAAAATCGAAGACAACGATGATGAAGCTCAACGAGCCGTCGAATCATTGATCAAACAGGAACCATTTGATTTTGATAAGTTTGATTCATTTTCAGAAGAAGATAATTCATTATTGACTGCATCTGATATGGATTCTGAATCATCAAATAATAACAACAATGATAATGATCAAACTATGAATTGTCAATCGTATAATAACAACGGACAGAATCCAATCATCAGTGATGATCTACTTGTTACACTAACTGTACGTGAATTAAATCGTCAACTAAAAATGACCGGCATGTCTAAATCCGAAATGATACGTATGAAACAACGGCGACGAACATTAAAAAATCGTGGCTATGCTGCCTCATGTCGAAATAAACGTCTTGAACAAAAAGGTGATCTTGAGAATGTAAAAGTTGATGTCGTACAAACGGTTGAACAATTAAATGAATTGATTGCTAAAACAAAATCTGAAATCAATGATTTCAAACAACGATACGAATCCTTGAAACAGTATGCTATTCAACAACAATTAGAATTACCACCTGAGTTTGATTATTTTATTAATGAACATCGATAATGTAATGTAATATATATTATTTAGATTTATAAATATCATCATATAGATATCATCTTGTTTTGTATATAAAAAAATAAACAAAAATTGCATCGCTCATTTTTTTCACACTTTTTCTTACAACGCCAAAATCAAAAATCAAAGCATTCTCTAAAATCGGAATAATATTTCGAATCAAGATACCATTGAGCCCCACAATGTTTAGGACCACCAATATGTAATGCAGCATAATCATTACAATCAATATGACCATCTTCATTACAATCTTTACGGAAACGTTTTAGATATTCGGTTACGGTTTTATCTGCGCATTCACGATTATTCATACACATTTGAAAATTTTCAACATTCGATAGATCGGCACGATTTCCAGGTTTACCTGCTTCCATCCAATATTCCCAATCAACCTGATATGATCCACATACATATTTACCCGTCCCTTCGGATCGACAACCAATTGATGGATTACATTTACTTGATGCCTATTAATCGAAAATTAAATAATTAATTAATTTGTGATTGTTTTTGTTTGAAATAAATGATTTCTTACATAACAGATACATTCTAAACACTCAACTGTAACCAAATTATTTGTTGTTGCATTTTGTCTTGAAGGTGGTTTTGGTCTTGGTGGAGATGGCGGTAAAGGTGAAGGCTGTCTTGGAATTTCTGAAACATTTGGCTGCTCATTATGTGACGATGACGGTTGATCCAACGGTCTTGGTTGACTAAAAAAATCGTCATTATCACTAATAACTGGCCGTCGTGGTTCGATAATGGCTGGTGGTTCTTCAATTATTTCGACTGGTTTCGGTTGTAATGCAGGTGGACGCGGTCTTGTTTCCGGTATATTTATTCGACTCGGATCATTTGAATTGATTGGTGGTTTAATTCGAATGATAATCGGCTGCGATGTGTTTAACGTACCTAAATCGATTCGCGTTGGAGGTCTTGGTGGCGGTGGTGATCGTAAATGATTGTTGTTTGTATTAATTAAATCACGATTATTCACTCGGATCACCACGCCTCTAGGTTGTGGTTGTTCAATATTCGATTCATCTTCATTTGAATTAGGTGATGGACGGATGAATGGCTCACTAGAACGTGTAGATATTATTGGTTGTGGTCTTGGTACTTCAACTAGTACTGGTCTAGTTGCTGAATAAAAGATAAACAATTATATTCTGTTGAATGCAATTCAAGAGTCTAATTCTTACATCGTGCTGGCTTGTTTCCACTTTCAGTTTGATGGCATTGGCTGAATTGATTCCAATAATCAGTCGATTGCAGTGCTTGAATTTTTTCGCATCCGTGTGGTCCAAGTTTATGAATCAATGCAAAATCAATACAATCAATCGTTCCATCATGATTACAATCACGTTTCCATTTAGCCATATAACCTTGAATGGCTGTTTCAGAACATGGTTTTTGCTTTGAACAGGTAGCATATTCACCACCTGGTTTTCCACCATCAGCCCAATATCCCCAGCTCAAAAGATATGGACCACAATAAGCACCATCACACCCTTTGTTTAAATCACATTTGCTACTTGCATGACATAAACATTGAAGACAGTCATAAGGTATCAATTCTTGGGCTTCAGAAACAACAATTTCTTCAGGTTCTTCAACATTTGAAACTGAATTTATTGCTGGGGAATAATCTTCGCGTCTTATCGAAGGAGACGGTGAATTTTGAAAATTGAATCTAATTGGTTTTATACGATTAAAATTCGCCGAAGGAACTAGAACCGGACTGGATGGTTGAGGTTTATTGACGAAAACGCCTGGAATGGGCTATATAATAAATTTTGCATTAATGAAAATGCATTGATAATTGTCAATTTTTCAAAAATTTACCGGAATCTGATTTGGTCGATTTAATGATCCTAATCTTCTGGGCGGAGATGGTAATGGTGGATATGTTTCAACGATTTCAGTACCAATTTCATCGTTACCATTTCCAATTGATGTTGATGCAACAGTTAATGGATTACCATTGTTTGAATCAAATCCAGCAGTAGCTGAGGCCGATGCCGATGCTCCTGGAACCGATGCAGATGCTCGGGCATGTACTGGTGGCAATATCAATGGAGGTGGTAATGGTGGCAAAAATGGAGGCTTATTTCTAGGTATTTCGATCACTTTTTTTCATTTAAAAAATAGGCATTTAAAGTATTGTTAGAATAAAATATAGTTTTTATCATACTTGTATTGTATGGTGAATTGGAATTGTCCCTGAAGGATGTTTCCGTTGATAATGATGATGATGATGATGAATGTGAATAGCATTGTTGAAATTCAAGCCAATATTTACTTTCAAGAAGCCATGATGGTTGACATGATCCGGAAGGTCCGGCCTATAATCAATTATAATTTGTAATGATGTGGTTATAATTAAGAAATGAATGTATAATTAAATTTAAAATTATTATTACTATCCTCATATGAATTAATATAAATTTATTTCACACTTTTCAATAATCACCTGTTGTCATTGAATAATTAAATAAATAAATTTAATAAAAAAAAGATGGCAATAAAAATTAACTGACACTGACCTTGTGTATGGCAGCGTAATCAAGACAATCAACATGGCCATCACCATTACAATCATTTCCATATTTTTTCATATAACCACGAACAGCAGCTTCGGAACAGGATTTTTTTACTAAACATTGTTCAAAATCATTAGCAAAACCGGCATCACCTGGTTTACCGGCATCAGCCCAATATGCCCATGATATTTGATATGGTCCACAATAATATTGTCCATTACCACTATTATGGCATTGTATATTTCTTTTACAGCCACTTGATGCCTGACAAATACAATCCAAACAATGACGATCCGGTTCGGATAAAGAAATATTCACATCTAGAATAATCGAATAAAGAATAATCTGTAAAACTATTTTCGAAAAAAATTGATTAGAAACCAAGAGCAAAAAATCAAACAAATAATAATATTTACTTTTCATTATCATTCCCATTTTTTATGTATCAGTACCGAACTGAATCGGTTAGTACCCAAAAAAATAATTCAATATAATAAAAAACAACAGCAACAAAATGTTTTGAAGTTTTCCGTTCTTTTGTTCATTGACGAATGATCAACCCCACCGTAATGATAGAAAAATTGAAAAAAACATTTGTAATTGATTTAAATAATGATAAAGCTAACACATGAAATTCAGTACGATTGATGGTGATGATCATTTTGTTGTTGTAGTCATCAACATCGTCATTATTGAAGGTTGATTCTTTCATTTCTTTTGCCTGTCAACACCATTTTTATTAATAAAAAATATATCCAAATGTTAATAACAGACTCTTTTCCTTTTTTTTTGAATTCCTTCATTTCAGCAAATTGAAGTACACATCTTATCGCGCCATGGTCAAACAACAAACACATCATCAATCGTATTCATTTATTTAAAAACGTGATTAGAATTTATTTATAATTTGTTAAGGGTGCTAAAAGTGGGTGTGTTATAATAATCTTATTCTTTCATTTTTTCATGTTTTCTTTTGTCAACAAATTGAAATCGTAGAAAAAATTTTATACGGGGATTTCCAAATCGGAAGCAATCAAATTTTTAAAAAAAGTTTCTTATTATGATAGTCATATGATTGAAAGGAAATTTTTTGTCTGTTTGTTTTTTCATATTCTTATAATTCATTGCAATCAATTTTTTTGCTTTTGTATCGATTATATTTAGATTTTTAGAATCATAGATGTCAGAATTTTTGATTCATTAAATGTTGATGATTATTCATCTACAACGGTAAACAATATTTATCTATATCCAATCATTGCAATTAAGGCATAAATCATCATCAAACCAATCATTAAAAATGTCCATTCTATTCATATACGGCTTTTTAATTTAATTTTAAACAATTAAAAGCTTTTTATAGTTTTTTTGAAATTTTCCCAATTTTTTTTTTGATTCGGAATTTTTTTTTTGTTAGCAGTGCCATCTTTCGTTAAAATATCCCAATAAAAATGTTCTGATAATGAGCATCGATAGATGTGGAGATTGTGAGAATCACGCTGCTGACATCGTTGGCTTTCATTGTGCTACTTATACACGTGTCTTTGCAAAAGTTTTCATTTCATTTTTTTTCATTTCTTCTTAGATTTTTGTTAGGCTGATACCAAGCTGAAATAATTGTTTAATTTTTTTTTAAATTTAATTATTTATTGAATTTCATTCGTATTCAAGAATAAACAATAATGCTCAACATCGGTGGAGATATCAATTCGGATCAAGGCTTGAAAAAGCTTGATGAATATTTGGTTGCACGTAGCTATATTGAAGGGTAATTATCATAAGCCGGCTAATTATTTTGTATTTGATCATTTTTTCCCTAATCATTTATTACATTTTTATTCAAATTATAACAGTTATACACCATCTCAATCGGATATTGTTTTGTATGGAGCTTTGAAAAACGTACCCACTAAATATTCACATGCTCTTCGTTGGTATAACCACATTAAAAGCTACCAATCGGAAAAGGATAAACTTCCAGGTGTGAAAAAATCATTGCAAGATTTTGGTGTCACTGGAAGTGGTGCTGGTGCTAAAACAGCAGCTAAAAAAGATGACGATGATGATGACATTGATCTTTTCGGTTCGGATGATGAAGTTGATGAAGAAGCCGATAAAGCACGTGAAGAACGACTTAAAGCTTATGCTGAAAAGAAATCTAAAAGTATGGTTTTTGTTTGTAATTAAATTCCGAAATCAATTTCAATTTCGTTTTTCTTGGAACAGAACCTGGGCCGATTGCTAAATCAAACGTTGTTTTAGATGTAAAACCTTGGGATGATGAGACCGACATGAAAGCTATGGAAGATCGCGTACGTTCAATTGAAATGGATGGCCTTAAGTGGGGCGCTTCCAAATTGGTGCCATTAGCATATGGAATTAGAAAATTACAGATTGTCTGTGTTGTCGAAGATGATAAAGGTATTTTGTATAATTTGAAAAAAATTCTCAGAATAATCATTTCGGTTCTTTCAATAACAGTGAGTATCGAAGAATTGTCCGAAAAAATTGAAGCATTCGAAGATTTTGTACAATCAGTCGATGTGGCTGCATTTCAAAAAATCTAATTAACAGCCCAAATATTTTCGTCCATCTCGTTTGAATTCTGTTTTCAATCGTCAACGATTTGCTTTTTCTTAAAAAAACAATTTATTTAAAATTTCAAAAAGAATAAAATAAAACGAATTAAAATTTTCAATCACGAAAAAAATTCACAATATCACATGTTTTGCGTCAAAAAAAAGTTGGGGGCAAATATAATTATTCATCTTTGGGATTATTTTCATGGTTCAAAACAAATTCGGATAATAGAGAATGAGATATGCTTGCTAATTGAATTGATGAACTAATTTTTCAAATAAATATCACAAACAATTTTGTCGAATTAATTGATTATCAGCCTTTGATACGTTTGGAAAGTTTTTTGAATGCATTTCGAAAATCTGGGCTGTAAAATGATGATGATTAGATTTGTTATTTGATTAATTAATTAGATACAGATACCTACCTAAATATTGTATATAAAAATGGATTCAATGTTGAATTAGCCCAACCAAGCCAAATAAAAAAATCGAATGCATATCTATTTATATAACAATGATTACCACATAATGGCATAACTAATGCAATAACAAAGAATGGAAGCCAACATATTATGAATACACCTGATATTTTACAAAAAAAATAATCAATTGATTTATTTTAAATTATTAACAAATCAAATTAAATTTACATACCAGTTATTATTGTTAACGTTTTAGCGGCTTTACTTTCTTGTTTACTATCATTCTGTTGTTGTTGGCTACCATTATTATTATCGAAACGAAGAATTTTATTTTTAAATTTTAATTTTTTAATTCTTCGACGTTTATGTTTTTTTGATGATGAAGATGATGTTGATGGATGTTTATGTCGATGATAATGATGTTGTTGTTGTTGATTGTTTGAATGTCCGATTGTTAATGAAAATGGATTGTCCGTTTCTTTTGCCGTGGGGGATAAAGTTGAATGAACATTAATTTTTCGTAATTCTGATGTGTTCAGATTAGTTATAGGACTTTCTGAGGAACATGGCCTTTCTTTGAACAAATCTTCCTCAATTATTGGCGGTGTTTGTGTTTCATTTGCATTCAAATCATCATCATTATTGATTGTGACAGCAATCTCATCAAAGGGATTATCAACAAATTCATCTTTCTCATTGATTTGATCATCAGCGGTTATTTTTGCAATTATATTATTGCCATCGCCGTGACCACTTTGTCCATCATAATGATAATATGGAACACCATTACCACTACTGCAATTTTCGGTTGGATCACAGCTACTACATATTGTTGAACCATAATCATCAACATAGACGACAATATTCGATGTTGGTTCAGCTCCTACTATGATTGTCGATTCATCAATCGAAGTTTCATTTGATCGCAAATCATTATTGTCACAATAATCATCAAAATGTGTCATGGAAAATTTTCCATCATCATCCTCATCATCATTATCGACATCAATAAAGTCATCATCGAATTGTTGATCGACAGGTTGTGGATGGAAAAATTGAACTATAGAAAAACGCTTTGTTGATACAGCTGGATGTTGTTCCGTTGTCTGTAACGGTTTAAGCGTATTAATAGCAGGTGGACTAATTGAAATGATTGAAGATGTTTGATCAGTTGATAATGTTGTATTTGTTGTCGTATTCGTATTGGTAGTATAATCAGTATTAGTCGATGATGAATAAACACCCGATGTTGATGATGGCGGTGGTTGAATGGCAGTTGAAGTACTAAAAAACTCTTCATTCGTATTAATCGATATTCTATGTGTTACACGAGGAAATTCTTTTAATTCAGATTCTTTACGTGTACGATAAAATGATGGTCGTCTTCGTATACGGTATTGATATCGTTGTTTTTTCAATTTCAAACGAGTTTTTGCCACTTGATATATTCTATGATATATTATACACGATAATAATGATGATGAAAAATAATGATAATGGTCAGAATCAAAAACAGAAAAAAAAGAAAAAGAAATTAGAATCAAATTAGACACTTTATCAAAAAATAAAGTAGTAATAGAGCTTATTTATTATCATTCAAAAGCAAAAAAAAACATATAATATTAATGAATGTAATGATAATAATGATGATGATGGTAACTGTCATCTTGATGATCATTAACATTATATAATAATAATGATAATAATTTCTAATTTCATTTGATATCATGCCAAATGTTTAACACTATATTACACAAAAGAGTTCATTTGCCTCATCAAAAAAACGAGAGAGAAAAAAAATCATTATTAGCCTATCATCTATATCAATTACATAAATATATTATATCACACAAAATAACATTTATAAACGAAATGTCCATTAAAAATACATATAAAACATTTCTATTTTCACTTTACTAAAACGAAACATTATTATATGACTTTTGGTATATAAAAAAAATCCTTCTCATTTTGATCACAGACATTGATGCCAAAACCATTGAAAAAACCCCTTTAGCTATATCAACAGAATTGTAATGATAATTCATCATAATAACAAAATAGGATTTTTATTCCACATCTCCAATCATTCATTGAACATGACAATATTTGTCCAAAAACATTTAGACAAATAAATGAAATATTTTTTGGACCAAGAAAAAAAACTAAATTATAGTGAGAAAAGAATCTTTTTTTCCGTTTGAATTTTTTTTTATTCTTATTGGTTTCCGTTTGAATTACATCTATTATTATTAGGTTTAATGATGCAATAATATTTAAGAATGGAGAAAAAATTGATTCGTATTGTTTTTTTTTCTCATTTTTCTCGATGATTCGAGATTTTTTCACATTAATTTTTTTTATTTCATTATTGCATTTCTCACGATACCACTCTGTCGTCAAGTCTAATCATTTTTATCTTTTTGCATTGTTATTATTATTATTATTAATAATATTATTTATGAAATTCTAAGATAAGAAACAAGTAGAGAAAATAATACACATACCTATAATATTGTAATAATAATAAAATTGATGGAGCATAAAATGATGCTATAGTGGCAAATATTTGATACGAAATATCCTGTGAAATCATACATTCTTTACGTTCCACAATTCTTTGCTCAAATTCATTATCTTTCCAGCCAAGCATCGGACCCAATGATATGATGGCCGAAAATAGCCAAATAATTGCAATACCAGCGCAAACATGTTTCGCTTTACGACGATGTATATAATCAACGGTTGTTACTGCCCATAAACGATCACAGGATATGGCTAATAAATGAAATATACTAACGAAAGAAAAGAAAATTATGTTATTTCATTTCATATTTCTAGCATATATTGTATGCAGTTCGATTAATCTAATAAAAAAAATATAATTTTCGGTTTCCTGAAATTTTACCTTGTTGTACAACAAAGTACATCGATAAATGTCCAAAGTTCACATAGTTTAATACCCATACGCCATTCACCTGTCACTTCATAGATGGCACCAATTGGCATGACTAAACATGCTACCATTAAATCGGTAATGGCCAATGATACGACTAAATAATTTCCAACTGAACGTAATGATCGTTCAAATATAACTGCCGATATCACGAATACATTTCCTGATTGATTAATTATTTGAATTTTAAAAACTTTTTTTTTATTACGGAGATTGATATATAATTACCAATTATTGTAGCCAATATTAGAAAAATCAATATAATTGATAATGTTATTAATAACGGTGTGCTCAATGTTGCGCCACTATTCGCCATCGAAGTAACATCATAAAATGATGATGATGAGGATGATGATGATGATGATGATACTAATGGTATTAGATTTAGATCCGATTGATTTGGATGATAAATGAATAAAAAATCATATGGTTCTATAGTGGATGATAATGATGATGTTTCATCATAATTTTGATAATTATCATCATTATTTGGATTATTACTTTGTTGATTATGATTAATGATTATATCGAACAACGGATCGTGTATGATTGAATCAGAATGATGCCATTTTGTTGGCGGTTGATCATCGGTTCTCATCGAATCATCAAACATAATAAATATCAAAAAGAAATCTACAGAATTTCGATATGTATTGATAACAATGAAATTTCGGTGATGATGATGATGATGATGATAATGATGATGATGAAAAGCTCGATTTGAAATTAGTTCTTTTTTTTTAATTTTCAATCTACATTGAGACAATAATTTTCAATTATAAATTCCAAATCATCATCCATTATACATGATTATTGTTTGTGATAATTTGTTTGTAGAAAATCCAATATTTGCAGGTAAATTAGTCTGAAATAAAAAAAAACACAAAACATTCGATTAGCATTTGATAATTATCTATTTTTTAGGTTCGGACCAAAAAAAAACAATAAAAAAGAATTTCTCATGAGAGAAATAATTGTCGTCATCATTCGACAATTATTTGGATGTTAGAAAAAAAAGATTGATCCCAGATGTATGGATTAGAATAGATTGACATTAGATAAAATTCAGATGAATAAAAGTATAAAAATGCTACACAATGACGTCACCGTAACATAATTGCTTTGTGAAATCTAAATCATCATTTACTGATAATGATCACAGAGAAAAATAAACTGAACTTTATCTGAAATGAAAAGAATAAAATTATGATTTAGTGATGATATTAGGACAAAAAATAAATACATCATCATCATCATGATGATCAATAGGTACTAAAATTTTCCATTATGATACGATTAAATTCTTGATAAGAAAAACTATGATGATGATAAATCTGGCTTTTTCCGAATAATTTTTTTGTTTGTTTGTTTAAACATTCATATATGATGTAATGTGATGATGAAATTTTGGAATGAATGAATAAATAAAACAAATTCTAAACATTGAACTTTCAAAATTATGATAGAAACAAATTCAATGAATATAGATAGATTCTTGTTTACATTTTTCTGCACAGATTTCAGCAATTTTTCTTTTTTTTTCTCTTTGACAATAACAAAATTCTTGTCAAAGAAAAAAAAACATAAATAATGTTTAGCATCTTCATCAAATATATTTTTTTTTAGTTTCGTATTTGTTTTCCCACTCTATCTTTCTGATTTTCAACCTTTCAAAAAGGTGTTTTGAAAACAAAGTAGCTGAAAAATACCAATCCATTCAAAAAACGATAAGCACACAAACGATATTGATTTTTATGAACAAAAAAAAACCAAAAATGAAAAATAATAATGATAAAGAAGAGAAAAATCAAACATTCATTTTATTCGAGCAAACAATGCAATCTTTATTTATTCAACAAATAAAGATTTTGTGAATGAATGAGTTTTCCTTTTTGAAAACAGGACAAAACAAAAATCCATCACAAAAGTTGATAAGTTACCAAAAGTGAAATGAACAAAGAAAAAAAAATTGGTGGACATAATTGTTCAGATGAAAAAAGAAATTCGTTATTAGAAAAAGGCGAAAAACACACACACACACACAATTCAAATGGAAACAAAAAAATGTCAATACAATCACATCATATTCAACCGAAATGCAATATTTCAAACGAAAGAATAATGGAAAAAAACCTGAAGCAAAATATACAACCAAAACAATAAGAATCGAAAATTTTCCCAAGAGTTTGGAATCAAATAATAAACTCTTATTAACATCATCATTATTATTATTCGGGCCATTGATGGATAAAAATATCGAATCATTTTTTTTTTTAAATTCACATTTGAATTGTGTCTGCATTTGAAAGAATATTCTTCAACGTTCGCCTGATTGAACAATGAAGAATTTTGTCATTTTTTAAAATGAACTAATTTGATTGTCATTATATAACAACTTTATAATGGAGAAAGAAAAAAAAATTAAAAAATTTTGCTTTACATCCACTTCCTCATCCTCATTCTAATTATGATGATGATAATGGTGGTAAAAAGAGTGGGGGAAACAAAAACCTTGTCAAGTCAGATGAATGATTGATGAACAAAAATAAAAACAAACGTTACCCGTAAGGAAGAAAAACCTGATTGAAATGACAAGTAAGTAAAAAAAAATTGAATTTTGTAAAAAAAATTCATAACATATTTTTGTTATTATAAAGTTCTTTTTTTTGTTTGCTTGCATCATGTCGATATGATGAAAGGATGCTGAAAATGACAAGTGAAAAAAACTCTTTATTCAATTTACATAATAATAGGTTTTTTTTATATCCAAAATGATGATGATAAAAACAAAAAACATCAATCAGAACAACAAAAAAACCATGAACTCATTGAATTCAATGTTTTTTCAAGGTTTTTCAAGTCTTTATCTTATACAATGATAATTGATGGATTCCTTTTTAAAGGAAAAGAATATTCTCTTTCTCTCTTTTTAGTCTTAATTTTTGTTGTTGTTTTCGTCAGCGACTTAGATAAATAAACAAAACAAAAACGACCAACTAAAACAGAGTTTTGTGAAAATTGAATTTAGTTGAATAGAAAAATGATTTTCAAAGAATAGTTTTTTTTTGTTTTGTTTTCCCTGCATGCTGCCCTCTAAACAGAATCGAATTTAAAATTTTCATTGTCAACAAACATGATTTACGAATAAAATGTGATTGCATGTTCTGTTTAGCCAAATGAAATTATTCATGAATCAATTTGTTCATTTTGAACTAAAATAAAATAAAAAACAAAATGCATTCATGAATGAATTAGATTTTTTAGCCAAAATGAAAAGAATTGTGAAACGAAAAACACAAATAACAATCGATTCGATCCAAAGACAGAGCAAAACAACAACAAAAAATGTAAATTTGTGACATCCCAATTTGCATTTTTTTTTGTTCTTTTCTTTTCAGTTTTCTTTTGAAATAATTTCTGCTATCCGATTTAATTAGTAATGAAAAAACGATTTTTTTATATATATTTTGTTTGGTTGTTGAAACTCATTAGTTTGATTTGAAATGATGAGAACAGCACACAATAACGACCAACATCTAATTTATTAATCAATTCATGAATCATCATTAACGAATTGAATTTAATGGTTTTGCTTTTTTTTTTATTTGTTTCTAGTGGCAATGTTTGATATTTTTCCTAGTTTTGGTTTTGTTCAATTCAATTCAATCTTTTTTTTTCTCGTAATACTCGACTGATACATATAAATAATAGATTTTCTATTTTGAAATCATAGAATCATTATTATCATCATCATCATCATTATGACAAAACGAAATTTAATTTAATGATGATGATGATGATTGAATATTTATACCTATACTTGCTGTCATCACCATTAGATATGTGAAATATATTTGTTTGTTGTTGCTTTTTTTTGGGTGGGGGGAAGACAAAAAAAATAGATTTCAATTAGAATAGATTGAAATCTTTGAAAAAAAGAGAGCATTACAAATGTAATAATAGCAAGTATCAGATATTAAACTATAGGCAAAGATTGTAATGATGAAAATTTATTCCAATGGTCATCATCTAAATAGAATAATAAAAAAATGTGATGACCATTCTCATTTTTTTTCATTCAAAAATATCCATCATCGTCCAAAAAAATAATAAAAATAAATAAATAAACAGGACACGTTTGTTACCTGAACATAATAATGGTAATGATAAAATGAAATGAAATAAAATATTTTCTATTTCATGTCTCGAAATTTAGGGGAAAAGAAAATATGAAAAAAACAATAAAGTTTGTTGAAATATTTCATCAAACCTAATCTAGTTTTAATTTACTTAGGAATCGCAAACATTTAATATATTAAACTGAAAGTGAAATAAAGTAAAACTTTCAAGAGGTTCGAAAAAAATTCATTAAATGTTAGCGATGTGTATGATGATAATTATTATTTTTTTGTTTCGACAACGGTAAAACCTATTTTTTATATCAAATATAAAATAATTCAATGAACCAAGAAAAAAAATGAAATTGAATTTTATGCTTGATGTATTATGATGAATTTTAATTAAATACATTACATAAATTGAAGATCAAATGAAAAATTTCATTTCATAACAACATTTTCATCGCAACAAATAAACATTCATTTCATTTAGATTTACATTTGCAGATAAAGAAACGTTTTTTTGTTGTTGTTATTAGATGAAATTCAGAGATTCAACACTAAATATTAATCGAAATTTATTTGAAATGAATCAGGAAACGTAAAGTACGAGTTTTTTTTGTTCTCATCATCATAATCACAATTCAAAACGATGATTGCTGCTATGGAAAATAATTTGAATAAGAAAAAAAAGAATCTACCCTTTTTTTATCTACTAATTTCTTCGAATTCATTTCATTATTACAATGGATGATTATCATTAAAATAAAAGTACCGGGGGAGAAATTCAAAAAAAAATTCGATCAAAAGTTATGAAATTGATCGGAAAAAATTAAGTGAGATGGGATGTAAACATTAATGAAACTATTCGGAAATCAGACTAAACCCACACATGCATTCACGAGGAATTGAATTTTTTACTGAAAAAAATATGAAATTTTTCATTTGTTTTTATTGTTTTTTTCTCCCATCATTTTTCAGAAAAAACTGAAAATTCTTTCGTTTTTTTCACAAAAAAATTGATGAAAATTGAAAATGTCAATTTAATTAAATGATCGTCAAACTTTGTGAAACGATGAAAAGCGAAGCAAACAACGGAAAATGAAAAAAAATCCAACCAAACAAGACAAACTCTACCAACAACAACAACAACAAAAAATCCCCTTTCAATCCAGAAATTGATTCCAAGTAGAAAAATAATAATAATTGCTTATTCAAATGGATATTATCATTATTGATTTTGGGCCGAAAATAAAGTTGGTACTTGTGCCTTCTTTTTATTCAAATAGATATTCAGATTGTGATTGTAAGTATCAGACGCAATCACAATATGTGTGGTGATGCTTAAACAGCAAACAAATTATAGCTGTATATTTTTTGTTTTGTTTTAAATGGTAACAAAAACAGAAACAACAACAACAAAACTTCGAATGAAAACACACGGAGAATGTGTCCAGGATAGATAAATGTGAATATTTACATTCCCGGACTAACAACAATTTATTATTACTTTGCAAAGCAAGCAACCTTACAAAGTTAAAGATACATTATATCATGAACAAGAAAAAAAGGATAAGATATATATTTAATTCACCGTTTAGTTTTTTTCTCTCTTCTGCTTCACTTCAATACATTGTCCTTAAATGAATGGAAATAAATAAAGAATAATACTCCGGAGACACATATCGATGATAGTGTGATGAGAAGAAATGAAAAAAATAAAAATAAAAAAAGAATTTTGACACTCAAATAAATTCAAGCTAAATACAAAAAACCAATAGAGAAAGAAATAACCGCCAATTCGATCAACGAATTTAAGAAAAAGAAATAAATAAAAAATGAAAAGAAAAAAATTTTATTCACATGATCCAAAAGATGTGAATCAAGAAAAAATGGAATTGAAAAAAACATAAACAAACTGTGTATAAATATAGTAGAAAAGGGAAAAAATGAAAGATGCGATGAAAAAGAAGTGAAAAAAAGATATCTATTTTTATGATTTTTTTTCTCTGTCTTTATTTGTTTGTTGAAAGTTTATTAGAATTTCAAATGAAGTAATTTATTGAAAATCATGTTCATTATAATGAATATGAATGATGTATCGGTATCCATGGTTTGATGATAATTTAATGCTAAGATTTTCAAGTTAGATATTATAAAATATCTATAATGACTAAAGATTTAAACATCAACTTAGTAGGTGGTGGTGAATGGTCATAATGATGATTATCATTGGGCAAAAAAAAATAAACAAAATTCTTTCAAATCGATTATTTCCAATTTTAAATACGGTCAGTGAAGCTACTAATACCAGAATATTTTTCCATTTCAAATTCAATTCGTTCAACGGATGACAGAATTTTCATTTCTCTCCTTTTCTTTCACTGAGAATTTCCCTTTCCATATCCCCTACACATGTACATCACTTATTGAAAAATGATTGGTTGTTTCTATAATAATAATATAACCAGCGTCAAGTATAGTTGAAAAAAAAGTAAAAAACATCATAAATCATCATCAAAACACATTTTTCTGGTTGAAATGTGAAGAAAAAAAAACTTAAAAATAGCCCACACACTGACCTATTATAATGTAAAAATTTTCAAAATTTGTTCTTGTTTCAAATGAAAATAATTTTTCTTCTTCTTCACTCATTACATCATTCTTGTTTGTCCAAAATAAAATATCTACAAATTTGTAAGAGAAAACAGAAGAATCTTAAATTAGCATCGTTTGTAAAAGGTACAATGATGAGATGGAAAAAAAACATTGAAAAAATGAAATTAATTTTAAAATTTTAATGTTTTTTCATCATTATCATCATTATCATTAACACCCTTATCATCTTCATTATAAGGTAGAAATATACAAAACGATAATAGATATTAATCTATTTTGTGTATATGTGTGTGTGTGTCAACATTGATAAATTATTCAATCAATCATGCTGTATCAATAAATTTTTTCAAAAAAAACGAAATTCAAACAAACCATGATTATCATGATAAAAATACCAACAACATCAACAAAAGAAAATAGCTTAACGTTCAGAATAAATCGTTCAATTATGTTACCGTTATTTTCATTTCTATAGAAAATACCAAACAAAAAAGGATGTATTTTCCATCAATGAAAAAAAAATAGTCCTGGAATATAATCTAACCAACAACAAAATGAACAAAATAAACATCATCATTCAAGAAACAACAACGAGATAACCACCTTGACAAGTTTTTCTTTCACTGTTTAACGATAAGATCGATTATCTGTTTGTATTCTCTCTCTCTCTCTCTCTTTCTTTGTGAATAATATGAAGATAGATCGATTTTATTCTTTCAAAGTCTTTTTTTTTACTCTAACCACTTACACTATACAAGTTTAACGCTTTTATCTTTGATAATAATAATCAAAAAAAAAAAGATTGACTAAATGAGAAACAAAAACAAAAATTCACGAGTTTAAGATTTATTGATTGTGTAATATCGCACAAAAAGATTTCAAATGAGAAAATTCAACAAAATTTTTCACGCATCAGAAATCAAAACACCAACTTTGAAATAGTAAAAAGATTTCTTATTTTTTTCTTGCACTCATCATGATGATCATTATATAATCATTTTTCATTTTGTTCAGGATATAGATTAAAAAACATAATAATAATTCAAACATGGCCGAAAAAAAAACAATGTTATCCGATGTCCTGAGAATATGAATGAAAGAAATCCTTGGTGATGGACACGATGTGTGATTGGAATATATTTCGTTGGAATCAAATGGATGATGATGATTGAACTTTTTGTTGGGGGTCTTACCTTTTTTCAGAGTGAATTTCAAAATTGTGTAGATTGCCAATTTTTATATTGAATCACGTAGAGAAATTTTATATTTTGGATTTTTGTTTTTGTTGTTGAAAAGAATTGATAAAAAATTAAAGTAAAATTGTTGATTCAATGATATCATTAACGAAAATAACAATAACAATTTAAATTACAAACACATACAAACATTGATCATTTTCTTATTTTGAAAATCGAATGTTTTGTTGTTGTTTTTGTTGTTGTATCATTATAATCAAAAAAAAACAAACACAAATACAAATGCAACAAATCAATGTAGTTGAATCGATGATAGCTGAATCCAATCTGAATGAAATTTTTATTTGTCCAGACCTAGATCGGCCAAATTTTTTTTCAATCACATTAGTGGTGGATGTGCGTGTGAGTGAAATAGTTGCATTGAGGAAGTCGTACGCATGATCAATTCGAATCCATCAACAAACAACAAAAAAAAAGAATCGAATCGAAGTATCTATTTCATTCGGTTTTTTTTTGATTATTTTAATGTTTTAAGTTTCCTATTTCGATTCGTTTGTTTTTCATATTTTCAAAATATTTTATTTATTTATTTGTATTTGTGTTTCCAAAAAAAGAAGAAAAATATGAATATTCTTTTCTTTGGAAACGAAAAAGAAAAAGAAAACCTTGAACTGTGTCGATAAAAAAATAAATAAATGTTATTCATACAGGAAATATCAAATTATGGAAGAAAAAAATCGATACGAAATTTTTATAAAATAAATGTACCAATGATGATGATGATGATGATAATAGTAATCCTCAGATTACGTTTATCGATAAAACGAAAAATCTTTTCTTTTTTTTTCTCTCTCTCTCTCAAATCATGCGATTATCTTTGTATTGATCAATAATGATTGCCTTTTCAAAAGTTATGATTGAAAAAAAATATTCTTCAAATTTTTTTTTAAAGTACATTTTCCTAATTCACTATTCTTAGTGAATCTCTAATCGCTTAGGAAAATATTTTTTGCTACATTCAATAAATCTAATTAAAATGAAATTTGACAAATGGAAAATTTATACTTGTTGTTGAAAGGTGTATTTAAGAAGAGAAAAAAATTGAAACAGGAAAAAAAATGATTTCCATATGGTAATATTCTCAAATTGAAATCGAATATTCTTTTTTCAATTTTAAATGGGAAAAAAAGTATGAAATTTTAATAGATTTTATTGTCATAAATTGTGTACAGAGTGTTTGAAAAATTTTCATCAGAATATTTTTCTAAAAGGTAAATGTGATGAGAGTAGTAAAAAAAATACTGATTTTATTCAACGTTGTGGGTGAAAAAAATGAATTTTGTCTGCGAATAAAAATTTCACTATCGTTTTTTTCCTATTTGTACTTGAGACGCAATGGGAAAAAAAACATAAATTCTTGAAAATTCTAATGTAGAAAAAAATTTGATAAAAAAATTCATCATTCACATAAACTTCATTCTACAGGGTGTTTGAAGAGGTGTCATAGACATTCTAAACTTTCTTTCTATGACTTTCTAAATAAATAAATGTAAGGCCAAAAACATTGTCGTTAATATTGATTTTTTTCAATGACCTAAAAATGATTTGAAAAATTTCAAATCAATGTTTCATTCACAAGAAATTTATTGAAATTTATTTTTCACTTTTGCTTTCAAAAAAAACTTGAAAAATATTTTGTACAGACACATTTTCCTAATTTCTTTCACAAATGATTTAACAACAACGAGAAATGCAAGCTTACCTGCAATGCATTTTTTTTGTTGCTTTACCATTTTGTATTTTATATCGAACGGTAAATTTAATGAAGGTAAAATTTAATCGAAATAAATTTTTCTTTTTTATTGCAAATAAGATAAACTGACAATTCAAGAATGATGATTATGCAATCAGAATTTTACAGTTAGTTTTCTTATTTAAGTCGAAAAAAAAATTCTTCAACCCCCGAAGACTTTTTTATTTTGTCAAAATTCTCATCATCATTTTTCCTCGTACTACTATCATCTACACCACCACAGCCACCATCATTACCATTTTTAATATCGACGTGACAAGGTTATTATATATTTCATTCATTCATTCATTCATTCTTTTATCATTGACAAATCAATTTTTTTCCTTCTATATTTCATTTCATTTTTTTTCTGCTTTCTGGTTCGTTGCTGATGATGGTTTCGATTCAGTTTCGATTCGGGAGGGGGGGGGAAATTTTTCATTCATTCATTCACTTCATTTCATTTCATTTCATTTCAAATACCGTATACAATTTTCATTAATATCAAATTCGTTGGTATTGACAATGGCCATGACTATAGTAGAAAAAATAGGGAAAATAATAATCACGACATGAATATACAATTATTATTATTTATATGTAAAATGATTACATACACCTGACTTAAAATTATCCACTATTATTATTATTATTATTATTATCGATATAAATGATCATAATTCTTTTATGGAAAAAATTTTCGGTTTCTTGTATACATTGATGAATGATGAATAATTATAGGCAAAAAAAAAGAAGAAATTTCGTTTTGTTTTTCAATGTTTTGTCAATGAAAATTATCGGGGAAAAAACAACTAAATAGTACAGAAAAAAAAGTTGAACAACTAACCATGGTTTCTGTGTTTTTTTTTTATAAATATTTCTGGTTCGTTTTTTTTAAGGCCAAGGATTTTTTTCTTGCTTTGCCCGTGTATTGTATTATTGTTGTTATCTGTATGTGTGAACATTAAACTTGTTGTATTTTTTCTCTACGAAATTTTCGAATCGATTATGTTCGTTTATGTAACTGAATGAAATTTTATCTCATTTTTTTTGGGACGATTTTTAAGTATCATCATATATCGGTAGCTATACGTGTAATTGTAATTTTCATTTTGTTTTTTCTTCCGTTCGTTGGATTGAAAATTTTGTTATTTTCTTTTTTCAGTAGCCACTCTAACTTTCACATAAACTGAATAGGGTGTTGGACAACAGGGTAACAGAAAAAAAGAAATGAAAATATTTCGTGATCAGGTCGTTTGGAACCTAAAGAAATTCTATTAATCTACACACACAAACACAGGATCAATAAAAGTGAATTGAAGAAATAAAATCAAAACTTTGTCCAAAAAAGAAAAAACAGAAGAAGAACATTACAATACATCCATTCAGTGGAAATATAATTTGAATTCTTGTGGAAATTATAGACTTTTTTTCTTATAAAATTATTATCGTCAGGAAAATTGGAAAAATAAGGAAAAGAAAAAAATGGAAAAGTTGATAAATTGAATAAAATTGGAAAAAATAATAATAATAATAATAATAATGACTATATACAAGACTTTGTACATTTTTTTTTTGATTTGATTGGTAGGTGAATACAAACACACACACACACACACACAATATTCAATTGACTAGACTGAACATTGTTTTTTTTATCCAAAAACAAAAATACTAAACTTAAACTAAATCATCATTATCATCATCATCATTGTTTATAGGGAGCTATTATTATTTATATGAATTCTTTAGCCTGTATACGGACTATACATCATCATGAAACAATGAATGTTCCTGTTTTGTTTTGCTTTTTTTGTTTTGCTTGGTTTTTGATTGTTGACTATTTATAAATGTCATCAATTTTTTTTTGCATATATGACGTAAATGCTTTTTGCTATTTTCTTCACGCTTGTTATTTAATGTTGTTTCCATAGAATTTAATGAATTTGAATCAATATATGATGATGATGATAATGATAAAGGAATGTGACATTTTGTTGTTGTTGTTGTGAACAAAAAAAAAAGAATCAAATCCAAAGATGTTTTTGTTGCTGTTGTTATAATGATAAAATGAACAATTATTGATTTATATTATCAAAGTATTTTCTGTTTCTGTATTTTAATGAATTACACTGTGAACAGATGGATTTTATTCTTAGCAAAAAAAAACCAAAAACAAAAAAAAAAAAGAAAGAATTATCCAAAACTTAAGTAGTGATTTTAATGCGGTGGTCATTATATCATAGTAAAGTTGATTGACCATTTAACATTTTTTTCCCTCTCTGAATTTGAATTTGATAATTTGTGTTGATTAGAAAATAATAACAACTATGGTAATGATAAATCTTTTATAATAAGTATTTTTGGGTTGTAATTTCTCGAGAAACAAAAAAAAACAAAATACAGCAAATCATCAGTCACAAAAATAAAAGCTAGGAAATAATAATCCTATTTTATTTACATTGATTTTAATTTCATTCAATTCGATTCTATATTGATAATGATATTCACTATTATTGTTAATGATGATGACGATATCAAACAAACACACACACATAATTGGATATCTCATTGACGATTCTATACAAATAGCTTAATATGTTTATGTTTGAAGGGGGAAAGAGAGAGAAAGAAAGCTATTTATTTATTCTATAGTAATCAACAACAACGAATATTGAATTGATTCTTAATGATTATTATTGCCATACGATTCAATTTATATTTACCAATATAGCCGGTAGACAATAACAATAATAACAACGACGACAGCAACCAAAATGGTAATTTGATTATGTTATTTTTAGAAAAAAAGACTTTTTCCTATTTATATTCCGAATAAAGTTAACCTTTTTTTCATATATGATTGAATTTTATAGCAAAATACCAAACGAAAAAAAAACAACATTTTCTCTCTCATATGTTTACACATATTTGTAAATAATCTTAGCGAAAAAAAAGTGTCGACACAAATCATTATATTAAAATGAGAGAGAAAGAGAGATATGGTTCAGTGAATTTTTTTCGCACAAAAAAAGAGTTTTTAAAAAGAATCCATTTATGGATTTCTATTCTAGGCCAAAAAAAAATTGAGAATATTTACAAAATTCATAGAAAGATGTGTTAATAATAATTCTATACACATTCATTCATTTATTCAATTGATTTGAATCCATCCATCCTAACATTCATTATAATGTACTGTACAATTATTATTATTATGATGATGATGATGGTATACATTATTTTCTTCTTGCATTGTTAAAAATTTCGGCTTAATCTAAAAGGGAAGAAAAGAAAAGAAAAATAAACTAAATAAAGATAAAAATAGGATGATGAACACACACACACACAGACACGAGAATTTAAGTACGTGTGTATACAGAAAAAAATGCGGGGGTTGATATGGAGAAAGAGGTGAACAAACAAAAAGAAATTCAAATGAGAATCATTCATTTGGAAAATACAGCAAGTGAGGAAGAGAGAGAGAGAAAGAGAAAAACATGCACAAAATAAATTGACTGCCAAAATAACAAAGAAAAAAGAAAGCGAAAGTTACCCTTTTCTGATGATGATGAAATGAAAATCCGGATCTCCTAAACACTGAATCAAATAAAAAAAACAACTGGTGTGAATAATGAGAAAAACAATGAATAATGGCTATTTAAACAAAATCAAATTCAATAGATATGATGAATGGTAATTAATTAATGATAATCAAACAAAAAAGCATAGTATTAATTGTTTTTTTTGAAATGGGTTTCTTTTTTTTTGTTGGATTACAAAAACAAAATCAATGATTGAAAATTATTTCGTAATACTTGTTAAAAAGTAAAGAAAAAAAATTGGGAAAAATTTTCTTAAACAAACATAGATGATAATGTTGAAAAAAAAGGACAACAACAGTAACGAAAATCCCAAACACATAAATTGATATAACATCATGATGATGATGATGATGATTTATGATGTTCATGATTGTTTTTCTTGTTCTTTTTTTTGATTCATTTGATTATACTAAATAGATGAATATTATTATTATTGTCAACATCATCTTTGAATCAATTGTCATTATTGTGATTCACTTTATATTACTTCATCCCGTACGCGTTTCCTGATGCCGTTATTTGAAATGATTTGATATAATAGATGAATTTTGATTAATAGATTTGAATTTCCTATTGTATAATATCGAAAAAAAAGAAATGTTTAGGATGGATGATGTAAAAAAAACTAAAAATGGCCAATTGAATCAAGGCGATTATTATTATTATATAACGACGATCATTTGAACGATTCATTCATTCAAAGTACAAAGACCAGAAACAATTCAATTTGTTTGTTTGTTATGTGTGTTCATTGACTTTCTTGTTTTTTATTTTATTTTTTTTTCTGGCTGTTGCTAAAAACCAAAAAAAAAAAAGAATGATGATCGAAATTATGTAGCAATGATCTTCACGATCATAATCATTATCATCATCATTATGAATAATCATGATTTTCATCACAATCATCATGATCATAGGACATATTATCATATTATCACAATGACAATAATCAATCTGATAAATCTATTCAATAAATTGATTTCCAGTTTTTCTATAAGATAAATTATAAATTTACATTTTTTTTCTTCATTCAGCTATGTATTATCCAATGATATTTTCAATTATCAATCATCATCTATCATTTCTAATAAGTTATACATCTAGATTTTTAAAAATATTGATTATTTTTAATCTATTATTAGTTATGATATTACAATCATCACCATTATCATCATCTAGCAGTGCCATTGTTTTATCATCAGCAAGAAAAAGTTCTCCAATGAATAGTAAGTGAATAATAATAATCATTATTTTAATGAAATAGTATTTTAATTAATATTTGTTTCAAAAAAAAACCAATCAAGTTAGTCCACAAGTATGGCTATCAATTTCATCAAAACCATATCGTCGTCTTGTATTGAATTGGCATCATATTGATCGTCGAGATCTTTATAGTTCATGGATAGCTCTTTACGATGTTGAACCAACATCACAAAATTTTGATTATAATTTTATTGAAAGAATATTTCCAATTACAACCACTGGTAAACATACAACAGCTAAATCATATGAATATTTTTCATTTGAATCAGCATTTTTTAATGATAAAAATAAACGTCGCTACCTCAATGATTTTCTTCGTTCAGGCAATGGAAGTGCATTAACTAAATTATCATCAAGTCTTTGGTCAGGATGTATAAAATATTGGATTGCATATATTCAATATAATCGCCGTATTGTTGTAAAAAAATGTTTACGTACACGACCAAGATGGATGGAACATTCAATGCCATTTATTGGACATCGTTCTGTACTTGAATTAGCATTACCTGGTACACATAATGCTGCTAGTTATGAAATATCGGGTAAAATGAATTTTCCACGTCTTGATAAATATATCTATTGTCAAGATGAATCTGTATGGAATCAATTAATATATGGTATAAGGTATTTATTATATAATGCATTTAAAATATTCAAAAACTAATAATGAAATTTTATTGTAGATTTCTTGATCTAAGATTAGCCTATGACAATGAACAGAAAAATGAACGTGATCGTGTATGGATAGCTCATGGTATGGTCAAAGTAGATATATTACTTGTCGATGTTTTAGAACAGGTACTTGCCTTTCTATTATCAACACATCAAGAGATTATTATATTAGATTTTCATCGTTTTGAAGATGGTCTACAAGAATCATTACCAGATATTAATGAACGTCATACTATTATTGAACGTTTAATTAATGATTATTTAGGAGCATTTTTAATACCAGTCGATTTTGGTTGGAATCGACCATTACGTGAATTAGTTGCATTAAATAAACGTGTTTATATTGGCTATGCACGTGATCATCGTAATCGACAATTTTTTCATACAAACGCTTTACATGTTTGGGCTGGTAGTGATGATTATGGATTATTATTTCGTCATTTAAATGATCGATCATGTCGTTCACCATCAACGCCATATCCGGTATCATTAATGGGTGCATTAACACCAAAATTTTTTGGCCTTTTACGTGACAAATATGATGGTCTACGGTCATTGGCCGAACAAATCAATCATGATTTAAGTTTGAGTGTTTTTGATGAATGGTGGCAATGTATGAATATTTTATGTACAGATTATTTTCTAGGCAATAATATTATTGAATATACAATTGAAGCAAATTTATGGCGTGAAAAGAATCGTCAAAAACATTTACAACAACAACAACAACAATCATCATCATCATCATCATCATATCAAAAAGATGTTAGTAATATTATGTTAAATCTATCGAAATTATAATCATCCTATTAACTAACTATTTGTTTTTTCTTATCAAACAAACAAAAATGTAAAAAGATGCTAAAAATTTAAAAAATAAAATTTAATCTTTTTCTTTGATTATATGGAAATATACAGGGTGTTAATTGTTGAAAAAATTGACGTCATCCACGATTTATATGAATTTGCTTAACAACAAGAAAAAAAAATAATCATGATAATTTGTTTTTCTTTTTCGAAAAAGAAAAAGAGAAAACTGGCCACGAACTTTCGGAACAGAATAAAAGAATAATGTGTACAAAAAAGTTTTTTTTCATCCATTTGAAAAAAATATGCAAATTATTTGTATGTAAAGCCAGAAAAAAAGTGCAAAAAAAAATCAATCCCATTCCATATGGTTTTAATTTTCACAATTATCATCATTATTCTTATTCAGATTAAGTGGAAAACATTATAAAGTGATTTAGAAATTCATTGCAACAAAGCCCGAACAAAAACTTTTAATTTCGGATGAGTATCATCAAATCAACAAAACAGAGAGAATGAAAATGAAAAAATTCGAAAAACCTGTGTGTAAAAAAAAATTACATGGCAAAATGTACGAACGTGTTTGCCATGCATTAATGACGATTAATTGGATTTTTCTTTTAGCAATTTATTTTTTTTTGCAAGATTTACTTTATTCACAAAATCAAATGAAAATATGGGCAACAGCTTGCTAATATTGTGTGTTATGTTTGTTCCCATACTCCGGATTTTCCTCAACGAAACAAAAATAAACAAACAAATGAAAATCCGAAAAGAATTCCATTCACCTTGGATACTGTAAATGGAAATATTTAAAAGAAGAATAAAGTATTTAGAAAAAAAAACTTCAATCTAATTGTTATATCCCCATTTGACTGAGGATATAACCATTAGAATAATCTGAGGTTAAAATGGTGTTGTTTACAATTCGAAAAAAATGATCAACATAATTTCGATCCCCAATTTATGGCGGAACTAGCTTCAACAGCTCACCAGCACCGACCTTCTCCTTTTTCGCCGAAGAAAAATATTGTAAGGCGCATTGGCCAATCACACATGCATATCCACATGTGGATCGAAGCAGCATCTTTTTGGAAAATGGGTGAAGAATTTTGATTCAACGATAAATGGTAAAACAAGACATTTTTCCACATAAAAGCAAATTCAATAATTCGTTATAACATATTAAAACGCCATCTCTCGTTTGTATTTGAAAAAATTAATCATCATATCTTATCCCAGTAATTTTTCTCAATATTGAAAAAAAATGATCGGAAGTTTTCCGAAAATTTTACACGTTGTGTATAAATATTCTATTCATGACTCGTGCATGTGTGTCACACAAAAAAAGTAAGGAGAGTACTCTCCAAAATTGAAGGTTTTTTCCTTCAATTTTGATGAGTGTTTATCAAGGTTGAAGAGTGTTAGCCAAATTTGGAGAGCATTGTGGAGAGCACTGTTCAACGTTGGTAAGTATTGCTCAAAATTGGAGAGTACTCTCCAATCAATACTCTCCAATTTGGAATAGCGTTCTTCAATGTTGGTAAGCATTGCTCAAAATTGGAGAGTACTCTTCAACACAATACTCTCCAATTTTGAATGACATTCTTCAACGTTGGTTAACACTATTCAAAATTGAAAAGCGAAAACAATCGAATGATGGAATTCGGTAATTCTGCTAAAAAAATGTATCCGACAGTGATTCCGATAAGATTTTATCACGAAAATTAATTAGAATTGATGCTAATGATTAAGATGTAAATTTTTTGGTTATAATCGATAATTGGAATTGAATCTTTGATATGTAACAATTCAATTCATTAATAAAAATAAAAGAATTTGTTAAAAATGGAATTCAATTTTTTCAAAGTGTGTGTTTAATTCAATTTAAAAGTTAATATTACATTTTGATTTGTTAAATCGATATCAAATATATGAATTGGGAATCAAGGGAATGATAAACTGAACATTACAAAAGAAAAGGTGCCAAATCATTTCACGAATAGTGAAACCGCTAAATTCAAAGAAACAAACCTAACATAAATAGGAATTATAAAATGATCCATATTAATCACATAGGGATCATGTGGACAATTTTCAAGTAAAGAAAAGTCCATTCGTTCTTTCAATTTTACCATAACAAATCTAACATGAACAAGAATCATGCAAAAGATTTGGCGCGTTTTCATACTTTGAACAAATTATCGACACAATTCTAATATGGTCAATGTGGATTGTATTTGTATTTTCAAGATTCTTGTTAATGTCAGGTTTGGTTTGATAAATTTAATGTTTTCTCAATTCATGACAATGTTTGGCGCCATTTCTTTCTTCGACCAAATTATCGACACTATTCTGATATGATCAATGTGAATTGAATTTGTATTTTCAAGATTCGTGATTCATGTTAGGTTTGAAATTTGCATGTTTCTCACTATTCTTGAAATTAATTTGGCGCGTTTTCATACTTTGAACAAATTATCGACAAAATTCTAATATGATCAATGCGAATTGTATTTGTATTTTAAAGATTCTTGTTAATGTTAGGTTTGGTTTGATAAATTTAATGTTTTCTCAATTCATGACAATGTTTGGCGCGTTTTCTTTCTTTGTGAAAATTATCAACACAATTCTGGTATGATCAATGTGAATTGTATTTGTATTTTCGAGATTCTAGATTATGTTAGGTTGAAATTTGTCGTTTTCACTATCCGTGAAAATATTTGGCGCGTTTTCTATCTTCGACCAAATTATCAACACAATTCTGGTATGATCAATGTGAATTGTATTTGTATTTTCGAGATTCTAGATTATGTTAGGTTGAAATTTGTCGTTTTCACTATCCGTGAAAATATTTGGCGCGTTTTCTATCGTCGACCAAATTATCGACACAATTCCTATATGATTAATGTGGATTGTATTTGTATTTTCAAGATTCTTGTTCATGTTAGGTTTGTTTTGTTGAGTTTGTCGTTTTCACTATCCGTGAAAATATTTGGCGCGTTTTCTATCTTCGACCAAATTATCGACACAATTCTAATATGGTCAATGTGGATTGTATTCTTATTTCCAAAATTCTTGTTTGTGTTAGGTTTGGTTTGATAAATTTAATGTTTTCTCAATTTGTTAAAAGATTTGGCGCGTTTTCTGTCTTCGACCAAATTATCGACACAATTCTAATATGATCAATGTGGATTGTATTTGTATTTTCAAGATTCGTGATTATGTTAGGTTGAAATTTGCCGTTCTCTCAATTTGTGAATGAATTTGGCGCCTTTTCCGTTTCACAACAAATTATCGACACAATTCTTATGTGATTAATATATGGATCAACATTTTCATGATTCTTGTTCATGTAAAATTTGAGGCAGTGAATTCTTTCGATTCATGACAAAGTTTGGCGCGTTTTCTTCTTTTGAACAAATTATCGACACGATTCTTATGCGATTGATATGAATCGTTTTGTTATTCCTGGTAATGTTAGGTTTGTTATGGTGAATTGGTCGCTTTCTCCATTTGTGAATGAATTTGGCGCGTTTTTCGTTTCACAACAAATTATCAATAGAATTCTTATGTGATTAACATTGATCGTATTTTCATTTTCATCATTCCAAGTCATGTTAGGTTTGTCAAACATATCTCTTAATTCACTCTTGGTTCTTTTGGAATTGAAAATATTTTTTATTATGTGTTCCTTCGATTCAAAAGGATTCATCATCTCTAAAATACATCATTTCACAAGTTGGAAATAATGATTATTAAATTAATTTTTGTCAATGTTAAGTCTATGGAAAATAATAATGCATTTTTTCAAAAATTTCTCATGTTCGACAAATGATCATTTGCGCATAGTCAAATGCTAACTATTTTCAATACAAATACGGCCTGCACTTTCGATAGTGTAAATTGTTTTAGCGCGTAAAATTTCTCTCGCGGCTAGTGGCGGCTAGTGGTAACTATTTTCTATACTTTTTCTCGTCCAATCAGAATGCAAGTTTCAAAAGTTCTATTCAACGGTCGTCAAAATCGTTTGTCCTCGTCATTCTATTTCGAACTTTTTCGGTGACGGTTGTTTTTTCGAACGTTTTTTCTGGTTAGTCTTATAAGTTATTTTTTCAATTTTAATCATTGATTTTGGTCCAAATTTTGGAACAATCACTTTTATTGATTAAAGATTATCTTTGTTTATGCTTTTATTTGTTTCAGATTAAAAATTGACCACGAAATTGATGAAAATTGTTTGGACGATTCGTGATGAAATTGACGAAAAATGATCATTTTCTCGATTTCATTTATTCAAGTTTGTAATTATCAATTGATAATTCATCTTAAATTAACTTTCATTTAATCACATCTTTTCAAGTTTAGTTTTTCCGTTATTATTATGGTCCAGTAAATTAATAAAGGTAATATTACCATTTTGAGTGACATGAAAATAATAATTTATCTTCGTCTTAGCATACAATTCCACATGGCAAAAGACTATGGATAATTGGTGAGGAAAATACATTGTCCCAAATAAAACTACTGATTGGATCGATGGACTTCCAGGTAACTAATCTTTACATTCTAATCTATAATTTTTACACTTTAGTTCCTCAAGTTTTTGCTAATGAATGTCGAAACAATATTCGAATGATTATCATGTTCTAGATTGATTTGTTGGTTTCATTGTTCATCGGCATCTGATTCAAGAATAGTTTGACAATGTTAAACAATAGGCTAGGTTAGATTAGAATTAGAAAACATGGTCTGAGCTATTTCCTATTGAATCCGATGCTTGGTGACCCTTTGGAACCAAAAAACGATCGAAAATTATGATATCATTCGAGTATTTTCAAACTGGAATGGATACTTGTAGTAAATGATGGTATGTTTTTGAATCCAATGATCGAAACTATCAACTAATATTCTTTTAAATTCAGGATCATCGCTGAGAATGATGGGATTCAAATATTCAATTTCATGGATCAAATTTGGACATTAAGTCTTGTAACATGAATCGGATCGTTGGACATCGAATATTCAATTTTGGATCGATTTGGAACTGGACAAGAATGGAACAACGTGGGATGTTGAATATAATGATTTTTATGAATTTCAAATTTTTTAATTATCAATAAAATTATAATTAAATTTAAATTTATGTGTAATTAAATTAATATGGGGGCCAATGCAATAAAAGGGGGAGAACCTGCAACAATCGGAGAGAGCGACACTATCGATAGTATTTTCGATTATTTACTGCTTGCGATTGTGTGATTTCAATTTTGATGAGTGCTCTCCAAAATTGAAAAATTCGTACACGAACAGATTTGAAGAGTACTCTCCAATTTTGAAGAGCCTACTTTTTTTTGTGTGGTATGTGTCTGTGATTGTGTGTCGTGTCTTTGAATTTATTTTGATTCATTCATTCCCATAAATATTTTTTTTTCCAGAAAAAGAAAATGCCATATTTTGAAAATTGGAATGAATTTGCTTCAGCAGCCGAAGCATTATATTTGGAGAATCCATTACGTTGTCGTCTAGTAATGAAATATCGACATAAAGATGGAATATTAATTGTCAAATGTACTGATGATAAAGTATGTCTATTGTATAAAACAGAAAATTCACAAGACATAAAACGTATTGAAAAATTAAATTCCCAAATGATGCGACATATGACCAGTGATGAAGATTAATTAAAATTAATAATCGTAATTATATCGCCATAATTCATCGTTCATTTATAGCATTGTAAAATTTGTATTTATTTTATTTTCCTACACACATTCTTTTTATATATAAATCAAAATGAATGTATTCTTTTCTTTATTTCATGTTTTCTTTTTTGCCGCTTGATTTGTAAATTGATGGACAAATGAAATGATTTTTTTTATCAATAAAAAAATACTACTATATTACAAAACGATGATAGAATGATTATCCCCTTTCTGGCCATCTACATGCACCATCCAATCGTATTATTTCCCCATTCAGCATAGGATTTTCAATAATTGTCTCGACTAGTTTGGCAAATTCTTCCAGGTTGACCGAGTCTTGAAGGGCAAGGTGTAGAACATTGAATGAATTCTAGTAATTCTGGGGCATTTGATCGCATTACTAATGGTGTTTCAAAAAAACCGGCAGCAATTGTATTGACACGTATGCCTTCTTTGGCCAGATCTCTGGATAATGGTAATGTCATAGAATTCAATGCTCCTTGTGTAGCCGCATAACCAGTCTGCCCTTCATGGCCTTCCCATGCCAATATACTTGATGTATTTATGATAACCGATTTTGTTCCATTTACACCCATTGGATTATTAGCCAACAATGGTATCGCTAATCGAATCACATTGAATGTACCATAGATATTGATATCAACTAAATCAAGAAAATCTCGTAGCCGTTGAGGTTTTTGTGAATTAAAATTATACAATTTAAATGCATTGGCAACGCCAGCGCAATTGACTAAGATATTCAAACGTTGTTGGCCATCGTTTGAATCTTGACATAATTTCAATGCTTCCATTATATCAGCTTCTTTTCTGATATCACCTGCAAAGATAATCTATTTAATCACTTGTGAATTGACATGATGGTAATTTTTTTCGTTTTACCTTTTATTCCGATAACATTATCAATTTTTTCTTCACTTGGCTTCAAATCGATTGTTATTACACGTGCATCAAGTCTCGCTAAATGTCGACATACGGCCAGACCAAGACCAGATCCACCACCGGTAACAAATGCTGTTAATCCTCTAATTGTATTCAACAACATTGTCATAACTAAATTCAAATTATTATTTTAACAAATTGCTAGTTTATATACAGTATTGACAATATAAATTGGACAACACATGGATGGCTAAGGTAATCGATGTTGAACAATCGATAGTAATTTTTTAATTGCTTGCATACACATTTGTGATGATTCAAAATTGCGCTTAAATAAATAAATCAAAGATATCTATAGATATTATAATAATTTTATCTATATATAAAAATAATAAATTTAGTTGGGAGTGTTTCTTTTTCATTCTCAGCGACATGACATCATCGTTAATTGATGAACAATCAAAACTTGTTGTATATAAACCAACGATTCATCAACGACAAAAAAATAAAATTTCCATCATGTATATAATCAAAATTATATTAATGATTCCTATATGGACGACAATATTAGCTCTGGATCCCTTTTCAATAACTGGTTCAATAATAGTTGGTACCGGCATGTATTATTTTAAAGATTCATTAACATGCATGGTGAAAGAATGTTGTCATGACCATACGAGTAATAAATGGATCGCTAATCGTCTAAAGTGGTCAGATCTTCCTGAAGAGATTTTTGGTCAACACATTGCCGTCAGTGTTGTTAGTAATTTGGTATATTTTCATCTAAGAAATCCAAATCCACCTAAACCATTGGTACTTTCATTCCATGGTTTCACTGGCGTTGGAAAAACTCATCTCAGTGATTTGCTAGCGAAAAGAATTTATCGACAATATAATGAAACTGGTTCAAGTAAATTTGTCCATAAATATACGGCCACACATTTGAACAAAGAAAGTCAACTAAGCATGTTGGTCGAAAATATTTTCGAAAAACTTGAAGCATGTGATCGCTCATTAGTTATAATTGATGAAATCGATAAATTACCCGAAAAATATCTTGACATATTATTACCATATTTAGACCATTCATCACCATATAAAAAATCCATATTTATATTCTTAGGGTAAGTAAATTTTTTTCAATTATTTCAACTAATAATCACATTGTTCTATAATTACAGAAACAGCGCCGGCAGCAATATTAATAATGAAGTTGTTCATCTACTTAATTCGGGTAAAGCCCGTGAAGATATTGAATATGATGATCTCGAAAATGTTGTCACTAATAATGCTGTTAAAGTAGGAGGCCTTAAAAATTCAGAATTGATTACGCGCGGTGTAATCGATCTATTCGTGCCATTTTTGCCGCTTTCGAAACATCATATTCGACAATGTGTGGCCGATAATCTTCGCCGTCAGCACGAATTTCCTGATCCATTTATTAATCCAGGTTCCAAATTTATTGATAAAGTAACAGATAGCATTGAATTTAAGGATGATGAATTTTCCGTTTTTGGCTGTAAGCGAGTTTCATCAAAAGTTGCCATTCTTTTAGCTAGAAAAAATCGACTATAATAAGGAATTTGAATATTGTTTTTGTTTTATTTTTATTTTAAAAAAATTGTCAAAACTTTTTTTATATCACAAAAATTAAAATTATAATTTTGTTTGTTGAATGAATTCGTATATTATGGCAGCAAGTTTCTGTTTCGATCCTAATCCGTACAATGATCGATGAAAACAGGATCGATAGCTTGGTATATTTGATTCGAAATGATCACAATCATCTAGTATTGGTGTATGAAATAATTTTAAATCCGGTTCGATCGCTTTCATCATCATTAATTTCTCATTATTTTCGGATATTCGATTATTATATTGTATGAATAATCCATATAAATCCCATTGTGTATCATAATAAATATGCTGATATTTAACTAATGATTGCCGATTTCGTATGATCGGCATTAATGTTTCTGTTTGTTTTCTCATACGTATATAATCATGAAGATAGAAAGAAATTATCTGCCGATTAGTATCATCAAAATAGCCATTATCTTTGCGAACGTCGAAATAATTCATGAATGATTTGATTCCTTTGAATGATTGTTCACCCATAGTTAATTGACGAATGGATAAATTGAATTTTTTATCCAGTGTTGAATGTTTACGGAGAATTTGTTCAAAATCTTGATTCGATTTATTCGTGCGTAATCGATATTGAACAAAAGGCAATGGAATAAATATCTGATTATCCGGAATTGTATTGACACGTACACGATTTAATAGTTCAGCTGTGAAGATCATATTACTTCGACAATGTAATAATAACATTGGTTCGCTAGATGATATGGCAGTCAATGAACGTGTGATGAGATCCAGATATGATATTTCGGATGGAAATCTTTTCCGCGTCAAGTTTAATGAACCGTCCGCAACATAAACTGCGGCATCAGGGGGTATGATATCCATGAATATAATTCGAGGTGAATTTGCTTGAAATTTTGTTTTCAAATATAAAGATACTTTTTTCAATCGTTCGAATTCTTTTTTTTCAAATTCAAGCGATGAATCGATCGAATCATTCAGCGTAATAAAGCGAGTATATATGAGTACGATGATTAACGTGGTCTGATGATGGGGATTTTTCAGAAATACATTTGCATAATGATTTAGAAAACCTATGGCTACGGATACTTCTGCATGACCACGAACAGGTAATATCATTGTAAGTTGTAAATTTTCATTTGCATGAGGCGGTATATCGGTCAACAATTCAACTGGATTCAATGGTTTTAGAATTTGAAAACGATATGAAGATTTGAATGGCAATGATTCAGATTGATTCACAATTAAATCAACAATATATTCATGGCCACGAACTGCATCAAATTTTTGATATAAATTTTCTATGGATAAATCTTGTAAAGCAACTGACAGCTGTGGTCGATGACGATTTAACCATTCTAAACATTGGTTTTTAACCTGACTGATTTGTTTCAAATCATCTTCATTCAATTGACGAATTATTTGAACATCATTTGGCAAAAAAATATGAGTTTCATTTGAATATGACCAACGATTTATTTCATAACGGTTTCGTGGTTTACGAGATTGAAAAAATCTATCGAATGATGAGGAATTCGTTACGGAAATCATTCGTTGTTCAATGGTTTGAATATTCAAATTCAATCGATTTATACTATCTATTGTTATGAGTGTTTGTATAATATTGTAGATATCGGATAGAAAATGAACAGGATAAATAAAAATTGAGTCCAGAATTTTTTGTTCATTCAATGAGATCGATTCTAATGATTGAGTATTGAAAAATGATTTATGCCAATAATAGACATTACCTCCGATATGTTGATTATTTTGTTCGATTCTGTCTATATAACATGGCCAATCATGATCACATATTGATATCAAAGTAGAACTGATTAAAAGGCCATGATTTAATATATGATCATTGTGGCCAAAATTTGTTGCAATAAATTTCAATTTTGAGTCTTCAGTTATTGATGATGGAATATCATTAGATGTAGAAAGAACCAAATCCGATACGGACAGAATTCGAAGATATTGTTGAAGATTGAATGAATGTACCGAAGTACTTTCGGTCATCATTAAAATTATAGCATATTCATTCAATTTTCGTTTTTCTATTAGATAATCCATTATTAATACATGGAAAGGACGATCATAATGACTTTGTGACCATACATCCAGAATTTGATTAGCTCGATATTCAATAATTATATGACTATTATTGATATTACCTGTTGATATGTCTGGATAGAAATAAAGAAGATTATCACTAAAATCATTCAACATCAATTCACTAGTCTTGTTTATATAATGTTCGATCAATTGTCGATAATGATCCGATTTAGATTGATTTTCATTTCTTGCTAATGATAATTCGATAAGGAATTGTGGCCTAATTACCACACAAACTAATAGCTTCATTTTGATATTCAATTCAATTGAATGAAAACGAGGACGATAAAATTTAAGTTTCTTATCTCTTACCATACTATTGATGGCTGATTTTTGTTGATTGCTCATATCAAACTCATTTGAATTTTCATCATTGATTATGGTGGATTTATTATGAATTCTTGGATTATAATCTTTATCAGCCATTTCACGATACCATTTTTCTAATCGTACAAACAGATGATAATCTTGTCGATTCAATTTCAATACCTGTATTGATTCTGGATCATTTTCATCATCATTCAATGAAAGCAACAGGGAATTTGGTTTTGAACAATCTTCTAACATTGGCATGAATAATGATGATAATATAATGCCAAGTATGCAACCGATAAAAAAATATTTATTTTTACGTAACAGATAATAAGCTGGTTTCCAACATAATGATTTCATTTTCATTTTTATAAAAAAATATTTACATTTTTATCCAAATTAACGATTTTGATTCAATGATGATTTTGAATGTTTTGATTATTTCATATAGAATCTTCATGGCATTAATTGAGCACATTATATTGTCTATTAAAATCATTGAGAATTTGATTAGTTGTTGATACGGAAGAATTTGTAGCGGCATAAGGGGAAAAAATTTCGGCGTTTTTTTTTGGCAAACCCAATTAACAGATCAATCCATGCAGTGAGACTTCAGACACTTTTTGTTCCGATTCAAGTATTTGTGATGATGAGAAGATTTTATAATCACAACAAAAATTCTACATTATATAAACAGACGTCAAATTCAGACATCGAATCCAAGGAAACAAACAATTTCAATTTGTGTTGTATAGAAAATGTATGGTTGGTAATTTTGAATGACTCATCAATCCATTATATGAATTCAAGCAATATTTCATTCTGTTTCTGTTGAAAATAATTATCATTTTAAATAAATGATCATGATAATAATCATTATTGTCGATGATTTCTTTCACATGCAAAGGATAAATATTTACAACAATCATCAACTCAACATGTGAAGATGGTTGTGGTGGTGGTTGTGGTTGCCATTGTCATTGTCGTCGTTATTTTGGTCACATAAAAGACATAAGACATATGGTCTGCATTTGTTAGAGTATAATATGTTTATTGTTGTTTGAAACAAAAACAAAATGGAAAACTGGTAATGATTAAGTATAGTGGCTGAATGCCCAACATTCTCATACAAAAATTTTGTCGTCGTAATGTAAGAAAATTCCATTTGTCTGAAAATCATCAATACAAATCATTCGACAGTTTCCGTAGTGATTTAAATCAAGAGAAAAAATTGATTGTCGCGTAAAGATTAAATGTCATATCCGGGATAGAATGTAGGAAAAAAACCGGACTTTCATTGGAATTTTGATACATTTTATCATCATTAAAGTTAAAATAGTTATTTTTGGTCAAGAAATTTTTTTTATTATGATCAAATTAAAAAAAACAAAAGAAAAATGAAAAATATAATTATTGGAAAATGAAACAAAACAATTAACAATAAAGGAATTGGAAGAATTTGTAAAAACAAAAAAAAACATCAATTTTTTTCCGGAAAAAATAATGTCCAACATGTTTTCATATCATCATCATCATCAATGTTCAAACAATTTGAATTTTTCATCTTTTCAAACATTGATTCATCATAAAAATAATTGACAAAATTTCGAAATATTTTCTCCATACAATCCATATTTGCATCAAAATCAATCAATTGTGCGCCAATACAGATGATAGCTAATGGAAATGATTTGCAATCACCAAATTGATTTAATGCTCGCAATACACGACTAAATTGACGACGTGATAGATAGATTTTTAATGCTGTTTGTTGATCATAATATCGTTTCGATGAGATCAAATAATCACACCAACGGCGCATAATTTCCGTGCATTCATTGCCATCTAGACTTGACTAAAAATGAAAAAAATTAAAATTATGAAAAAAGTATGAAATATGATTACACACCTTTGCCAACCAAATAGAATCGAACCATTGATCCGAACTTTGTAGATAACGACATGCATCGGATGTTTTCGATATGATTGTCAATAATTCAATGCCTTCAGTTATATGACCATTAGCAATAAGACTAGTGGATACTAATTTAACAACCGGTGCAACTTTGGTCTCATTCAGTATCATAGATTGATTAGAATCATCATTTTCAATGCTATTATCCTCATGAGTTTGTTGATTACTACTATCATCATTTTCGGTTAATGAACAATTCTCAATAGAATAATCATCACCACCTATCATTGAAAATTTATTTTCTTTTATTTGATTACATTTAGAATTATTATTCGAAGTTTGTTGTAAAGCAGCAATCAAACAAGCTTTTAATGAATCCACATAGAAGGATTGTTTATCCATCGAATCATCAATTCGATTTGATTGATTGAACAAATGTTCACTTTCTAATAAAACCTGTACAGCACGTTGAAAATTTTTCAGATTCAAATTCATTCGGTACACTTGATTCGAATGGAAATAAGTCCGTCGATTATTTTCCAATAGTAAAAGCTTTTCTTGTAATAATTGTCGAAAATTTTGATTATCAAGAAATAGATCCATACGAGAATCAAGTTCTTCATCGAGTAATATGGCGCTAAGTAATAGCCAGAAATCATAATCATTTTGATTGGAAAATAATTTTGCCAACAAAATTTGATTATCAATATATCGACGAATGTCGACAATCATTTGAGATTCATTGTTATTTTGTCGATATTGCTCCTGATCATCATTATTATCATCTCTATCATCCGTTGACATAGG
Source organism: Dermatophagoides pteronyssinus (assembly GCF_027571235.1). Taxonomy (NCBI): domain Eukaryota; kingdom Metazoa; phylum Arthropoda; class Arachnida; order Sarcoptiformes; family Pyroglyphidae; genus Dermatophagoides; species Dermatophagoides pteronyssinus. The sequence continues at coordinate 155,141 of NW_027461547.1, read as the reverse complement.
CCGTTTTTTAAATGGAATTTCAAATAAATATTTTCGTATCAATTTTTTTCGCTGATCAAAAGTTAAAAAATTTATATTTAATTCTTCCAAACGAAGTTTTGATAAATCTGACGGATAATTAGATAAACGGGAAATACTCAGCGAAGATGAATAGGTTTTTAATTTTTGATCAGTTATGACAATAAATCCTTCGGCTGTAGCAAATATAGGTAGATCACAACTAACCCAATCAAGATCAATGATTTTAAAATTAATATCTCTGGGAAATTTTAACTGAGAACATAGACGAAATTCTTCAATATCCCAGATATCGACACCAAAATCAGCATACAGTATTAGACATTTCATATTATCACGACCAGGACCAAAACGAACTTTTTTAATACAACTACGATATGTAGCCTCGGTTCGTGAATTGTTCCGTTTCAGATCCCAAAGATTAAGCGTACCGGATGCATCACCAAACAATATTTGATCTCTTTTCCATGCTATACTGGTAACGGTAATATTTCCGTTTTCAACATCGGATGGTATCCTAGCTAATTCTCGTACAATATTACCTTCGATGGAGAAATGATATAATTCACGTGACATGGCAATAAAATTCTCTTTAATCGGCGATGTATGAATCAACGATGATGATGATTTTATTGATCCAGTATCAGAATCACTACTCATGTCAGTAGCAAGAGTATTGTTTTTGACCATTTGTTTACGATTATAAAATGGACTCCATTCCACGGCAGTCACAAGGCCGATTGATTTGGACATAGTACGCAATATAGTTAATGTTCGTACATCCCATATTTCGAATGGATCATCACGTTTGAATAGAATAATAAGATATTGTTCCAAATGTGATACACGAATTGTTTCGATTGGGGATGAATCAGTCATATGATTAGTACGAAATGAAGTCAACTTTCCAGTCTCGATATCGATATGAATCAATTCATTTGTTACTTTTCCGGAACTACTTCCCGAACCAGTTGTCAAATTGTGTAAGGCACTTAATGGATGTCTAGTGTATGAATGCACCGGTGATGTTATCGTTGGATACGAAAATGTAATCAAAGATGTAAGATTTGCCCATTCAACACCAGCAATAGCGTATGAATGTGCACAAAATTCACGATGTAATGTTGCCGTATTATTATCCAATAACCAAATCTGTAAAATTCCTAAGCTATCACCAACAGCTAAAAATGGTCTATGTTCATTTAGATTCTGTAAAGTTAATGGTGGTGCCATTCTTATGACGGTTGGCATTGAATTTAAGCCACTTATATAATTTGTCACAATAATTTTATAAAGAATGGGATCGGAAACAGAACGTAGCTGTTGACTTTCATTGCCAATATCATCTTCATCATTAATATCATCATTGTTATTAAGAAAAGCACCAAGTTTATATTCTTGAGGTTTGATCAAATCATTTAACGATGGTAATGATAAATTTTTGATGATTGAAGATTTCCGACAAATTAATGATTTAAAAATGATTCGACCGGTACTTAATAGGAATGCTACTTTAGTCTCATCAAATGGTGATAAAGAATAACCAAAAATTTTGTTTTGTTTGGTCAACCTTATAGGTTCGGAATGACAAAGATTCACATAGCCGATGTTTAAGAAATTTTCCTGATTACATAATTCATCCGATCGATGTGATTGATCAACTTGATTGGAAATATTATCGCGAATAATTTTTTTCTGATACAGGCGGAATGATACGTTGCCATTTTCATGCAACGCAAAAAATGAATTTCGAAGACCACAAGAAAAAATTTTAATTAAACGGGAAAAATTTCTTTCGATTGGTATGGTTGTGATTATTATTTCCATTGACAAATCAATTAAATAAATATCACGTGAAAATACGAGAAAAATTTGATTTCTCATTGCTTTATGGAATTCGATCTGTATTAATTGATGATCATTATTACTTATAGGTGGTGTATTTACGATTGTCGAATTATTACGAATACCGGTTGATGATTGTGTATAGTCACTGATAGTGATCAGATCATTGGTGACTTTACTTTTATCTAGCCGTTGTATTAAATCAAAATAACCGGATTTGTTATTTATCTTTTTCAATACATACATCATAATAGGCAGATTAATTTTTCTGGGTTCTTTTGATGTTTTATCATTTTCTTTAAAATGATGTTCATCCAATCGAGCCTGACCAAGATAGATACGATCCGAATGTGTTGAACGAAATTCGAACAATAAATTTGACATATTTGCATTACAACAACGATTATAATGGAAAAATGGATTGAAATGTATTTGCGATATCAGACATTGTATTTGCCATCGACATATTGGTTCACCTAGGTCAGCATCATAAACAATGATCGTATTGTTATGAGGATAGAATGCTAAGATGTAAAGATTTGTGGCCAAACAGGTAGTGATATTATCATTGCTTTGGGGATTATCCTCATTCTTAGATTTTTCATCGCGACAAATATTACCATTATTTTTGGGTATAGGATTTTCAAAATCAACTAAATCCCAACAATTAATTTTCCCGCTAACAGAATTACTACTCGGGTTTGATAGTTTGCTATCCAAATGAATCCAATGAATAAAACTAATGGAACGATTTTCAGTAGTTGATAAAATGACTGTTAAAGGTGTAGATTCAATCACATCCCATACGACAATCATACCGATTGTATCGATTGAACATAGACAAAGATGATTTGTCAATGGTGACCATTTAACCAAGCAAACAATATGTTTGTGCCGATGTAAAGCTATTGTAATTAAAAAAAAATACAATTAATACAATCATCAACAAATGAATAAATTCAAATCACTTTGACGAAATGATAATGTTGGCCGTGAATCGATAATAACCACAAGGTTTTGACAACCATATGCTATTAAACCATTCGATGACCAATCCAAAGCGCCTGAGTTTTGTGCATGTAATATGCCAGGAATGGTTGATGGAAATAAAGTATAACGATATGATGTGGATGATTGAGAATCGATGGGAATTTTTGGTGAAGTCAAAGTAGATGAAGATGTTGATGAGTTTCTTTGTAGGAACCTTTGCTTTTCATTTTTACTCGATTGTTGTTGAGTTGTTTCATGATCATCTTTTAATGATTGTTCTTCGGTAGTTGTAGATTGCATTTTTTCATATAGAATTCATGGAATGAAATTTCCAATTAAAATATCAAAATTGGAAAAAATTGGAATAGAAGAAAACAATGATAATACTGAATGGTTGCAGTTGGCAACGGTGAACTCGATGATAAATATTATCTCCACCTTTGATTATTTTAGTTTGTTTTGAATTTAGTTTCCTAAATATTGTTATCACCGTTAGGGTGAGCAATGTATTTAATCACATATCTATAATGTGCAATATAATCATTAAAAATTCAATGACGATCACGATTAATATACTAATAGCAAATTGGCCAACGAAGCAATTTTGTTGCACTTTAAAATTTCCCGTATCCGTAACAAATAAATAAATGTATAATATTTATTCATCAAATCATGATACACTCAAATGATTTTCCGATGACAATGATGATTTGGCAGTAAAAATGAATTCAGAACCCGAAAGAATTCAAAAATACTGTTTTTACATCAAAGAATCTAAACAAAAACAAAAAAAAATATTGGAAAAAAAATTCAACAGTTTTAGATTTGGACATTGTTCATAAACGACATGATAAAATGGAATTTTAAATTAAAAATTTGTAAAAGATCAATAGCGGGAATAGTGAAATTTAAATATCACATTCTTTTTATTTATAAATAATCATAATTTATTAGAATCTGTTTCATTATCAACAATACTATTGTGAATAGACTAATGATTGTTAATAGTAAATAAGCCGAATATTTCGATATGTATTTCTCATTCAATTTACGATGATGATGATGATCATCATCATCATTGTCATCAACATCATCGTATTCATAGTAATCATAATCGTCATGTATTAATTGTCGTTGAAATCGAGAATTCAATTCATCCGTATTATCATCAACATTATGATGAACAACATCGAAATCATAATAAGTACTTTGATTTTCGTGTTTGATAATGCAACGTTTTTTAAACATACATTTTAGAATCATTCGTTTATTCTCTTCCAACACGGATACTAATCGTAATGATGTTCGATCATCCAATTTGGTTGGCATAATTGGATAATTATGATAATCAATTGTTCGTTCCCATCGATAGGTTGTATTATGAAAAATATTTAATAATAAATTAAATTTTGGACGTATCAATTTTCGTATAACAATAGTATCAATTTGATGTAGGGAACAATTTTGTATGAAACTATAAAAACGATTTGTTTGATCACTGTTAATATCACATGAAATAACAAAATGCAAACGATTCTTATCAAAATTATTTTTGTTATAATAATGACGACGAATGATCATTGTTGCATCGTTGTTGTCCAATCGTACCAAACCATTACTCGATCGATCCAGATTCCATAAACGTTTCCATCCTATTTTATGAATTATGTTAGTGTATCAAAAATGAATAATAATGATGATAATTTTATTATTATAATCAACATTATACCGATTCGATTTCGAATAGGCCAATGCCGAAAATGTCGTTGATAATTTGAATTATTATCATTGCTTAGATATACTAAATTGGACATTTTCCACAATGGTCCACGAAAATGATCCAATGTAAAATGAATCAATATGGAACTTGATTCGTGATGAACAATAGGTTCTTTCTTTTCATCTGCAATGGTCAATTGATGTGATAAAATTGATAGAAATAATGTGATTAATAACCAGAATCCATTTGATGACATTTTTGTTGTTGTTTAATTTTTAAATGATTTTTTCATATGAAAAAAACGACACAAACACATTTTTTCAAACAATTGTTTCAATACGATAAAACAAATAATTTATGAATCACAAATCCAGCCAGTATTTTTTTTAACGATAACGATGATATTTTGATTATCATCATCATCAGTAATCAAACATCAGATATACATGATTCGGCAGAAAAAAAATTTCTTCGAAAACAATTCTGGTACATTATTTGAAAGTATGTGTGTGTGAATGACATCATCATATGGCTAAAGATACGTGCCATTGTATAAATTGTTTGAATAATGGATAAATTGAATTTTTCTTTAGTTTTATTTCTTTTTATTATGATTAGTATTCTTCAATGTTTACGAAAACCGAAATACGATATTACATCATTTGTTTAGGATAAAAAGTATTTGAACAAGGTGACCGAACATTCGAATTGAAAAAAAATAATTAAGTGATCTTATCTTATTATAATTATCATTACATCAGATTGGCAATAATCTTTTATATTTAACAACATTTTTGGTTACAACATTGGCAAAAACATTGCTGACAACGATAACATTTCCAATAACAACAATTACACCATTCACATTCGAATGGTGCACAAGCACAGCATACGGCAAATGGTGAACATAGCCATGATTTACAACGGGAACCAGTTGATGGTTTTTTTCTTATAACATTCGATGGTGAAATTGGACGTTCCGATGGTATCGGTGTTGATGATGCAATAGGTTGTGGTGGTGGTGAGGATGCTTTTAGTATTGATTTTCCGGGTTGTATTGTAATGGCCGTATTGTTGTTTATATCACTTCGGTTACGATTTTTTTCACGACCACTTTGTTTCTTAAAACTTGTTTTAACTTGTTGTCCAGTTGAACCTTCTAGACCTTCGATTGTTGTATTGATGATTTCAATTGAATGCTTCCTTTCACCTTTATCCAATGATAAAAGATTTGATTTTGTTGATTTTCGTTTTTGACGTTTATGATCATCAACATCGATGTCGGAATCGGAACTTGAATCTGAACTTGAGCTAGTATCTGGTTTTTTTGTCTTCTTCATCGACGATGATCTATTCGGATCAATGGATTTATTTTGCGGCCGATCATCAGTTATTCGGACAGCATAATCTTTATGATGATTGTCGTCATCTTGTTGCGTACCTTGTGATACTTTGATTACTTTGACATTTTTTCGTTTTTCATCAACACTATCATCCTGACGTCTATGGAAAGAATCAATATTTTCATCACTATAATCATCATCGTCATAATCATCATTTTTTCGTTGATTTTCTACCCTAATCGGTATGATACGTTCACGTGGTGATGTGGAACGTTCATTGATGATTATGGTCGATGTTTTTGATTTATTTGATGCCATTATTATTCACAATAAGTTGAAAATTCTTTTCATCACAACATCACAAAACAAAACCAGTAAGATTATATGAGTGAAAGCAACGAGCAGAAGGAAAAAATTATTATTTTTACCAATTTATTTATTCAATCATTCGCATTTTGTGTGAATAAAATTACACAAATGAATGATTTTTACACCAGCTCAAACGAACGATAAGCAAACAAAAAAAGCCAATAAATAAACAGGTAGGCACAACATTTTTCAACGATGCAAACATTCGATTAATGATTTTTGTTTTTGTTTTTGGTGGGCAGGTGTTACCGATTATGGACGTCCAACACAAAATACAATCCTCAATCAAAAGAAGAATCAGAAGCCTATAGGAAAATAAGAAAAAAAATGACCGAGGACATAATGGAGGTGTTGTTGTTGTTTATTATTTCGGTTGAATATACGATACGATACTATTAGGAATGATATCCAAAAAAAATTGTCATTTTCTTTCGGTTTAATACTTAAAGATTAAGATTGGATTAAGATCCGACCATGAATCTTGTATGAAATTTGTCGAATTGGGGTGTTAGAAAAAAATTTGAATCAATAAAATGATCATTTCCTTTATTCGAAATGAATATCATTTTTTTCATTTCAACAAAAACCACACAAGTATGTTAGAGTAAAGCTAACATATTCCAAATAAGGACTAATGAATGATATTCGAAGGTTTTTCTTTTTGAAAACAAATATTTTGGACGAATTTGGGCATAGAAACATCAACACACACAGTAAGTGGCAATGCAATCAATGTCTTGATTATCATCATCGGTTGTGGCCATCAAATCAACAAAAATAACATTGATTTGTTGAAGAATGAACAAATTCATTTCAATCATTGATGATGACATCGTATCGATAAACAATAAAAAAAATATTTCAAGTTTTCATCAAAATAAAATTTAATTATGATTTTCGAAAAAACATTCGAGCAAAAAAAACAAAGAAAAAAATTTAAATTTAATTTTTTCTTACAATTTTTAAAATAAATAAAATTAAATATGACATATTTAATGGCATCGTATAATTATTATATAATAAAAAAAAATTTTCTTCATCATTCTATAACATAGGCTTGTTGTTTTTTCAATGCTTGAAAGATGATGATAATTTTTTCGAATTTATCGGTTTACTGTTACCAACCATCATTGTTCGATTATTTTGACGACGATGTTGTTGTTGTTCTTGTTCGACTGTTGAGAATAGATTAATTAATCAATAGAAAATTAAGATTAATCATCAGCATACAGAACTATTTCTTTTGTCAAACTTTTCATCATCGATTTTGATGATGGCGATGGTGATTTGTGATTAAGATTTATTGAAATTGATTGATGAGGTAGTGAAAATTCATTAGTATTTTTTTCCATTTTCTGTACTGGTACTACGATAGCATGATTTGATTTATTGATAAAGGATTCGGTCATTCTAGATGATCTGGATGTTAATGAAAATGAACGACGTTGTTCGAATGAAACATCCGACATAGACGATGATGGCAATTTCATTGATGAAGGTCGTTCTTTTGCCACTGTTGATATGATTATATTGGCAGATTCGACTGATGATTGATTCGATATTCTACTATTTTTTGATTGATTTTCAAATTCTTTATGTATAGAATCAGTATTTTCAACATATTTTGATGGAGATATGATTGCCGTTAATTGCTGAATATATTGATTCAGCAATGGTTTCTTCTTAAATTCAAATAGAAAATTACGATTTGGTTTTGAATTAACAGTCTCTTTTACATTAGATGACGATTTAATAGATTCTCGTTTTTGATTATAATTTGTACTACATTCTTCAATCGTTATCTTTGGTGGCTGTTGTGATTTCATATCAACGCTAGAGTTCAATGATGAATCAGATGGATCTTCTTTGCTTTGATTTTTAATTGTTCGACGAAGTGGAGAAAATCGATTAAAAGCTGAAACAGTAGTCGATGTTGAATCTATCAATGATTCAGAATCCTCTTTTGATTGTATAATCACCCGTTCACGTTCATTATCTGAATATTCATTACTGTTATTCGTTCCACGTAAGCTACGTCTACCAGAACCAATACGACGAAATTGAGTTCCAAATAAATTTCCATCAATGTTAGTACCAGTACATTCTCGATCCTTATGTGCAGCTGATTTTAAAAATTCTACTAAATCTTGTTTGGCTGCAGAATCAACGTTTGAAAAATCCTGAGAACATGGTCGTGAACTACGTTTCATTGATGAACAGAATTTTGTCGTATCTGAAACCATGTTAACATCATGTGATCGAAACATTATTCTATCATTATGATGTAATGATGGTCCATTTTCAATCAATGATGTGCAAGAATTTTCCGTACATTGTTGTTTTTGTTGTCGTGCACGAACTTTTTGCTGATTTTCATTTCGTTTACGATTTTCTTCCATTGCAATTTTGAATCGTTGTACGAACGCGATAAATATCTGAAAACATTGTTCTAATTTGAATTGTGCGACATCTTCACAGAAAAAATCAGCAACTTTTTTTCGCAATTTCTCCATATCATGTTCGGTCACTGTTTGAAGACAATTGATTTTATGTTCAGAGATCGTTAGGAATTGGCTAATATCTTCAAACAGATGTTGATCTTCATCATTTGATTTTTTTATGTTGAGTTTGGATTTTATGGCCGCGATTTTTTCCGATAAAGATTTCACTTCAGCTTTTAGGTTATCATTGGATATTCTGCATACAATAAAACGTTAATCACAAGCAAAAACAAAAAAAATTAGCAAACAAACAAAATTGGAATTAGGGTACAAACACAACTTACTTTGATGCTTCAATCAATGTTGGTAATTCATCATAAAACGAATTTAAACCTTTTTTTTCGGCTTGCTAAAAGTGACCCAAAAATCCAAAAAAATAACAGATAAGTAAATAGATAAAATGAATATATTTACCATAGCCACATAATGTATCATATATAATCCTGGTTTATTTGAACGAATTTCGGCCAATTTTTGTAATGACATGATTTTAAAGCCAATAGCATCACCAGCATAACCACCCTTGAATATTCAAACAAACAAATAAATAAATAAAAGCAATGAAAGATTTTATGTGAAAAAAATATCACACTTACAAAGTTAAGAAAATTTCCAGATATAAGAACCAATGTCAATATCTGCCGTAATTTATCACTTTTCATTAGTTCGTCGGCCGCTTTTTTCATATATTGTGTTGATCGCTCAAGTATAGGTATATTGGCATCATATTCTTCCCGTAATAACATAAAATCAATTTTTAACCGATAATGATTGATAGCGATTAATTTAATTAAAAAACGTTCGGCTAAAGGAAGACGATCACGAATCATCGGATCAATCTGTCGTAAGGCAGCCATTTCGATTTCATCCGGTAATAAATGTTTCAAGCTTCGAAGTCGTTCAAGACCTATTTGTTGATGATTATTTGTGGCAATAAGATTGATCACTTCATCTAAACCGGAACCTTTATATTGTTTTAGGAAAATGTTGACACTTAACGATCGTTTTGAATCGAGTATAGGTGCTAATGGCATATCGAAATTGATGGTGGTTGAATCAATCGAATGATGTTGCTGTTCACTACCATCATCAATCATTGATTGATCACTCAATGATGCCGTATCTAGATTACTGCCATTCATTGAATTATGACTTGTAGCACTGCAACGACGTGAAAATCTTGGTGAATTTGGACAAGAATTTGATGTGCTTGATGTACAGGAATTTTGGGGCTGGAGACAATGAACACCATTATTGGGAAGAGATTGTTGACCACCTGTTGAATTGATATTATTTGGACTATTATTATTACTATTTGGGGTGATATAAGGAAGACAAAATAGTTCTTCAAGCTCATCAAAATCGACCATTAGTTCGTCATCGACGGATTTGGATAATGAGATCGGGCATGCTTGATCATCGGTTTCTTTTTTTCCTAATGTATTTATTAATTTTTCACCAATCATTTGCCAGACATTAGTCATATTGCTATCGGTCGACCCGGATGTGATCGGTATTTTGGATATCTTGGTCCAATTAATAGTTTTCATTTTTAATCGAGGTTTTTGGGGTAATAAATCAGCTGTTATAAATGATTCTAATTGTTTATCTTGTTGAGGAATGAACGGTATTATTGATGATGAATGTGAAGGTGGTGGTAGGGGCGGGGGTGGAATTGGCGATTTCGCTTTATTCAAAGAACAAGGAGGGGGCGGAGGAGGAGGTGGTGGTGGCGGTGGCGGAGGAATAGACGGAACAGAATTCGAAGGCATAGGTGACAAGGTTGGAGATGGAGTTTGGATATTAAGGTCAATTCTATCATCATCATCATCATCACCGATTATTAGTGATGATAATGATTGACTTGATAGTGATGATAAAGATGAATCAACACTATTGTTAGATGATGAATTTGAATCTGATTGATCCATGTAACATCTTGATCGTGCTCTATTGGCTATATGATCTAATCGAGAAGCATACCAATCGAATAATTTGTCATTATGTTGCTGTTGATCATCATTATCATCGATCATTTGATCGAGCAATTGATCACCAAATTTATAAATTAAATGCATAATTTTTGATAAATTATTTAAATTAAATGAATGTTTCGATGAATTATTGAGATAAATTTTTCGAAATAATTTAAATAACCAATCGGAAGTATTGTTGGCTAACAAAATGGTTCGCACGAGAAATAATGTAACAACATTGTCATCATCTAATGATGATGATGATGATGACATTAGAAATTCATTCAATCGACTTAGATCTAGATATGATCGACATTCATCATAAAGTTTTCCATCATTCATTGACGTTGATTGCAATAAATTTTGAACACATCGATCTAAATTTGAATCGATTTGTAACCTAAATTTAATCCATTTCAAAATATTTGGCTGTAACCGTTGTAGATGATTGATTAGCTCAAGAATAGATGTACGATAATTATACCACTTGGTGCTGTTGTTGTTGTTGATGGATGGCATTTGAGTGAATTCATCAACTAAAATATCGATATATGATGGTGATGAAGTTGATCGGCCATTTTTGCATCGTAATTTGGATATCTATTTGTCATAATAAAACGAACGAATGAATGAATGGATTAGTTGTAGCGTATATTTGCTTGCCCTATGGGGTTATTATTATCTATATAATAAACACGAGAAGCGAAGCTTCTCGAGAGTGTCGTGCACAAAAAATGAAGGGCAAGAGAAATGTGTTAGGAAATTTTTAATACACAAATGTGATAGAAAGGGTCTGCAGAAATAGTCAGTGTGCGCAACAGTCTGCGCAACACGAATTGCCTCGGGATAGAAAAATTGTTAACGCTTAGGCCCCGGTCTCATTGTAATGGGACCGCGGCCTTAAGCAGGTTAGGTTAGGTTTGTGCAATTAGGTTTTCCGGGAGGAACTAAGTGAAGCGCCAATATTTGTGGCTATCTTTGGCGATTTTTTCCAATATTTTTTGGACCGATTTTCGGTGAAACCGAAACAAATGGATAGAAAACAAATAATTGATTGTATCGAGTGAATAAATAGTTGGATCGATCGCAAGAACAAAACTTCAGCCAAGATTTGGCGGATGGGCGGCGTAGCCGCTCATCTGCCAAAATCTACGGCTGAAGCAAGTGTGTGTGCTGCTGGCCGAAGGCCGGCAACACACACTTGTTTATTGAGTAAGCAATCCATTATCCAAATGTATGATCTTCATGTATTATCAATAGTATCCAAATGTATAATCTTCATGTATTATCAATAGTATCCAAATGTATAATCTTCATGTATTATCAATAGTATCCAAATGTATGATCTTCATGTATTATCAATAGTATCCAAATGTATAATCTTCATGTATTATCAATAGTATCCAAATGTATGATCTTCATGTATTATCAATAGTATCCAAATGTATGATCTTCATGTATTATCAATAGTATCCAAATGTATGATCTTCATGTATTATCAATAGTATCCAAATGTATGATCTTCATGTATTATCAATAGTATCCAAATGTATAATCTTCATGTATTATCAATAGTATCCAAATGTATGATCTTCATGTATTATCAATAGTATCCAAATGTATAATCTTCATGTATTATCAATAGTATCCAAATGTATAATCTTCGTGTATTATCAATAGTATCCAAATGTATGATCTTCATGTATTATCAATAGTATCCAAATGTATGATCTTCATGTATTATCAATAGTATCCAAATGTATGATCTTCATGTATTATCAATAGTATCCAAATGTATGATCTTCATGTATTTTCCAAATGTATGATCTTCATGTATTATCAATAGTATCCAAATGTATGATCTTCATGTATTATCCAAATGTATGATCTTCATGTATTATCAATATTAAGATCTTCATGTTGAAAAAACACAGAATATATTCTGTTAATTTATGCAGCCGAATCTCTCATTGCGATCCAATGACGTATCCCATTCCATTTCCACTGTTATTATTATTATTCAACAATCGACACATTGACTACCGGAGGTTTTGAAGAACAATTAAAATATAATCAAAATAATAACCAAAATAAAATTTAAATAAAATTAAAACAATAACCATAATAATAACAAAAATAAAATTTAAATAAAATTAAAATAATAACCAAAATAATAATAACCAAAATAAAATTTAAATAAAATTAAAATAATAACCAAAATAATAATAACCAAAATAAAATTTAAATAAAATTAAAACAATAACCATAATAATAACAAAAATAAAATTTAAATAAAATTAAAACAATAACCATAATAATAACAAAAATAAAATTTAAATAAAATTAAAATAATAACCAAAATAATAATAACCAATATAAAATTTAAATAAAATTAAAACAATAACCACAATAATAACCAAAATAATAATAACCAATATAAAATTTAAATAAAATTAAAACAATAACCATAATAATAACCAATATATAATTTAAATAAAATTAAAACAATAACCACAATAATAACCAAAATAATTACACAATACCCGGATAGACGATGTTTGTGATGTAATGACGTCCGTTTTTAATACATCACCTTGAGTGATATCGGCTTCTTCTATCAAAATCTTGATGTTGTTGGGATTTCTACACCTGGACAAAGCAACATAAAGTTGTCCGTGGCCGAACAATCGTTTGTTGAGGTGAATCCCAACTGCGTTGAAGGTTTGCCCTTGCGATTTATTGATCGTCATAGCATAGGCAAGTCTAATAGGAAATTGTTTTCGTTTTAATATGAAAGGATATAAACCCTTTTTGTTGTAAGGTTTATTCTGGGTAAACAAACTAATTCCCCGTGATTAACTCCCGATAAAATCTTCGCAGTAATTGATTTTTGCTGCATCCTCACGATCTGTAATCTTGTACCGTTGCAAAGGCCCTTTCGATGATCCAAATTGCGCAATAAAATAACCACCGAACCCAATTTTAATTTGAGCTCGTGTGGAGGCATTCCACCCGTCGACAATGAATTCAGGAATTCGACCTGAATTCCGGCCTGTTCGTTTTCATCCTCATCCTCGAAGATATGTGTATCAATTGATCTGTACGTTCTTTCTTCTCCAGGTAAATAACCCAATATCCTCATATTGATTTTATCCGCCATTTCATTAGTTGCTGTCAAAATAATCCGATTGGCCAAATCATCTGTATCGGTAAAATTTCCAAAAATTTGACTGATTAAATCCCCAACACAAATCATACTGCTTGGAATTTCCACCATATTTGAATGAAGACCGGCGATAGCAGGTGTTGTTCCGGCTCCAATTTTAAGCAGCCATTCATTGAATTCGCTGTTTGTCTGCAATCTCATGTTATCGATAAGTGTCAATTTTTGAAGTGATTCCAAATTGAACTCCGATTGATACATATTTCAATAATTTCAGCCGGATTTGTCGCATGTGGGACTATGGGCAAAGTTTGCCGAAAGTCCCCACCAATAAGAATCTTTTACCTCCAAACGGCTGATTAATATCTTGAATAACGTCTTTAAGGAGACGGTCAATGCAATTCAAAATGTGAACAGTCATCATCGTAACTTCGTCGATTATGATGATCTCACATTTTCTTATTTCTTCCGCTTGTCTTGATGAAGGCTTTATTCCGGCAACGCTAGATTCATTGACATCTAGTGGAAGTTTTAATCCACTATGGACAGTTCTTCCGCCTTCCAACAATAGGGAAGCTATTCCTGTCGTAGCGAATGCCAGTACATCTTTTCCAGAGCCTTTAATTGTCTTGATGATTGCATTATAGAGAAATGTTTTTCCTGAGCCACCTGGGCCATCCAAGAAAAAACATTTCGAACCTGTAGGGTTCATTATTTCATCAAAAGCGGCCCGTTGCGCCGCATTAAGTTTTGGCACAATAATTCTGCTTCTAATCGATATTCTTCAATTCGAATGGAATTATCGTCCAAAAGTAATTCCGGTGAAATACTAATTTCAGGAAGCGAAAAAGTATTCAAATTATAGCTATGTTGCTGCAATATTGTTTTGATTTCCAGCAATGCTCGTTGTTCGGCTCTTTCTTTTGCCAAGTTTTCATCTTCAATAATTGTTTGATATTGACGAACAAAATCTTCGCTGAACGATTCTTTAAATTTTATCCAAATGTCGTTTGCATTCTGCAAAACTTCTGCTCCATTAAAAATAAGCAGATATGCAAAAATGGATCGCAGATTTTTGGTGTTTCGATAGCCACAGCTTCTTGCAAGCATTCTTCTATTTCTTCATCAGAAGATAACAATCCTCTTTTTCTTGCCGCTTCCTGGAAACTTGGGTATAATATCCCGTTGAAAGTCCGTAAAAACTCAAACGATGTTGCTCCCTTAACATTTAACAACAACAACCTCAACGCGAATCTTTCTGCGTGCCGAGGACTTACAACATAAAGACGTGTCAACGAAGAATGGTGATTTTGCCGGCTATTCCAACAATGATTCGATTGCGACCACGTAAAGAAATGGGGTACTTCTGCGTATTTCAGTGATCGAGCAGTTGAATTTATTTGGTTCAATTCGAACCACCCGATAAGCTTTGTTTTTCGTATAGCGGCTCTGGCTAATGCCATTTCTTCTTGGCCAGCAGCGAAGACGACTGATTGTTCATCCGGTAAATGAACAGGTAACCGTTGAATCACATGTGAGCGATCGAGCAATTTTTGACTCTGGATTCGATACGTTGCTTCGCACGAACTCACATATCTTGTATCCACATAATTTTGTATCTCGTCATACATAGTCGTTCCATTTTGTTGTAATCTGATCAGTGCTGAATCATGCCCTTTGTGGATGTATTTATAAAGGTATTTGATGGCATGAATTGAACAACATGCTTCCACATTGATGTGAGCATTGAACTTCATCAATAAAAATGGGTTATATGGAACCACCCATCTGTTGTCGATTTCGATTTGATTTTGAATAAAAGATGAGCCATTTTCAGACCTTTGATATAAAGGCCACCCACTTCTGTTGAATTCGGTGGCTTGTTGATAATCTTTTGGATATTGTTTTGAGCATTTCCCATCAACCATGCATGGGGAAGCCGGATTCAATAGCCCGCATGGGTTGTGTATCATGAACGACTTGACTCGTTCATATAGTTGTGGATGAATATTTGGATTCGGTAATTCGGCTTTTATGAATTTGTCGATATGATCTACTTCATGAATTTTATAAGAATTGTGAAGAATGATGAGTAGATGCATGTGCGGCAATCCACGTTTTGAAATTCTATTGTGTAGCAATAGCCACTTACGGGCCCAAAAAGTTGTTTAGCCACAATGTCCTCGATAAGCTGTTTTGTTTTTAAAGAAAAAACCCGACTTATAAGGTCTGGGCGATCACTGGGTTCTTGACCTGGAAGCAGATTGTTCTTGATTTCGGGCCAATTGGAATTGCATGTGAAAGTTATGAACAAATCTGGCTTCCCAAATGCAGTCACAATTGCCATCGAATCTTGATACGCTTGATGCATGTATCTCGGTGATCCTACAAATGATGAAGGCAATATGCAAATTTTACCGGGTGGTGGCAATTCTTCCTGATTATCAGCCATTCTTCTCACATAATCACCTAAACCGGAGTACAATTCGGTGCGCAATTGATTTTGATTTAGACGAAGATAATTAAGATTATTCTCTTCGATGCGCATGTAGCAGTCGCAGCACCATTGCTGGAACAGCCTACCTCCATGAAGAATTGGACTGAATATTTCTGCTCTGATAGCCATTTGTGCCGAATAATATTGAAGTAATGTGATTGATCCTCTTGTTTGTGGCAAATTGACATCTGGGAATGGATCATACGGCATGTTTTGATGCCATCCTTGTTGTCCATTAGGGAAAAAATGGGATACGTCATTGGATCGCAATGAGGGCTTCGACTGCATAGATTTACGCAATTGTGTCCGGATTTCGGATAGATTTGCAGATTACGTTCTGCTTGAGGTAAACCGTCTCTGGTTTCGAATATAATAGCAACCTCAGTGCATCTTGGTTCATTGTATCTTCTTATATCTGTTGTCCGGTTATTGATAAATTCCAAGTGAATCTCCGGCAAATTTGTTTGGCCTTGAACCAAAGAATGCAATAGCCTAAATGATTGGGCATATGGATTGATATTCACCATCATATCGACTAACTTGCTCAAAATATATTCTTTACATTGACGATTCGGCGCCAATCGTAATCTGTGTTCAACAGCTTCATGACCATCGAATATATAAAGCTGACCGAATGATCGTTGATCTTGGCTGTTAGTTGGATAAAGATTGCTTGTTGAATGATAAATCTGACCCATAATTTTAAAGCAAAATGGACCTCGGCCCTGAATCGGACCACAATGGTTAGCGCCTAATGAGGCCATTGCGATAGCTGCATTATACGATCGGATTTTATCTTGAAAATGTTTATAATCAACAGCACTCGGGTCACTCAATAATTTTTTTAAAAATTCAGGATAATTTCGATAATCATGTGGTGGACGAATTTTTCCTCCTCTACAACAACTGCTTTGATTTTCATGAAGGAAATAATTTGCGGAGCAATACTGGCACGTTTGATCCATAGGTCCAAGATTGTGAAGATAGGTTTGCCAATTAGATTCCAATACCGAATTATCAAATTTCCATGCAGATCTTTGTTGTCTATCTATCATGGCATGTCGACTAACAATATTTTCAATTATGTTGTTAGTTCTTATGGGAACTGGTTCATCTTGATTAATGGTACTTGATTGGACGTTTTCAGCTACAATAGACGGTCCATTATCATCTGTTTGCATTGGTTGTTGTTGTTGTTCGATGTTGCTCAGATTTCGAGCTGCTCTAGATCTCTCTCGTCTCAATCTAGCCAATTCATTTCGACGATCCAAGCGGATGCGGCGTTGCGATTCGCTTTCATTCCGGTACCTAGGGCGGCGCAAGATGCCCGGTGATTCAATAATATTTGATGATGTTGATTGGACGTTTTCAGCTACAATAGACGGTCCATTATCATCTGTATGCATTGGTTGTTGTTGTTGCCCGATGTTGCTCAGATTTCGAGCTGCTCTAGATCTCTCTCGTCTCAATCTAGCCAATTCATTTTGACGATCCAAGCGGATGCGGCGTTGCGATTCGCTTTCATTAATGCGTCTTATTCGTTTCCGTTCGTAGGATGGATAGCGTCCAGGCATTATTAATATGATTATTATTATTAATTATTTTTACTATTATTACTATTACTATTACTATTACTATTACTATTACAATTATCATTATTACAATTATTAAAATAAAATTCAATTACTTACAACTATTCAACAAATTCTGAATGGATAAGTTTATCACAAATGAATAATCACAAAACAAAAACCACAAAACAAAAACACAAAACAAAAAACGCAAAACAAAAGCCGCAAAACGAATAATCAGAAAACAAAAACACAAAACAAAAACGCAAAACAAAAGCCGCAAAACGAATAATCAGAAAACAAAAACACAAAACAAAAAACGCAAAACAAAAGCCGCAAAACGAATAATCAGAAAACGAAAAACAAAAACAAAAACACAAAACAAAAAACGCAAAACAAAAGCCGCAAAACGAATAATCAGAAAACGAAAAACAAAAAACAAAAAACACAAAACAAAAACGCAAAACAAAAGCCGCAAAACGAATAATCACAAAAAATAATTTATCACAGTAAATTACAATCACAAAACAATAATTTATCACAGCAAATTACTATCATATAAAAACTATTCTACAAATCAAAGAATCATTACTATCATATTAAAACTATTCTACAAATCAAAGAATCATTACTACCATATAAAAACTATTCTACAAATCAAAGAATCATTACTACCATATAAAAACTATTCTACAAATCAAAGAATCATTACTATCATATAAAAACTATTCTACAAATCAAAGAATCATTACTATCATATAAAAACTATTCTACAAATCAGAGAATCATTACTATCATATTAAAACTTTTCAACAAACGAAAGAATGACCACTGCATATCAGAACTATTGCACAAATGTAATGTGTAATGCGCGTTTGTTTGCCAAATGTAATGCAACGTGTGATTAAAAAAGACCTTTGGTTTGTACTCCCTTTGTTTTAAATTTTTGTAGGGATTTAAAACAAAGAGTATATGTCAAATGTAATGCAACGTGTGATGAAAAAAAGACCTTTTGTTTATACTCCCTCTGTTTTAAATTTTTGTAGGGGTTTTAAAAAAAGAGTATTTGTCAAATGTAATGCAACGTGTGATTAAAAAAGACCTTTTGTTTATACTCCCTCTGTTTTAAATTTTTGTAGGGGATTAAAAAAAGAGTACAGTGGTACCTCGGTTAACGACGGTGATCGGTTCTTGAACAACCGTCGTCAACCGAAATCGTTAACCTAAAATTTCGATAATAGAGGTGTTTGTTAACCGTGGTACACTGTATGTAAATGTCGCGCGCAAAGCAAAAAAATTTGGGTTTGCAAATCACACTTTTCTCTATCTGTTGTTGCTATCCCGAGGCAATTCGTGTTGCGCACACAGTTGCGCACATGGTTTTTTCCTATCGCATTATTGTGGTTTGCAAATCACACTTATCTCCATCTGTTGTTGCTTTCTTGAGACATTTCACGCAAGCTTCAAGAATCACGCAAGCTTCAAGAAATTTCCTGCTGCTGCGCACACTGACTATTTCTGCAGACCCTTTCTATCACATTTGTGTATTAAAAATTTCCTAACACATTTCTCTGGTCACGACACTCTCGAGAAGCTTCGCTTCTCGTGTTTATTAATAAGATTTTTATGTAAAACAATTTCAACAGGATAAAACAATGGAAACGATCATCATCATCATAATGATGACCACATGTATCGGTATTCATTATTATTGTTATGATGATGATGAAAATGAATATTATGAAAAATGCCTAACCCATAGAAATGATTGAAAATCTAAAACGGCGCCCTGTCTGTCTATTCTCATATATAAGATTTTTCTGATCTTTGATTGAAACAAACACACACAAAAAAACACGTATGTTCGAGACAATTAATTTGATTTTCTTTCACTTTCATTTATATATGAATCATTGGGTTTCATGAAAAAAGCCTTGTTGTTTTCATAAAATTAAAGGTGTTGATCAAATATATTACATTGGAGAAACAAAAATACAAACCTGTAATTGTAATAATATATCCATAGTATGTATAAAATTTTCGAAATTTCCATCATTATTATCTGTATACAATTTAATATTTCGACACCATTTACATAGATCCATTATCAATCGATGTTTTCGATCTAGATGTTGTTGTTGTTCATTATCGAAAAAATCTATGAGTAATATGACCGGAAACGAAATTCGAGAGAAAAAAGATAAGAGTTTGATTTATGTTCATACAATTTTTTAAAAATAGTTATTTCCGATAAAAACTTACATTTGATTATAGTATCATTCGATTCATTGATCATTTTGGTTTGTTTTGATTTTGATTGCAACGATCGTTGTGTATCAAATTTCGATTTTTTTATTGTCGAAATATTTTTTTCTTCAATATTTTTATCCGATGTAATTGCCGTACGTATTGTTGATCTGGTCTTTGTTATTGTTGTAACAGTCGATGTTGAACGTTGATGCTGTGGTTGTGTGGATTTATGTATGTTCGATTTCGTTGTTTGATTTAATGAATTTCGAATAATTCTTGCTGATGATGTTATTGTAGATGAATTTTTAGTTGCTGTTGACGATGGTGATATTGATGTACAACGTTGTTGTTGTTGATTACGTTTAACCAATGGTGGTTTTGTTGCAATTATTGTCTTTTTCTCATTTAAATTATTATTACGAATATCGGCCATATTTGATTTTGCTGTTACCGGTATTCCAGATGATGATGATGAGGATGACGAAGATAGTGGTGATGGTGAAGATCGTGGCTTTGTTATCATTTTATTAGTTGTTTTTGTTTTTGTTGTTCTTGTTGTTGTAGATGATGATGACGCTGATGACAATGCAATCGTTTCATTATTATTTAACCTCATTGTTGACAGGATAGAAATTCAATCTATAGAAATAGTGATTCGAAAAAAAGAAAGGGTTGTAATTTTTGTAGAGACAAGTTTTTATCATTAGGATAATCACCTGCAAAAAAAAATTAGAAAAAATGATAAATTAATGGATGGAGTTCAGGTAAATGGTTAACAAGGATTCAAATTATTAGACAATTTTTTTCAAAAAAAAACAAGAAAAATTAACCTTGAAACGAAAAATTTTATATTTGTTGTCAAATGATGATGATGATGATTAAATTGATGTTTGAATGAATGGTTAGTAATAGTCGGAAATCACCCACTACTGTATTTAATTAATTCAAATTATCTAATTTTGTTATTTGACTTTTTCTTCTGTTTCTTGTCATTCTGACCTTGACGATGATAGTACACTGAAAAACGAGAAAATGTGATTTCAGGAAAAAAATATTAAGAAAAAGAATTCCCGTTTTTTTTGGCTATGTGATATGTTTAATTGTGTGTGTGTGCGAAAGCATCTAACAAACATTTTTTCTTTCCTCTATGTTCGATCGGGTCGTTGACAAACCAGTAGAGGAAATAAAAATTCCGACCATCAAGAAAAAAATTACGGTTTTTTTCGGCAAACATACGATTTTCAATATCATCATCATAAATGTCATTGTAATATGTCATGATGTGATTATAATTAATCCATAATAAAATCCATAAAAAGATGAAAAAATTGCATAATCTAAAAGGTACTTGATAGTACAAAAAAAAACTTAATAATATCCATTTCTATGTATCAATATATTGTTAATTTAACCAAAAAACATTGTTCGGGATGAAACAAAAACTGGAAAATTGAAAAAGCAAAATGTTTACCTCTATTGAGAAAAGGTAAAACAAAAAAAAAATTATTATTCATTTCATTCAATTTTAATTTAGTCAAAAAAATACATTCAAGGTCATGGGATCTAAAATAGCATCAAACGATGACGACGACGATGATGATGATGATAAATGATCAATGATGAACCGAAATTAGCCGAAAAAAGTGGTATTAAGTATTTAAAAAAACGGATAATTCCATTGGATTTAATAATAACGATATAATTACTATATAGCAACGGATCTTTTTTCCAAAAAAAAAAACATTTTATAAAAATAGGTGTTTTTTTAATCCTCATTTAAAAAGGAATTATAATCATTATCATTATTAATCGATAATCGAAAAGAAAGTTTCAGAATCTAACACTCACACCTTTATACAACCTTTATCTTAAAACTATTTATGGCTATAATTTATGATTAGAAATAAAAGTTTTTTTTCTTATAAATTTCAATTCATAAAAGAATTATCCATCAAATAAGGATAATAAAAGACCACGATTTAGCCATGTGATAATCAATATTGAACAAAACCAAAAATAAAAAATAAATACATTTTTGTCAACAACAGCCGAAATAACCGGTGAATCGATTAATCGATTTCGAAAAAAAATTCGTTCATCCATTCATCGAATCGAATCGAATCCAATATTGGATTCGATAAATATAGACATGAAGAAAATAAAATATCTATGGTTAAGTTGGGTCACGAATTTTGGATTTTTTTCCCGTCGTTTTGTTTTGATTATTATTATTATTGTTGTTGTAGCTTGGATTCGAACGCTTAAAACAGAGTAATAATATTGATAAAATTCATCGATTTATATCGTGTGTGATGATGATGAGTATTGGGAATGAATTTTTTTTTATTTTTTGATTTTCTTCAATAGATGAAGACAAAAAAAATGAATGAATGAATGAATAATTTTATCACAATCGATCTAAATAATCTTACAAATATTTGATCATCATCATAATCACTTCATCATCAATCTCTTAATTAGATTTTTTTTCTCTTATGATCATTAATGATTTTGTAATCATATCATTTCGTGTATTGAAATTATTTTTATGATTAATTCTGTAAATAGTGAGAACAAAAGAAACAACAATAACAAAAATTACAATAGAAATATTGATTGTAATCAAAAATTCAAAGATATTTTTATTAATGTTCAAATTTAATTATTTGAAAAATATCAACAATATCGATGCAATTCAAAATTTGATTGATAACGATGATAAAATCATAATTTATAATCAAATGAAATTTTTACATTATTTCATTCTATATTGAAAAGCTATATCCAATATGATTAATTTTATTTCGCAAATTATCATTGATTCGGGTAATAGAGATTTTTCTCCTACCATCATCATCATCATCATTCAAAAAAATACGAGGGTAATAAATCAACCAATCAAAAAAAAAGTTTGAAAAAAATTATAGGCCAAATATGTATGAATTAAAATCACGGAAGCAAAATGTAAATTTGTTTGAAAATTTAACTCGACTCACATAGACACACATGTCGAACATAGATTTTTTTTTGTTGTTGAAATGGTAATAACAAATGTGACCGAAATTTTCTTCAATATATTGCTGCTGCTGTCAAATTAAAACCAAAAAGGAAAAAAAAATTTCTTTCATATTTGGGATTCGGGTTTCGAAATTGCCAAATCTTAATATTTTCTTGTTTATCAGATGTTTATCAGTTTTCATGTCAATGTCGCACAATATTCATTATTATCATCATCATCGTCGTCGTTCAGAAGACCTTCGATGAAAAAAGGGAAAAATTCTTTCTCATTTAAGCAAGACAGGAAATCAATTTGATCATTAATAGATTTGTTTTTGTGATTTGATTCTTTGTTTGGTAATTGATTTTATCATGATCATCATTTTCAATAATGATGATAATGATCACTTATTCGATTTCCATTTTTTTTGTTGTTGTCAAACATCGTCTATGAATAGGACCGGGATAAAAACCAGAAAAAAATCGAATGATTTTCGAATGTTGTTGTAATTCAAGGATTCGATTTATTCAATTTTTTTTGAATTAAAATGTCTAAAATGGATAATGATCATTTTAATAGTGATAATGATGATCATCATCAATCAGAAATTCAGTCAAATAAATGTCGATTATTTGAACAAAACGATGAATCGAATGAACGATCATCATCACCATCATCTTTGATCGATGATCAAATAATTGAAGAAATTTTGGACAATATTCTAGCTCATAATAATCTTAAAAAATTATCACTTGATAAATTGTTTAAAAAAATTAATGAACATTTAAATGATCAATTTGGACGAGTTGGATATCGAAAACCGACACGAATAATGATTATGAAAATGATCAACAAACGATTAAACCAAATGACCAGAAACGAACTGAATGCAATTCAAAGTGGATCAACAAATTTTCCAACGCCATCATCATCATCATTGATAGAAGGAATGATATTTACAAATAACAAATTTTCATTGAAACAATATAAGAAACGAAAATTGTTTCAATTTGACAACGCTGTATTTCAATTGGACTGAAAATGAAATCATCTTAATACATTCAATGATTATAAGATGAAAATGTTTCGCTAGATTCAAAGTCTTATGGAATATTGATATCTCTTTTCAAAATAAAATAATAGTGATCTGTTTATATAAATATTGAAAACGTGACTTTTTTCTATCAGAAAAAAATTGTATCTGGTTGTTGTATTATTTCATTTATAGGCAAAATATCAATCTGATTACATTCCTTCATTTATAATCAGATATAAACACACGAATTATCGTCATCAATATTATTTGGCATCAATATGGTGTCAATAAATGAACAACAAACGAATGAACGAAACGAACTAACCATCCATCCAACCAACCAAACGAAAGAAAATGCATCCATAATATTGAACAAAAACAATAACAATTTTTTTTGTTATTGGTTTGGTTTAATTTGTGACTCATTTCGTTGGTTAAACAAAAAAGAAAAAAGAGCCGTTTATCAGGAGAAATTTGATGTCAATGTATTGAAATCAGAATTTTTTTACATCATTTAATGGATATAATTAGGTAAAAAAATAATTCTTGAAAACTGAAAATGGACACTTACTTTCAACCAAATAATTCATGATAAATTGGAATGAAAATGATGAGGTTTTTTGAAATTATTATGAAATTTCAATTCGATATAATAAGATCGAAAAACTTTTCATCAAACTCACACACACTGGCCACATGAAATGATGATTAATTTAAACTTAAATATAAATATGAATATTATATGCCAATGACAATGACAATTGATGATCATGATCATCATCAAGTAGAAATGTGACACAGAACAATTATCATTGATTTATTATTGATCTACTTATTCATTACATTAACAGCAGAATATTTTGTTATTCAATAAAAATATTTCAAATATAGAATTCACAATTCGATAATGTGTTGAATGGCCGATGTTCAACAGTTGAATGTTGTTGTTGCCGTCGTCGGGAAAAAAAACAACAACAACCATCACCATGCTTCGAATGTGTGTATATATCTATGCATTCATGTAGCACAAAATTTTGAAGCTTTTCTCTTTTTCTCATGTGAAATCAGAGATGCATCACCATCATCAATGATCATGATAGGAAAAAAGAGTCAAAAATAAAACAAGAAGATTGTTGTTTTGAGAATTTTTTTTCTATTCAAATTTTCATCATCATCATCATGATCGTAAACCGATGAATGAAATGATGTAATGTGACAAAGGTGAGAGAGAATCGAAGTTTGTTTGTTTGTTTGTTTTTGGGTTATAAGCATTATCCGGAAGCTATCATAAGTTCGGGATAATTCATAGTCGATAAAAGTTTTTTTCTAATATTTAAAATACTGAATTTTTTAAAATGAAAAATTTGAAAAATTTCATTTCCTTATCAAATTCATTAATTTTTGTTTTGTTTCATTTGTTGGTTGAATTTTATTTTATTAATTTTTTTTTGTTCAATCAAATAATCATTAAGCATCATTTGATTCAGGGACATTATAAATTCATGCTACCTGTTGTTGATCATTTGAATCATCTTTCACAATATTTTTTTGTTGTTGTTGATCCAATGTCAAAGAATGATTGATAAAATAACATAAATAAACGAAAAAAAAACATCAATCAATTTCGATTTCATTTTGTCAGCAATATAGATTTAAATGAAACAAAAATTGAATTCAAAATCAAAATTTTTAACGATCAGGAGCAAAAGGCCAAATGTCAATTATTAATCAAAACATATGTCAATCACAATTGTTCACAATTTTACGAATTGAATTTTAAAAACAAAACAAATAATTAATAACGATAACATTGTTGAACAAACAACAAAAAAATAAATAATCCAAAACATCATAGATCACGAGCATAAACTTTGACCTAATTTAGATTACAGTGATTTTTGATTTTTCTGTTTACATTATTATCATCATTATTACTATTTTAGCATATTTCCAATTCATTCTAATTAACCTTGGTTGTCCAAGCTAAAATTGAATTGTCATGTTATCAACATGTTGTAGATTTGAAACCATATTTGAACATTTTTAATCAATTTAATTACTTTGAATTTGTTTTTTTTTATTTGAAAAATTTCGTTGACATCTACATCATCGACAATTGATTCCTATCTTTATATTTCGTTTTCTTAAATTTTTTCTGAACAAAAATTCATCTACATTATCCAATACTCTGTTTTTTCTAATTTATTTGTCCAATGATAATTGCTTCCCACATTGTTACTATTGAATAACACACACACAGAAATTATTTCTTATTTAATTTTCGCATCCATGGTCAATCATTGTCACATCATGATATCATCATAGTCATGAAGTAAAATAAATTTTAAGCTACTGAGTAGAAAAATAAAATAAAATTTCCATTATAAATCTGATCAAATTGATTAATCAATCAAAAAATTTGTCAATTGAAATACTCAGGAAGACGAAATTCAAAAATTTCATCAGACATTAGATGGTCAGATATTTTGAGATCATTTTTATTTTTATTTTAAATTAAATGAATGATTCAGTTAACCATATATCTATCAATGATGATGATGATGATGATTCAATTTGACATTGGAAAAATGATAAATTCAAAGTAATTATTGCGTGGAAGCTATTTATTTACGCATATTGAGTATATACCAAAACCACCACCTCAATGACCATCATGATGTCAATATTAATTTCCGACAAGGAAAATGAATCATTCTTGAATACAATTTATGTCCGGTTCAATGTTTTATTTTCGTATTTGTTTCTGAATTTCATTTCCCATTTTAACTTCTTTTTTTTTCTCCTACACATTCAATCAACAATCGAAAAAATTTCATTTAAAAACCTTCTATTTTTGTAATGTTTATGTTCCCATTTATAGTAAACTGTTTTTTTTGGCCAGCAATTTATCTGTCATTTTTTCGAATACATTCAAAAGTCATTGAGGAAGAAAATTTAAGCAACAACAAATCAAAAACAATATTTATAATTTCATCATTTGAAAGGATTCCAACAATTTAAGATAAGAATATTGTCTTTTATCAAAAGAATCAAACATTGTTCACACTTTAAATAGATCCATATGATTATCAACTCTATTCAATCAACAAATCTCTATTGGTAATGAATAAATTTCACAATAAATTTTTCCCAAACAATGTAACTGATCATCATCTTCCATTCTATTTAATTCTATGGAAAGCTAAAATGAAACAAAAAAAAAGATGCATCATTTTTTTCGATTTTCAACATCGTGTGATATATGTGTCGTTTGAATAATGGCCGATATGGTGTTGATTATAATCGAAAATCATAAACATAATCATCATTATCATCGACAGACGACAATAAACACCATGGTGTTGATGACCTTGTGTCTTATAATTTTTTCACTAATGATAAATTTATCAT
Source organism: Dermatophagoides pteronyssinus (assembly GCF_027571235.1). NCBI lineage: Eukaryota > Metazoa > Arthropoda > Arachnida > Sarcoptiformes > Pyroglyphidae > Dermatophagoides > Dermatophagoides pteronyssinus. The sequence continues at coordinate 127,453 of NW_027461547.1, read as the reverse complement.
TATTGCAACAATAAATATGTTGATCATGTTTATATATCGCCTACACTCTTACACTATATTTATATGTATAATCAACAATAACAACAACAAAACAACAGCAAAAAAACATTCGTTATGTCATCAAATGTGAATGATTTTTTACATTCTTTTTATTGAAAAATTTCACACTTAAATCTTTAAGGAAAAAAATGCTGTAATATTTGAATCATTTCAATTCTTTTTATTTTGTTTTGTTTTTTTGATTGAAAAGACAATCATGTAAATATAATTGTCTCATCATCATTGGTCATGATGAACTTTCATTATCATTATCGGACATCTTATGATTAGACACGTTGTTGAACTTAATGATAATGATGTCTATTTGTAATGAATGAATAATGTGCACGATTTTTATTATCTTATTTTAAAATTCAAACAAACAAAAAAATTTTATTTCCAAAAAAACAATTAAACATAAAATAATGTCTAATTGTGCTGTAATAATAATATGTAAAGATAATTTATGATGTTGATGGTGTTTTCTCCAGATTACTTTTATCATTATCTTGAAGATTTTCTGGAAAATCTATTCGCAATGAATGGTGTTCAGGTAATGGTTTTGACCAAAGGGTATCACGAAGTGGTTTAGGACGTCGTTTTGTATCTGGATATGGATTCGGTACATTTAATGGATGAACATCGGCAGATATTCGTGGCCATTTAGGTCTATCGAGATCGGCATTGTTATTGTATGGTAAAATAGCCGATGATGCTCGTAGGCCACGAAAACGGCCAACTTGTGATCGTTTACGAATAAGTGTTGATTTTAACCAATCCGGTGTATTTGGTGGATGCGGATGTATGTGTGGAAATTTCGGTCGACCTTCATAAGTTGGAAACATTTTATCCGTATCATATGATTCCATAGGATTTATCGATTTTAATCGTTCTAATAGAACTTCTTTTGATAGATCTTTTGGATTACGGAAAGCATCCAAATATCTGTCATCAGAAATGTTAAATGATCACTTAAACAAGAAAATAATACTTTTTTTAAAGCACTTACAGATTAAAAGGAGCTCTTCCTGGATATTGTAGTTGATTGAATTGTGTGGATTGTTTGGGAAAATATATTCATATGTTGGACATCGCATATCTGAGAAAATGAAAAAAAGGTCAGCAATAATTCTTTTAAAAAATCTTTCGAAATTATTACTTAGAATATCATGAAAAATGGATTTACAATAATCACTCCACGTGGTTTGAAACCAGGATAATCCAATAGGTCTGATTTGAACATCAGAATTCATCGACATAAACGATAAGCCATTAAATTTTCTTCGGCCTAGATCAAAATCTGTTATTCTTTCAAATTGATGAATTTTTCGATCAGATTGAAACAAAACGAATGCATAACGATGATAACCAAGACCACGAATAGCATAGACAGGAAGATAATCGATGAACGTGTCATAAATGGTTTTATCACCATCACGACAAATATTCCCAATCATCCAATGACAAACACCAGAATCGGAAAAATGAGAATCTAGATTGACTAGAGCTAATGTGTAAAAATTTAAATCAGGTTTCTGACCACTTTTTATCGTGACCAAATTGGATGATGTGGGCACTTCGTTGATATCAAAATCACCATCATTTATTCCCGATGTATTGATAAGAATTTGAGGTGGTGATCGACCATATTCCGGAGGTATAAGATTACCCCGAAATGATTTTAGGTAAGTAATCTCTTCGTCTTTGTTGCTTTGATTATTGGATGATGAGAAAATAGCCGTGATTGGTACTAACGGACTAAAATGATACAATTCTCGGTGTTCTAATTTGTGAAATTTAACCTCATCCTTGGCATTGGCTGCAATCAAATCCTGACTGGTTTCATTCATAAATGGTTCCTGAAAGAATAAATCACGATATATAGCATAGTGATGAGCGAGTTGAATGGTTGTTTCAATGTACTGTCTAGTGAATGGATAATATGATGATAATTTATCATAATCTTCACGTTCCAATTTGATATCCTTGCCATCATCACGTTCATCAAATTCTTCATCGTTTTCATCTGTCACTTTCGAATGCTTCAAAACAATATTACCGGCTTGATTTAGAAAACTTTGATATAGTTTTGTGCTGTCATCGAAACCAATATTTTTGGTCCGAATCGGATTATCATAATAGTTTATTCTATCGAGCTTTTGTCGTATAGTTTCATATTCATTTGGAGGTTTATCGGTGATCAATTCTTCTAAACCGACTTCACTTGATGAACCAGGACGCGAATGTCGTCGACTCAGACTACAAGAACTATGTATCCATCTATAATTAGATTTAGGACCTAAACGAATTATCTTAAACATTTTTTGATTTAAAAAAAATTAAATTTAAATAACAAAATCTTCAACATATGCTTCGCGCCATTCATAAAGAATGTAAAATTGTTTTTTAAAACACAAAATTTTTGATACTCAATAATCCAAATGTGGCTAAAAGATCCAATTACCGATTCAGAAAGAAAAATAAAAAGGTTTAGATCATTTTTTTCTAAGTAAATTTTTATAAGTGTAAAATTTCAATAAATTATTTGATGAATTTCAAGAAATTAAAATTGAAAAACAGTTTTTATGAATGGTCAAATTTTTTTTTGTCATGCGCATCGCGTGACACTGAAATCCACGCTGTTCTGCCACACACACATTTGATATCCGTCGTTTCCTTTTACGTTTGCTTTACGTTCGTGTGGTGGTCTCAGTGTTTGTATGGTGTGGATTTTGTTTTCATTCAGTTTTTGTCTTCGTATCTGATTTGTGATTATCACGATGAGGTAAATTTTTTATAATGTCAAATAATTTTATATTTAATCCGACAAATCATTTAATCATCGGGTTCATCTAGTTCTTTAGGATTGCAAAAACGTTTGGCTGCTGCCGTTCTCAAATGCGGCCGAAATAAAGTTTGGCTTGATCCAAACGAAAACAGTGAAATCTCCAATGCTAATTCCCGACAAAACATCCGTAAATTGATCAAAGATGGTTTAATCATTCGAAAACCAGTAGCAGTACATTCACGTGCCCGTGTTCGACGTAATGCTGAAGCTCGTCGTAAAGGCCGACATACTGGCACTGGTAAGCGCAAAGGTACTGCTAATGCTCGAATGCCGGTCAAAGTTTTATGGATTCGTCGGATGCGTGTGCTTCGTCGATTATTGAAAAAATATCGGGAAAACAAAAAAATCGATCGCCATCTCTATCATGAATTGTACATGAAATCCAAGGGTAATGTTTTCAAAAATAAACGTGTACTCATGGAATACATTCACAAAAAGAAGGTTGAGAAATTGCGCCAGAAACAATTGAAGTAAGAAAATATTCTTTTTATATCAATCATCATTCTAATATAATTTTCTTTCTAATAGTGAAATGGCTGAACTTCGTCGACAAAAAGGCAGAGAACGTCAAAAGCGTCGGGAAGAACGACAAAAGACGAAATTGCAAGAGGCTAGAGATTTGTATCAGAAAGAAGATGGTGGTGATAAATAAATTGGACGACCTTTTTTTGTATTTTTATGGACAATTTCTGAAAAATTTCAAAATTTAATATAACCATCAAATTTGAAAAGAATAAAAAAAACAATTTGCGATCATAATTTTTAAATTTTTTATTATTACAATTTAACATATAATTATCAGAGAGGTAATAATGATGATAAATTTACAGATAAAAGATATTTGCAATGAATTATTTCAAACAATTCATTGATCGACCATAACCGCCCCAAAAACTGAGCAAAACCGGTAACAATATTAATCCATGTAATGCACCAATAATGACGATGCCCAAATACATACGGAAATAGAATATTTGAAAAATATCTGATGGTGAAAATGCCAAAATGATGATGCCGAAGAATTTTGTCATCGTAATACCAGACATAACTGAACTACCCATTTCGGCAAGACCATTTTGTGCGCGTAATACGCTTGTCGGTTCATTCGATAATGCTGTAGCACGGGCAATATGTGCACAGAATTCCACGGATATCCCAATACTCTGTTGGATGAGATATGATTGTATTTTAATTTCAACTCATTATATTTTTAAAAATTACATACCATGACAAGATTAACTAATGCTACAGCATTGAGTGAAATTCGCCAAAAATACATCAAACCAAACATATTTAATATGATACTTAAAATAGTACCAACAATGGTCAATGATGTGATCAAATCAAATGATAAGAATAGGAATGTAACAATAAATATGGCCAACAAAGCGAAAACAATATTTTTCAATGATTCCGACCAAATGGTTAGATATTGTTCATAATAAACATAGAAAAAACTATAAGGAAATACTTCGACATCCGTTTCTTCACTGTTTGTTTGCATGATCAATTCTCTAAGCGCATCAGTAATACTTTCGGATATAATACGTGCATTCTGCAAAGCACGAGTAAAATCTTTTGAATGTTGTAATGGAATGTGATAGGTCATGAAATATGATGATTCAATTGTTTCGCCTTTTGTTCGCTTCATTGCATGTAAATAGCTAGGCCGTCCACTATACAAGATAAAACAATGAAAATCATTGATCATTTGTTGATGTTTTGATCTATTTTTATATTTACCCTTTAGCACAAATTGGATTCGGTATATCGTTAACGAAAAAATCCAAATACGGATGATAGAAATTCTTTGGTCGAATACGTAGACGATTATTATAATTATGGCACCAATCATCAGGCTCATAATCATCGGAATCTTCACTGCAAACAATATTGCACGGTTGACAATCTTCCGATTTGACTAAAAAATGAGTAATCTCGAATAAGAAAAAAATTTCATATGAAAAACAATTTAGAATTACCGGTCGATGAACAAAACGTTCCATTTGGAAAGATTCGACAACATTGGTCGGAATTTGCCCAAAGTAGGTAATCATCGATCCAACTATTAGAAGCACCCGGTACTAAATAACTAAGATCAGATTTATTAGCTGCTTGTGCCAATATGTTAACAATCGAATGATCGGAACAGCCACTTCCCCCACAAATTAGATTCTGATTTGCTGAATAATTAAAACCGGAATCACTTTTGATGACAAAATAAACCGGTGGGCCGACTTTGAGTTTGTGGATTTGAGCATCGAAAAATTTCAGAACGTAAGAATCGGATGGCATTGAATATCTCTGTTCGAGACCAACGTCGACTTTATGTATAACAGATATGGAAACTGATAGCCAGGCAAAAAATATAAGCATAACAGCCAAACGAACTGAACTTTTCATCAGGAATGGAGCATAAATTTTGCTAAAAATTGAATAAAGTAAACCATCATTTTTATGATGATCATTATTATGTTCACCGTCTGAATTCGATTCTCGACGTGATTTTTTTCCCTGCCTACAGTATAAAATCTCCCAACGATTGTCATCATGTCGACGAATATCCCATGCCAATATAGGAACAAAAATTAACATTTGAAAAATAAATGCAATGGTTAATGCTAAGCCAGCATTTATAGCAAATATTCGTACGGCTGGCATAGGTATTAGAGAGCCAAGAAAGAAACACGAAGATTCAGCAACTGCAGCCAATAGAATGGATGGAGCGACACTATACATTAAACGTTGCATTCGATGTTCTAATTGTTCTTGATAGCTTAAATTATTTTGTCTTGAATGTTCATATGGATTTCGCTCTGAATGGCGAACCAATAAGAAAATATTATCCACACCAACAGCTAACACTAAGAATGGTATTACTTCTATTATGATTAATGTGGAATGTACACCACAATAACATAGTAGACCGATCGATGATACAACCGATAATAATACGATTAATACGCCAACTAATCCAAGAACAATTTTCGAATCAATCTAATCAATCAATTATTAATGACAATGTAAAATGAAATAATTTAATTTTCTTACCAATAATCGATGAATGTTTCTAAAATCACCCAATGAAATGGTTATGTACAAAAACATGACAATATAGCTGATGGCAACGGTAAATTTGTTCGAATTGCTTAGTCTATCTAATTCGTCTTCGATTGATCGCTGAATTTAAAACAAAAAATGAATATATAGATTGACAATTCAATTCAACAAAAAATTAAATTACCTCAGAATAGTAAGCAATATCAATGATTGGATCATCGAATTTAGATAATAATTCCAAAAATTTTTTTTCCCATTTTAAAGCATTTACATTATTCTTATCATCAATTGCATTGTTAAGAGTCAATGTGAAAACTAAAGCTTTCGCCTTATAATAATCATGACCATCATAATCAGCTAATGCAATGTGTGGAAATATTGGACCACCATAAGGAGCTAGACAGGAAATATCAGAACTTAAATATAATGGATTCGATACACATTTTTTTAACTTTTCAAGATAAGTTGCTTCATTTTCCAGCTCTTGACGTTGATTTTGAAACCATCCTAATGCCGATTGTACCATACAGACATTATTTTCCATTGGTGAATAGCAAATATCTTCGACTCGTAATTCGATTCCATTGTCACCTTCAATTGTTATATTCATAATCTGTTGTTGTAGGTCAAAAAATCGAAGTAAAAATGTTTGATTATAAACTGGTCCAAATTCAATGTCATTTTTTTGAAATGTTTTCAGATTTCTGGGTGTAAGTACAATGTTTTCCACACGAAAAAATGGATCAAAATTTTCATCAAAAAATTTTTTCTCTATTCTAGCACGACTTGATTGAGTAGACCACAATTCAATAGGGTTGGTTATCGCAACAAATTTTGTTAGACCAGTGGCCAAAATAATTCCAATGACCAAACCAATAATTGGTAATATAAGATTGTACGGTTTTTGAGCACAAATTCGGCCATAATTTCCAAAGGCGTTGCATAATTTTTCATGAAAAAGTGATTGATTTATCGATCTAGACAATACTTGTTGATCGTCAGATTTTCTTTTGATGGACACTGTCTCGACATCATTTTTATCCTTAAAATACCTCTTATATAAAACAAACGAGGCGGTAGATGCGACAAACAAAATGCCATATATAATGGCCATTATAACGGCGATACCGTTCACACCAAACAAAAGCCACTCTTGCTTTTCGCCTGGTATTGGTTTTGGTTTCGGACATGATGCATCACAATCAGCACAGGAACATTTCCGATTATCGAAAGGAATGGGCGCTTCATCACAACGATAATGTTTGGCAAGCGAACCAGTTGGCAATTCCTCATTAAATTGAAAATCTATTGCGAACGGTGCAACACCTTTTTTGCCAATATAATTGAAAAATTTTTCTGGCGTACATGTATCGTTTGGCGATTGAAGATTGCACATCATTTGTGGCAAAACTTTTACACCACCGGCTGGCATTGGTACATCTTCACATGATTTATATATTGATTCTGTTAGTGTTTGCCATATTTTATATTTTATTGATTTTACTCCATTGGTCGTAGTATTATGATCGATTAAATCAATAAAATCGCTTTGTTTTGGTGAACAAGTCATCATGAAAAATACACGGGCAAAATTATAATAACACGATGGACATCGTGATAGTAATGTACGTGGTATTTTTAATTGTTTCATAAGTTTTTCTATTTGATTCTCTACACAACAGTATAGATTATTTTCGTTCAATTCAGGTAACATAGTTTGTAGATGCTGATATGATTCGGATGATATGTTCATTGGTCGAGGTGGACCATTATCTACACAAGGAACAGGAAGAAGAAGCCCATATTCATTTATGAATTCATCACATTGGCCACGAAAAACACATCCTGAACTAATCATTGGAATCTATGAAGAACGAATTTGATTCTTTATGAAAATTTGTTTTTTTTCAATAAAATATTACCTGATTGAATATGAAAATTAGAATGAATAATGATATGAATTTCATTCCATCCATTGTGAACATTATTCTTTTGAATTATTCAAAAAGTGATGTTAAAAAATTAATGCAAAATGAAAAACAATGAAAATTTATTTATTTGACACAAACATAATGATATTTGATTTTCTAAATACTAACCTTTTTTCTTATCTATCGCTATATTATTTTGAGGATGATGATCAATGATGATCGAATGTATGATGATAATGTTTAGTTGAAAGCCAATCGACGATTTAATAAATATGTCTATGTTGAGGTATTTTTTTCTTCTTTTTTTTTGTTATTCGATATTAATGTTGTAAATTAAAACAATTTTGATTTTTATTGATCTCAAATTCCAAAGGTTAAATCGTTATGGATTAATATTATTTTCAAATATTATTATACAATAAAATGATGTTGTCAAATTATTTAAAATAAGTGTTTTCCCGTTGACGATCCAGATCAGTTTTCAATCAAGAATGACAAAGAAAAACTTTTTCTGAAAAAAACACAATTTTATTTATCAAAGAATCAGAAACGAACTTAAAAACAAAATTATAAAAATCCTTTTTGAATTTTCTTTTCGTTGATTGACAGATTAAACAGAGAAAAGAAAAAAAATCAACTTGACTACTGCGACATGTGTTGGCATCGAGGTGCTTATTTCAAATGATTTAAAATGATCATGTTGTCGACATTCAATTTTACATAAAATCATTAACAACATTTAATTGATCATTTGTTGATAATCTCTTTTTGTCATATCACTATAGTGTTTTAATACCATCGATTTGATCAAGTGATTGGAATTTAAAATTTTGTTTTATTTGTTTCATCACTCATCAGACAAACATCGATATATTTTATGTTTTTTTAATTATTTTTTTTAAAAAAAAACATTGCACAATATTTATCGATAATGATGAAATGAGAAAAGAACATTTGTATTACGTACCCATATTTTTATGTACCATAAGATTGTACCAAAATAACAAAAAAAAGAATACAAGTGGTACATTTCAGTTTAAAAATTACGAGTGGAAAATAACAAATTAAATGAATGGAAGCAATATTTTTTAAACAATTAAAAAAACATTACAATCAAAATATTTTTGTTTTTATTTCATCAATCGAAAGAAATAAGTTACTCTTGTTTACAATTAAAAACGTTTACGTTTTAATAATTCCGGTTCCCACTTAATTGGATGTGTATCTTCAGTTGCCATTTCATCTTCTTTATAGATTTTTATAGTTTTATCCGCTTCGCCAGTAATTAAACGTGTAGAACTTTTATCAAAATCAATAGCAAATATTCCGCATTCCGAATCGATTGAACCTGGCTGTGCTTTTGATTGCAATCGTTGAAAATTATATCCAGTACGCCAATCCCAGAAAAACATTGAACCATTATCACCGCCTGATACGAGAACACTATCATCATTGACACCCAGTGCATTTATCATTGAATCATGGCCGTTTAAATTTTGAATGAAACGTCCTTCAGGTAGTGTCCATTGTTTTAATGAATTTATCGATCCTGAACAGAATGTGTTCAAATGAGGATGAGCAACAAGTGCTCGCACACTTTTTTTATGATTAGTTAATGTAGCCATTGTTTTTCCGGCCACAATATCCCATAGACGAATGGTAGAATCATGAGATCCGGTCACAACTTGCGGATCGGTAGCTTGACAAAAAACCGAAGCAACAGTATTCGAATGACCTCCAAGCGAATGAATTTGTGCTTTTGTACGCATATCCCATACACGTGCAACCGAATCACGGCCACCAGTGACCAAAATGTCTAATGTTGGATGTAATGCTAAGCAATAAACGCCGGATAAATGGCCATGATAATGACGAACGACTTTATTATATTCAAGATCCCAACATTTCACCATTTTATCTTCTCCACATGAAAATAAATATGGTTGTCTTGGTGAAACTTCAAGACCACGAACTGGTGATATATGGCCAGTTAATGAAAGTTTTAAAGTACCAGATGCAAGATCCCAAATCTTGATGATACGATCATTTGATCCAGTTGCAAACCATTCATTACCCGGTTCAACGGCTATACAACGTACCCAACCAGTATGACCCGATATAACACGATATAATTTCCATGGAGCATGCCATTCAGGTTTAGGCATTTGTACAGGTTTACGTGGTGCAATAGTTAAACCAGAAGCTAATACAACCTGACCAGATTTCGCAGCATCCACAGGATTTTTATCTCCTTTATTATTATTTGTTGATACTATAGCAACCTGTGATTGATTAGATGGAGCAGGTAATTTTGATTTTAATTCATCGATTGGATTTATGCCTGGATTTGTGACATTCTGATCTTTTAATACTAATGCTTTGGATAATGAATTTTTACTATCCATTTTCTTATTATCATTATCTTTTCGTATCAAACTATTTGGTAGCAATGATAATATTGGTCCATATTGATCACGTGCTTTAATATTATGTCGAAAACTTAACATGTCTTGATCGAATGGTGGTAAAATATTCATATCACTGATGAACATTTCATGTGTCCGTTTAAGCATACGAAATACTAATGTATGGCGAGTATGCTTTGGGATGGTTTCATCCAATATTTGTTCTTCGTCATTATCATTCGTTTGTTGTTGATTAGCTATTTGTTCTTGAGATGATGATGATTGTTTCGTTTGTAAAGGTGTCGATGTTGACGGTCCACGAATAGAAGGTCGATGAGGTGTAGCCACATGTTGATGACGGGTTCTGACTGGCGTAGTTTGAATAGAATCCATTGAATAGATAGACAAAAGTGATCAAGTGATCAATCTTAAAATTAATTTAGATTTGTATCAAAAATCATGCATGTGCATTCAAAAAATCAAAACAAAAAAAATCGATGCCAAAAAACGGATTGCTATTGAGGCCATTCGCAAAGAACGTGCCATTTTTTTAATGAAAAAAATTGTATCAATTCTAAATCCTAACCAGATTTAGAAATTTAAATCCTATGTTAATTAATTTTTATCTATATATTTATCGTTCCACAATCTAGACTTGTTTTCGTTTCTTGAAAATTATAATTTTTATCTTGAATAGGATAATGAGATTAATTAAAATTGGATTCATTATTGTAAAATTTTTTCCATTAATTGATCGGGATTAATCACACCATGTTCGGTGATAATGCCACCGGTTATCAATTCAGCCGGTGTTATATCGAATGCTGGATTCCAACACGTCATTTCGGCCGGTGCAATTTGAATCGAACAAATCGATTTCATTTCAAGGTCAGATCTTTCTTCTATCGGAATTTTCGATCCATCATTAATGCTTAAATCGATTGTAGACATTGGTGATGCTACATAAAATGGTATAGAAAAATGTTTAGCCAATATGGCTATCTGATATGTACCAATCTTATTGGCAGTATCTCCATTTGCTACTACACGATCAGCGCCAACAATAATTGCGTCAATTTTTTTCGATGCCATTAGCCAAGCAACCATATTATCACAAATTAATGTTGATGGAATATTATCGGTCAATAATTCCCATGCAGTTAAACGAGAACCTTGATTATATGGCCTTGTTTCTGTACAGTATGCTCGTTCTAATAATCCATTAGAATGTAATTGTCTTATCACGCCTAATGCTGTGCCGTAGCCGGCTGTTGCTAGGCTGCCTGTATTACAATGAGTAACAATGTTGAATCGACATCTTTCATCAGAATTCTTGCGTATATGATCGCAGCCATGTTCGCCGATTTTTCTGTTTATCATTCGATCTTTTTCCATAATTCCATGACAATATTTTCGAATCGAATCGATCAATAAATCAAAGGAAAGGTTGGTCTCATTTTTTTGTTTTTGTTGAATAAAATTTAACAGTTCATTAAATTCTTTTCGTATGTTGACGGCTGTAGGACGCGATTGACAAAGGTATTCAGCTTTTTGTTTAATAAATTCATATAATCGATCCGGTTGTCGATCAAATTGATTCAATATATCATTTTTGGATAATTCAACCGAAACACCCAATAAGCCAATGATGGCAATAGCCGGTGCGCCACGTATTTTCATCTGATGTATCGCATTCCAAGCATCATTAACACCATCAATATGTTCATATGAAACTTTTGTGGGCAATAAAAGTTGATTCAGAATAAAGATCTGATCATCTTTCACAATAATTGATTCGGCAACCATTGTCATTGAAATTGAAATAAGCAAATAACAAAAGTGCTTGAGTCATTGAAACTCTTATGTTGATGATGATGATAAGAGTTTTTTCAATAAGATTTCTTCTAATCATTAATTAAATCAAACGCATGTACATAATATATGAAGGGTATTGCAAAAAAAACGGAAATAAACCGATTAAAATAAGTTTTATTGATCAAATGAATTATTTTCAACAACAACAAAAAAAATGAAATTTATTATCCGAATAAAGCAAAAATTTTCAATTTTATACATAATTTAATTATAATTATTTTTTTTAATTAGTACAATAATCAAAACAAAACAAAAATTAACAAATAAATTGGACATTATTATCTATAACAATGCCAGCAACAACAAAAAAATATTTTCAATCTGATTTGACAATTTTTAATTATGAATGATAACAATTTTTCAATTGATTTTGGCTTCAATGGCAAATATGGTTGAAGATCTTTTGTTGTTGTAAAAAACATGATTGAATCACTATTAGAATGATCGATTGATTGAATGAATAGAAAAATCGATAAAAAAAAGATAAATTAATTAATGTCTAAAATGATACTGAACAAAAATATATACCGAATTATATATTGATTCCAGATGATTCAAGCTCCATGAATGATGATGAAGGCAATTGTTTTGACGAGGATGATTATGACGTCGATGTAGGAATTGACGTTGTTGCCGTGGTTGTAGTATCCATCGAATTCCATTTATATCTTCATTAGATTCATAATAACAAAAGAATTTGTATAAGAAAGAAAAAGAAAATCGAAATTGAATTAAACAATAAGAAAGAAAGAAAGAAAAAAACAAGATCAATAAAGAATGGTATTTTAATTAAATCAAATTTTGAATAAAATTTGCTACAATTTTCCGTTAATATAAAATGAATGTTTTTTTTGCCCAAATCATTGAAAAATTTAATTATGATTTATAATAAGACAATTCTAATAAAATTTTTATCAATAATTATTATTAGTAATGTGGCAATTATTTTTATTCAATGTAATAATGATGATTACAAATTATTGATAATTTCATTTGATGGTCTGGGTCATCAGTTTCTAAAGCCCGATCTTACACCGAATCTATATCGACTGAGTAAATTTGGTACCACTGGTCATATGCTTCCAACATTTTCCACGAAAACATTACCAAATCATCATTCAATTTCAACAGGATTATATCAGAATAAACATGGTATCATACATAATCAAATGTTTGATGACATATACAATGAACATTTTGTTGATGGTAATGGTAAGGATGAAAAATGGTGGAATGGTAATCGGATGGCTGTACCATTATATATTGCAAATCAATTAGAAGACAGACGTCGAGCAAGTTGTTGTTCACCATGGATCGGTTGTCATGCTCCTTATCATGGCCGGCGAGCTAAATATTTCATACGATTTAATCAATCATCATGTTATTATGAACAATTCGATTGGACATTAATGAAATTGATAGATAGATCAAATCCAGCAAATTTGGCTCTGATGTACATACATGAACCCGATTCGATTGGACATAAATATGGCCCGTATGGTTGGCAAACCAAACAAAAGGTACGACGAGTGGATCGATTTGTTGGCTTTATTTACAATCGTTTAAAACAATTAAATTTAACTACGAAAATAAATATCATCATTTTATCCGATCATGGTTTGGCCGATGCTCGTCCATATCGATCAATCGTAATGGAATCATTTCTAAATAAAACATGGTATGATGCATACGGGTCAAATCCAGTGTACACATTAAAAGTACGAAAAGGATTTGAAACAGTTGTTCGAAAAATACTCGAACCGTATCGAATAAACAATTGCAAACTAAAACAATCAGCGAAAACATTTTGTGTTTATAGCCAACAACAAATACCCAAACGATATCAATACGATTATAATGGTCGAATATTCGATTATCTATTATTAGCTAATGAAGGATGGAGTGTTTATAAAACGGACAAAGATAAACAGAGATCAAAATCATCATTCGGTCAACATGGATATGATAATCAATTGAACATTATGCGTCCATTATTCATTGCATTTGGTCCATCATTTCGGCAACAATATTATCATCATAATCGTTTTATCAATGTTGATCTATATCCATTGATGTTAAAATTATTGAATATGAGTCCTAATCAATATTATCATCAGGGTAAATGGATAAATGTACGTTCAATGCTAAAACAGCAATATCTTCTGGAAAAAAATAAAAAGAATTCAAACTTAAAATAATCAACTTACTTAAAGGGATTATGGCTATCCGTTCCTTTCGAATTAACGTCTGATGATGATGATGATGATGACAATGTGAGTGAAGAATTTTTATGGTTTTGGATTAATTTGGCATCTAAATAAGACAAAGATTTTAAAAACAATAAAAAATAGACCAAACAATTCAAAAAAATGAGGTATAAAGGAAACATAAACTAAATTTATTCAATCTTATAAATTAATGAAAAAAAACAAGATAAATAAAAAATACAAAAATGAAAAAAATGAGAGTCAAAAAAAATCATAGAAAAAAGTCATTGCAAAAAAAACGGATGGGTATTAACATTAATACCATCAATGTTGTTGTTGTTGATATCGATTTGGCTCGATGATTCATAAACATATTGATTGACTTTCTTTGATGATCGTGTTGTTGCATTATTAACCTTATGATATTATATATAAAATTAATGAAAATAAGATTAGAAACCATTAAAAATCCTATTAATTCATTTTTAATATTACCTCTATTTTACGGCCATCAATGATCTGACCATTTAGACAATCACGTGCAGTATCGGCGCTAATACCATTAGCAAATGTAACAAAGCCAAATCCCTTTCATATTTTAATATAGATAAAAATGAAATATTTTACGCTCCATTTGAAATAGAAATCTTACTTTTGAGCCTCGATCATTGAAAATCACTTCAGTGTTCAAAATGTGACCGTATTGCTATGGACAAAATGAGAAATTTTTGATTTTATTCATAGAAAAATTCAAATTACCTCAAATAATTGTTGAAGATCGGTATCACGATAACGGAATGGAATATTGCTGACATGAAGACGTTTTGGTTTCAGTGTTTCCAAATTATTTACAGGCAATGTATTGATTTGGAAATTTTTTATTTTCCAAGCCGAATTCATAGCCGATTGGTTAGGGGCATCTTGACTATTTGATTGTTTCAAATTTTCATTCAAAAGTGATGTACTTGATTTAGGTGAGCTAGAAAAAACGGAAAAATTAGAACATAAACCAGACGATGGTGTAGCGCATCGGGATGAAATATCCGATATATCGTTAAAATTAGCCATATGATTGTTTGCGGATAAATCAAATGATGAAGAAAAATTTTCAAATGATTCATTATTCAATGAATTCATGGTTGATGATGAATTATAAAAAACATCATTATCAAGTGAATCAATGGCAAAATTAGAGTTTTGATTTTCAAATTTAGGTAAAATTGACGAATAAAATGGTAATGTTGAATCAGCACCAAAATCACAATGACTTCCGGTGCTATTGAATCGAGCAATTTTGCATGGTTTTTGACCCATCGAATAATCATTATAACCATTGACAAATTTCTGTATAAAAGAATAAAAAAATGGAAATTTTTAACAATGAAATTAAGGAAAAGGGAAAAACTTTGGTAGTACCCAAATTTCCTGATTCAATTCACGCCATTCTTCATTAATTGAACGTTTTAATAGTTCAACGGAGGTCAATTTTCGTCGTCCATCATCGGATGGAGAAAATTGAACAAATGGTTGGAGACAACCATCTTCATTAATTGGTACAAAAATTTTTCGTACTTGATCAGTCGATTTATATGACCATAAATATTCTCGACTTAATTGATAATGAATAGCTGGGCAATAAACAAATTCATATAAAAAAGAATCTAAAGAATTTCCAAATCGTGGAAATGGTTTTGATTCTACTTTTGTTGGAGAAAATCTAGTATATGAATACTTAATCGGTTTAAGTGATTGTAATGGTTGATTTAAATAATTCATGATTGAATGAATTTTATGTAAAAAAAATCTCAGGATAATTCTCAAAACAAAAATAAAGAAAAAATTGATTAATAAACTTGAAAAGAGCGGAAACAATGACCAAAATCAGAAACTCAAAAAACAAAATCTTCACCACCTAAAAAAATTTGATTATCGACTATGATACTGATGATGGTGTTGATAATGATTATATAAAATGAGCAACAATTCAAACTTTTTATCTTGTTTATAAATAAATCAGAAAAATTTCTTTTGTCTATAAAAAAAATTGATCAAAAATGTGAATAAAATAATAATTTAGCCTTCAATATGGCTTGTTGCGCACCAACAAATCCAAGGAAAAAAATCGGTGAACAAAGGAAGATACGATGTATGGAAGAAAAATAAATGTGATTAGAAACATTCGAATCAAAATTGAATTCGAATTCTCTTTTTTTTTGTCCAAAGCAGCACCCCCTCAGAAATCAACCCGACCAAAAAAAAAAAAACATACAGACAGAGAAAAATTTTCATCACAATCGAACGGCACAACAACGTAACAACAAGTATCCTATCCTCCCTCCATCATCTTTTTTTTTTTTTTTTTGGTGAAAATACGTAACAGCATTTTTACATATCACAAACACTCGTGCTAAAATGACAAACACCATCACCATCAACCATTACCACATATACCCGATTTTCGTTTTTTTTTTGCTTATCATAATTTCATCAAAAAAAAAAAATCAACGAAGAAATTAATACAAACAAAGTTAGAATTTTTTTTTCTCTTGATTGAAATATTTTCAAAATCATTTTGTTGCTGTTGTTGTTAGAATTGGTTTTATTAATTTAGCAAAAAAAAAATTTGGTTTTTTTTATCATTATTTCATCATTTCATATATGAATGATGCCGATGTCGAATTCACTTTTTTTCCCTCCCTCCCTCATTCCTTGTTTTAAAATAAAAAAAAATGGCTACCCCAATTGGCTTATCTTTGGTTTTTTTATATTTCATTTCATTTTTTTTTTTTGTTATGATTGACGATTGCGCAAATCATTTCATTTTGTTTTATCATGATAATTGAAAACACAATTTAAAAAAAAACCTAATGAAAAAAAAGATGAATGTTTATAGGTGATTCTTATTGGTATAATTGTGAACGATATCCGAAGAAATGTCATCAAAAAAATCTTGTGATAAACAAATTGATATGAATCATAACACAGTGATGATTGTTGATTGGAATAATAACTTGAGAGAAGTTTGTGGGAGTATTGGCTAAATTCTTCCTCATCACAGTTAAGTAAAGAATCACAAAAAAAAACATTTTGTATTGATTCAAAATTGATTGCAATTAATTTTGATTCTGATTAAATTTTTTTTAAAATCTATTTTTCCATAGAACGATTTGAAATTCTGATATCTAAATGGATTCGAAATTATTACGTCAATCGATGCTGATGGACTTTTTTTTTGGTTTAATTTGGGATTTCGAAAAAATTATTCCGTCAAAATTTTATTTAAGGAGCTAAAAAGTAATGGATCTTGAAAAAACACGATAAATCAATATTTTATTTCATTTCTTTTTCTACGATAAATTTTTTCATTTTTTATCATCTTTTAAGGTTTTCAGTAAATGAAGAAAACTAAAATGAAAAAATTATTACTATTATGACAACAGTCCGAAACTAACCAGTGAGATTATATCAACAATTTAGTTCAGATATAAAATGTATGTGATTTTTTTGCCTTTTTTCTGTCCGCTTTATAAATCAAATTAACATTATTATTTTTTTCTTTTTTTTTTTTGAAAATAGTTTTGGTTCTAGATAGTTTTTTTCAAATGATTTCATGTATAAAATGTCAATACCTTCAATCGGAAACAAATGTTATTTTGGCAAAAATTTTTGTTTCCCCTCCATTATCAATATTTATTCAACAAAAAATCAAAAAACAAACTCCATCATCATTATTATCACCATAATTGAATAATCGCAAACAATAAAGTCGATAGAAAAAAATGACGAAGAAACTAAATGAAATTATCTTATAGTATTTCCAATGAATTACGAGCTTTTATTTTTTTATCTATATGTCATTTGTAAAAAGTCGTTCCATTTGACACATTTTCATCATCATCATTTGTTTACACAATCATAAATGAAAATGCTGAAAAATCATACGAGATACTTTTAAGAATTTTAACAAATCAAGCAAACTAATTTCATTACACATCATTTATGGCATCACTTGACTTTAATTCATTTTTTTCTTTCGTTCATCCTTAACAACGACAACTATTATGATACGACAATATTATTAATAACACTTGATTCTTTGTCATTTTTGAAAATTTTTTCAATGTTTTCATATTCGAATTAGAATGATATGATTTATTCAATGGTGGAACCAGAATAAGAACAAAAACAATGTTTGCTGTTTTCAATTGAAGAGAAAAAATGATAACAGACAAGATCATATTCTTGAAAAAAATAAACATTATTTCAAAAACATCAAATTATTGACAGTGACAAACAAACAAACAAAATAACGTCAACAAATTGAAACATTATCGTTTTTCGTTTCCACTTGCAAACAAACCAAAAAAAACTTGAATAATAGGTTTGTTCCAATCATCAAAAATCAACATCAAATATATTTTTGAAACAAAGTAAAAAAAGGAATGAAATGTTTGTTTGTTTGTTTCAATAGGAAATTTCAACACTTTTAGCAAAATCATTTTTTTCCATCATCATCATAACACATTTATCATTATCAAATTCCAACAATTTAGTATTTTTCATTTGATTGATTGACTGATTGATTTATTTACTTTTTTTTTCTTTTTTCATTTCTTTATTAATGTGTCCACCTGTCATATTCTGTAAAATTCAACCTGTCACAGGAATTCACATTATTTTTTTTTTGTCCCTTATAATCGAATACTTTCATCTTCTTTTTTTTCTCTCTCTCTCTCTCTCTCTCTCTCTCTCTCTCTCTCTCTCTCTCTCTCTCTCTCTCTCTCTCTCTCTCTCTCTCTCTCTCTCTCTCTCTCTCTCTCTCTCTCTCTCTCTCTCTCTCTCTCTCTCTCTCTCTCTCTCTCTCTCTCTCTCTCTCTCTCTCTCTCTCTCTCTCTCTCTCTCTCTCTCTCTCTCTCTCTCTCTCTCTCTCTCTCTCTCTCTCTCTCTCTCTCTCTCTCTCTCTCTCTCTCTCTCTCTCTCTCTCTCTCTCTCTCTCTCTCTCTCTCTCTCTCTCTCTCTCTCTCTCTCTCTCTCTCTCTATAATATCGATATATATAGAATATGTCATCCTATTGTCAAGTTGAAAAATTCGAGAAACAAAAAATACTTGAAAGGAATTCGGTTCATCCACCCACACACCCAGAGAGTTAATACTGAGTTAATTTGTACTTTTTTTCAAGAAAATGAGCTTCAGAAAAAAAACTTTATAATTATAATTTTCTCCTAATTCCACTCTCTCATTAAAAAAAATAAGTTTTTTTTTATATAAATATCATCTCAACTTTTGACAGATTCAAGCTCGAATTTCTTATGTAATGCAAATTATTCGAGAAATAGACTATTCAATTTTCAACAAAAAAAAACTGATTAATAGTGTACGATCTTTCCATATATTTTCTTTTTTTTTGTTCACATTATGATTAATCCACATACCAATGAAAATATTAATCGAATGTTATTAATCCTTATGCAAACGCTTAGTGTGATATCATTTTGAACAATATAAATTACCCAATTATCAAATTTATGCTATGATCATAAATTTACCTATGACATTCTATTTTAAATGAATGAATTTTTATTTATATATCACCCCCAAAATATGGCAGTCTATTAATTTTTTTTCCCAATAGAATCAATGACTAATTTAAGTTCTATATCACTATATCATCATCATCATCATCATCATCATATGCTATTGTATGATACGACTAATGTCTTTTTTTTCACTATCTATTTTTTTCGGAAAATTTGTCCATTTATAATGGAAATGAATTTTGTTGTTGTTTTATCCATTTGATCCGAAGTTTGTATATCTTTTGTTTTCTTGAATTTTAGTAATATAATGTATAATTTATGATTTATTTTTCTAGTTCCAATGTTTTTTCTTTCAAAAAAAAACAAACAAACAAATACAAGATACTTTTTTCTAACATTGATAATATTGAATAATGATGATGATCATCATCATTATCATTGGTCTTCGTTATATATTACATTATGCGACAAATGATAGTTTTTTTTATCATTTATGTTTGTTAAAATTACTTACCCGAGGGAAATTACTTTTTTTATATACAAAATCTTAATAAGATTTTGAATTAATCATCAATAATATACAACATGTTTTTTTTAAATATTAATTTCATTATAATCATTGTTTTTGATGATTAAATTAGTTTTCTATTATAAACATTAACATCGGTAATAGAAAATTAAGTCGAAAAAAAAACCTTAAGACACTTATTCAATATTTCTCTTGGGTCAATTTGTTGTTGTTGTTACGCATTTTGACTTAACATTCACGCAATTGTTTGAAAAATTCATGAAAAACTTTGAAAAAAACTGGAAAATATTGACGTTTTTGTTATTCGGCCATTTCATTGATTATTTATTCTGAAAATAATTCGAAGAAAGAAAATGAAATTGAAATTTTTAAAATTCTACACCGAAAAACAACAATAGAACCAAAAAATAGATTGAGAAAGGATAAAAAAAAATCCAAATAACAGGAAAAACCCTGAATATATAAATTTTTTATCATTTTCAAACATGAATTGAAAATTTTTAAAACAAAATTCAATTATCTACAAAACCGGCAAATAAATTTGTAAATTTTTTATTATTTGATACCAGAATTTAAAAAAAAACAAAACAAACAAATGTTTTTTCCTAACATTTTTTTCGGATCAATTCTAATCTTGTTTATCGAGGAAAATATATCTACAATATACACTATGGGAAAACATGATGATTATATTGAAATTTTTGTTGTTTTCCTAGAATTTCAGAAACCAGAAAAAAAAGTTTCGACAACAACAACAAAAAACGAATTTTTGTTCAATTCGATTATCATCATTTCCCACACACCTCTGCACCACAATCATCAAATGCTCATCTCAATGAAACAAGTTCACAAGGCAAACAACAATGCTAACATAGTTTTAAACATTGTACAGAATATTAACGATGATGAAAAATGAATGGAACAATTAATGGAATGTGTGTACTCTTCTCTCTAAAGCATAAGTGAAAAAGTTTAAAAATTTAAAAATTTTCAAAAATAAAAAAAAACTTTCGGATCAAATTTTTTCTCTATAAATTTCCACTGAAATATAATAATACCCTGATGTCCATTCATTGTTGTTGTTGTTTAAGTTATTATTATATTACGTACATTACCACATTATGAAACCAAATGAATGGTGATTTCATAACAAGCAAACAGAAAAAATTGCCCATCAAAAAAAAGGAAAAAATGGAAAAAAATGAATGACATTCGGGATTTGGGCATTCATTTTCAGTATTCAATCTTTTGCATTTAGTATTGAATTACAACAAAATTCATTTTTATAATTTTTTTTAATGTTTCATCAGGTCTGACCATTTTGTCTATTTGTTTTAAAGTAATTCAATATGAATAAAAAGAATCTGACAAACAAACAAATTGTACATGAAAAACCAATATTTTTTGCATTTAGACAAAAAAAAACTACCATACATATACTGGATTGAATCAACAAAATAACTATTATGGTAGTGTGAGAACAACAATAGAAAAAAAAGTTCTGGGCCCTGTTTTTTCAAAGTATGATGATGATTATGAATGTCACGTATTTATTGATTGGATTTGATTTTTTTTGTTTGTTGTTGAAATAACGATGACAACTATATAACCGCGATGACACGATAACAAAAATCAATCAATCAAAATTTGTGTGTGTCTGCATTTTTTTCATCTTTGTATCAAACAAACAAAAAAAAAAATCATATTTGGCTTTTTTTCGTTGTCCGAAAAATAAATTCGGAAATCGAATTCGATTTTTTTTATTCGAGAACGAAAAATCAACAAAACAACAACAGCAAAAAACATCTAATATTTATTGGCTAATGATTATTAATGATGTGTACGTTTCTTTTTGTCTATAGTCGTTCATTTTTTTCTCAGGTTTCAAATAACCTAAGTTTTTTTTATTATTATTGTTAGAATTTTGCTTCTTTTTTTTTGATTATTTATTAATCATAATTATCATTGAAAACATTTTAAATTTTTTACACTTTTTTTTCATTCATTTACTTTTTGAAATTGTTACAATCATCAATTTGGGCAGTGAAGCTAACATTTTTCATTTCCTTTTTATTGGTTTAAAAAAACTACAAGTGTAATGGGTGTACTGCCTAACGCTACACAAGCAAATATATCCAGATTCACCATCACCATCAACATAATCATATTCTTTTTATCAACTTTCAAAAATAATAAACTTGTCTGTCTTTTGATGTTGATGTTTGAGTGAGTTACAATCAACCACTAAATAAAAAAATAACCAACTAAAGTTAGCCAACCAACCATAATTACGTGACATATTTATTTCACATTTATTTATTTATTTTCATCAGCCGATAGTGAGGGATAGGGGGAAAAAAAGATTGTTATTGATAGAATGCCGAAAAAACAAACAAGCAAATGAAACAACCAAGAATGATGATCTAAACCAGATATTGATGTCACTTATATGTTGGATGATGATCATAATGATGACAATCATGAATCAAAAAAATAATATTGTTTAGTTTAACGTACACAGTTTTTTTTCATTTATTAAAGTTTGTTCCAAACACAAAAGTCAACATTGAAAAAAAAGTGGACATTTTTTTCATCTGATATGTAGACAAATCGATCATCAGCAACAACGATAACAAAATCGATCGATTTATCGATTTTTTTTTGCGTTTTGCCTTTAAGGCAATTAAATTTTTGTTGTTATTGTTACCCCTCTGCCTGGATATATTCATGTTTTTTTTGCTGATTGTTATAGTATGGCCGTATTGGCCGACTGGTCAAGCAAAAAAAGGGGAAGAAAAAAATTTAATATAAAAATTCTTAAAAGTTTTCCGGAATTTTTTTTAATCATTATTTCTTTGGTCCAAATGGAAAAACTTTCTAAGCAGAAAATCATTCCACTTTTTTTGACATTCCACACGCACCCACACAGACATCCATCTCATACAAAAATCGTGAATACACTTGAGAAATTTAAAATCCTATATTCTGAAAAGAGCTTATTATTTGTTCAATTTACTTTTTATTAATGCGATGATCAATTTTTTTTCGTTTTAATTACATCATCATCATCAACAACAACAGGATTTATTATAGCAGTCGATAAAATAGCAGTCATCATCATCACCAATCAAAACCAATCATTATCATCATCATCATCATCATCATCTTGATAATCAAAAATATAGTCATTTTCTCTATGGAATTTATTTTCTATTTTGCTTACAAAATTCGACTCTATCTTTCTCTTTTGAATGTTTGTTTGTTTATATAAATCTGATCCACTAACCAAATTGTGACAATTCATTTACACTTAACTATGATGATGATGTTGATAATATTGCAAAGGAATTCAACTTTTATACTGATTGATATGGATTTATTATATGGGAATCTCTCCTGTGAGTGTTTGTGTTTGTAATGAAATGGTGAAAAGAAAAACAAAACTAAATCAACCTAAATTGGGATTTGGTTGTTGCTGTATTTCCATCTTTCCATTCTCATCATTCGCATCATCATCTTTATCTGATGTGAACGTTGTCGTATAATTAAATAAAATTTATTTATATTTGCTACATTAATTACTAAACTAAACAATGCAATAAAAATATGGTAACAGCAGCAGCAGTTATTATTATTATTTATTCAAATTAAATCTTGATTATTTTTTTCCATTTCAAAGTTTTTATTTTATCAATTTTCATTTTGTTTCATCACATAATTTCTTGAATTAATTTTATCAGTAACAATCTTTTTAATGTCTACAAATGTTTTTTAATGTTTTCTGGTATGTAGAAAAAAAAATCTTTCAATCATCATCATCATCATCATCGAAATTGTCATAAATTTTTATTCAAATTTAAAATGTAGCCAATATGATTCTATCATAGGAATGAATGTTGAATAAATTCAACATTTTCTTTCTTTCTTTTTTGATTTCCCAAAAAAACAAACAGATTTTTTTCAGGAAACAAAACTTTAAAATTCCATTGAGATTTGAATCAATTTGTTGAAATTGAAAGAAAAAAAATCTTGTTATCTTTTTTTTGATTACAAATAAAAAAGTTGAAACAAGATTTTCTTGATCACTTGAATCAATTCCAGTTCATCCCACAAAAAAAAATTCGGTAAATAATCAAATAAATCAAATTTCTTTTCTTTTTCATTACTCACTAATCAATCATCCTTGACCAATAACATAGAATATTTTGAAACAACAACTTCAATGATATTCAAATATAAACTTTCATCATCATCATTATAATCATCACTATCGGATTGATAATGATAAGCAAAAAAAAAGTACTTTCCATTGATTTATTTTTTCTTATTTGATCATTGGTTTCTTTTTCATTCATTTGTAATGTAGATTTGATAATAATAAGAAAATATTCTTTCGTACATAAAGTTTGTATGTGTTTATGGTACATATTTGAATTAAAATGCTTAGTCAATAAAATGCATTATTCATTCATTTGTCCATTTACAATAAATGAATGAATTCAGTAGAACAACAACAACAACAACAACAAAAACATTCTAATCCAATCGTCCTTTCAACAATGATAAAATGCTAACCAAGAAAGATCTAAAATAATATTAATAATAATGATGAAAAAAGACAGCAACATCGACTAATGAAAATGAAAAGTAGTTTGGTGGCGAAAAGAAAAGGAGAAAAAAGAACAAAGAATTCTACAATAAAGAAAAAACACATGTTTTATATGTAAATTCATTATTAGTGAAATATAATTATCATTATTGACAATGATAAATGATGAATGTTTTGTTTTCATTAGATAAGAAACCATTTAATCTTTTCATTATATAAATAATAATCTAGATTCTCGAACATTTAAATAATGGGCATTCGAATCGAGAAATATCTAAAATCTATAGATTTCTTCACTAAATCTTTTTCATATCAGTCTTTAGTTTCATATTTAATCATCTATTTTCAGATATTTACGTATAGAATTTAATATATAATGAGCATCAACTTGGATAAATTGAATTATAGAACGAAAATGATGATGATAAAACCGTGAACAAAAAAAAAAATCCATTTTCTCATCCTTTATTTAATAATTCTATACAAAAAAAAACTTTTTAAAAAGGTATATTCAGGAAGAAAAAACTGCAATATTTCCAGGTATAACAATATTTATTAATTTTGTTTTTATTATCATCAAAAAAAGAGAAATTTACATTTTTATCATCATAATCATCTTTTCTATGAATAGATTTTTTTTATCTTTACCAATAGAAGTTTTTAATGAAAAAAATGCGGATATAATTAAGCTACCATCATCGTGATCATCATCATCATCATCATTCCGGTTATAAATTAATCATCGTCATTATATACAATGCCTTTTTCTGTACGGAAATTCATTCATTCGTTCATTCCAAAAGATTACCCGCAATTTTTTTTTCGCTATTCATCATCATCATCTACATTTAATTTTTTTTCTTCATTCTAATAATCTATTTTTAATCTTTTCTGTGTTGTCATCGGATTGTCTGGGTCAATTAAACAGAATTATTATTTTTTTCATTCGTTTTTTTATTCTTTTCGTATTACTTTTTTTTATCTTCATCGATTCTATTTGTAATTAATTTTTTTTCTTTTTTGATCTAATTCAAATTTTTTTCTCATCAATAATATTTTTTTTTGTTGAATACAGGTACCAGGATTATTATTGGATAAAATCGATAAATGATCAATCGATAAAAGTAATATGTGTGTGGGGAGAGAAGTAAATCGAAAAAGAAATTATTGATCACATTCGACAATACAAAAAGGAAAAAAATTCTTAACAATCATGTCTTTTCATGTCTCGATTCATTCGATTAATGGCACCACCAAGAAATAAATTCAATTTACAAACAAAAACTTTTCTTTATTTTGTTTTGTTTATTGTTTATTTTCATAGATAAACTTACCGTTTTTATTGATTGTTGTTTCAAATTATTAACATTAATTGAATGTTGTTTTTGATGATTACATAAATTTGTTTTCAATAAATTCAATGATTGTTGTTGTTTAATATTTTGTCCACATTGTAAATGATGATGATTATTATTACGATTCTGTAATGATAAACGATAATGATTATTGTATGGATGATGATTAGTATGATGATGATGATGATGAGGAATTGTTGAATATAAAAATGATGGCTGATCCATATTTGAATAGGTAAAAATTGATGACGAATTTGATTTGTGTTGCAATTTCTGCTGTTGTTGTTGATGGTGATGATAATCAGCAGAAGCAGCCGCAGCAGTTGCCATTGCTATAAGTATTGGATCATTTGATAAAAGATTTGTTGATGTTGTTGTTGATGGTAATTGTGAAAATATATTAACAGGATCAATATAATTGAATAATGTTTGATGATTATTGTTATTATTATAAAATGATGATAATGATGGTGTTGATAAACTACAATATGATGATGCGGATGATGCATTATTATCCGATATTGTTGTTGCTAAAATTGGATGAAATTCTTGACCAATCGATGCCATTGTCATCAAATTTGTTGATGTCATTGGTTCGTAATTTTGATTGTAATGATGATATTGTTGTCCGTATAATTTTGAAGTAGTTGCAAACATGTTGAACATTATTATTATTTAAATAAACTTTATCAATTTGCAACAACAACGATAGAATAAAGTAAATCAGATTATTGGGGTATGTTTTCACTTTAAAATCCACTGACTAACTGACTGGAGTGAATGAATGAAAATTTTTTCATAACTTTACATCAGTTTTTCTCATTTTTGTCATCGGTTAGCTAGCCGCTTTTTTATATTCTATCCGTTGAGTTTATATCTATCCTATATACAGAATCACAACGAAACAAGAGAATGAAAAAAATGGAATTTTGTTGTTTCGGTTGTTTTTTGGAGCATGTTCGGTTCATCATGATATTTAGATCTAAAAATGAATGAAAAAAAGTTAGCAATCCATTTCAGATAAACTTGGTTGACACGTAGACGTGAATGTGAATTGGATAAAAAAAACAGTAAATCCAAATGCCAACAACAGCAATGGATAATATTCATTAAGTCAGAAGTTAAAATTTTGATTATCTCAATCAATGATTTATGCATATTTTTCCATATTTATACAATTAATTCATTATGATTATAATTATTATGAGTGAAATCTCTCATCAATAAGATTGATGAATAATTAGATTGGATAACATATCATACATCAAACGATATATGGAAAATGGAATTTTTTTTTGTTTTTGTGATCTTTGTCTTCTAAATTGACTCTACTATTAATGATTCGATGCTGTGACATTAATCCGTTACTATTATGAAATTTTTTTTTCTCGGATAAAAATTCGATGAAGCAACAAAATGGTTAAGGCCATAATTTCGATTGAAATTTGTTTGCTTTTTTTCCCAGATAATTTCCATATCCATAAAAATTCCGGGCAAAACATATTTTTTTCTCGGTTAACTTCATCGAAAATTTTTGTTTTTTTTTATTTTAAAATAAATATTTTAAAAAAATATTGTTCACTTGAATTCCCTTGAGCTGTTGCTTGTATAGTTTTACGTGTTTAGAATTTTTTTCTGCTAATTTTTTTCATTTATTTTACCAATTGAATGTTTTTAAAAAGCCTGAATCGATTGATATTTGAATATTTTAATTGTAATTCCTATTTTTTTTGTTCAGTATGTTTGTTTTTTTAAACTTGCTGACCATTTCAATGCCCTAATTTCATGGTTAAATAGCATACATTTTACACTCAAATATCTAAAAACATTAATTTTTTTGTTTTGTTTTGTTTCTACATTGATGATTCCAACACATATTAATGTTTTTGATAATAGAAAACAGAAAATATCTTCAATGTATCTGTGATCAATACAATCAAATAGATTATTCAACTGTAAATAATTGTGATTAGATTTTGTTTTTGTTTTGGTCAATTTTCATTTGCATTTGTATACCACCAACACAACATAATCGAATATCATCATCATCACCGACCAACCACATCATCGCATTTTATTTGATAGAGCAGAAAAAAACCATAGAATTTGATTTTTTTTTGTGAATAAATGCAAAACTCATCATTATTTCTACATCGATGAACAAATTTAATCAAAATAAAAAAAAATCTCTGATGATTAACTGGTCATTGATTTCAATATAATCAATGTTTCGTATGGATCATCATCAACATTGATTTTCTCTTATTGCCTAATCAAACCACTGTTATTGATATGGATAGATTCGAAATTCACAATAAAAAAAACCAAAATCAGATTTTCAGAAAAAAATTTGTTTTATCTATCTTTTTACTTGTTTTGTTTGATCAACGTTATTTGCGTATTTGATATGAAATATTTGAAAAACAAAAACAAAAATTGATGTTTCAATCGACTGATTGATCTGGATTCCTTTAGGGGATTTTTTCGAAACATGTCTTTTTTCGAAGGGAAGAGAAAAGTCAAAAAAAAAAATCTAGGCCACATAAAAGTAAAGCAACGAATTTAATGTTTTTTGATAAGCATAAGTGAAAATAATGCAATTCTCCTATAGGATATGATTTGAGCAAATATAACAATAAAAAAAGCTCAAGGATTCATGAGAAAAAATAAAAAGTTGTTTCGATTTTTCATATTTTCCTGAATATTATTATTTATCAATTCATCTCTTCTTTTCATATTTCGTTTTTTTTCATCGTCACGTAGTCTTGTTGAATTTTAACACTTCAAATGTGATGATGAATGAATGATTCTCATATGATTTGTTGAAATTGACTTAGCAACAACAGTGATGATGATGATGATGATGATGTGGGAATAAACAAGAATATTTCTCACTCTGTGTTCTGTGAAGTTTTTTTTCAATAAAATTCTATGATGATCGAAAATTCTTGTCTTGCTTAATCGAAATTATTTTTAGAAAATTTCTAAAAATTTTATCCATGATAATAGTTTTTTTTGTTTGGGTAAAAATACAGAAAAACAGAAGTTTAATAGTTTTGTCAATAACATTCGGAAAGAGTTTCTTTCATCATCATTAATAGATTGAAATGAAATGATTGGAAACAAATCTTGGATTAATACTGTAAACAAGAATTGAAATCAAAGTGAATGAGCGGCAGAGAAAAAAAAAGAAAACAAAAAAGCAATTATCAATTTCATTGGAATTGAAATCCCAAATCGGATTGGATCGAATTTTATTTTATCATCTTGTAGATGATAATTTTCTAATTTTCCACAAATTTGTTTTTCATGTTTTTTATTTAGAAGGAAAAATAAAATATTACAAGCCAAGGCCAATTTCAATTCCAATCATCAACATTATTATGATCATCAGTGTAAATAAAAAACAAAAAATAACCATGAAATTCGATAAGAAATGTTGTTTTTCTATTTTTTTTCTCATTCCTACAATCGGATTCGATGGATTCGCAGAAATGGAGAAAAAAATATCAACATCATTACGATTTAATTTTTTTTGTTTGTTTGTTTGTATGACATTCTAAACATATTAAACCAAGAATCAGAAAAAATAATAATAGTATTATAACAAGAAAAATAAGAATCGAATAGTGAAACAAAAAAAAAAATCTAAATATCAATGATGATCAAACAGGAAAAATAAAAACATAAGACCAATATTCTTGAAGCAGCTTTCCTAATAAAAAATTCACAAGACGTTTCGTTTGGAGAAAGTGATGAAGTAGTAAGAAGAAGAAGAAAAATATCAAAGAAAATCTTTGGTACATTTTTTTCTCTATTTGATTATAATAATCATTGTCATCATCATCATCATCATCCAGAATTAATAAACCATGTAGAACAAGAATTTGATTGAATTTTTGGCAGAAATACATTAAAAATTTTCATTATTATCATCATCTTTAAGAAGCTAATTTTTCCTCCTTATTTCCTTTTTTTTTAAAAAAAAACTTTAAGTAAATAAAATTTAAAAACAAACAAAAATCCATGATGCAAGGAAATGAGTGAAAAGTAAAAAATAATAATGCTTTTTTTACATTTCAGAATATAAATGGCTAATTTTTCAGTAAACAAAAACAGAAGCAATTCATTTTTTTGAATGAATTATATCCAGATAATTATAAATGAATGATTGGACAAACAATTCACACGTATTATTTTGCATATAAATCAGTAACAGAATAATATTATTCTGAAAAAATTTGCTAATCATTTGCATATTTGAATCATAAAAAATCATCATTATTTTATGTAATAAACAACAATTCACTCAGTTTGAAAAAAACCATCAAACATAATATTCTCATAATGAATGATGGTGAAATTTTAAAAAATTACTAAAATACTTTCAAAAAAACACCATTCCCTTATTACAAGCGATTCACTGTTAATAATATGAATTAAAAATGCTAAAACCTGTAATCGTTTTCAACATCAATTAATAATGGTTTTGGTTATTTGTTTTCCTATGATGCTATTCATAAGTTTATTTTTTTAGTATGTTTCGATTATCAGTGATTTTACAATTCAAAGTACCATTAGATTAATGACAATTTGTTAGTGCAATTTTTTCCGATAATAAAAGGTAATTTATGACGAAATGAAAAAATTTGTTCATTCTCATCATCATGCATAATTCGAATTCAGGCAGTGAAGTCAACTTTTTTTTTCTTCAGTTCTTATGTTTTATATTTTGTTTCTAAAATTTTGGTTCTTCCATTGCTTTATCAAAGAAAAATGCAAAACTTTTTTCTTCATCAAATGATAATCAAAGACGTAAAAAAGGGAGAATTCTTGTAAGAAAAAAATGAGAAAATCTTATGAAATCCGATTATAATTTTCATTATTTTTTTCATTTCTTTACCGTTGTACAGACCTACCTACACGAAAAGCGAGAGAGGCGCCTACATACGGAATTTCTTTTTTTTCAAGTATTTATTTTTTATCAAACGAAAAAAAGGTTTTCAATTATTTCGTACTGTTTAAAGAAAGAAAATAAAGAATGAGACAATGAAACGTCAAAGTTTATTGTGGAATGAAAATTATTTCTTAAATCATTCATCGTGTTTGAATGAAAGAACAAAAAGATTAGAGGATCAAATGAAGTATGTAATTTTTTTCTACATCTTTCCTTCTAAATACATGTGTTTGTGAAACAAGTAAAAAAAATAATTCAATGTAAATGAAAATCCATTTGCAAATATGTTCATAATAATAAGAATGAAAAAGAATATGATTATATTATGAGAGAAAGCAAAACAAAATTCAAAAAAAAACTAAAAAAAGATGTAAAAATTTTTAGCTTTCTAAAATAACTAAAAGGCGTAATTTGATAATGATTAAAATGTTGATTATAATCAATTATTTGTGTATCTTTTTTCTGTCGTTGCTATTGTCATCAATAAGTTTGAAGAAAGTAATGATAATTGTTTAAAATTAATTATATTTGATTTGTTATCCATTTGTGTTACGCATTAATTGATTCATAATATGAAAAAAAACCAAAACAACATGCTCGATCTAAATATATTTAATTGAAATTAATGTCAGAATATTGGGCGGCCACATATGGTCAACAATATTTAATCGCCGGTTATGATCTTATTTGGCCATTTTGGGTTGATAAGGATTATCATATTGTGCACAAGCATTTCCAAAAACAAACTTAATTCTGAGAAATTTTTTTCAGGCTGGCTAGCCACTAAGTGCGAAAAAAAAACGAAAACATCGTTTATTACTTTCTTGCCCTCAATAATCTTACATGGTAATAGTGAATAATGACGAAACATACAAACAATTAGGACGGATATTTAAACTTCTTACACCTCTTTCTACTCCTCCTCTTTTCACCAAACATATAAAGGCAATCATCATTATTTGGCATTAATATTAATACTAAAAAAATCGCCATGATCTTTTTTTACCAAACATGATTTTCATCAGTTTGGTAATCCAAGAGATTCTTGTTTTGAATATTTTGTACAAAGAAAAAATGGAAAGTATTATGACCAAAAAGTTGGTTAAAATAAGGCCAAGGATAGTATATTATTTTGATTACAATTATAATAATTTTTTTGTATCCAATTTTTCAGGAAGTAACGTAAATCATAAATATTGATAATGATGGTTTTAAACAGCTGAAACAAGAAAATAAGTTTTTTTTTAAATTTACAAATAGAAACTGTAAAATCAAAGTGGAAAATTACATACATTACATTTCCGATTACATAATAACGATGTCTATATATATCAACGAATCTAACACATGCTACCCATCTAAATCTACATACACACAAAAGTTAACCAAAGATAATAAACTCTGTGAACAAAGATAACAAAATATCAACAATGTCGAATGGGAGCAAAAAAAATTTCAAAATTAAAAATGAATATTATGATTTGTGTTAGATTGGTTTATCCTGTTCCAAACAAATTCCCGTTTGCATGAAATCTTTTTGACCTATACGTTTAATGTAAATTTTCATTCTTTCATTCTCTATTTTCTTTCGTGTTTATACTGTTCAAGAAAAAAATAGAAATAGAAATTCATTAAATTTATGGCCACAAATTTTATTTACTTTGTCTTCTTACCAATCTTGCCAGACAAAAATAAATTGAAACATCTGGATTGAAAATTTCGAAACTTTAGTAAAATTTGAAATTTAAATTCAAATATTATATAATTTTGAATCATATAGGAAAAAAACTACAAGGAAAAAATATTAAAATAAAACATAGACAAAAATTTACTATTGAATAAACAATGGAAACAATGTATGGCTAATGGTATGTCTATTGACCATTTGTAAATTCTGGCGTTTTTTTAAATATTTTTTCCTTTTTTTATTTATTTCGTTCGGCATAAGAAACAATGATAGAGATAATTATCATTATCATTTTGGCGATTTGACAATTTAAAGGGCATGTTATCAAATTTTTAAAAAAATTATCAACCTGTATAGTATGAAAGATTTTTACCTCAAATACTCTCGAGCTTTAAGTGATGCTTTATCCTTAATTAATCAAATAATCATATCAATCATCATAGCAATCATCTGACAATCCGGTTTGTGTTTTAAATTAAATTAAAATTAGCAACCAAAAATAACAAAAAAAAGCCAACAAAAAAATTAGATCAATGTTATTCGATTCCTTATAATGATAGCTGAAATGATTGTATTGGACTTTTTTTACATTCATTCAATTATCAAACAATATCATCATCATCATTGTTATTATTGGCATCATGCAATTCGGTAAACGACATTTGATATCCATACTATGTCTATGTTCAAGTATGATGGGCTATATTGGCCGTATCAATCTATCAACAGCAATTGTAGCTATGGCTCGTGATGAATCAATAAATAAAACTGATCACAAAGAATTCATTACAGATGTATGTCCAGATCCGAAAATCATTGGCAATAATTCAAAACCTGTATTTGATTTTCAATCATCAACCGCTCAACGTTTCGATTGGAATCAAAAAACTCAAGGTGTGATTTTGGGTGCATTTTTTTATGGTTATTTTGCCTTACAAATTGGTAGTGGACGTCTAGCCGAAATATTTGGGCCAAGAATATTATGCTCGTTGGGCTTATTCATGTCTGGAATCATAAATCTTTTGACACCTTTGATAAGCAATCATTATGGTTTATTGATTACAAGCCGTATCCTTTTAGGCGTATTTCAAGCAGCTATTTTTCCATCTTGTTATGCATTATCATCACGTTGGATACCTGATCATGAACGTAGTACAATCAATTCGATGGCATTTATTGGCGGTGATTTGGGTTCACTAATAGCATCAACATTAGCTGGATATCTAAGCCGTCATGGATTCGCTGGTGGATGGCCTTCTGTTTTCTATGTTTCAGGTTCGTTTCGCTGTTTTTCTTTGAATTATCTTCATCTAACAATCAATCAAATAATTAACATTAGGTACACTGATTACAGCTTTCAGCATTTTATATTTCCTTCTTGTACGAGATGATCCATCATTGCATTGGATAATATCCGATAGTGAACTCAAATACATACAAGCACATATTAAAAGAAAAAAACAAATAGAAACATCTGTATCATGGTTACGATTGCTAAGTAGTCGTGTAATCTGGGCCGGGGCATTCACTCATTTCACAATGATTTGGTCATTGACAGTTTTTGTATTGAAAATTCCCGAATACATGCATCATGTACTGAAAATTCCATTGGAAAAGAATGGATTATTTTCAGCATTAATGTATATGGGTGAATGTTCCAGGTAAACATTTAATGATTTCTCTATAGAAATTTGGACTAATCTAATTTTTTTCTATCCAATTTCAAAAGTTTATTAATCACCGGAATTATTGTTGATAGAATCATAAAATCAGAACGATACGATAAGACTTTAGTTAGAAAAATTTGTCAATCTATTACACAATTTGGTGGTGGTATATGTCTATTATTGGTTGCTGTAGCCAATTGTAATGAAAGGATTATTTTTAGCAGCCACAACGGGGACAATGATTTTGAATGGTCTACAATCCGGTGGATTGATTGCATTACCATCGGATTTATCAAATAATTTTAGTGCAACAATATTCGGCATATTCAATATGATTGGTATGACTAATGGTTTCATTTGTCCATTGATCATAGGATATGTTCTTGATTCTGATCCACATCACATTAAACATGGATGGTGGACTATTCTGTATATAACAGCCGCATTACGTATAGCTGGTGGTATCGTATTCACATTATTTATATCATGTCGACGACGATCATGGAGTTCGAAGAATACACTTTCATTATCTACATCATCATCATCATTATCATAATAATTCTCGCCATAACGATTATGATCATTCATTTTAAATAACAAATTTATTATTATGTTTACTCGAAAATTTTTCTTTCCTGCTTGGAAATGTCATTAAACAAAAAAAAAGTTGACATAATGTTTCTCTATCTTTCTTAATTTCTTTGGAATTTTATTACTTTCTTCATTTTTGTTGTTGTTAGAAAATATAAATTATAATCTTCATTTTTGTTCATTATGATTAACTATTATTAAAAATTCATAGCCTAAATATCATATGTTTTTTTTGACGATGCTATTTATTATCGTTATTGTTACAATGGCTAACCATAATATTACAAATGATAATGGGGACCATTTGTAAATTATGGCATATTTTTCCAGTCTCTCTCTCTCTCTTTCTCTCTCTCTCTCTCTCTCTCTCTCTGCTTCATCCATCAATTTTTTACTTCGTATATAAAAAAACATTAAAATTATACAAAATTAAATTCTGAATTGTTTGAAATCAAATTAAATTATAATTTGTAATAACTAACACAAAAATTAGATTAATTTCATTCGATTCCTTATAATAGATTATAAAGAAAGTTAAAATGAATTCATTATTACGTTTTTTAAATTTATTCAATCATCGAAAAGTATTGAATTTATTATTGTTTTTATCATGAAATTCCCTAGACGACATTTGATATCCATATTATGTCTTTGTACAACTACGATGAGCTATATTGGCCGTATCAATCTATCGACAGCAATCGTAGCTATGACTTTTGATACACATGATGAAGCAATGGAGGAATCTGACTCTAAGGCCACAATTACAGACGCTTGTCCAGATCGCAATTTCATTAAAAAAAACACTTCAGAATCGGAAAATGAAATCAATTTGCAATCAACAACTGCTCAGCGTTTCGATTGGAATAAAAAAACTCAAGGTATGATTTTGGGCGCCTTTTTCTATGGTTATTTTTCCTTACAAGTTATGGGCGGACGTCTGGCCGATATGTTTGGGCCACGAATATTGTGCACATTGGGCTTATTCATGACTGGAATGATAAATCTTTTGACACCTTTGTTAAGCAATTATTTTGGTTTATTGATTACAAGTCGGGTCGTTCTAGGTCTATTTCAAGCAGGCATTTATCCATCTTGTTATGCACTGATATCACGTTGGATACCTGATCATGAACGTAGTAAGAGCAATTCAATGGCATTTATTGGCGGTAATTTGGGTTCACTAATAGCATCAACATTAGCTGGATATCTTAGCCGTCATGGATTCGCTGGTGGATGGCCTTCTGTTTTCTATGTTTCAGGTTCGTTTCTCTATCTTTCTTTGAATTGTCATCAATTAACAATCAATCAAATAATTAAAATTAGGTACACTGATTACCACTTTTAGCATATTATATTTTTGTCTTGTACGAAATGATCCAGCAAAGCATTGGTTGATATCCGAAAGTGAACTCCAATATATTCAAGAACATATAAAGGAAAAAAAACAAAAAAAACCATCTGTATCATGGCTAGTATTACTTAAAAATCGGACAGTCTGGACTGGTGCTTTTACTTATTTCACATCAACATGGTCTCAAACAGTTTTTGTATTGAAAATTCCAGAATACATGCATCATGTACTGAAAATTCCCTTGGAAAAGAACGGGTTATTTTCAGCATTAATGTATGCGGGTGAATGTACCAGGTAAAAATTGAATGATTTCATTATAAAAATAGGAACTAATTTAATTTTTTCCCCATCTTATTTCAAAAGTTTATTAACGACCGGAATAATTGTTGATAGAATCATAAAAACCGATCGTTATGATAAGACTGCAATAAGAAAAATTTGTCAAACAACCGCCCAAATTGGTGGTGCCATTTGTCTATTGATGGCTACTATCGCCAATTGTAATGAAGGATTATTTTTATTTGCAGCAACGGCAACAACGGTTACGAATGGTCTACAAGCCGGTGGTATGGTCCCATTACCATCGGATTTATCAAATGATTTCAGTGGAACAATATTCGGCATAATCAATATGATTTCTATGACAAGTGGTTTCATTTGTCCGTTAGTCATAGGACATATCGTTGATGCTAATCCCAGTCGCATTAAACATGGATGGTGGACTGTTTTTTATATAACGGCTGCATTGCGTACGGCTGGCGGTATTGCATTCGCATCATTTATATCAGCTAAACCGCTATCATTGGGTTGGAAAAATGCCCCATCACCATCATCAGCATCAGCACAAGCAACAGCACCAACACCAGCATCAGCATTAGCATCGGCATCAGCATCAACACCAGCATCAGCATTAGCATCGGCATCAGCATCAGCATCAGCATCAGCATCGGCATCGGCATCGGCACCAGCATCGGCATCGGCACCAGCATCGGCATCGGCACCAGCATCAGCATCAGCACCAACATCAACACCAACATCACTATCATCATAGTCACATTCTGTCCACAACGATGATGATCATTCATTGAAATAATAAATTGATTCATTGTTTTTTCCGCTTGAAAATTTTTGAAACTCTGTAACTTTAATTTTATCAGATATACAATTTTTAATGTTATCGTTAAATTTGGTTTCTTATTTCAACTTGACTCAATTATATTATATTGTTTTTATTTTAAAACTATGATATGATTTTAAATGATTTTATTCGATTTCTGTAATTGTAATAATAATCTTTTGAAAAATGATAAAAAAATAATATAATATTTAAGCTTTATGAATTTTTCATAATCGCATTATTGTCATTATCGAAACATTGGTCGGTCATTTTCATCTGAATTGTCATCTGGTATATATCAAATTAATTTCTTTGGTCATCTGGTATTTGTCAAATTTTTCTTCAATAAAGTGATAATAATTAATTCTGAAATTGTTCATCCAAATAATTGTCATTCTCGTGAGGAACAGATGAATGATTCAATTCGATCGAATCAAATGAAAGAATTGAGAATTTGAAGCAGCAATTGATATTATACTTTTCTTGTTGGAAGCTTTTTTCTAACAACACACAACATATTCTAGCCGAATGCAAAGATTCATTAAATCATTATCATTGAAGATTTGTTTTTAATAGTAATAAAAAAATTTATTTACAATCTGGATGCAGATAGAAATGCGTTTTTTTCAAACATTTCATTAATTAAAACAATTCGATTCCAAATTTTTGATTAAATTATTTCTAACAATAGCAAGTCAGAATGTCATAACCAAAAAAATATGTTATTTGATTTTCTAATCAACATCATTGATTACAAAGACAATTCAAATGGACGATGGAAATTATTTAGAGTTAGGCCCATTTTACAAACTTATATCGGGTGAAAAATTCAAATGAAAAATAAATAATTCATAACTTTTCATGTTGATAAAAAAAAGAGAAAATAACAACTATCTTTGATAATATTTATTCAATTCGATGAAAAGAATAAAAATAATTTCATAGCGGAAATTTTTTTTTGCATTATGAAAAAATAACGAAGATGATGCCGATGATGAGAAATTGTGATGATTAATGATGATGGTTCAGGATGATGATCAGATTCAATTGAT
Organism: Dermatophagoides pteronyssinus; assembly: GCF_027571235.1. Classification (NCBI taxonomy): domain Eukaryota; kingdom Metazoa; phylum Arthropoda; class Arachnida; order Sarcoptiformes; family Pyroglyphidae; genus Dermatophagoides; species Dermatophagoides pteronyssinus. The sequence continues at coordinate 88,632 of NW_027461547.1, read as the reverse complement.
GAATGATAATAATAAGATTATAAAGTATAATCGAGCTCATAACGAATAAAATTATTTGTTGAATCGTTTGGTATGCGTGGATAGCCAGCAATAAGCGAATCCTGTGCACCAATATACAGCGTATTGTATACTTTCCAATAAACATCACGAACTTTTCTGGCTGGATGAAATAGGCCCTGAAAATAAACAATCATTAATGATTTAAATGATTAATGAAAAAACAATGCATACCTGCAATGTATATTGCAACATTTTATTAGGTCCGATAGCAACACGAAGACCTTCGATAGCTCCCATGAATGCCTGAACTAAATGAGGTGATGTTTCAAAAATATTTGGCCAAACATAATTTAGCAGATGTGTGAGAGCATCTTCACAACCGAATCCATATACGCCAAGTGCCATATGTTGAACAACGGAACAGGCCGTTTGACGATGAACTAAATCGCTAATAAAAAAAAATTAAGTTAGGCACTTAAAAGACAATAGTCAATATTCAACAAACTTACCGATCCATTAGAGCATCTTCTAGCAAAGATGTCACAGCATAAATATAATCTTTGGCCATTTCACCAATGTATTCGAACAAAAATGATAATGATTTAAGTACACCATTTTGTACGTTCAATTCCGGTACACGATATTCATTCATTAATGCAGGAAGAACAGTGAAAGGAGAACATGTTTCAGCTACTATGGCTATGGCTACGGTTGTGCATACACGATTTTGTCGTTCTTGAACTCGTAAATTATTTAATAATGTTGCAAGAACATCATGAGGACCGATAGCCTTGGCAATGTAACCGAATGTATTTACCGCAGCTCGACGAATCGCTTTTTTATGAGCTTTGAGTAATTCGAGTAGTTCGAAACAAATACGCATCCATTCACGAGCCGATACATATTCTGCTCCACGATCAGCGATACGACCAACAAGATCAATACAATTTTCCTGTACTTTCTCATGACGATTTTTAAGAATAGGAGTTAATCGCGGTAATAAATCTTTGATTGGTGGTGTCATCTTTTCCATTCCTATAACATTGACAATAGCTTTTAATGCACCCAGAATCGAGCCCAATACTTCGGGATATTCTTCGCCCAGATATTCATAAAGTACAACACCCATATGGCTCATTAGTTTTTCCTCTTGACAAACTTTCATTACAACAGCAATTTTCGATATTAGATCGGCAGCCTGTTGTCGAACCTTGGCCGATTTATTATTCAAACGCCATAGAATCGTGCCACAAATCTGTGGAAGATAGGGTTTTACACGTTTGCCCAAGGTATTTACAACCGTACCAAAACCATTTAACATGACCATATCTTCAGTAGTCTGTTCTTGGAATGAATAAAGAATACCATCGATCAATTGTTCTTCAAGACGAGAATCAATCTGGGATGCGCCAAGATTCGACATGATTTTTTCAATAGTTTCCATAACCATCTTACGATAGGCTTCATTCTCGTCTTTTAGGTCATCAACAATCCGAGTAATGATTTCAGCCGCTTCAACTTTGTTAGCAATTTCTACTGTTGTATCAACCAACTGTCGATAATTACGTTTATCCAATGCCATACGATGATTCCAAAAATGTCGAAAAAAATGTGGCAAGACCTCTTCTTTGATATATTTTGGCTCAACACCATCGGTTCCGCAACATTGTTTAACAACTTTGAGTACAATTTTTTTCATTTCTTCATCAGGTGATTGAAATTCACGAATCAATATGAACATTACCTCACGTGTGTAATAATTAGCATATTCAGCATCCATCAACGGTATTAGATAGCCGATAGCTTTCAAGAAGGCAGCCAAACCTTTACCACGATGTGTACGGATACCTTTCCATAATGGCTTAAGAACTGAATCGAATGATTCGATACCATAAGGCGTTGCAGCTTCAGCCAACGCAGCCAACGCTAATGCCGTGATCGTACGAACTTTTTGCTGTTCATCAACCAAACCATGTTCAATAATTTCAACCAAATTACGGAGATGTGGCAGTATGGCACAGCCCATAAGAATTGCAATTTGTTGAACAATTTTAATACCAGTATGACGAGCTTGCCAGGATTTTTTACTCCTACAAACAGCTTTTAAAAATGGCAACAATGATGGAATGCCTAATGCAGATGCAACAACTGCAAACGCTCTGGCCGTAGTGTTACGGACGTATTCATCAACATTTTCAATATCGGGACGCATAGTTGATATCATTGTTGCCAAACCAGCAGCTTTCGCTAGATTTGATATGATTTCACGACCTTCCACACGGGCATAATAATCTTCATCAATCAATAAAGGTTCAATGACAACAAGAATCTTGTGAACATAAGGACGAACCAAATCGTCAAGCTTGTACAGAATACGGTCGATAACTTTGACTAATAAATGTCTTTCCTGATCTTCCAACGTAGGTGACATTAATAATGGTAGAATCTGATTAAACAATGATCCAGCACCAAATTCACGAGCTTTATCGGTGATTTGTCGTAGGGCAGATTTTCGCATTGGTGGTGTTCCATTCTTAATTTTCAACAATAGTTTCATGATTTTTCGTTCTTTTTGTTCATCAGGACTCAATGTTTCTTCATCAACTTCTGTGAGAAGTTTATCGAAATATTGCAAATCATCTGGTTTGAGCGTTGGTAGATTTTGTCCTTTTGGTTCAAGATCCATCATCATTTTTGAACCAGCTGCTGAGCCTAATTCATCGGCTTTTTGCATGAAAAACCCACCAACCATTGGTGTTGGTGTGGCCATCAATTTCCGTGCTGGTGTACGGATCGGTTGATAACCTGAAGGTGGAGGTAAGATTTTATAACCAGGTGGTAGAAGAGCGTCCAACTCTTCATCTGTAAGGATTCGATTTCGCTCATCAATTTCACGTTCCCAACGAAAAGCTTGCATTTGTTCTGGGGTCATAGCTACCATGTGGCTAGGAGTTGGTGTCGCCAATCCCATAGCTTTTGTACCTATAGGTGTGGTTCCCGATGGTGTCATCATCGGTGTAGATGGCGTCATCAATGAAGGTGTCTCATCCCATCGTGATCGACGTTTTGATGATCCAGGAGTTTCACCACCCATAGTAATTCCTTCATCCGTTTCAATTCGATCGATTTTAGGCGTTTCAGCCCAACTGGAATATCCAGATTCCATACGTTCCGTTTTTGGCGTTTCATCCCAACGATTACGTCGTGAGGACTTGTTTATCGAATCTATGCTTGGTGTTTGAGCACCACTGTTACCAATATGAACCGGCGTCGGTTCCCATTGAGAGGATGTTTTCGAATCATCTGTTCCATGCGCCGGTGTTTGATCCCAACGACCAGGTATAGCTGGTGTAGCAGCTTCATGATAATCCCATGCTGATTTTTTTGCTGTTGGTTCAGAAAATTCACCACAACTGTCTGTTGCCGAACCAACGCCCGAATCTACTGATGGTTGATCCCAACGTCTACGTTTATTATTACTAGATGATAATGTAGACGATTCATTCGATGTTGTCGTAGGTTTTAATTCACCAGCTTTAGCTTTTTCCAATAATTTCTTTTTCAATTCAGCTTCTTCATTACTCAAAGCCGTTTCTTTAATAATCGTTTTGTATGTACGAGCACTTGGATCAGGAGTTTTACCACCTAAATTTTTAATAGCAAAAAAATGAAAATTTCAAAAAGAAAAAATTGATTAATAATTATGATACAAGTAGATCAAGAAATCAATGATCGGCATCGTTTTTTTCTGCGACAATGAATTCATTGAACTCGTAAACGATCGACAATTACATTTCTATGTCGCAAATGATTGTGATCACAAACACATTGGCCAAATGAATGAATCAGAAAATTCGCAGACTAGAATTAGACAGTAGATTAGACCGGATGATCGATGATGGTCGTGTGAGCAATACTTACTATGGATGCCAATCACATGTTTATCGTACGTTATTTGTCGCTCACAATTTGAATGCCTGTAATGATGTCGATTAGTAAAAAACTGGAATATGTTTTTTTTTCAATAAAATTATTCTCTCCATACGGCAAGACAAACCCTTTTTTAACAAATTGTCGTGATCACAAGCTTGAATATGGACATACTTTTTTCACACAAAGTATTACGGATATAAATTTCCGATTAGGAATTTCGGAAAAAAATTTCAAAAAACGAATATTCTTACCTTCGGCGAAAACGTCTATGCGTTCAGGTGATAGCTGGCGATTACGAAATCGACGCCTATATTCATCTTCACGATCAGCAACTCGTGGTACGCGTCTATCGGCTAATGGATCATGATTCTATCATCGATAATCGATAAATTAAACATAAAAATGTTAGAATGATAATAATTTCAAATGGAAAAACAAACTTACATCATCGACAACATCTTGTAGATAATTTTTCGGGGCCTGAAATGCATTGATCGCTTTTTTATAAACATCATACTCATCATTATCTGCAGAGCCATTTGCGTTCTCCGTATCTTCATCCTTTATTCGATAAAATAAGTCAAAAATGTTTTCCTTATCATCACAAACATATGAGAAGAAACTTACATCATATTCGGCATCATCATTAGCCGGTATAGATGTGTGATAACTGCTAAGATTTGTTCCACCATATATATCAGTATCCATGTTGGCCTTAGACAATGATATTCGACCTTCTTCATTTTCACCATTTGCTGCGGCTGCAGCCGCATTTTTTGCTTGAATTTCCAACACTTGTTGTTCGATTTCTGAAAAAGATAAATAAATGATTTTCTTTGAAATGATTACATCAGATTGGCAAATGAATTTACCTTCGCGAGTTCTGGCCGGTTGCGCCATAACTAATAATGATATTGATGGCCCGCAAAATTTCGAATAAAATTATCCGGACTTAGACGAAGAATATTTTATCCCTAAGAGTTATTGCAATCCAAAAATGAATTCAAAAATAAGATTTTTTTAAAATAAATTGTTAATCATAACACAAAAATAAAAACACACGCGAGTGAGTCGGGAACAATCAGCCGCGAAATGGTTTGTTCATAGAAAATGTGACAATTTAAAAAAAATCGGTGGTATACCACAATCATTTATTAGAAATCGCAATTAATATCAAATCACAAAAATTTAATTACTTATTTGAAATTTAGTTTATGAAAAATCATTAATATCAACAGGATACTTTGTTATGAGATCATTCAAACTAATATCAGGACCTTCCAATATATATCTATAAATTATAGTGTCAGAAATCAAACGTTCATTTTGGTCAAAATATTCAATATAATCAAACAATGATCGTTGATTAATAGTCAATTTTTTTCCTATTCGCCATTCTACTATAGCATAATCAATTTGTTCAAGCAGTTCTTTATTTTCATCGCCATTCAATTCATCAAGATGAATGATTTTCGCTCCGCCAGCTCGAAGAATATTGGCACAAGACATTAGCAATGTGAGATCAAATTTCGTATCATCGAATAATAATAGAAATTTATAACCGTGAAACATTGATTGTTTGTTCTTTCTTAAATAATTATTCCATTCGATTGCCGATTTCATTAATTTCGGGCCACAAGTACCGAGTTTTTCATCATGAATTCCATTACCCCATTGATATTCTTTCTCGGTCAATAATGTTTGTTTTTCAATGGAATCTTTTATGTAATTTGGTTTTAAAATAAATGCAGCTGCAGCTATTGCAGCATAAACTTTTTCTGTTCCATGAGGTTCGGCAAGAATTAGATGAGTTAGTTCGCCAGTGACAATCGAATCATTTTTTATAATTACTTCGGGAATTTTTTCACTACAAAGTCGAGAAAGGCGTAATTTTTCTTCTTTTTCAAATCCGGAAAACATGATGGTAGGAATAGGTTCAATTATTTCCCATTCTTTCTCATTTTCATCCTGAATATTAGAATTGCATTCATATTCGTCAACTTCGTCATCGTTATTTGGAATTTCATTTTTACTATTAAATTCTTCACTATTTTCGTCATCATTATCTGTAGAGGTTGAAGATTGTTCAGAATCGACCAATGCATCATCGTTATCTACATCAATTTTGTCAATTTTTGATTCAGTATCGATGTGATATTGATCGAATGGTAAAATATGCCCAGTTTCGAATGAATCATAAATCCACTGAACCCGAACGCATGGTACATTCATCCTTTTTGCATATTTATATTTTTCACCTTTTGATGAATGCAATAACAAAATTGTATTCTTTTGATTCGATTTTACCATCAGTGATGGGCGATAATTGCCGCCATTAATTTCGACAAGATTTTTTATTTCTTCACGTTCTTTCATCGATAGCTATTTGCAAAAAAAAAAAAATAATAATAATAATAATAAAATAATTAATGTCAATAAAAAGATGAAAATCATATGTTCATACTCCTGAAACGACAATATTAAGCTTGTGGAAAATCGGCAACCGATATTTGGAAACAATATTCATTTCACCTGCTCGTCGATATTCGTATTGATATTTGGACCAACACATTTCAATCCATTCAATGTTCATGATAGGTATATTATTTTCTAATGCTGAAAGAGATTTTTGTGATAATATGGAATCGGTAACCAAAAACGAGGTTGTTGCATGTAAATGGCAATGATATTTGCCAGACATCATTTCTATTTTATTTTTTATTTGGTTTTGTTTTGTCGGTGATAATTGTGAGCTAGTTATTTCTAATCCACGCATACATTGGCTAAATATGGGCCATGATCTCATGGGTATATTGGTGAATGGCTGCGAACAAACATTTCTATAACAATAGTTAATTACAAGTGGATTGATAATTCGTGATTCTTTATTTCGTAAATATTCAAAAGGACTATTAGAATTGATAAAGTTTTCCATGACAATTCGGTAGGATATATCTTTAGGTGAGAGATTTTTCATTTTTAAACAATCGAAATTGATCCATTCGGCATGATAATTTTGATGATTTACAAAATCGAATGCTTGCTTCATTCGTTTCGATTGATTATTGACATTTTCGCCATTTTCTAATAAAAAATAAAATCTTGATCTATCCTTTATATCCATAATTTGATTAAAAGTTACAGATTCGAAAACATGACAAACTGAAGTGTTAGCAAAGGGAGAAAAAATGTTTATTTTAACAGATCCACTACAAATTTAGTCGAAATAGGAACATACATGCAACAGCATCTTAATTTGTCTGAGGTCTCGAAATTTCTCGGGCCCAACTATTGATTAGACAATCATTAATTTTAAGATTTAAGAATCGAAATAATTAACTTACTTGAAATATTCTTGGTGGTGTCTTCTCATATGATCATGAAAATTTTTTTTTCTACTAAAAAATGTAATTCTTCCTGATCTCGAACACAAAAAACATTTGATTAACAAGCCTTCGCTTGTCTGTCGAATTCTTTTTTCGCTTTGATTTAAATCATCTATCATTTTTTTATAATCAGGATCATTAATTGCTACTGCTGTTGAACGTAATCTATGCATGATTTGTTTTATTTTAGTATTTTATTTTGAAATCTTACAAATAATTCGAACTGTATATGGAGTCGATCAATCGAATTTTTACATAAAATTCGAAATGTTCATGAAAAATATAAACTAGTGTTGTTTCTTTACTCTTCATTTATGTCTGTCGTTATACCTCATGATAAATTTTTTCTAATTTCGCGCCCGAAATTTTCGGCAAACAATCTACCCCTAATAAAGTGCGTAATTGTCATCCAAACTTTTCAACTACTACTACTAATTTCCAAATTATTTTATAAATTATATATTTTCTATGCTTCTTCATCATCCTTAATTTTTGAGAGTGCATTTGTTTTTCTGGAAAATCAATTTTCCATTAAAAAAAATGATGACACAAAAAACAAATTTGGTTGTCGCCTGAACGCATATCTTCGTAAATTTTTTTAATGTCCAACATCATGAAAATCTTAAAAATGGATAATGATAATGAAAAAATTGATTGGCTCGCTGTTTGCTCCCGGAACAATATTGAAGCATGTAGTTTCACCGATTTTATAAAAGAAAAGATTATAAATGATCATGACGGCGATTCAATTGAATCAAATAATAATAAAGATTATATATCCATTATGAATAGGTTGCTCAATAATTTTTCACAATTATCTTTTGAAACTGAACCGATACCTGAAAAAAAATTTCGCTGTCATATTACTTACAAAGGTAAAGATGTTGAAGGTATTGGATTGTCGAAAAAAGAGGCCAAACAAAAGACTTGTAAACGGTTGTATGAAATCGAAATCGGTCATGAAAATCAATCCCATATATCAAGATCCGAATCTGAAGAATCAAATTCAAGTTCAAGTCCAAGTCATTCAGATTCATCTGTTCTAAATGCCCCATCATCAACATCGGAAGAATCTATAAAACAAACACTTATTGTAGCATTACCAATGACATCATCAACGACAACAATCGATTACATTTCTGATTTACAGATTTTCTGTTCAAGAAATCGAACATTTATCTCTATGCCTGAATATTCATTCAAACAAGTTGATCGTACATTTCATTGTACATGTTATTTACAACCTAAAAATGATATTTATCAACCATTCAATGGTCAAGGTCAAGGTGCAAACATGAAAGAAGCAAAAAAACAGGCCGCCAAACAAGCATTCATTGCTTTGAAAACTTTTTTTGGACAAAAATTATGTAATGAATAAATTTATTTATTTATTTTATTTAATCATTCAAAATCAATTATTATTATCATATTTTTTTCTGTTTACAATCATAATTTTTTTAAATATATATTCTTTTTAATTAAATAATAATAATAATAAAAATCCATTACAATTATAAGATTTTAGACACATTCAGATTCACAATATATAAATTTCTTCTCTCTGTTTTTTTTTTTTTTGTTGATGTTGATGTTGTTTTGTTTTTTTTTCATTCAAAATCGATAATTAAACACAAAATATCGGTTGATGGAGGGGGAACGAACAAGTGAAAATAAAAATGAAAATTTATTCGCGATGATCAGCGAGAGAAAAAAAAACGAGAAGAAAAAACTTTGTATGGAAAAAAAATCGGAACGAAAAAAATACACATAGATTTACAGAGAAATTATAAGATAAAATATGTAATATTCAAATATTTATATTTACGCGATTGTGAACAAAAGCAAAAAACAAGAGCAAGAAAAAAAATCCTTATGTAATAATAGGTGTGTGTGTTTTCGTTTTTAAATCTTGAATTAAAACAATTCGATTACAATATCATTTCAAATATCCATTTGTGTGTGTATGTGTGTGTTAGGTGTTTTGATATTCATAAATATGACGAATATTGTTTGAATTTTAAAATTTATAGAAAGCAAAAGAGAAAAAAAAAATTGTACATTTCAAATAAACCAAAAAAAAAAAAAAAAAAAAATAAGAAAAAAAATTACACACATATTTACGAGATATTTAAATCAATCAATGATCAGGTTTAAAATATTTGAATATTTGGGGGGTGTTTTTACTGCTGTTCATCTATGAAATTTTTATCGTTTTTTGTGTTTTGTTTTAATATTGATTTTAATGATGATTAATTGATCGATGAAGAGAATTGATGGAACAAAAAAAAAGAAAAGAAAAAAATCAAAGAATATTTTGTTTTGTTTTGATTCCTTTTCAAAAAAATAATTTCAATAACAATTTCATGTGTTTGTTTGTGTCTGATATTTATAGGTTTATATAGGGATTGAATGTATTCATGAATGTTTTTATCTGTTTTTCATTGAACTAATTCTTTTCCGGCATATCATGCAACACGTGTCCATCACGAGAATGTGAGAGAAAGAGATAGTGAAAGAGCAACAAAGAGATGGAGAAAAGGAAGGCAAAAAATGGTCGAGAAAATTAAACAAAAAAAAAAAAAAAAAATTTTACATTTTACACACAAGCCCACTTTAACATACAGAGAGACAAAATCAAACAATTTGGGCACTTTGGATTTAAATTTGAATTTTTCAAAATTTGTTTTCTGTGTTTTTGTTTGGTTTTTCACAATTTATAATTTAAATATATCACACTATACACCATATTATTATTCATCATCATTATCGTTGGATCTTTTGAAACATTTTTTTGGATGTCAACAAACAAAAAAAACAATATAGACAAATAAGCAAAAAATTTATACCTAAATTCTGTCATTCAAATCGATTATTGATTTCAATTTTCTTGACTAATGAACTTGGGAGATCATCAACATTATCATCATAAGATCAGAAAAATAAAGAAATCACGGATAAAATTTTGTACAGCAAACAAAAAAAATAATGACTGAAAAAAAATTTTGTACAGGAAAAAAATGAATTTAAAAAAATATTTATAATCCAAAATCCAAAGATTTCCTGATTCTCTTCTCCCGTTACTCATTCTCTATCTCTCTCGTTGAAATATTGATTTAGGACTTTTCTAATGTTTCTTGTATAAGATATCGAAACAAAACCATCAAAATTCAATGAAAATTATTTTTTGTTTTGTATGAATGTGGTTGGAAACAAAGTGAAAAAAATCTAAACTATGAAATTTTTTTAAATTGTTAATGAGAATGTGTGTGATGTTTTTTTTGATTCAATGATTGGTTATTATTTTGTGAAAATGATAAAAATAAAATTTTTTTCTTCTTTTTTTTGGTGACCATGCACACAATCTTATTTATGAGAAGAACTTACTTATCGACTGGCTCATTATTACAGCCATTCGTATTGGAATTTGTACCGGTTGTTGATGTACCAGTAACTGTCGATGATGATGATGCTGGTGCATTATCGGTCAATGGTGCTGAAACAGCAGCTGTAGTTGTCGTCGATGATGACGATGATGGTGATGTTGTTACGGCAGCAGACACTGCAGCATTAGCTGATTTCGAGCCAGTGTTCATATATTTATCCAATTTAGCCAAAATATGTTTACCATAGGTAAATCGACGTAACGATGAAACATGAGGCCGTATTCGCAATAATAATGTTTTCCGTTGCTGTGATTCAGCTACTTCGATCATTTTTTGTACAACATAATTAGCATATTGATCTTTCATCATAGTATATAGAGCACTGTGCAAAATATCAAAAATTTAGAATCGATTCAAATTTTTAAGAAAAATACACTTACTTATCAGGATAATTACAAACTTCTTCGATTAGCATCGAACGTTCAGAACGCATGGCTTGCGTGATACATCTTTCTACTACATTGCTGTTTATAACAAAAAAAACATGAGTTTAGACTGAAGATACCACACAATTTCAAATGTGTTTACCTTGCAAATTTATGTTGCGACAACGCCAGAACCTTACCACGTACCATCATAATGATTTTAGTTTTATCTTCAGGTCGACCATGTTCAAGTACATGTTGTACAACATAATTACCATATTGATCTTGTACCAATGCTTCAGTGTGTGTATGTAATTCTTGCAAAATGCTTGCCGTTTGTTCAGGATTACAATGTTCCAAAATACGTTGAATAACACGACATCCATATGGATGTGTTGATAATGCGTGAACCTGGTTTGATAATAAATAAATATATTTAGGAATGAATGATAATCATAGATCAGAATACCTGGCTTTGAAAAGCATTGATGATAAATTGCAATGCCGATGGCTCAATACATTCGATACATTTTTGCACAACATGATTGCCATTTTGATCTTTAACACATTTGAGAACATGACCATCTAATTCTTTTACAATCTCTTTCTGTTGTTCAGTTGATATCGATTCCAATGCTTTTTGTATAACGCGACAGCCATACATTTGTAAAGCTAAATCCAACACTGATCCACGGATGGTTTGAGCCAATGCTTGTTTCTGTTGTGGTGTACCAAATTCAAAAAATTTCTGTATAACATAATTTCCAAACACATCGGTCATTAGTTGATAAGCTTGGCCAATTATCTCATTAAACACCAATTGTTTCTCGTCATCGGAAGCCCTTTCCAATTTTTGCTGAATGAATCGAGATCCATGTTGATCCTGAGAGAATTCAACAATATGCTCAGTAAGATCATGTAATGTTAAATTAGGTAAGCGTGAATTTCGAAAATCTTCCAGCAATGTCGAACGCCCAACATTCTTATCGATAGATCGTCTAATTATATGAATAGTGATAAATAATAAGCATTTTGATCATACATTATGAACTTACGTTCGTTGATTGTTGGCTCCACTAGCACCACCTGTGGAACGATGACTTGCCCCTGTATTGTTTAAAATATAATTATTTGCTTGCGAAGGATGATGATTAACCGGTGTCGGCTGATGAAGACCACCACCATTGCTAAAATGATGCAAATGATTCGATGAATTCAATGATGCTGCCAGAGCATGATGTGAAGAATGAGCCGCGACCGCTGCAGCTGCTGCAACATTATTAAATGAATTGTTCAAATTGGCCGAAGCAAATGGATTTTGCTGGTTAATCAATCCATTACGATTCAAGAATTTGTTATCGGGTGGTGGTGGCGGTCCTACATTTGGTATCAAACGCATTCCATTCATATAGGCGGAATTAGGTGCAGTGCCTGTCATTGCATTAGGTCCAAATTGATTGACAGCATCCATTGGTGGTGGTGTCATATTACTTCCAGGTGGTGGTAATCCTAGGCCCATTGGTCCAGGTGAATTAATGTATGGATGATGAAATGGAGCATTGTTCAAGCCGTTTGTTTTGGCCGCCGAAGCTGGACCAGCAGCAACGGCATTCAATGCATTAGCCATTTGTCGATTAAAAGCCATACTAGCTTCGGAAATCATTGTAGGAAAAATATTTCCCAAAGAACCCATTCCAGCGGCATTCGATGAGCGATTATCTAATGAATCGCGACGCGGTGAACTTGAATTGCCAAGTCCATTATTACCTATGCCTGAGGCTCCAATAGGACCCAAAGCTAATTCGGATTAAATAATATTAATATAATAGGAGAAAAGAGTTTCGAATAGACATACTGGGATTGGAGAAACCCATTTGTTGCGGAGCTAATTGAGGAGCAGCTTGATTATTGTTGTGGGCATTGTTCATCATTTGTGGATTTGATTGGATATTATTATATGCGGCGGCTGCAGCAGCTAAACCCAATGCTACTGAATTATTTGGCATAGCCGATGTGTACATTTGTTGCTGTTGTTGATTGCCATTTGGACCAGTCGTTGATGCAGCCGCAAATAAGGCATTATTTTGCGATTGTGGATTCTGTTGTGGATTTGCCACTGATACTGCAGCATTCGGTAACATTCGAGCAGCGGCTGCAGCTGCTAACATATTACCATTTCCAGTAGCTGTTTGTAACATGTTCATCTGTGGTTGTGTCATTAGTCGATGAAGATGGGCTGCAGCCTGTGGTGGCATTCGACTTGAGGCTAATTGATCGAAAAAATTTGAAGGAGCCCCAGGAAATGGAAATGGTAATTGACCAGCAGCAGCAAGCGCAGCTAATTGTTGTTGTTGCTGTGCATTGGTACCATTGGTTCCATCATTTGCTTGATTCTGTTGTTGTTGTTGTTGATGAGCAGCGGCAGCAGCAACTGCAAGACTTGTTGGAGATAATGGGCGATTACCAGTTCCAGAAATTGATCGGCCTGATTGTTGCTGTTGAATTCCTGATGATGTTACCGTTTGACCAGACGATGATTGACCTTGCATTTGTCCATTAGAAGTGGTTCCTGGTGGTGCATTAGGCATTAAACCAGTAGGAAACATGTTCCATGGAGCGAAACCATAAGCAGCTGTGGCATATTGAGACATAGACATTGCTGGCCCAGCGGCTCCAGCTGCCAACGCCATTTGGCTCATTGAAAATGTATCTGCTGGAAAATATGGATTTTGCGGATTTTGTGTGGCAGCTGCAAACATATTGGCTGATGGTTGACCACCGGAAGCCGAAGACATTGCTTGATTTTGTTGTTGAGCAGTTGTCATATTTAAATGTTGTTGCTGTTGTTGTTGATGATGATTAGACAAAATCGACATCGCTGATGGATTATTGGGGCCGGAAGCATGACGAGTTTGATGTTGAACTTGTTGATATAATGCTGGATTAGTATGCCCATAGCCATCCATCAACGAATCTGCTGTAGCTGATGGACCCAATGATAATGGCATGTAATCAGAAAATTGTTGCAGTTGATCCATTCCATGCATTTGCAATTGATCGGGATTGAAATCAGCAAAAGCTGCTGCATTCGCTGGATGGTGATGTCCAGGCATTCCCCCTACAGCAGCAGCCGTTGCCATCATTCCATCGAATTTATTCATTAAATGATTTTTCGGTACACCACTAACAAGTTCATCACTATCATCGGAAGAAAGTTGATGCGATAGGCCTGGAGCCCGATTAAAAATTTTTGCAGCAGGATCAATCGAATTTGTGGGGTCATCAGGACCATTTCCACTACCAAAGCCATTAGGAAGGCCACCATTAGCATTAGGATGATGATGAGGTCCTTTATCATTACTTTTACCTCTTGACGATTGACCACCAGTTTGTTTATCATGTAATATTCGTGTATTAAGTCTTGATTCTAGATTATCTTTTGATGGTGAATTATTGAGAACATACTCGGCCATTTTCATTCCGATACCACCAGTATCTGTTGATCGCGGTGACAATAGTGTTCCATCGTTTGCATAAGCACTAGCCGCACGTTTTACCATGATTGGTTGAGAAACAGCATGTTCAGATAGACCTGAACCATTTTCTGCTACCGTTGTTCCAGCAGGTGGTCCAGTACTCCAAGTAGAATCCCGACCCCATTGGTGAACTGGATCGGGTACGGCGAACAATACTTTAGATGGATCAACATCGGCATGATTTTTTGAAGATGGTGTATCCTCAATGCCCCAGATTTTCTTTGTAGTAGAAGCAAATGGTCCTTCACTATCCAACGATAAAGTATTGAAACTGCCTTCAATTTCCTGCGTATCACTTGGTACGTTATTCTATTATATAAGAAAAATTCAAAATCAAATTAAGTTTTACGAAAATTGAAATATGAGAAAAGAAACTTACATCAATCAACGCACTTTCATCGGTACCAAACCATCGCGATGATTTGCCACCATATTGACCAAATTCTGAATTTGGATCTTGTCCACCTGGATTTGGTGGGCGTTGAAACATATACGATACCATAGCATCATCTTGAGTTTTCGGTTGTGTTGCTGTTGACGATAAAGATGCCGATGTAGCGGATGATTCCATCGAATTATTTGCTTGTGTTGTCGATGATGATTGATTAACATTGTTTGAATTTGATAATGAAGATGATTGATTAACTGATGATACACCTTTTGTTGGTGTTGTCGATGTTGAATCAACTAGTTTGGATGTGGCTGCAGCAGTTGATGCTGTGGCCGTACCACTTTGACCATTTAACATTTTGTTGCAATGGAAAATATATATTGCAAACAATAATTATGATGAATGTCAATTTATAATCAAGATGATAATTATAATTTTCTTAGCTTTTTTAAAAAAAATCGATCAAATTTTTCTTAAATATGAATAAAATATGGAAAGACAATAAATTCACTTGAATTGTTAAAATTCATTCAGATTAGTTTGATCAATGCACAACAACAACAACAAGAAATGATGATGATGATCATGAAAAATTCTTTGATTTTGATTGACAGAAAAAATGTTGAAGGAGAGAGAGAAAGAGAATGAAATGAAATTTACAAAATTCTTTTCAATTAATGTTTGTGTATTAATTTTATGTTATCTGTTATTTTCTGTTGTTGTTATAAATTTTACAAAATACTTTGACTTTTCTACTCTGTTATACTTTGACACACTATACAAAATACATTACAATATGACTTTCATACAAATATTCAATATGATGATGATTTTTTTTTGGTTTTTCTTTCCTTTTATGAAAATTTTTCTAGTTTGCTTGATCTTTGATACACTTTACAAGAAAAAAAACAACAACACAAAAAAAACAAACGAAGAATATTTAGGTAGGTAACATCACATCAAACAATATTATTGAAAATAATAACCTTAATAAGAATTCATTCACTTTCGTTTGTCTATACATAATCAGGAAAAACAGCTAAAAAATGGGTAAAAATTGGATAATATTTTTTTAAAGAATATTCTGTACAAAATGGTCATTAGTGTCGTGATGATGAAAAAAAATTATCAAGATTGTTTTGCTTTAAAAAATGTTATTCAAACGATGATCTATAGTCATTGTTTTTGTCATTCATTTTGTTCAATCTGGATGGGAAAAAAATTATGACATTTTTTATATTAAAAACAAATTCCAAGTATACATTTTTAAAAAATTTCAAAAAAATAATCTACCTGCTAAAAATATTCGATGACATTATTGGTTTCTTGACGAAAAAAATGACAATGATGAGTGAGGGGTGTTGGTGGTGATTTGAACAAAAAAAAAACTATGAAATTTGAAATTGATTTTAAACAATTTGGATACAAATGTCTGTCTACATACACAATACACACACACACATTTATTTATTTGTTTTCATCATCTTCATCATTATGATGGCAATGATGTTTGGGTATTTACACATCATGCCATCATCAACAATATGGAATCAGAATAATCAATATTGTCAACTTCTTTGTTTTGATGAAAAAAACCAAAGAATTCTTTTATTGTAATTGTTGTTATAATTGATTTTCTTTTTAAAATTCAGATAGTGATTCAATTCGATTCCAATATTGTGTGTAGATATCCGATTCGTTGTTGTTGTTGTTATGATTTTTAACATTCAATCAACACACATCACTTTGGTTAAATGATGATTATTATTGATGATGGTTATTGTTTTCTTTGCTTTTTTCTGGTGGACATAAAGAAGAAAAACTTTTTAAAAAAAATTTAAACAATAAATTTTCTTTCGATAAAATGAAATTACAACAACAACAACAAGAAATTTCTTCAATTTTAGTGTGTCTTTCTTTCTGTTGAGTGTGTGTGTAGTGTGTATGTTTTTTTTTCTCGTTGTTGGTGATGTCTATATGTTGTTGTCTTTTTCCAAGATCTCGTCGATGATGATGATTATTGAATTGGCCGACACACACACACACAACGAAAATGCCATACCATCACACCAATAATACACGCACACACAGTTTGAGCGTGTATACGCGAATTTTTTTTCTGGATATCGATGGTGCTGGATTTTTTCTTCTTCGTTTCGTTTCGTCTTCAATTGTTGTTCAAGAAAAAAAATTATTATTAAGGGGATCGAGTTATAATTCACACGCAATCAATTGGCAAAGCAGCAGAAAAGATAAAGAAGCGAAACACACAGACACACACCGTGTCAACGCAAAAAAAGCAGCGACACATACGGCATTTGTATGCAAAAAAAAGATTGAAAGGAAAAAACAACACTGATACCTTCATGAATAACTATATATTTTTGATATGTTATGGTCACAATATATTCTGACTATACTAAGAAAAAAAATTGTACTATTTTATCCAGCCACTACCTGAAAACGTGGGTATTTTGTTCAAGAATCGTTCAATTTTTATCGGATATTTGAGATAGGAAAACGTAATAATTGTGACCATAACTAAGAATTGATATTTATTCAGGGGGTGGAAAGGAATTTAAATGAAGGGTAGTAGTATAGTATTATGAATAGTTGATGATAAGTGTTCGTTTTTTTGTGATAATCATTAAACTGTGATATATGTACACATCTGCCGTATCGCAACAACCTAATCATCATCATCGTTATTTTGTTTGATAATGATTCGAATTATCTAAATAACATAATAAATATGATCATAAAGTACGTAAAATTTAAAAAAAAGACAAAATTCATTTGAAATTTTAAATATTAAAAAGACAATTGTCATTATAAATTGTAAAGGCTATAATGATGAAGTTTCTTTTGTTATAAAACATTTTATTTTTGGAATCTAGACTTAGAATCCGATCGTAAATTATCGCATTTATTATTCATTTAATATTAGTGTGTCATCGTTTTATTTTCTGATTGAATTTTTTAAAAAGAAATCTTTTTCATTAAAAAAATTTATGGTAATGTTTAATGTAGTTTATTTTTTTAAATGTAATTTTTGAAAAATTCGATGACAAAATGAAAATATAGATGTCCACCTTTTTTCTGGAAAAAATTGCTTCAAAGTTGGAAAACGATTCTTATTATAAATAGCCGGGATTGTTCTAATGACAATATATAGACACAATACAGGGTGTTTTCTCTTTTTTCTATAAATTATGATGCACTTTGACCACCTAGAAGACCACTCATCGATGATGAAGATGCCGGTGGATTCTGTTTTAGCTGTAACAATATTGAACGCATACGCGATGTATCACGTGTATTTCGTGATGTTTTAGGATTAAAATCACACATTCGATTAATCTTTTCCCATGCTTGACCATTGCTAGCCGGTTGTTCATTGTCACGTTCAGCTATCCATTCTTTTTCGGCAGCTCTAAAATTTTTGCAAATGCCACACACACACAGTAAAAAAAATAGAATTCATTAGTTAATTAAAATTCAAACTTTTCAGGTAAAAAAGCTCATGCAAATACAAAATAAGGAATAAAAATAAATAGAAATCATAAAGGAAAATGGACAAATAATGGATGTGCAAGCAAAATTTTCGACATTAAAAAAATTTAGCAATTAAACTTACTTGCTATTTTCTCTAGAATAATAATCATTTTAGTTTTTTGTTTACAAAAAAAAGTTAGTTTAAAGTTGTGTTTGATAGTAGAAAAATGAAAAAATAACCCCAATAATGATGGAAATCAGTTTTTAATGTTTGGATTAATCGAAATAGAATGAGAAGAAAATGGATGAAATAGAAGAAAAAGATTTTGTTTGATTTTTTTAGTTGGAAATTATCATCAATTTATAAACAAATAACAAAGTTAGTGGAAAACATTATTTGTTTCAAGAATGAATATCTATGACAAAAAAATAGAACATACCTATTCTGTTTTTTAGTTTTTTCCACTTCTTCATGATATCTTTTATACCATTCTTCTAATTCTTTTTTAGCCTGTTTTCTAAGTTCTTCAATTTTTTCCTTCTCTTCTTGATCTTTAAGTTCAAGATTTTTGACATGTTGTTCACGCCATCTTTTTATTGATTCTGGTTCTTCAGCCGGTATGATTGGTTGATTCATCATCATTGATTGCGGTGGATCGGCATTGTTTCCAGTTGTTGATTTTTCTAACGATACTTCCAATATGCCATTAGAAAGATTATCAATTTCACCATTAGCTGGTTGCGATTCATTAAAATCGCCATTTAATTCTATTTGAATGTTCAACAAAATAATAAAAACGAGATTAAAAAACAATCAAAAAAAAACTTACTGATATCATCGGAATCAAACAAATCATCATTTGTTGATGATGGTAATGTTGCTGTTATTTGACCATCTTTATTAAAATCATCATCAATTTCACCAAGAACAGATTGTTCACGTGCAAGAAATTCAGCTACCAGATCATTTGATCCCGTTACAGCAGAAGAATCAGTAATTTCTAAATCGGACATTTTAGCTGATGATTGATTTTTTTTGAATAAATAGATTTATACGAAACAATTGTTTAAAAAACGAAACCTATTATGATGATGATGATCTAAATTAAAAAAATGGGCGTTATATTTTTATCAACAATAAAAAATGGATAAAAATTTCATTCTCTTACCTTTATGATTTGAATCGATTAATAATAATTATAAACAAGGGATATAAATGAATACTTTTGTTTGTTTTTTTTTGCAAATTTTCACTGGGCTAATAAAAGTGTTAGGTGTTTTGTGATTCCAATGACTCAACAGAACAAGAAAAAAAAGAAATGAACAATGATTCAATATCAAAAACAAAAAGTGAAAAAAAAATCCGAAAACTTTTTGATTATTAATAAAATTATATTTACAACAATCGTGAGAGGAGAAACGCAATTTGGGTTAAATATTTACTCAAATGTGTTTTACAATCAATTTATATTATAATTTTCAGAAAAAAATCCTCAGATCACTAAGAATATTGATGAATTGAATATGAATGATGATGATGAAGTTTAAAATTCAAGACTATAATTTTACAATACAATTTTTGTACAATTCAGAATTTTGAATGATTGATTGATGATGTAAAACATTAGCGGCTTTTTTTCGGCTTTACTATGAGATTCTAGGCGTTACTATGAATTGATAAAGTGACAGAACACTAAAAAAAAATGAATTGAGTTTTATATACTGGTAATGTAGTGAAATGAATGTGTAATTTTTTTTTGTTACTGATTGTAATTGACAATTTGGTCGATTGTTGAAAAAAATTTCAAAAAAAAATGACAACAGGACAACTAAACAGCAATATTCAATGATGATGATGATGTTGAATGAATTGAAAAAAATAAAGAATCATTCAAAGTTTCTTCTGATAATAATGTGTATGTTGTTGCTCACATTATAACATTGATGATGATGATGATGATGATACGATTGAAATACGCAAACTCAAAACTTTAACTCATTTTGTTGTTATATTCAAAAACGACATAATCAAAAATTTTTTTTTTCAATTTCAAATCCATAGACGGCGCCATCAGGATTGATACGAAAAAAAAAATTTGGTTTTTTTTTTCCCGATAAAGTTTTTCGATGATAATGATGACGAACAATGAGATTTTTTTTTCTTAGCCGAAACAAAAAACATGACTGTTAAAGTATATTATTATTCTTGTAAGATCCGAAAATGAAGGAAAAAAAGATTTCATCATCATAGGTATATGGTTAGCTGTCAATCTTGTTGTTATTAGTTTTTTATTATTATTATTTTCTACGCTTAGTTTTTTCATTGCTTTTCATTTTGGTTTCAGGTTTTTATTTCACTCTATATATATCGTAAACCTTGTCAGTTTTCAGTGGAAACATTATGATAAACCCAAACCACAATTTTGTGAAGTTTGTGAATTTCATTCATTCATTCATTCATTATACTTGGCAAAACATATAATAATCGACCTAAATCTCCAATTTTTTTTTGTCCGAAAAGAAAAATGATTTCATTTTATTCTATTTTTCTTGAAGACATCAAAAATCTGGTTTTTTTTGTTGCTCATTTGCGTTTTTTTTCTTGGCCTATTCGTTTGTTTTCTGTCATGTTTATGTCATGTCATGTTTGTTATTGAGAAATACAGAAATTAAAAAACAAAACCAAAAAAAATTCATTGATGAGGTCAATGAATTATATTTTGCTTCTTTTGAACGAATCAATGAGAAAGAAAAACTTATTATTATTCACTTAGTTGGCGATCATCGATTAGATTTTTAATCAATCCATTTATTTTATTTTCAATTTGATGTGGCCAAGTCTTTTTTGGATTTCTAAATCCATTAGATCGATTGATTGATCGGTCAGAAAATTTTTTTTGCTTCTCATTCACATCATCTTTATTCAATGGGAAAATGAAAATCTTTTTTGTTCAATTTCCGGATATCATTTCAATTGTTTAAGATTTTTTCCAATACATTTTTCTTTCAATAGTTAGAAAGTGTTATTCATTGAACAATCTGGCTTTCGTTTTCTTATATTTGTTATACGAGAAAAAAATCAATTTATCATAACGATTGTGATAATCGGTTTTTCGCCTTTAAACATCCGATTTAATCCGAAAAAAATAATATTATCTTCGCTATAAAATTTTCTAATTGAAAATCATTTCAACAAAATTAAAACGAAAAAAAATTAATGATCAAAATGATGTGTTAAATATCTTTATCCACTTAAATAATGATGTTGATGTGATTGAAACATTCAAAAATTTTCGCTTTATCTTTATCATGATTAATGATTTATTTGTTCATTCGGATAATCATCTATAATTAAAGGTTTACCACTTAACTATTAGTAATCTGAAAAAGAATTCAAAGAATTCAAAACATGGTGAAAAAACCTAAATTTACATTTTCTGCAATACCTCCAAAAAAAAGGTCATTTATTATTGACCTTAATTATGACTGAATAACATTTCATAGAATTGTGACATTTCAAAAATGTTTTTTTTCACATCAACAAAAAATATGAAAAACTGAAACACCATAAAATAGAACATGTGACATTGAATATAACCATACTGATTATGATGATAATAATGATTATGGCGTGATGAATCTAATTCTATGAACGATGTTTTTGATGTTTCATTATTATGTTAGCATCATTTTTTCTTTTGTCGGAAAATCTGAAATTCGGGATGTCATCATCATAATCATAATCGATAATGCTAACGATGATGATAATAATCATTGTATAAGGAAAATTGGTTGAAAAATATAATCTCTTCTTTATTTTTATACGATAACAATTGACCGAATGAATAATAAATTTTTTGTCCATACAAAAAAAAGGGTATTTTCATTCAACAACGGATATAATTTTATAGTTGAAAAAAAATCCAAATAATTTTTTTGTGGTTGGTCGTTAAAAATAAATTTAATCGGATGAGAATAAGCGTTAGTTGTTCTTTCTTTCTCATTCCAATTTCTTTATTATTCCAAGACTATTAAATATATTTATGGCTATAATAATCATTATCATAAAATAACACATTATTAGATGAAAAGGAAAAAAAATCCTTATCTATCTATTCTATCTATTCAAATAATTTAACTAGGGATAATCGTTTTTATATGGAAGAAAAAAAATCTTATTACGTTTTTTTCTTAATTTTTTTGTTGTTGATATGAACACAATCAACAAATGATATTATTATCATTGGTTGATTGAGAATTTTGAATGTCAAAAAAAAAACAAAAACAAGAAAAGAAATATTCATGGGTTACGCCTTTGAAATTGTTTGAAAATGAAGCACAGAATTCAAAAACTTTTTAGATTCAAACAAGTGAAATCGTATGACAATAGGAGATACATATGAAAAAAAACGTTCTTATGCTAGGATCATTACCATATTCTCGCGAGATTTTATATTCTTCAAAAGAA
Source organism: Dermatophagoides pteronyssinus (assembly GCF_027571235.1). Classification (NCBI taxonomy): domain Eukaryota; kingdom Metazoa; phylum Arthropoda; class Arachnida; order Sarcoptiformes; family Pyroglyphidae; genus Dermatophagoides; species Dermatophagoides pteronyssinus. The sequence continues at coordinate 65,615 of NW_027461547.1, read as the reverse complement.
TTTATCATTATATCGATAGAATTATAATGAACCGAAAAAAAATTCTCAAATAAAAAATCCAAAGAATTTTTTGTCAAAATATCCGTGAAAATATGGTATCCTTTTAATAGAATGAAGAGACGTAGTAGTGGCAAGAGTATATGTGGAATTATGTTTTTTTTTGAAAAAAGATATCAACAACTTTTTTTTTGTTTGTGAAAAAAAGGTGGTGGCTATCCTCACATATTTCTCTTTTTTCCATCATCATCAATATTTGTGGTTGCGTCGTTTTTTTAATGTTCGACGACGACGACGACGAAAACGATAACATCAACAACAACGACGACAACGTCTAAGGTAAAAAGTTATTCATTTAAACAGTGTTTGTATACAGATGATGTGATATTTCATAACGAAAACAATCGACAAACTTTTGGAAAACATCAATCATCGCCAGTAATCACAGAAGAAAATTGATTAATATTATGAAATCAATCAAATGAGTCATAAAATTCAATGTTGCAATACAAGAATTTGTTTTCATTTTTTTTTATTTTTATCAAACGTGTGTCTGTCATTCATCAGGTGGTGGTCATCAACATCATCGAAAAATTTCATTGAATCGACTTGAACATTATGAGCTTTGATTTTTTTTATTAATATTGTCCTTGTGCCTTTTTTGTTTGATTGATGATTGTCTAGATTTTCTTCTATTTTTATATTAATTCGCTATTCATCGTTATTCATTGTCACACATTGCCACAGTAAGCAGACAAACGAAATTCAATATCATAAAAGACAGAGAATATCTACATTTCTTTTTGGAAACAGAAAAAAAAATCTATTAAAAAATTTTCAAAAAAAGGATCATTTATTGAAACCTACGATAACTATATGTCCAAATTTGGTCATTCATAGTAAATATCGAGAAAAAATTTTTTTGATCTGTTCCGAAAAAAAAAGTTTTACGAAAAAAAAGGTAAACAAATATCATCGTCACACTCAACGATAGCAACGATGGATTGCAACAATTTATGAATTTTGTTTGTTTTTTTCACAAAAAAAAATTTTTTTTTCAAAAATTTTGTTTTATTTGTTTTTGTTTGTTTGTTATGTTTAGTGTGTATTGCGATAACAAAATATCATCCGTCCAACCAAATCATTTCGTTTCTACTTATTAGCATTTTTAAAATTAAATACTGCCATCATATATAGTTTTTTCTTTGCATTTTCAATAATTCTAATTTAATGAATTATGGCTACATTATCACCGTTTATTAAAACGGCATCATCATCATCATCATCGATGATTGTAAATCATCGTGGAACGATTACGAAAACATCACCATCTGGTCGTCTTTCATTATTATCCAGCGATATTGAAGAAGATTTAGGTATACTTGATTTGAATGCACCGGAATTCAAATACATTTGTCGACAAGAATATTGGCTATTAAATGATAAGGAATATAATCCTGAAACAAATTTTTCCTATGATATTGTACTCGAATGGATTAATGGCTATATACAGATAAAATCTGATGATGAATATAAAAAATATTTTCATGTTTCCATTGACAGCAATAGTAATCTTCATCATTTTCGCCAGAATTCAGCATTATCTTCTTCAGATTCTTCTAGAAGCCATTTGACTCCAAGTATGTTTTTTTACCTTTCAATATTAAATTAATTATTTGAATTTTCATTCATGATTAGTAAATGGCTATAATCGTTTTGATTATCTTACAAAATCATCGTCCGTATCACGTACGGCAACCATAACAAAACGAAAGATTGAAAATAATAATTTTAATGATAATCAATTCAATACTCCTACCAATTCATCATCGATGAACAATGATAATACTGTACGTTATGGTACTATAACAAAAGGAACGATTTCACGCCCATTTCTCAATAACAATAATAATAATAATCGTGAATTAAATCGAACGTTTGGTCTAATCGAATCAAAGCTGAAATTTACCGAATCTTCCACAGAAACAAGTTCTGATAGTAATGGACAAATAATTACATCAAATGTTTCTACTACTCCTACCATGATTGATAATCATCTGCCGATTAATACAAATACGATAACAAAGACAAATCGTCGTATATTGAATGTTACTTTGGATATTGTTGGTCGTAATCATTCAAATATACAACAACGTTTAGAATGTGATCCTGGCAATACTTCAACATCCGAAACGGATAACAGTAGTGATCTAAATCAGGCCAATAATTTAATGATAACTTCGGATGATTTGGTCGAAGAATTTGGCCTTTCATCTGATAGTGGTCTTACCGACAACAATGATTTAAAAAGACCAACATTGAATCGTACGTTTGAAATGAACACGGAGCAATCGAATCTTATCGAGGATAGTAATGATGAGAATTATAGGAATATTGTTGACAGTTATAACCAAACATCAGATACATCTGATAGGAATTTTCCCACAATTTCTAGAAATAATACTCGTACTTTGTTATTGAGACGTGAAGCAAGTCAAGGACAGATCAACAACAATAAAATGAATAATATAAATGATCGAACTATAAGCAAAACGCGACAATCAATGAAACAAGTAAATCTGGTCTCATCTAATGATGATCTGCTTAATTCTGACTGTTCAACATTATCTCTGAGATCATCAACAATGTCTGGGGGCCGTAGTGAACCTAATCTATTAGATGCACAAAAACGTACAACAAATGGCTCAGCACCATTATCGGTTCATAGCATAAAGTCGAAACCTCGACTATCACAGATACAGGTGATCAATGCACCGAAATTTCAGAGTCGCCTAATGGGTCCTACTGGAATAGCAATCTCTGCTACTAATGGTAGTCGAATATCACGAATTGCACGTCCAACCGCAAATGGTGTTTCATCCCAACCATCATTGGTAAATATTCGTAGCAGTGGTATTCCTGGAAACGGAACCACTGCCATAAGATCTACCAATAGCTTTGGTAGTATGGGTTCGATACGTGATCAACAACTACTTCAGAATCATCATTTTCAACAACAATCAAATCCATTTCAAATTCCACGCGCTGTTAGCCAGGTATGTTTTGGTTAAAGGCAAAATGATTTACATTTATGATCTATGTTTGCATGGGATTTTTCTTAATGCATGATAATTATGAATTCCTAATACATTATAACATGAATGGATATATTTGGTTTTTCTTCTGTTTTTACTTCTATTCTTGTGAAAAGCACTAATTAAAAATTCTCTTTTAATACTCTTGCTTCCTGTTATAACTTTGTGTGTTTGTCTGTATCCTATTCCCTTTACCTTGCCATTGTTTTCTCATTTCTCTCTGAAAAATTTGCATCTAAATATGTGTGGCGCACGAATTTAAATATTGATAAGATTGAGATGAGCAATGATGATGATGGTCAACAGCAGCAGCAACAACAACAACAACAAGATTTGAATGGTAATGATGTTCAACAACAACGATTAGGAATGGGATTGGATCGAAAGTCTACATTTCGTGTAACTAATCGGCCGTCCTCATCATCATCATCAGTGACATTGATGACCATTACAACAATGTTTGATGGACAACAATATTCAAATCAAAAACCAGTTAGGAATCATCAACAAACAAATAATCATTGTAATTCAAATTTGAATGTGAATCATTTTTTGAATGCATCAAGTGGTAATCAAAATCAACGGGAGGTAGATAATAATGTAAATCATCATCATCGATCGTCATCACCATTATTGTCACGAAATTCGAAATCTTCACATTCTAAACAATCATCGATTATAGTCAGCGAATCCACTATTCCACATCGCTCATCATTTATATTCAGTGAAGGTTCTAACCATAATAATAATCATATTTGTTCTGATCATACTAACAACAACGACATCAACAATGGTGATAAAAACATCGTTACATCATCACGGATACCTGGGTTGATGAAAAATCCATTATCATCATCTTCAACATTTAATAACGGCAACAATTTTGTCATCACTGCACCAACAATGGCTAATAGGTGATGCGCTTAATTTTTGTTTCCTCTTTTTAACATCTTTGCTTTTCCGCTACAATCACACTCATCTCAGTATTATGATATTTTGATATAATCATTTGAGTTAATAGAAATTTTTATGTTTTAATATTTTTTTTCTAACAACAATAGATTAAGCATCCCAGTCTATGGAAACAGCAAGGAACCATTACAACGGCCAAATTTAATCAACAATTTCGAACAAATGCCAAATCAAATAATAGACAACCGAACATTCAACAATTGCATGGAATCAACACACGTTTTGGTAACGCCAATGGTGAACACAGGTAAATCAATAAATCCATGTCAACAGCCACAACAACAACAATTGAATCGCACAATATTAACCACCACTGCACATCATCAACCACCAAGAGGTTTCAAGATTAATAGTTGTAATGGATTGGAAGATAATTCATGGCAAGATGATTGTTATTGAATGAATGAAAAAAAAAATCAACGATCAAACTAGTCTTTCTAATAATTTTTCAAACAAATGCAATCGCGGTGATGTGATTGATGTGCGATTTCTGTAAAATCCAAATAAATGTCTACTAAATATCTATATACTAACTACTACCCCACCATTAATGCTAATGATGCTGTTATTGTAATTGATTCATCGATTGAAATGAATAGCAATATTTTTATTATTTTCTAATTATAAATTTTTCTTGTTTTTCGTTGTTGAAATTGTTGATTCATCATCACACATATTGATGGCGATGATAATCATCATCAAAATTGACCTAAAAAATGCAACATTTTTTCTCCTTCTCTGTTTGATCATGATCATGATGGACGATATTAAGGATTGTTGAGATTTAATCTAATTATTAATGGAAAATTTAAAAAAAATGTTTTTGTAGCCATTGGGCGCCATCATCATTCAGTCATTTAGTGTTGATCAGTCGGTAATCATCATTATCATTGAAAAAAACCTGGTTTCTTTTCTTTCTAATAATCTGTTCAATGGATCATTAATGGATAATATAGGATTGAGAAAACAATTTTATTTTTATTTTCGATCAAATCACAACAATAACATTGATATATAATTATTGCAAAATAATTGCCATTTTTTCTGTGTAGGTAGATTCAAGGAAAAAAACCTTAAATAAAAGATAAGAGACATCAAAGTTAAAAGCTCGCAAACATTGGATAATTGGGTGTGGGTGTGTTTGTGTCAGGTGAATGGGGAGGGGGAATTAGTGTGAACACAATTTGAATTTGCAAACATATTATATGGGCTAGAAAACAAACGGCAAACAACATTGATGAATAGTTATGTAAAACAATCTGAATAATAATGATAAATTGGTGCTTATTCATGGTGATGTTCCATTTTTTAAATTAAATAAACAATGTGAGGTGCTTGAATTATTATAGATTTTTTAGGCAGTTAAATAAAATAATCTATTCATTCATTTATGATTCAAAACCGATGATTTAAATTTTGATGTTAATGTTGATATCAATGCTGGTTGTGTTGGTGAATGTTGTGGTGTTGAACGATCACTGCCACCATCATCTTTATGATTGATTTTCGTAAATAATGAACGATATTCATCTTGACAATAGATCCAATCAAATACATCATATGCAATATCCAATGGTAAGGGAATCTTATCCGGTTGTCGGCCAAATTCTTCTAATTTTGATAAAAGTTGTTCATCTGATTCATAGATGTATTGGGCTATTATTCAAAACGGATAAATTCAATTAGATGATAAAAACCTTGGTTTTGTGTTCGTTTGCTTGCTTACCTGGAAATATTTCTGGATATACTAGACGTGATGGACATAATGGATAACAACCACAGTAGGCAGCCTCAAGCCTAATAACAATGAAACAAAAATAAAATCATATGATCAATTGATAAAACTGTTACTACTATCTATTTTATTCAATCAAAATCAAAATGACTACCAAATGGACATTGACCGACATTCGTGATTGAACGACGATCAATTTTTTTTCCTGTATGAAAATAAATACTAACATTGAGACACCGAAAAATTCATGTAACGCAGTCGATATGCAACAATTACCGCTGGCCAATACATCGTAATAATCTTGATTGGATTCAACATAACCCCAATGTACAATCTGTTCGGCTAAACGTGTTTTAGCTTCAACAAATATCTCTGTTCAAATCAAATGTCAAGATTAATATTAAATCAATAACAGGATCAATTCAATTCAAAAATTTCTCACGATTATTCAATTAATTTCGATTAAATTGAAAGATTTATGAATGAATGTAATAATACAAAAGTTATACTAACTTGGTATCTCCGAATAATTTTCACCAAGAACCGATAATTTAAATGGTATTTGTCGTTCTTCTTTCAATCGAAACAGAATGTTAAAAAATGCTTCCGGATTTTTATCATGCTCCCTTAATAATCATATAAAAAATAAGAATTATTTTGTGAGAAAAATTAAAATTTTTTTCCATTATGCATAATACCATCGATGTGGCCAAATGATATGCAAAATTTTTTTCTCACGACGCTGTGCATGCATCAATGGTATGTTATTGAAACGAATCGGATAATAAAGTATACGAGATTTTTGTTCAATACTGTAAATCATTTGATCGATATCTGGTGGACGATAATCGGGCATCATTTTTAAAAATGTTCGTATATTTCCAATGAATGATGTACGATTATATTTTGAATTGAACACAATCTTATCGGCAACCAAACTGTTAATTAGATCCGTAGATTTTATTATAAGCAAATGATGATCTGAATACATACCTTGAAAGTATTTGATTATAACCATATTGAAAATCTCGTTCCTTATGATGTTGTATTGGATATGCTAATTGATTTTCATGAAAATAAATAATTTTGTAAGAAATGCGAGCAATGTCCGGCCGTAGAGCAATTAATTCGGCAAGATTTAAAATAGATGATGTGAATAAGACATCAAAATGTTGATCAGCATTATTGATAATTACACGGGACAAATATAAAGCACTGGTTCTTGATCGCCAATGCCATTTTTTACCCGTCATTTCGACTAATGTGAATTTGAAACGTGGCCATTTTGATGATTGTGATCCTGTTGGAAGTTTTGATGGTTTATTCATTGATGAATTTGCACATACTTTCGATGTTGAATGATTCGATTGTTGTGGATTTTTATCATTATTTATTTGTTTAATAGGATTATTATGAGGCAATGTATGGGCCAACACTGAATCATAGTCTACAGATAATGGAAGCAATGTTTCAATGAATCGTTTATGTGATCCACTATAAAATGGTTCAATTATAAGAATTCTTCGTTCAATCATTAATGATGGCTGTTGTTTTTTATTGGTCATTTTTTCTGGATATACAATAAAAAACAACAATTTCTATTTTAATCTCAATGATCAAAATGTTTGAAACATCCGGGTTAATTTGTCTGTCAATCACAAACAAAGTCGTATACGATGAATTAGACAAAATAAAAGCCGAAAGAAAAAATCGTACTTGAACTTGATACTATAATTCAATACAGAACAGATGAGATAATGACAAAGAAAATCTGTATTTACTATTCACTATCATCATCGTTTTTGTTTTTTTGATCATATCATCATTGTTTGCGAAATTGACATTCAATCTTCTTGTTCGTATTTGTATGAAAACAACTATTGTGATGATAAAGATGATAATTTTCGTACACAACATTTAAAAACAATATAGTGAGAAAAAAAGAAATCCTCACACTGTTTTATTCGAAAAACGAACAACAAAGAAAAAACATATCTTAACGTATCATCTTTGTTTTGTTGGCTGATTTGTTCGAATGCTCCAAAGAGATTCAAACAAGAATCGAATCTAGAATTTAAAAAAAACGGATAAGGAAAAGAATGATAATGATGGAGAGAAAAATAATATTAATATCAACAAAGCCACACACACACACATTAAAAACAAAAGCATCGATTTGATGCCAAAGTTTAATGACTACATACCATGAATTTGATCATAAACGATTTTTAGCAAAAAAAAATGACAAGCACAAAAACTATATTTAGAAACGGCCGAACAACTGCAGTTGATTAAGAATTTTTTGTTATAATTTTTTTCCTTCAAATAAAACAAAACCATATGCATTCATTCATTTAAGATGAAGGCCATGAATTTGGTTGAAAAAAACGAGGCAAAAATTTTTAGGTTTTGTTTTGTTTTATTCAGGAAATTTTTGATACAATAACCGAATGGATTTATTTCGGAAATTTTAAAACAAACGATCGTTTAGCATACACATATGTATCAGCCATTGATTTTATTTTATTTATTTATTGTCTTTTTTATAATCACTTAAATTGAAAAAAACGGATTTTGGGATGTTATTTAGATTATATTTTTTCTTAATCAATCAGTAAAACGTTTGACTATTTTGTTTTTTTTCAGATTTTCAATTGAAAGCGTCAAATGATTTAACAAAATTAAAATCCGATAATATCGGCTTTTGTTTGTATATATGGTATCCAGGCATTGGCTATTTGGATCAGTCTAGGACCCAATGATATGAAAATAGTTGGCTCTGTATTTTTATCAAGGAATCCAGTGGATTCATTAATCAATGCTAAATGTCTATTTATTTTGTTGGAGCATTGAATTTAAATTAATATATTTGCATCTTTTTTCTGTTTCAAAATTGATTTTCAATGAAATCTACAATAAATTTGTCATTGTTTCATTAAATTTAATCACGATATTTGTTTAAATTTGTTGTAAAAATTTTTGGTTGTTTACGTAATAAAATATGCCAAATGATAATGATGAAGATTTTAATGATTTTGTTGATAATGTTCGACATTCGACGGAGAATCAAGAAAAACAACAATCAGTAGACGATTATATTGATTTGAATGTTTTAAAAGATATTTTCGATGAATCTATTGATGATCTAAAACGATTGAGCTGTCTTAATTCCAATCAAAAATACAATGGTAAAGAGGTAGAAGAATTGTTGAATTTTCTCAAAACACCATTCCTTTTACGGATTTCTATGAATTTAAAGGATTTATTTCCTTCAAAAAACAACATTGACACTGTTAAGCCATCGTTTGCATCTACTTCTGCCGCCGTTCGTATTGATAATTCTGATAAAAAACAACAAAAATCATGGGATCCCCGGTGAGCCATGTTGCTCAAGTTCGATTGATAAACAAAATCCCAACATATCTGATGGTGATCCGATTGAATTTGATGTTGATGAGATTCTTGATCAACACTCTCCAAACGATATAGATGATGGATTCCTAACCGAAAATGATTCTGAATGCGATAAGGATTCTGAACCAAATTTTACACAGATATCTTCTCCAGAGAATTCGACTGAAATATTGCCTAAAAAATCGCCAGATTTACCTTCTACACACATTCCAAATCTAGATAAATTGCTGAGTAAAAATGAATCAGTCGAAAATGATGAAACAGATCATTCAAATGATGAGGTTGTTGGCGAATCAAAATCCGAAATCATTCATTCCACCAAAATTTTTGATGATGAGAATGAAGCTGATGATGACAACAATGAACTTCATCGCAACTGTGATCTCAATCAAAATGAGATTTCTCGTATTTTCGATGCTGAAGGCAAAATACCGGAACAACTGACCACAGAAATAGATGAAGTTGAGAATCTATTTCATGATGGTTTCAATGAAAAAAAAGGTGATATTAATGAAGAAGAAGATAATGATAATGATGATGAACAATCAATAGAAAAATCCGAAGCAAATATGACAGTTTTTCTTTCTGTCGAAAGTAAAGAAGACAAATCGAATGAAAAAAATGAAAATGAAACTAAAAAATTGACAGAGATAGATAAGCTAATGAAAAAATACAATTCATTCGATTCAAGCGGTAGCAATAATGATGATGATGAAGATTTCCAATCAAACAATCTTTTAAAAAAACAAACAAACGGTAAAGCTAAACCTTTCGAAAAAGATGTTGTTAATGACGACGAGTTAGATGATGATTTGATGACCGATGAAGAATTTCCACCACCGCTTTCCGATGATGATATTGATGAAGAAATATTAACGATTAAGAGGAAAAAAAGAACAATGATTTCAACGGATGACGAGGAAAATGTTTCAACGGAAGGCGAACCCAATGGGAAATTTACAAAACAATCATCTGATCCTTTGGAAAATGATAACGATAAAACAAATCAGATTTCATTATCAAAAAATGATTCTCAATCATCAATTTCAACCGAAACAAAGAAAAAAATTCGCAAACGTCGAAAAAGAATAGTAATCAATGACGATAGTTCAATTAGTAATGATAGCAGTGACAATGATGATAATCCGGATAAAGATTCAACACGAAAAAAAATTCGAAAAGTACTCAAAGATGAAAATCTTCGTGATGAAACAAAAAATGCCGAAAAAGCTGAACGTGATCGCCGTAAACGTATTGAAGAAAAACAAAAACTTTACAATTCAATTAATGAAAAGATTATCGATCCAATTGGACAAAAAAATGAAGAATGTAAACGTCTAATATTGGATTTCGATAAGCAAACTAAAGAAGTATTGGTCGAAGTGGATAAACATTTTGTCGAAATTCTGAAACCACATCAAATCGAAGGCATTATGTTTATGTTCAATTCAACTATCGAATCGGTTGAACGTCTAAAAAAACATGGGCATGAATCTGGTTGTATATTGGCACATTCGATGGGTTTGGGCAAAACATTACAAGTGATTGCTTTTCTACATACCATCATGAAAAATGTCTATACCCGTGATATTATCAAGCATGTACTCATAATTGTACCATTGAATGTAGCAAGAAATTGGAGAATGGAATTCGATAAATGGCTTGAATTTGATAATTGTATAGCAACATATGAAACAACATCAACAAAAAATCTTTATGAACGTATTAAAATATTACAAAGATGGCGAAAAAATGGAGGTGTTTTGATTATGACAATCAATTTGTTTTCTCAGATGATAACTGGAAAAAGATTCTCTAGAAGAGAAAAAGCTAATGATGTGCCTGTTATTCGTGAATGCTTATTAAATCCTGGTCCGGATATTGTCATAGTCGATGAAGGACATCTTCTTAAAAATGATAAAACAATATTCAATTGTACCATTTCACAAATACGCACATTACGACGTATTATTCTCACCGGTACACCTTTACAGAATAATCTATCCGAATATTTTATTATGGTCGATTTTGTCAAACCAAATCTTCTTGGCACAAAACGGGAATTCAAAAATCGTTTTGAAAATCCAATCAGTAATGGTCAACATGTTGATTCGACTGATGCCGATGTTCATTACATGAAACGACGTGTTCATGTATTACATCAAAAACTTAAAGATGCCATCAATCGGCATGATTATTCTGTTCTGGTACCATATCTGAAACCTAAATATGAATTTGTTCTCACAATAAAGTTGACAACAATCCAGATCGAACTTTATAAGAATTATCTGGATAATTTTGCTTCTGCTACAAGTGGTAAAAATCTTCTCAACGATTTTACGGTTCTACGATACATATGGAATCATCCGGCTACATTGGTTGATCAATGTCGACAAAAAATGGAAAAAGAAGGTGATTCATTGAAGAATTTTATTGTGTCCGATGATGAGGATGATGATTTGGTTGCGAATATTAAAATAGAATCGAATGGTGTAGAAGATAATAACGATAAAAACTATGATAATGAATCAGATATCGAATGTGTATTTGATAACTTAGAAGAATTACATAAAGAAAAACGATTATTAAGAAGTAAAGGACAAGCACCTGATATTCCAACAAATCATGAAAATCTTAACGGATTGATTGATGATGGTGCTAGTGCTCAGAGATCGATGTGGTGGAAAAATATACTGAAAGATTATGGCAATGATGATATTTATCGTATCGAGTTAAGTTCAAAATTTATTTTATTATTCTCCATCATGGAAGAATGCGAAAAAGTTGGCGATAAGCTTTTGGTATTCTCGCAAAGTTTGCATAATCTAGATCTGATCGAAAAAATACTCTATGAAAAGAATTTAGAAACAAATGAAAAATTTGGTGAAAATATCGGCTATAATGAATTGGTAGAGAAAACTGGTGGTGTAAGTAATCGTTGGATTCGTGATATTGATTATTTTCGCATTGATGGAAAAGTTAGTTGTGACAGTCGAACGAATATCATCAATAATTTCAATGATATAGATGATCATCGTTCACGATTAATGCTCATATCTACAAAAGCCGGCAGTCTTGGTATTAATCTAATTGGTGCAAATCGATGCATTATTTTCGATGTATCTTGGAATCCAACACATGACCTGCAAGCTATCTATCGTATTTTTCGTTATGGCCAAGAAAAACCTGTATATATCTATCGTTTCATATCGTATGGTACTATGGAACAGAAAATTTATGATCGTCAAATCATGAAACAATCAATGGCATTACGTGTGATTGATGAACATCAAATTGCACGTTATTTTAAACAATCAGAATTATGCGAATTGTATACTTTTATACCTGAACCACCGGAATCAGCTTATAGAGTACCTCCAGTTGAAGTTGGAAAAAGTGATCTCTTAATTTGTGATCTTTATAGAAAACACAAAGATCTCATCGTATCGTTTCATCAACATGATTCATTACTAGAAAATCGACCCGAAGAAAATCTAACTGAAGAAGAACGTCGTGCAGCTTGGGATGAATTTGAATCGGAAATTGTGCCGAAAAATATTATCCCAACGGTAAGTTGTATTTATCGTTTAATTTTGTTTACTAATAACATTTTCATTGATTGTTTCATTAAATGAATAATTTAGAATGCACTCAATCCATTAATGATGAATGGCCTTTCGCAACAAAACGTCCAAATGACATCATTATTACAGCATCGATTTAATCAATCCATGCTAACTGGTGCAATCATACCGACAAATGATTTTTATTCACGACTGAATGAAGAAACATTTCGATATTATAATAACCAATATGCACAATCACAACTTCCATTACAACGTCAAGAATATATCGCCCCATCTTCAAACAATCATCAATTCTTGTTAAAACCAATTACTGATCAAACGTTGAAACAATATTTTGATCAAGTAACTAACTGGATGAAACAGAATCCAATCACCGATCATCTGCGATATCGTAATGCAACAATGGAAACACTTCGAAATGAATTTGAAAAAGAATTTTTCAGTCAGATCAGCACGAGAGAAGAATTTTCTATCAAATTCTTATTGTATGTAAATAATATTTATCTTTTCTTGCGTCATAAACGTCGTTCACTGGAAATCGATCATGAAGTCATTAAGAATTTAGCTCGCATCAAAGAATCGGTAATAATGATTAATTTAATTTCAAGTATTTGTCTTAATTTTTTTCAATTAAAGGTGATCAAAAATCGTAAGTTGGAACAAATCGAATCTCGATTAAATCATATTATATTTCAAACCGGACAATCAATTCGAGGTAAAATTCAATGAATAAACTTACATCGATTAAATTTAATTATTTTTATAATTTTGTGTTTAGCTACAACAAATCAACCGCCACCACAGCAACAATCATTAGTTCGAAAACCTGTTCAAAATTCAGACATTGAATGTATAAATCTGGATTCCGATTGATATGTTCAATCACAGTATTATCATTAAACATTTTTTATCTTTATGAATATGAGCAAAATAAAAAAATAGAAATATTATGAAATTATTTTCACATAAACTAATAAAAAGCCAATGATTACATCTGTATTTTTATTATTCATTGAATAAACACATATAATCAAATTTATTGAACATTTTCATACATGTCATTTATTCTTGTTTTCATAAAAGAAATAATTTTATATATCTTTGTTTGTCAGTTGTCAAATAGATTATTATTTTTTATTATTGACATTGTGTGTTTTATATGTATTGATCGGACAGAATTTTTTTTAATAATCATTATTGTTCCCATTGGATAAAATCGGAATTTCGTTCATTTATGTAGAATGTCCAATAAGCCATGTTAAGCATGAAGAATACGAAAGGAAACAGTATTCGACTAACTTTGTCGATCATTGAAACACTATTTGCAGCGCACATTTCCTGACTTTTTGTACGTCGTTTGATCATCTCTTTTTTGAATTGTTCATTGGCCGTAAAACAATACCAGAATTGTATACAACATTGTGAAAATGGATGAATAATTCGTGTCCATAGCCAAAAACTTAAAGAATCAGATTCAGTACTATCTGAATCGATATCGCAATGACCATTATTGTCATCACCATTTTCATCGTTTTGATCCTTATCATTGTTGATTGTCATCATTTTTTCATCATATCGATGGTTGAGAAATTCAGTGGAATAATTTTCAAATAATTCATTTGGCCGCAAATTTTGATTATACAAGCCTAATGTAGGCCAACTTGAATTTAGTTTTAATGATGAAGAAGTTTGATCATGAACATCAGCATCATGAGCATCATCATCGCCGTCATCATCATAATCATCATCATTATTGACCATCGGTGAACAAAATGATGTGGTCCAATCAATATTCTCTTGTGTTTTACTTTGCTGTTGATGTTGATATCTTGGACAATTTGGCATATGAACAATCGATCCAATACTTTCCATTTGTTCAGTAACATTTTCCAAAGAATGAGGAAAATTTTGAAACTATAACAAAAAAAAGAAAAAAAGAGAAAAGATAATAATTGATAAATTTTCTTGAAAAGTAGAATGAGAAGAAATATTTTCGGAAGATTGTCCGTTCGATTTTTTTTTGTTCCTGTTCTTTTGTTTCATCACTTGACAATGGAAACAAATTCATCTACAGCTATAAATCTATTGCTCAATATGATCGATTCGAGCGGTTCGACACCGGATTTATTAAATTTAAAACAAACTTTAAGTGAATTAGATAGATCTCAAGGTTTTCAGAATGAATTGGCTAAAGCATATGATGTAATACAAATGGATTTTTCCGTTGAAGAAACAATCGATGAAAATTTGAAAAATAAACTTGAAGAAACAATAGTTTCTCTCGATAACGATCTCGATGGTCAAAATTCCTTTATTCAGAACGATCAGCCAAAAATGCAACCGGATTCATCACCAATTCGAAATTATTCGATGGAAATGGATGACCATTGTCAAATGCCTAGAAGAAAGAAAAATGGTGACAAATATTTTCCACGGATTCTATGGCAAATCATCAATGAATGTACAAACGATGCTATTAAATGGTCATCGGATGGTAACACTATCCTAATTAATTATGAAAAATTTCAACAACAATATTTAGACACTAATCATTTTAAGACGAAAAAAATCATATCGTTCGTTCGTCAATTGAATCTATACGGATTTAATAAAGTTACAGCACATAGTAAACAAAATAATCAAAATGTTCAAATGAAAAAATTTCATGAATTTTGGAATATAAATTTCAAACGTGATTGTCCACATCTACTAACATCAATTCGACGGCGAGCTTCCACAAATGTTAATCAAAATAATAAATTGAAAGATAAAGAAAATGTTGTCGATAAGCATAATGAACATCAAATCTATATGAATCGACCATTGAAAAATACTTCATTTCTCATTATTTAATATAAATGTTGTAATTATCATAAATTAATCTTATTCCCTAATGTTTAGATTAAAATTATGATTGTTTCGTTTTAATTTACCTGATTCAATTCATTCTGATGATCCATATTATAAGGATAATGGTGATCCATCTGATAGGATTTTGGAATTGGACCGTAAGGCTTCAAATAGTTAACTTTTATTAATGATGATGATGTGCGATCGATGCGTTGTTTATTATTATTAACCCAATCACGGCGTTGTTGAACTATTCGGGATCTAGATCGATAATTTTGTCCGGATGTAATTATCGACTTACGTCGTAGTCTTCGTCGTTGTCGTTGCCGTTTTCGACAAGACTGTTGAAATTTTTCATTAAAATCAGAATCATGATCAATGATTTCATCAAAAATTTTATCATTATCATAATCATCGTTATCAGAATCATCCGAACTTTTAACCCAATCATCATCGATTTCGATGACGGGTACTTCACCGGTACCAACTTTAGTAAAATAATGTACACCAGCAAATTCTAATAATGTAAATACAACAAACAGGAAACACATGACAGTGTACCAATCTAATGCTGTTGCATAGCTAACACGCGGCAAATCACTACGTGAATCTAGACCAAATGTTGAAAGTGTTAGAACGGCTGTTACACCTAGACCAACACGATCGGATGTAGCTTCACGATTGATCCAGAATGAAACCCATGATAATACTACAATTAATGAACATGGTACATAGATTTGTATGAGAAAATAGCCAACATGACGTCGCAAATTGAAATTTACTTGAAGCATTGAATGATTACCACGTTTAAATAGAAATGTTCCATTACGATAAATAGTTTTAACTATATCAAATTGTGATAATGTAAAATCTTTCTGATTAAATGTGACTGGTTTTTTATCCCAACTATAAACAAGTTGATCGCTCGGAAATCCGTCTGTGTAAAAAACAGCAATTAAAACAGAATAAAAAGTTTTTAAGAGAGAAAGAAAATTACTTACAACTTCCAAGAATCAATGGACAGCTTTGTTTATCCATAGGAAAACTATGTAGATCCATCGGGCAAAGAGATTTGATAGTCAATCTTTATTTTGTTGAAACAATAAGAAAAACAAAAGCAAAAATAATCATTCAATGAAAATGTGATAGCGAAAAGAAATAATGTATATGAAAAAAATTTCAATAATAGATAAAATAACGCAATTCTTCAACTTCAATAATCGTGTTCAGCGAAACAGATCGTCAAAAGTTAAAATGAATAAATCTAATTATAGTTTATATTCCAAAATGATCTAAATTATTTATGCAAATAATTTAAAAGCAGGCAATTTTTCTTTTTAGTTGCATAATAGTTATCAAATAAATATGGTTCAATTTTTATTCGATTTCATCATTTCTTGTTGTTCTTATTGTTGTTGTTCGGAATGAACAGATTTCGTAATGGGGATAAAACCAAATAGATAGAATTGAACAAGTGAACCAGAAATAAACACTGTGTGTGTGGGTATGCGTGAAAAGGAAAATCAAAGATCAAAGAAGGAAAAGAAATCAAATGTTTAATCATTTCCGTTGAAATTCTTATAAAAGTTGGTTATTTGGAAATGGAATCATTTACGGTTTCTATTGAAAAATTCACAATAGATTTTTTTTCCAGTTGGAAACATTTAATTATCTATATGTCTTATTTAATAGATCGTCGGACGGTATTAGTAACAGTAGAAAAATTTTAGACAATTTTTTTTTATCATCGACCGTATTATCTTTTTTCACATATCATTTTAAAATTTTTCCTCTTTAAAAAATAAATATATTATGTCTGGGTTTCCTATAATTATATCTGTCAATAATGATGGCTTTTTCATCATTTTCTTTCGCTCATTCGCATTGAAAATTTTTTACAATCTGAAAAAAATGAACAATAATTCTTACCTCATGGAATAAAGGACAAGACCATCTTTGAATATTCGTAAGAATTTATTTGGAGTTGTGATCATATGCAAATGTGAAGCTTTACCAGTATGGAAATAAGTGTCTGGCTAAAAAAATAGAAAAAAAAATAATGATAAGAGATAAAATCTATGAATAATAAGTTTTTGTTTTTGGATAATGATTCTATCTTTTGCTCTATCGAATGACCATAATATATACGATGATTATATACATAATTATATCCTCATTATAATGATCGACGAATCGGTCATGTTTCAACATTCTAATGTTGCTAATTAATTATAATGATGATGATTATTATTATGGAAATGAGTTTTCTGCAAAATTAGACTCCCCTCCCCCCAAAAAAAAAATCTCATGTAATATGATTATGATGTAATCAAGTCGAAATATGATGACCAAAAAATTATTTTCAATTGTTTTTTCACTGATTGATGGCCGATAAGAATGAGAATTTTCAATTCTTCATAAAAAACGAAAATGAAATAAAATCAATACCATTAGCTATTGATTTTTGAAGTTTTATTGAAAATTTTTTCAAAAGAATTACAAAGAAAAATAAAAAATCCTTTTTATAATACACTAAACGAATTTGCCTTTCGGGCTTGTTTTCTGTACAACCAACGATTCCTGTTTCGACAAA
This sequence comes from Dermatophagoides pteronyssinus, assembly GCF_027571235.1. NCBI lineage: Eukaryota > Metazoa > Arthropoda > Arachnida > Sarcoptiformes > Pyroglyphidae > Dermatophagoides > Dermatophagoides pteronyssinus. The sequence continues at coordinate 47,372 of NW_027461547.1, read as the reverse complement.
GTTTGTCGAGATGAATTTTGTTTCCATCTTAACAATCTCAACAACAACAACCAAAAACGAAATCATTTTCTGATATTTGGATTTCACATTTCATTCAAGTTTTTACATCATTATTTCGTTTTCAAAATTTAAAAAGCTTCGCAAATAAATCACAATTGCAAAAAATGTCGATACAACACAATACATAATATAATCTAATTTGAATTTATCTTTCAAATCTAATCATTGCTATCATTGTCATCATCATCATCATTTCTTTATTCAGAAAAACAGATTACCAGATCATTTCAAGATGTTACAAAGATGAATTTTTTTTCATTATGCATTTTTGTCTTATAATGATTGACAGTTTGTTTGCTTTTGTTTTTGCTCAAATCATTATTACGAAAGTTTTTGCAATAATTATTCCTATCTTCAATTCTGTTTAATTGTTTGTGTGTTTGCGTGTTTGTCAACTTTTTTCCCATTCAATACATTACTATGATTCTTTCTGAAAATCTAACTTGATAAACGCAATAACAAAAACAAGCTAATCCAGAAAAAATCATCATTTTCGCAATTTATAACATAATATAATCGAATTATATACATTACCTTCCAAATTTTATCCAACATTTTAATATTTAATGAAAGAAAATCAACATTACCGGTAAAACGTAATCGTTCATCTTGCCATTTTTGTCGAAAATAACAATCAAGTGAATATTCCTATGTGAATAAGATATGGTAATGTAAAGAAAAAAAGGAGATAAAAATAATCAATATTCAAAATATTCTTGGCCACTTTTTCAATTTCTCATTGTGATAAAATGTGCAGAACTTTGGAAAAAAATCATTTATTGATATTAAGAGACTTTTCCTTTTTCCCCAAATAATTATGATATTTTTAGCTAGAAAAATAACAATCAGCTTAGATCAATAGAAGTGAAGGTAAAAAAACTATTATTACTTTTTTTTGTTGAAAGAAATGGAAAATGATAATAATTTATTATTATGAAAAATCAATTTACTCTATCAGGAATGCATATTGATGAATATAAAAAAATGAAGCTAAATCATCATCCATAAGTTGAAAACTTTTGATATTTTCATTTCTGATACAATCATCAAATGATTTATAAGGCCATAGTGAAACAAGAAAAAAACAAAACAACAGCAAAACGACAGAGTTGTAATATAATATTGAAAAAGGTAATGAGGTTTTTTCCACTCTTTGAAAGCTAATATTGCGTTTAATTAAAAAAAGCCTTGAATGTTTTTGTCCTCAGTGAATGATACTTATGGGAATGAAATTCTCTCGATTCAATTCAACCACATACAAATGATTTGCAGGAATATGATTCATATTTATAGAAATCTAAAAAAAATCTTTAATGTTCTAGATTTATTCATTTATTCACCAGTCATCATCATTCTTCAAAAATTATGAATTCTCAACTAATTGCTCCAAATGTGTTTTACTATCTCTTTCGTAATTTTTTTTTTTGTTTCTTATGTTTTCGTTTTATTTAATTCTGTTCATCAACATTTATCATTAAGATTAGAGAATTTTAGTAATAAACTTGGATTTCATCATCATTATTATCATTAAGGGTTAAATGTTGATGATGATTACATCAAGCAAAAACGAAGAAAAAAGATAATTAATTTAATCATTAATAAGTCTTGTCACATATATAAAAAAGAAAAAATAAGTTCACCAACTACAACCGAAATTGATTAAGTGATAAAAATTGAAAACATTTTCTTTTTTTTCAAATGATATATGATGACGGAAATACATACCATATCTAATTCAGATATTGGTCCCATACTACGTATTTCAAGATTTGTTGTTATCACAGCTGGTGGACCACTATAACCTGGTCGTTGATTATGATCATAGTGATCTAATAATGATGCCAATACCATACTAATATTACCGAATTTTTCATTATCCAATTCGAATAATGTTTGCGTACCATCATTCGAATTAGTCATCATTGATGATGATGATGATGATTTACTATGATGTTTTTGAAGTTTAGGAGTTTTTGGCATACGTTGTATAAAACGTTTACTTCGCGGTAAAATTCTTAAATCATTTTTTTCATGATGATTATCTAATTGATTCTGGATTGATGATAATTTTGTTGTTGATATAATTATCGAATGATTTTGTTGATTAATCATCCTAGATGTTTTCGGATAATAAAGATGATGATGATGATGATTCATTATGATTCTGATCATTAACAATATCTAAATGACTTATTGAATAGATAATTCTAGAGATCATAATGAAAAAAAAACGAAATAAACAAATGAAAATGAATGAATGAATGAAAGATTAATATTATGTGATTAGAATGAATAAATCTATCAATCAAATTGAATGAATGGATTGATATCGAATACAATTGTCATTGCTATAAATGTAATGATAAGTTTGTCCATTATTCAATTTCACTATCTTATATATTTTTGATATTTATTTATCCATCTCTATTTGTTGATTAAATTTACATTCACATCAACTTTTTTTTAAGGCGACATTATTATTATTCGCTTCTAGCGACATATTAAATATAGAGAGAATTTTTTTTCGTTTGGTGACAAAGTATTTACGGAATAAATGAATGAATGAAAGATTTTTTTTTCTTTTATCTGTGTTTTTTTTCTGTCGACGTCGACAAGATTTTTCATCATCTCCTTTTTGGATTTTTCTTCTTCTTTCAAGATATTTATAGATTCAACATTTTTTCCCCTTATAATCTGGTCAATGTTATTTTTTTTCTTCTAAACTTTGGTACGCGTACATAATTCGTATAATAGGGTCAGTATTTTTTCACAGTTTATTTGGTCAATAATTTTTCATCCCCAATTCGTTGAGTGTGTGAGTGAATCGTGAAATAAACAAACAAATATCGAATCAAACAAACAATCAATTGTCCATCGAAAAATAAAGAATGGCCTCAGATTGATAATGTTCATTTTTTTTTATCAGCTAGAGAGCATGTGATTTGGTCAATAGTTTTTCTTTTTTTGCAAAGCAAAAATTAAAAAAAATGTTGACTTTAAATTCGTTTTTCTCTGTCGCAATAAAAGGATGTTCGCTTGATCGGTTGATCCTAAAATGATAACGGTGGTTAAATTTTTTTCAATTTAATTCCATCTTTTGACTCAAATCGTTTAAAATTCTTTTTTTTTATTGTTGAGAATGGGATGAAATTTTCCTAGAAAATCTTTCGAAGAGGAAATAATTTTTTTGATGATGATTGAAAAGTTTTTCTCGCTTATTAAATCAAAATAAGAAAAAAACCGGAACTGAAAAAACCAAATGAGCAAAGTGATTAGAAAAGAATTCCGAATACAATGTGAGTGTAGGAGGGTTAAAAAAGAATTTTAATTTTTTTTGTCTTTAGTGAAAAAAAGTGGCAAATTGCTGGGGTTTTTCAATTTTCTAATTTCTACCAAGTTCTATGTAAGAAAATGATGCGTAATTGAAGCTAATCAGATAATCATTAAAACAACTACAATAACAAAAAAAAATTATACAAATTCTTATTTTGTTGAAAAAAAATTCGCATTCGCAGAATACATTTCAAAAAAAAACAAATGTGAACATGAATGTAATAATCATATAAGAATGATATTGGATTAAATGGATAAGAATTCACTTTACAATCGATTCATCATAATGATGATCATTTTATATTGAATTCGATCAATATTTTCAACCGAAAAAAAAATTTATTCATATTCAATTTTCTTGTCACTCTTATTTTGTGATATATTGAATGAAAAATGATAAATTCATTCAACAAATCATATTAAGAAAAAAAATGTGATCATAAGAAATGAATGAAGCGAAAATGAGACAGAATTGTTCTTGATATAAAAAAAAACAAAAACAAAAATTATGTAGAAAAAAAGTAAGAAAGAAGAAAAACGTTAAGTTGATTGAACCAGATCAGAGAAAGGGAAAAAATCTTTGATATTTTTCAGAACAACATTATTACTTGATTACTGATGATGATGATGATGAAGGATGCAAACAACTTGGGTGATGGGAAAATTAATTGCAGTTTTTTCCCCTTTATAATTTTCTTCATCATTATCGATCATCATATTTATCTGTATCTAGCCACATTAACCAATGAACCATGGCTATATGTATCTCATTAGTCTTTATTTTTTTCTTTTAATTTTTCTGATCTTGATAGAGAAAATCAATCAATAAATGATGTTAATTATTATTATCATCTTGACACAATGACATTGATTTTGAATGAATAAAATTTCGATCAAAATAAAATCCTATTCAAATTTCATGATAATCATTCCAAAAAAAAATGTTCATGAGGAATGAAAATATACATTGTTTAAAGGTAAAAATTATTTTAAAACTAGTGAATATTTTTCGTTCAAAAACAATTCCTCCACTTATGGACAGAATAATGTAAATATTATTATTGGGGAAAACAAATAAATCTATCTTTTTATCTTGTTTTGCTTGTTTGAATTGTAATCAATTCAATGACAATTCAAAGTTTTCAATTTTTTTCCATCTTTTTCTCAACAATCACAATGATAGCTAATCATCAATTCGACCAAAAAAAATCTTGTTTATCTGAATCGAATGCCTTGTACCAAATAACAAAACTTGATCCCCGGAAAACGAAAAAGAAGAAGAAGAAGAAAGACAAAGATTCAAATTTCAGAAACATGCTTGTACACAAAATATATGGATCAAAATGAAATTTTGAGCAAACTAAACAAAAAAACATCTTTTTCAATAGGCAAATAGTTTTGTTATTCAACGACGACGACGACGACGACTATGAAAAGAAACATAAAACGGTAATCATGACATCATGCATAGTTATTTTTCTTTTATTCTCTTTGAACCAATTTGTTTGATAAAAAAAAGGAACTATGTTGGGCATATGTTGTTTACATGCTTTCAACATGATTCGATGTGTTTTTGTCGGTAAATTCTATAATAATCATCTAAATCAAGAAAACTACAAGTTTTTTGTTTTGATCTTTGAAAGCAAAAAAATATTCTGAAGATTAAAATAATAAATTTGAAAAAAAACTAATAACATTTTATTCAAGCTGTAACACTTATTTTGTTGAAAAATTGATTTTTAAAAATAAATTATATCCTGTTCAGGAGCTGAAATCCTTCTTTCACACTTAATGGAATGAGAAACAAAAAACAAAAACAAAAACGTCAGGTTTTTTTGACTGTTTTTATTGAAACTTTTTTTTGAAGGATAATAGAAAGAGTCCATTATTTTCTTTTAAAAATTTTAAAACAGAATACAATTTGTGCAGATAAACATACCTTTGTGAAACTATTACAGAAATAATCGAAAAAATTATAAACATTAGTAATAGACAAGAAAAGTAAGAAGAAAATATTGATGACATTATGAATTCGATCAATATTATTTGATTTAATGAAAATTATTCAACAATAAATATCGAAAAATTGTTACAATCATTTATTTTGACACATTGTATGGATCATCCAAAAAAATTGTCAGATATTTCAACAATTCGATAGAACTTTTATGAGAACAAGGGAGAGAGAGAAATGATTTCAACCATTTGATATATAAGCATCACTTCATATGAATGAGTGGTTCCATTTTCGGTGGTCCATTTTCCAGGATTTTCCGCGCGCAATTTTCTAGCTCGATTCTGGAGTTTGCGTTCATCAAATCATCGACATAATAAAATGTTTAAACAACAATTTGAGCAGTTGTGGCTGGATTTTCGAACCGCTACATTTTGATTAATCGATGAAATCGTTCACGATCCAATTTAAGGCTGTTAATCCTTTTAAGTGATCGTTCGATTGAATGAAACAATAAAAAAACGATCAATCTAAAATGAACTATAGTTGATCTGCTGGGAGAAAACAAAACTAAATGAAATACAAAACAAATTAAAAATAATCAATTATTAAACAATCTACCTTTTTCAAACAAATGATAACCAAATAGAATTTCAATGAAAAATAGAATAAATTTACGCTTTTCAATCATTTATGAAACAATGTCTGATGAAGGAAGTGGTCACAATTGTTTCCAAACAAAAATTCACAATTATCGATAGTATCGATAATTGCCACATTGTTGTTCATCACAATTTTAGAGTTATTGCGATTTGTTTACAACTTTTTCGCTTTAAATATTTTTTCTTTTTAATCCCAAAAACGAAAATTTTCAATCCAATCAACTGAAAATGTCCCAAAATCTGGATGAATGGATTACCAATATCAACAAAATGAATATTAAGCGTAGTGAAATCAATTTATTAATCATGGAATATCTCATTTCCGAAGGTTGTAAAGAAGCGGCCGAAAGTTTCAAGACCGAAGCTAACATTGAATTTGATATGAATGAAAATGAAGAAACCGAAGAGCAAATTGATCGAAGAATAGCGGTTCGTAGTGCAATTGAAAGTGGAAAAATCCAGACAGCATTAGAATTGATTAATAGCTATTATCCCGAATTGATTGATAACCATAGACATCTTTACTTTAAATTACAGGTTTGTATTGGTATTTTATTTAATTGAATAATAAGATTGATTCAATTTGTAAAAATAGCAACAACAATTGATTGAATTGATACGAGAACACGAAGTGGAAAAGGCATTACAGTTTGCACAAGGACAACTCGGTGTCGATAATGGCTATCTACATTTGAATGAACTTGAGCGAACACTATCATTGTTGGCATTTGAAAATCCTGAAAATTCTCCTTATGCTGATTTATTACAGCCGGCACATCGACAACATTTAGCATCTAGGATCAATGAAGCATTGCTTAAGGACCAAACTGGTCACAGTGAAACTCCTACACCTAAATTGGTTACATTGCTCAAATTATTGCCATACACACAAAATGAATTGGAAACAAAAAAAGTTAAATTCATCAAACTTGTCGATCTACCACAGGGAACCTTTGCTCCAAGTGGCAATTAGGAAAAAATGAAGGAATTTATTATAAAAATATTAATTTTATCATGTGAAACAATGCATCATAAATTTTGTGTTTGAATGATTAGAAATATTGAAATTTGTATTTATTTTATAACTCCTTTCATATATCCCCTTCTCATTCTAATCCATCATCAAGTTCGGGAAAATCGCCCACTTTCACCAAATTCGGTTTCACAAAACTTCCATAATTTGGTGGACATTCAAAATATCTGTATTTAAAATTATAAGTTATGAATAAATAGTATTTCAAAATCATTAAACAAACCTGACATTCTCGAATGTTCCATTATTTTTACCCCATGGTTCATCATAACGAACACCAACGAATATACCGGGTTTGGTGCCCAACTTTCCGATATACATGATACAACCACGTCTCGGTGGCATATTTTTCACTGTCACTTCACAACGATCTCCTAATTTCATGTGCTCCACACATTCGTCATCATTAGAATCGTCACCGGCAGTTGAGGCTGCGAAACGTCCCAATTTATTTTTCATCTTGAATGCTCGGACTGAATCACTGCGTTTAGAGTATTCCTCATCATCCAACTCGAATTTTTGAACGCCAGATAAATCATCCAATTTAACAACATTAGGATCAGTAACATTTAATCGAAGACGAAGTTCACCACCTGGAACAAGATAATCACCAAGACATTTCGAATCATCGTGTGGTCCAATTAAATTTCCAGATGAATCTCGAAATATTAATTCCATCTCAGAAGCCGATGCTCCTGTTATTAGTTCTAGACGATTTTTCAGATCAGGTATCGTCATTTCGGATGCAAATCGACGTTCGATGAGATTTTCATCGTTGTTAGTTTGTATTTCCAATACGATTTGTGCCATTTTGTTGTGAATTGCTATTTTAAAAATTGAATTTCATGCGTAAAATTTGACAATTTATAGTGCACAATAGTGATGGCAACAGTCAAAAATATTGGCGACAATCGATATTCGATGTTTAGTCTTTCATCACATGTATATATACAGCAATCGTGCACGGCTGTTTTGTTGTAGGTCACCATCATTTTTGGCCGATAATTTTATAATTTTTCATAGGTTATCTTTTTGTTGCCTGATCATTTTCTGGCCGATACTGATATCCATTTCTAACAATGCCAAAAGAAGGTGATCGTGAAGTTAATAATTTCGGTCTAATACCGTTGGATGAACAAGTGCAAAGTCCTATTATTAAGTTAGTAAGAGTTGTTGGCAAAATATTCGATGGTCCGGTCACTTGGTTCAGAGGTGTGTTTTCGATATTGAAATAACAAAAATAATTACATTATTTTCTTTGTTAAACTTTTTAATTTGTAGTGAATGTTTCGGAAAGATTTAAAGGACCACCGTATCCTTATTATCATAGAAAATTTCATCCAGTAACACCAATCAATGAATGTTATTCGGATGATATGTCCTGTGTTTATGAAGCACAATCTGCCTATCTCCGACAAAAGTAAATCAAAAATTCCTGAACTAATTCATTTAAAGTTGCTAATTCAATTTATCAAATAGGAAAGTGGATTATGAAATATTGAAAATAATCAGACAACGCTATGAAAATTGTTCATATTGGGAACGAACAATCAATGAATTCCATGATTTGGATAAAATTTGTCTGAAAGAAAAACAAGATGTGCGAGATACTGAAATCAATCTATTCATTAAATGTAATTCATTTGAAAAACAATTTTTTATTGATTAATTCTGTTTTTGAATTCCAACGAATAGATGGTGAAATTGGACCTTTTGCTACCGTGATCGATGCATTTATGAAACAAAAACATCGATTAATTTGGGAACGAAGACAGAAAGAACTTGGTCAAGAAGTTATGACCCATTAGATTTATTGTCAAGAAAAAAAAATTTATCTTAGAATAAATTGATTTATTATTATGAAATTTAAAATTGTACAAATAAATGCTCAAATTGTTTAGAAAATGGTGAACTGATATAATGATTCAATTTTTGAACGAAAAATAAAATCTTATAACTATAAAATGGTTGAAATGTATTTAGCTTTTAAATTTTTTATTCACATTATATCGTTGATTTTTCATCATTGATTTCGGTCTTTCATTTTTGAATTGAACCTTAGCTTTATGTTTGATTTTGTCAACTAAATTATTTATATTATTATGTCGCTTTTGTTGACCCGGTTGTTTGTTCACCATAAATTCTGATTCGTTTTCAACCATACGGCGAGCTTTTTGTTTTTGTTTAGCCAAAATCTGTTCAAAAGCTTTAGTTCGTTTGAATTGTGGATCTGATTGATCAATATTATATAGATGTGATTGATAAATTGAACTAAATCGATCATCATCCGGATTAAACTGAAAATTTCAGAAAAGAATAAGATTGATTAAATGGGCAACAATCGATTAGATAAAAATAAAACTTACTTTAAATCCATCATCATTATCAACAGCATCGGTTTTTGCATTATCATTCTCAATAATATTTTTGTAATTAAAATGTTTACGTTTTTGATGGCTTGTAATATTGGTCGTATCTAGATCCATCATTAATAATTCTAGATTTGTATCATTTTCTAAATTATTAGGCTCTTCCTCTACATTAAATTTATTTTTTCGTTGTTTTTTCTTTCGTTTTGAATTTACAACATTCTCTGGTTCTTCTTCAGATTCGGAAACAGATTCATTAGGAACTACACCAATTTCATTCGATTTAGAACGTTTGTTTAGTAGATTTTCCGTTTTGGATTTAAGTTTCGGATCCCATGTAACTTCCATATCAAAATCTTCTTTTTCATTCTCTTTATCAAGTGAAGAAAGTAAATTTTTATATTTATTAATTTTATCATTTTCTTGCATATTTTCATCGATTTTGATCATCGATGTATCATCATCATTTTCATCATCATCAGAAGAAGTTGCCAAATATGTTTTGATATCATTTTCATTATCTTCTTCGAATGCTTTATTAAATACTTCTTTACGACGTGGATCGGTTTCATCCCAAGTAATCTTTACATTACTTTGTTGTAATGCCGTATTAGTAAATAATGGAGCTTTATATGTGGAACTTGTTGGCATAGTAGTACATTCCTCTTTCAAACGAACATCATCGAAATCCATATCATCCGGAACGAAACGTATGTCCAACATAGTCGAACTACATTCATATTCGAGACCGTCAAGTTCTTTGGTAATAATTTCTGCGGTTTCTGCACTATCACATTCAACAATAGCATAAAAATATTTCAATCTTTCGAGCTGATATTTTCGTAGCTTTTCGACAGTGTTTGGATCTGTGATTTCTTCTTCTACGTTTTCTTCATCATCATCATTATCTTTCAGTTTGTCGGGTTGTTGTTCAATATCATCATCGTTATCATCTATTTCGGTTACTGTTTGACCTTTACCGAATATGAATTCAGATGGTCCTTTCTCCTCTTCAACTTGAAGTCGTTCTTCACCAAATTTTGAATAATAGATCCTCACACTTTTAATGGTTCCAGTGTTACTTTTGAATGAATTCAAGAGAAGGTATAAATCTTGAGCATTTAAACGATCCCAATCGGCATTACAGATGGCAATTCGTGAAGTAGCTTGATCAATCTGTTTGGCGTCTTTATCCAATTCACCCCATTCATGCTCGAGTTCTTCATCTTCGTCATCATCTTCGGATTCACTACTACTACTGCTACTTTCAAATTCCTCTTCCAGTCGATCATCATCATCACCATTATCGTTCACATTAGATTTAATTTTCAAACCTCTATGATAACCGAATTCATGCTTCAGCTTTAAATCATTCTTTTGTTCGACAATTGTTTCGGTTTTCTCAGGAATTTTTTCTTGTTCTTTCGATCTATCAACATCTTCCTCATCTAATTGATAGAATTCTTTATAATCTTCAGCGATCAGATGTTTTTTTGGTTTTCCGCGTTTGTCCATTGAGTATCGTAACGTGAATTTATCATCAGTAAACATACTTTTGAAACGTTTGTCAATCTTGAGCATTTTATCTTTTTTTCTCAACGTACGGAATCGTGGATCCTGATACACTTTAGTGAAACGATCATCAATTTCATCGTTATTGTTTTTATTAGACATTTTGAAATGATGAAATTTTGGCCACAATTGTTATGAAATAAAAAAAAATTAATTTAAAAAACAAATTACGAGATTCTCAATTGTAACACGTGTTGACGAATTTGTAACATTTACTCCAGTGCCATCTAATATCAGTCAAACGCATTAAACGAAGAAAAATGGGTGGCTTTTAATTTTTTAATTCAAATATTATTTTGAAAATCTTTTTATTCAAATTAATTAAAATCATTTTCAAAATTATGCTTTATTATCTGATTCATCGGAGTTAATCAATTTTTCTAGTTCATCTCGCCAACCAAGCTTTTCAGCTAATTCTAGACATGCACTATCGGTTTCTGATTTAATAAAGATATCGCGATCTTTACGCGAAAAATGATCCCTACTTGGCCGAGTTTTGTTGATCATAACACGCGGTACATGTGGTCCAACCAATTCGACGAGGCTAGCAAATGGTTGCACGGTCAATGATGTACCCATTATGATTAGCAGATCACAATTGATGAAATCTCTTTGATACAATCGATAAAATCTATCGGGTAACATTTCACCATAGAAAATAATGTCCGGCTTAACATAGGAACCACAATTTTCACAGTAAACAACATTGTCTTCTCGATCTTCTTCCAATACGATTTCTACATGGAAAAATGACCGATATAAAAAAATATTAATTAAAAAATATTATTGAAACTCATACTTTTCATCCAATCTAATGAATATTCTTTACGACATTCTTTGTTCATACAATGACCAGTATGAAATGAACCATGAGCTTCAACTAATTTATCGGCCGATATACCTGCGATTCGTTCCAATGAATCGATATTCTGTGTGTATGCACGTAACATAAGATTTTTATCTTGAATCAAACGCATAAAATAATGGCACGGTGTTGGCTTGAGTTTATCTGGAAGAATATTTTTGGCAAGATGATAAAACGGTTTCGGATTCGACTAAATTACAATTTTTAAAAAAAATATTATGATGATGTCAATATTTTTAGCTCAAAATCACCACAATTATATAAAAAATAATTCATACTTTAAAGAAGGATACATCAAACACAGCCTCTGGATATGGTAAGTTATATTTTTCCAATTGAGAAAATAATCCAGTTTTTGGTGAACGAAAATCTGGTATTCCAGCAGCTATGAAAATGAATATATAAATGAATACAATCCAACCTGATAGAACAAATTTGAACATACATGTGGAAATACCAGCACCACACATAAATATGATGTGATCATATTTATGATTTTTGATTCCATTCACAATGTTTTCGATGGATAAACCATCAACATCATCATCATGGCCAGAGCCTGAGATAAAATGTAAAAATTTAGATGATTTAAATTTTGATAATAATCTTGACATAATTTTATTTGATGCAAGTGAATTGAACAATAATATTTTCCGTTCCATATCAATGCATTTTAATAAATTAAATTAAATTAAAATAAATTAAATTAGAAATAAAACGTTACTGCTATTCAATGGTGATGATGATGATGATGATGATGATGATGAGGACGATGACGATGAATCTTCGTTATCAGAATTTTCTTCAATTTTTTTCTTATTGTCATCGTTAACAGCTGACATGATGATGATTGTTTGCTTTATAATTTGTTGTGGAAAGCAACATTAAAAATTATTTTACACTGTAATTCTGATTACGTAAACAGATATATAATAAAAAAGCTATATATGTTAATAAATTAAATTGGAAAAGAATTCAATGAATGAAAATACTAGCATCGTATAAATTTTTTCTCATTTTTTTACTTGATTCAATTTTTATTTTTTAAAGCGGCATATAAGATTTCATTGGGAATAAATTATCGTCAATAACATTAATAATAATAGGAAAAGATTCAATGTATTTTAAAGTTAAGATATTTAAGGTCTCGTGTGGTAAGAAAACGATGAAAATCGGTTTGATGTTTAAATCTGACTGTCATGTTTAGTTCGGTCGGTTCAATTTCGATCATTCGAACATTGCCATCTTTTTGACAGTGAAAATAATTGACCAATGGATTGTCATTATCTTCAATAATTAATTTTACATTAAAATCCTTATCTACACCAAGAAAGTTTTTATATTGATCGAAAAATGTTTGAACAACAGCAATCAATTGATATTCCATTGTATTTGAACATTTATCTATTGTTTCGACTTGTTGTAATTGATCGCTAACCGATGATTGTTGAAAATTGTTAAACATATTGAATAGGTTGGTAAAATCGCCTGTTGTCTGTGGTATCGTTTTTTGTTCAGATCCATCCTTGTTTAATAATTTTTGCAATTTATTTTTGATCGGATTGATTGGATCAGCACGATCAATAACTGTAATTCGTGGTTGTTCGATCATGCTGACAGCATAGCCCCATCGTTTAATAAAATGATTCATTTTTTCTTCAAATTCTTTCAATATAAAATGCAATTTATTTTCCAAATCTTCAACATGTTTTGATCGTATAAGATTCGAAAATGATATCTGAAGAAAATTCTTAACATTAACATTATTAATTTTCATTGTTGTCAACAAAGCATTTGTAACATTTAATGATGCATGAAATGGTTTAATCATGATGATTGAACCATCGCCAGTCATAAGTTGTTGTTCATTTTCAATCAAATTGAATCTAGTTTCATAAAGATCAATGATAGAAATTTTATCAATAAACGGAAGTAAAATAATAAAACCCGGTCCTTTCAAAGGTAATCGTCGACCAAGACGACAAATTAAACATCTTTGTAATGATGGTATTCTTCGTATGCAGAAAAATGCTGCTATTGGAAATGTTATTATTAAAAACAATACCGTTACAATTATAATTAACATATAGATTGATCGTTGAAATAAACTATCGGGAACTGGATCTGAATAATCATCATTATCATTATCATCATCTATATCTCTAGTACGTTTATACGTGAATGGTGATGAATAATCAAATCTTGGTATCGGATCGTAATGATTGTAATCAGTGATGGCCATTATTAAAGAGAAAATGTAGAATACTGTATCATCAATGACTAACAACAACAATAATAAAAATAATAATAAAAAGTAAACCAGAAAAATATGGGTGGTGAAATCTAAAAATAACCAATATATTTCTTTTGGAGATGGCGCCATATAGAATATGGTGTTTTGACATAATGAAGAATTCTAAAAATTAAATCGATTTTTTTCTCTCAGGTTTTGCTTGAAAAATACTAACGAAAAACATTTACCTTTTATTTTATTCTACAGAAACAAAGCAAAAAAAAAAACAAAAAAAATGGATCAATATTTGTCTTTAATTTCGAAATAAATTTTCATTTTCATAAAATAATGACAATCATCAAGTATATTGTTGATATGAATGTAATAATCTTAACATTTATTTTATAATTCTGCTACAATCGATTTTTCCATCGGAGGACAAATACATGCTTCACGTTGAGCATCTTTAAATGTCTTACAACCAAATGATAATATTCCCATTAGCAGTAGTTTTGTTGCTGTTTCACAAACTATGTCGAAATTAAGAGAAAAAAAATCAAATGTCATAATCAAATGTAAAATTAAACATCCTTACCAAGCACTTGTTTACTATCATGACTTATCTCAATACATTGATCATGTAGACATTGTTGAAATCGATTATCACATTCGATTTTAGTTGAATTACAACGATGATAGCATAGTTGTTGTTGATCACAACATGTTTTCATTGTTTTCGATGGTAAATCTTCTGCTTTAACCTATTTTTGTAAAATAAATATTTTTAGATGATTCATTTGTTCTGAAAAATTTGATTAAAACAAACCTGCATTCCAAATGTGATACAACCGACAGGCGTATAGGTATAATTTGGTCTATGCATTGGATCCAGACCTTTTGGACAGATGAAGAAACATTCTTCGGTTTTTGCATTATCCAATACTTTATCTGCCCATGAATCGACACTTTCTTGTAAGCCTTCCATGAATTTTGACAATTGTTCATTCATATTACTTATGGAATGGGCAAAACCTTCGAGAAAAGCTTCACCAAGAATAATCTGATTTAATGATAATAAAGTGATAATGAAAAAACTGGATCTTTCCATTGTTGTTCCGAGTGTTATTTTTCACCACTTAATGTTGTCGAATGAATTGTGATAAAAATTGAGGGCAACATTTTATCTTATTTTTCTGAAAAATCTATGTTTGTTTTTTAGCAAATTTTAAAATTTGTTTTTCTCGAAAATTTTTGTTGCCACGACGACGGATAATTAGGCCTGATGAAATAAAAAATAATCGATGAAAAGTGCACCAGACTTACGAATTTATTATTCGGATAATTTATAGGTTTTAATTCCTCATAAATCGTCAATCAATTCTTTGAAAAAAAACTAAATTTTTTTCCTCCATTTGTAATTCAAATTTTACATTTTATAATGACAACCCTGAATTCTTGTTCTGGCGCCATCTGTGACTGTTTTTTAAAAAGCTTGAAGCATGTGCTTGTGTGGCTGTGGCAAGCAGTTTCCTTTTTCCTTTTACTTTTAACCGTGTGTTTTGTTTTCGAAGTTTTTTTTCAATTTTTTATAAATAAAATTAATCCAAAATGGTAAATTTGATGTTTTAGAAAATTTTTTCTAATTAATATTATCTTTGATTAGACTAAAAAACGCCGTAATAATGGACGATCAAAGAAAGGCCGTGGTCATGTAAAATCGGTTCGATGTACAAATTGTGCACGATGTGTGCCAAAGGATAAGGCAATCAAAAAATTTGTTGTCAAAAACATTGTAGAAGCGGCGGCCGTTCGAGATATAACTGAAGCATCAGTTTATGATTGTAAGTTTTCACTTTTATTCTCGAAATGAACAAAAATTAACAAATGTTTTCAATTCATTTTAGCCTATCCATTGCCGAAATTGTATGCAAAACTTCAGTACTGTGTTTCGTGTGCTATCCATTCGAAAATTGTTCGTAATCGATCCAAAGAAGATCGTAAGATCCGTACACC
Source organism: Dermatophagoides pteronyssinus (assembly GCF_027571235.1). Taxonomy (NCBI): domain Eukaryota; kingdom Metazoa; phylum Arthropoda; class Arachnida; order Sarcoptiformes; family Pyroglyphidae; genus Dermatophagoides; species Dermatophagoides pteronyssinus. The sequence continues at coordinate 31,278 of NW_027461547.1, read as the reverse complement.
ACCAACACGTTTTGGTATGCAAAAATCGAATGATGGTGCTCGTAATGCACCTCGACAACAAAAATGATTTTTTTTTGTATTTTAAAAACATGAATAACAAAAATTGAATAAAAATTTTTTTAATTACGTCTTGCGAGTATACAAAAAATGATCACTAAACAAATGAAATATATGATTACAAGTGTAAAGGAAAAATTTGCATCGATGAAAAAAGATGGTCCGTCACCACAACATGAATTTATGGCAACCATTGTAATATGGATCGTGAACGTTCACGAATCGATTCTTCTATGGATTCATCATCAATCATTTGTTGGGCTTCTTGCCGAATTCTTAATAAAGCATGGCTATGGCTATTTTGTGCATGAAGATATTTGAGAAAAATTTTAAATCGTTTATCGGGAAATTTATCTAAATCTTTCCAATTTTTCAATAACCAAATATGTAGAATTTTTTTAAATTTCCAATCATCACGATGTTTTTTCCATTGTTTTAAATATGCAAGAGCTTTTTCGGATTTTCTCTCTTTGTTCGTTGGTTCGGATTCTTGTTTATTTTGCTGTTGTTGTTTTTTGAATTGTTTCTTTGTCTTCTTCAGATTATTCTGACGTTGTTTTTGTATGTCATCAAATTCATCTAATACTTCTTCAGCTTGTCGTTTTACATCTTGATTTGTTTGTTCTTCACTATCCTTCTTCAGAATCGATGATAATTCTTGAGCACGATGAAATTTTTCAAGAACAGCACTTTCCACCGTTTCTTTCATGTCGTCTGATGGGAAAAAAGCACGCTTCGAAATGAAAACATTTTGATTTGATCAAATCGAACACATGCATGCATACATTGAGTGTTGTCCATAGATATCATTCTGCATACACAAACACGAATCACATGTTGAAATTCTGTTTGTTGCAAAATGGCTTGTCGATTATTCGTTTCGAAAAATATTTCCAATCTATTGGCAATATCAAGGCCATCAGTCATATATTCACAACAGATTCGTGGTCGAAAAATGTGGCGAACATTACCGGATTTTTCACGTATATTTTCATCATTGCATTGTTTGTAATATTTGTAAATGATTGGATTATTTTCAGATATACCAATGCCACCAATTGAGGAACGTACATTAATACCGATGAGTCCGGTACCAAACTGGCATGGTATCGAACCACGTAAATCATCACGTCGTTTGGCTGATATTCGCGGTCCAGAATTAATCAATAATGATCTTATTTATGGACAATTCGGTATAATGGTATTTGATTACGATTTTTTCCAAAATGATATTTATTACAAATTTTCACATAATTAATTTTTTTCTAGGCTGTTTCTGGTGCCCATTTCACCATTAATCATATTAATCTTATTCGTGATGTTATTAACAAACATATGGATGTTAAAAAAATGTTTGCCGTGTGGCGTATAGAATCGCCTTGGAAACCAGTGGTGAAAAAGGTCTTTTCATGAAAAAAAAACTTTCGAAATTTTCTCTTTGATTGAAACTGACTATTGTTTTTTCTCCGGACATTAGGCTCAAGGAAAGCGAATGGGTGGTGGTAAATCACCTATACACCACTATGTGACCCCGGTAAGAGCTGGATCGGTTATCGTCGAAGTCGGTGGACATATTGAATTGGATGATTGTGCCTATTTCCTTGAATCAATTGTTTCTCGATTACCATGCGATGCTTTTGTTATATCGAAAGAAATTCTGGAACAATGGAAACAAGAAGAAGATGAAATTGAAAGAAAAAATATAAATCCGATCAATTATGAACGAGTTGTTAAATTGAATATGAATGGCTGCCACAATTGGATTAGCCCATACGATCATAGATGGTTTAATAAGTACACCTAATTAATCATCATCAATTCAATTTTTGTACAAATATTAATCTAAATGCTATTGTTTTTCGGTGAAAAATTTCAAATTCTTTAAAATTTGTCCTATACTATATGAAAGTCTTTGTGATTATTTTTTGTAAAAAGTTGTAGAGGCAAGTAAATTTACTACTAGCATTTAGAGGTAGGGCTAGTGTGAGTGCGTCACATTCTCAGCGAAAGGACAGTTTCAAAGCTCTTGATTAAAAAAACAAATTTTCATCAAATTTAATTAATTTTGCTCCGGAAAATTGTTCCAATTGAATTGTAATTGAAGGTTTGTGTCATTATTATTGTTTGATATCCATATTTCTATTTGTTAAGTCATTAATTAAATCATTTAAGCTATTGAAAGCATTGGCAATAGGCCGACTGTGATCATTGAGTACTCAAATGAACAATAACAAGCATGTTTATTGTCTATTTCGCTTATCGGATGTATTTCATTTAATCGAATATATAATGTTGAAAATTCTTCATCAATTGTCATCATTCGAATAATCAATCCATATGTCAAATAATTGTTCGATCCAAATCTCTCAAGTTAAATTCATATACAATAGGGCAAAGAATCAACTTTTTTAAGGGTCGTTCATGAACTATGTGATTTCACTATGGCGTCTCATGGCTCATTTTCTCGTTCATTGTGCTCGGCTTGTATTTTGTTCGTGCATGTAGCAACCTGATTGCTGTATATCACAACCCCCCATTGCATTGCGCGCGCTCTCTCTTTTTCTTATTCACAACGGCTTTTTTATCGGCAAAATATCCACAGCGGTACACATATTCTGTATCTTTCTACCGTTCATTGTATGTTGTTTCGAATTTGTTATTCATTTCGAAATCGTATACATACTATCGATTGTTTGTATTGAATTCGCTTTATCGATAGTATACAAATATTTGAATCTTTCAATTTATTGCCCTCGAATTTTGAATTTTTCCGAATGCATTTTTTTTATCTTTAAATTATTTCCACAGTTTTTATAAAATTTTTTTATGTTTTATAAATTAAAATTATATAGAGATGCCTCGTCCAAAACCTCGGGCAAAAGTAAGCCAACCTGGTTTGCGAGCTAGCCCCCGTAAACGTAATCCTGATATTTCTGATGATATTAAAAAAGAGGATATGAATAATGACGAAATGGATGAAGAAACGGGTAAAGGTAGTGGTGATACTTCACAATCGGATACAAACGATCCGATAGATTCTAAAGGTGAAGATGATGAATCCACTGGACAACGAAGACGTGGCCGTAAACGAAAATCAGAGATACCTCTTGATGAAAAATATGTACCGGCCCAAGATCCAACACAACGTGGCATCATGGCTCAAGGAGGCTCACTTCGTCGTCGTGATACATTGAAATCATCGTGGCGTTATTCACCACCACCTGTATCTACAAGGCGTTCAAAAGTTGATGATAACAATAAAACGGCAAAAATGGATAATCGAAAGAAACCTGCTATACTGAGGTCGCCAGCAACAACTTTACCTGATAAAAATCAAAAATCCGATGCGAATGACGATAAGAAAATGATTGTCAATATGCCCGATGGTTTCCCGATAAAAGTAGAACCACCAAAGAAAAAAATTGCCATTACTAATACCCCAAAAGTAGCAACATCAATGGCCAAGCCAAAAACTGTAGTTGATACACCTGTAGTAAAAGCATCAGATAAAGATTCTTCTGAAACAACCACAATTGAAGATGTTACAACAGAAAATGCAGTCTCGACGGTTGACGAAGCAATCGAAAAAAAGGATACAACACATGATGAAACGGAACAACCGCAAACAGCAAGAGGAGCACGTGTAGCAGCAAGAAGAAAGTCGACAGAACCTGTAGTTGTTAATGCTGCTGTGAGCCCTACAGCTACAACTACAGCCCTTGTAACGGAAAAATCGAAATCGCCCGTCAGAGTCACATTAACAACAGCCTCATCGGCAGAAAAAACAGCAGCCGTAGTCGTTACTCGATCATCTTCCACAATGCATCCAATAGGAATGTCGAAAACGCAAACGATCACAATATCGACAAATACACCACCAACAACAGTTACTACAACGAAAAATCAAGTGTCCAATACTTTAACAGCATCCGTTACAACATCTCCATCTACGACGATGACAACGGCAACAGCCGCTACCGGAACGATTAAAGTTCCAACCATTTTAAAGCCAACCATCAGTACACCGGCTACCAACGTATCAAATGTTTCAAAAGGTCCATCAATTAAGAAACCAGTTTCGTTGAGTAAATATCTTGATACATTGCCAGAAATCGAAGATTGTATCCACAATGATGGTGTTCAAGATGCCCATATGGAAAAATTACCCGATAAAATTCTTTTGGTTCATTCTGAGCTTCCGCTTCCTTTGGCTATTTCTGTTGATAAAGAAGAAGAAAATTATTTGTTCAGGTACTGAATTCCTTTTTTTTATAGTCTTAAAATAGAATTTGAAAAATTTAATTTCTTTCGATCAGGCAAATAATTTCACCCGTCAATGCTACTCGATTCGTTTGTTTGCTTTGCAAAGGAATCGATGTCAATTTTGGTACGAAAGAAGAAAAGGATATTCTATTGCATTATCAATCATTGCATGAATTAGATGTCGACATTGGTCATGCCAAATTTTCTGAAGATATTGTTTTTATTTGTTTACCCAAAATGATCCTCAATCAATTTAACAACTCTAGTTCGCTTAGTTTGAACTCGCCATGTCAATACTGTGACACACGTCTTAGCGATATTGGTGAAATGAAGGAACATTATTCCCAAAAACATAATAAAGAGGTAGGATTTTCTGATTCGATTGTTAAAAGGTTGCAAATTAATTTTGAAAAAAAATAATTCAGGTTATCATGATGGAACAAGAAGAAATCATGCAAATGCATCATTTTTTCTATTGCAGTAAATGTAAAGAACAATCATCAGATTTTGATACGCATCATAAACATATGAAAAACAAACATAGTTTAAAAACTTATCGTTGCAAATCATGTGTATTGGTCACAAAAGATGAGAATCGTCTTCGAACACATTTTAAAGCGAAACACATGTTGCATAGCTCTGGACAGAATTATCAATGTTACTATTGTCATGGCTTATTGATCGGTGTTGAACGTTTGCAAAAACATATTCAACAATCACATATGGTACAAACGGGACCAGCCGATTATTCTTGTGTCGCTTGTCGACAAAGTTGTGGTAAAGGTAAAGAATTGCTTACACATGCACAAAATTGTGCGGTTGCCGGTCTTAAGCCAGAGAAATCGGATCTTCGTTTTGTTCCTAATTTGGACTGTTCATCACTCTCTGAAGAGGAATGTCTTTGTTATTTTTGTAATGCACGATTGGAAAGTCAAGAAGCGTATGATCTTCATCTTCATCATGAACACAAACAATGGGTGCCGATCGAAACAGCAACTGAAATAAATAAGAACAATTTTGGTGATACAAGCTCGAATGGTTTATTAACCATCAATGATGTCATAAATGACGATGATTTAAAACGAGCTCAGATAAAAACCTATGTTGGCCATTGGTGCCGAATTTGCGACCAGATGGTTAAAGTTTATCAACTATATTATTTGCATATGGTCAATCACCATAAAATGGAAAAAATGTATCAATGCGTTATAACTTCTTGTAAAATGAATTTTAAAGATTTTGAAGATTTTATGGTATGTATTTTAGCTATCAAATTGATTAGTCTAATGGTATTAATCATTGAAATTTCATATTATTCATAGCAACATATAAATGAAACTGGTCACAGTCAGAAGACGATCATTTCTCATCCTGACGAGGTGTTCGTCTGTGCATATTGTGACATTTATTTTGCTAGCGATGAAGAACTAACTTCACATTTGATTACCGATCAACATATTAACAAATTCACTGCTTCTGGACATTTCCATCGTACTGAGCCTCGAAATTTCAAATGCAAAGCATGTCACACGTTTTTCGGGATGAAAGAATCTTATGTTCATCATCTGGAAACAGAATCTCATCAATATGTTTGCACTTATTGTGGCATAACTACCGCAACACCAAGTAAGTTATGATTTAATTTAATTTGGTTATGATTGTTTAATTTTGTTTTAATCTATGCGTTTTTAGGTTCGCGACGAGCGCACATACAGAATTCTCATGCCGAAAAACTTCTTCTTTGTGAGGATTGTGGTGAATGTCAGAATGATATAATGGCTCATTTTGTTATACATGGTTATACATTTGAATGCAAAAAATGTGTTAAAAAATTCTATAATCGCGAACGATTGAACGCTCATATGGAAGTACATCAAGATCCAATCGAATGTAATTGGTCGGATTGTAATCGCATGATCGCCACACGTTCAATGTTGGTTACGCATTATCGTGGACATAAAAGTGAACATAAATGTACCGTCTGTGGACAAGGTGAGTTCAGCAGGTTATTTGTGCATTTTTTGAATAATTTACATAATCTTTGTGTTTTAGCATTCTGGAATTTCGCTATGCTAACTTCGCATCTTCGTTCGCATCAACCGATGCCTAGGAATCCACATGTTGTTTCACGCTCAAATCAAATGGGTCGAGCAACGATTCAATATCAGAATCAAGCTCGTCCCAGTCCAAGTGTTTTACAGCGTTCTAAATCTACTGCACAACCAATGTTATCGAACAGTGTAATCAAATGTGGTCATTGTAACAATCTGTTTCGCTCGACCAAAGATTTGAGCCTGCATAAATGCGCACCAAAATATCCAAACAATGGTGATCAAAATAAACTTTTGGAATTGGCTTCAAAAGCTACGGCACAGGCCAAAGCGATCACTACCCCTAATAAAATGCCTGCACGAAGACGTGCATCACCGAAAAAACCACAACAACCTATTGAACAGCAAATGATCGATTTACCTGCATTCCACGGTCAACAACCTGTTGATGAAGATACACAATTGATCATGATATTGAATCAATCGACAGGCGAATTGATGGAAATTACTGCACCAAAAGGCATGGAAGTACAGGATGTTATCAATTCATTGAATTTTACACCGGCTGTAGAAGATGTACAAATGGAAGTTATTGACGAACAATCACAACAATCAGCATTTGCAAACATTGTAGATGTTGCACAACAAGAACAACAAGAATCGGCTAACAATATGAAACAGGAGCATAAAATCTTACCAACAAATGAACAAGACGAGACAGCCGCTGCTATTGAAGTAATTGAACAGGTGAATGATGAAACTACTGCATCAGTTCAGCATGTGGTTGAAGAAAACCAACAACCACCAACATCAAATGATAATCACGGCGCTGAAGTGGTTGTGGCTGCAAATTCTGAAACTGAAGCAACAACGACCGTTCTAATCCAGCAAGATGGTGATGATCATCAGGTTACACATCAGATTATTGATTCGGATGATCCGAATGGGTCTCAGGCCATTGTCTTGCCACCGGAATGTATCAATGAAGATGGGTCATTAATATTAGATGCCGAAACCCTGCAAAGGCTTAATCTGGCTATTTCGGTTGATGAAAATGGTACAATTACAACACCGGATGGTAACACTACATTCATCATCGATACATCGAAAGAATAATGAACATTCATTAATTAATCATCGGCTAATTTTTTTTTCTCAACACGTCATTTCTTTTTTCTTTATCATTACACCTACAATTTTTCATTCATTCAGCATTTCAAATTTCTCATATTTTAAATTTCTATCAAATCACACAATATATTTAGTTTTATGGCACCATCATGTTATGGTATGAACATTTTGACGTTTCATTTCAGCTTTTTTGAATTGAAAAAAATTCACTATTTAGCTATGTTCTTAGTTTTGAACCATTTTAATATCACAATCAATAATTTCATGATAATAAACGAACATTGATATATTGACGGTTTAGGATTTGTCTATGCTTAGACATTTTGGAAAGATCAAAAAAAGAATAAATTAAAAACAATAGTTGAAAATATTTGCCATAACAAATTTATTACCATACCTATTTCATGAAAAAGTTTTGAATAAAATTTTATTTTATAATAACGACAAAATTGATAATACTAAATAGAAATTTGAAAGAGGAAGAACTCTCAGCGCAAATCAACAACATCAACATTCAATTTATCATCGATAATTGTATGATCAGATGAATGATAAAGATTTTGTTCATTTGCATGTGGATGGAATCCTTTTTCACGACATTTCAATATAAATTCTAGCCCATGGTCGGTGAGTGAATACATTTGAATCTCTGAGGTGGTCGGTGCAACTACAATAGCGATTGCTTCCGGCAACATTTTCTGATACAATGCATGTGTATGAAGATCGATTGATGACAAAAAACTACGTTGTGTTGGATGTGTGTGTATCCAACCCATTGTAATTAGATTATGTTTTTCTTGTTCAATTAATAATTCCTCTTCATTGATGGATGTACACGAATCCGATGTTCCGGATTGTTTGGGTATCAAAATATGTGTTATAGTAAAACTATCACGTTTCAATTGACCACATAATATTCCACATGTTTCTACATTGCGATCTAAATCGAAAATAATTATAAAATCGAATGGTCAATAGAAATATGCAAACAATTCAACGAACCTGTATTTGGTTGAGCAATTTTGACAAATTTTTTGGTAAGGTCTTGGAATGGTACAATCATCGAACGTAATGTATCACGATCAACATCATCTAACAAGGACATCGATGGTTTTGTTGAACGATCGATCACTGGTCTTTTATGGATTTCAGTTTTTGTTGGCTGATCTATTGAAGTAGATAAAGATTCTTCATCACTGCTCATCTCATTCACATCGACTGTTTCTTCTTTCAAATGTTCATCTTTTTTATCGACAAGTTCACGTTTTTTCTTATCAATTTGTGATTGTAAATTATTCACATATTCTTGCATTTTTTTATCCTCGAGATTTTGTTGAGCTTTTTGTCGCTGTTCGATCAATGCTTTTTGAGCTTCAGCTAATTTTTCATCATAAATTTTCTATAGTAAATAAAAAATTATCATCACTTTTCGATGATCAGACCAATATAATAAAGATTTACCTTTTGAGTAAGATAATTTTCATATTCTTCTTTATATTTATTTCTTATTCGAATTTTTATCTCTTCGGCAAGACCGAATAATGGTTTAAGTTTGGCTCGAACCGATCGTTTATCAGTTTCATCAATTTCATGATATTGCGGATGCAAGGGTAATTTTTCAACAAAAAGTCTAAATTAAAAAAAATATATTGATTTCATTTTTTATTTAAATTCTTAGATAAATACGTTATATATCGCATGTATAAAACGAATGCCTGTTCCATATTCTTTTCATCCAGATAAGTATTGGCCATTTGTAATAATTGACGACCAGATGAAAAATATAAACGAATTGGAAATGAATGTTCAACGACAACATTTTTAGATTTTTCTACCAAAAATTTCATACGTTCTTCGGGATTTTTAACAATAGCCGGCGGCCGAAGATTGTCGATATTTTGTTCAATAGACATTTTTTTATTGAAAAAAATCAGTTTTTTTTCACTACAATGACGATGATTTTTTTGCTCTATTAAAAAAATAGGATCGATTATTGATTTTCGATTGATTTCAATGTTATAATTGATCTTGTTTACTAGATTTCATTCAATCAATTTTCATGTACGAAAAAATTATAAACACTTTTATAAAGATAATTAAAGCATGATTATAACAATCTCCAATATCCATATGGCATTGAGCAACGCACCATGTTTATAAAAACAATGATTAATATTATTGAATACGCAAGTGCAAAATTTTCGACAAGGAAAATCTTCAAACTAAACTCTTCATGCATGCATGGTGTAATTTGTTAGACAATCCAATGACAAGCTTGTAATGCAATTATGTTTTTTTCTTTTCTTATTTTTTGCTGACGACCATCTTTTACTGGAAATTTTAATCATGTAACATGATTGTATGTCCCAAAAAATTGTTGCCGTCTTTTTTTCTAAATCCAAAAAAAAAGATGAAAAAGAAATTCCCCCGTTATATATAAACAAAAGATGCTTGTAAAAAAAAGAAAAGAGTTTTATGTAAAGAATCTATATAAATGTAATATTTGTCGGAAGTCAATTTCAAGGGCTTCACTTATCTATATATAGGTAGAATTGAATGTTACATCTAAGAAATATCCGTACTGTTTGGTTATACTTTAAAATTGATATTAAGCAATTCGTTAATGGATGAACCATCGTATTTTTATGAAGTTATCATCATCATTCATTCATCTTTCATTTATTTCTAACAATATTATTACGAAACCCGATTCACAGTAAAAAACAGTTCCGGAAACAATCGAACCGAACCGAATCGGTTTTTTTTTCGAAAGAATTTCGTGAAAACATTAAAAAATGACGGCTATAATTGACCACACACAGAGAAACATTAAAAAAAAACCCCGCATACGCATGAATTCTGTTTGACATTTTTGATTCGATTGCGTCAAAATATAGTAGAATGGATATATGTCGTCACAAGTCATTGATGAATATTATTTTTGAAGGTTTCAGAAACAAGAATTTTCTTGATAAAAATAGTTTTCTCGAATCGATTCATCCTAATCATAACCAATTTTCCGGTTAATTCATAAATTGAAATGATGAAAAATTATATTGATTTATAATCAATATACAATAATAAATTCTATTGATGATCAGGTTACATTTTTTAAAAAAAAATTTATTGATATTGAATTCCTTTGAAAAAAAATTTGGACAACGATACACTTTTTTTCCGAAATAATATATTCTTTTGCTATGTAAAAAAAATATCATCCTGAATAGAATCATCAATCGGATTCAAGAAGGGTGGAGAAAAGTTGAAATGGAACTTTTTTTTTGTTCATTATCATTCTACCATGAAATAATATACTATCTATAGGTTTATCATTTGAGAACACGTTTCGTCAAAAGTAATAAAGGAAATAATAAAAATGAAAAAAATATGAAACATAATCATTTGACTTGGCTTCTTTTAAATGACTATTCCGTGATATACATGATGATGATGATGATGATGATTGTTTTTTTCGGTATCGGTTTTCATTTATTGTAAAACACTACAATTGTTGGACATAAATTCTACGTTTTTTATTGTTTGAAAAATCAAATTATTCAGAAGAAAAAAATTTAAAAGGATTAGAATAAAATTAACCAAAACAGTGTTCATTTGTACAATGAAAGTATTTTCGAAAAAAATTGATGCATATAAATTTATTTTTTCTTTCTTTCGCCATAACGATGCAAAAAGTAGTGGCATTTTTGTTGTTGTTTTGCTTACCCTTCATCCTAAAACAATATTTAACGAAAAAAACAAAACAAAAAAAAACATTAAATTCTTTCTTACGCCAGGAATATTCCGAATGATAAACATTGTTATTTGTTTATCTGGTTTGATGGTATATTTTCTTTAGTTGCGAAAATCATTTTTTTCGTAATTTGTATGTGTTATATATCTACCTTTACTCATCGATATTGTGACTTTATTACAAGTGAATGCGCATAAAAAAATCTAAACAAAGCCAATAGTGCAATCTTGTGTTTGTAAATATACATGAGAAAATAATAATGAAAATTGACAACGACAAAAACAAAATGAAAATTATTAATTAGGAACTGAATTTTGATTATTAATTATCATGGAATCTGAAAAATTTTGACTGTGTTTTCTTTCAAACAAAAAAAATTCATTTGTTTTTTTTCATTTTCTCGTGTTTTCGTTTTCGGTTGTTTTCCGTACATTTCCTCAATAATAATCAGGTATGTTTTTTTTCAAAAAAATTTCTAACATTCAATGATTTATCAATATTCATGATAGATCATTTGAATAATATGAGAAATAAAGATTTGATTTGATCCTCAATTCATCACACATATAGAATTATTACATTTACAAAAGCAGGAAAAGATCAAAACATCATGAGATGCTCATCATCATCGTTGTTTATTATTGTTGACATGGGAATGATGGGCTATCTTTTTTTCGTTGTTCGTATATCTATTCTATATAATTATTACATGATTTTCTAAAGAATTTTTTTTCATAATAAACATGAATGAATCAAGACAAAGTACAAAAAATATATAATATATCCCTTTTTCTATTAATGGTGAAAAAAACTGTATCCAATATAGAATACATAGATAGATGACCGAATATAGAATATATTTTTTGAAACAAGAAGTAGTATTTGTGAATGTGGAAAATTCCTATTGAAAGCCATTTCCCTTGTGTGTTTGTGTCTGTGTGTGGGAGTATGGATGTAGAATTTTGGTCTCATTTCTCCAATTCTCCATTCGATGATTCTTTTGCTATTCTTGAATTTTTCTCCTCTTTACGTGTATTACTCGTTTGGCATTGACTTGGTTTTTTCCATTTTTTTTTTCAATGACGGCCCAAAAATGTTTCGAAACAACAATAATAACGGAATTATTCCATTTGCTAGAATTGTGTTGAAATAGTCCGTCCGTTTTACTATTTCATCATCAATGAATTGGAATCAACAAAAATTGTTTATTTTTTTGTGAAATTTTATTTCATCAGATCAAAAAATTGGTAAATAAAATCAATACAACACGCACATATTTAGAGTAAATAAAACAAAAAATCAAGTGTTTCATTTCTCTGTCTGTTATTTTGCTCGTTGATAATCAACATTTATAGTCACAAAAAAAATTATAATTAATAATCATATTCATAGTGATTGATTAAAATTAATTTTTATAATTGTTTTATATGATTCTCGAGTGCTAACAGTAACAACAACAGCAACATCGACGACAATTGTAAACAATTTAATTAATCTCTATCATCAGTATCTTTCTTTTTTTGATGTATTGAAATCAAATTTAAAAAAAAATCCCCTTCTAAAAACAATAACTAGGATAAAAAACAATTAATATAATAATGACAACAGATTAAATCCATCAAATAAAACACATTATTATTAAAGATTTGAAACACAAAGTCAAGTATATTTAGTTAGTTTGTAAATTTGCAAGCTCATTCTTTGACTTTTTTAAAAAATAAATTTATTCATCATCATCAATTATCATATACAAAATCAAGTCTATAGATGATGATGAATACGAAAAAAAAACAATGACAACAACCATAATCTATTGATAATCATTTTATTTTCTCTCTTTTGTTGTTGCTTTGGTTATTGTTGTTGTGATACTCTATATCTCATATACTCACACCTAATTTCAAACATAACACTTTAAAAAAATGTTGTTTGTGTGTTTATAAGAATCGAAATGAAAAGAATAAAACAACAGAATTTTTTTTGAAAAATAATATTTTCATTATTGACATTACAGATATTTGTTGTTGTTGTTGAAGATTTATTTTATTAATAGAATATTATCATCATTCCGCCTACTATTACATTCATTATTGAATTTATATGTATTTTTTTATTTACAGAATCATAAACAACGACGACGACGACGAAAAAGAAGACGACAATCGTATGGAGTTTGTAATAGGAAAAAATCATTGATGTCATCATTCCAGTCTGGTATACAGAAACGACATTCCATTCGAAAATAAGCGAAAGAGCGAGCGAGAATATTCTTTATCATTCATTCCATTTTTTATTCATCATCATCATCATCATTTTCTTGTGTTTCGTCTTCTTCCGTGTGTAAACGCAAGAGAAAGAAAAAAGAGAATCTAGTTCAACAAGATTTTTCTTTTTTATTTTTTTTCTTCTCAACATTAATTCGTTGAATTGAAAAAAATAGCAAACGAAGAACAAAATCAAAGTGATCTTCACAGAATTTATAAAAATTCTTTAATGAGTGAATTGTCGATATTTGATTGATCATCATTATCTCAAAGGCCAGATTAATTTTTTTCGACCATAAGATTATTTTTTTCCACAAAAAATTTAAATTAATTAATTGTTTTTAATATTTTCAAAAAAAAAGAATTTCAACTTTTTTAAAATTCACATCTGTTTTTCTTTGTTGAATTTGTTATGTGCGTGTGTTTTTGTTCTTCAGTTGTCGTAATTTGATTTGAAATCTTTGCAACTTATACAGTGTGTTTTTGTTTTCTTTCAAATTATTCGAACATTGACATTCTCTTTTATTCTTGGATTATTGTTTAATCGATAAAAACAAAATTTGTTTTTCATATTCCAAAACCCTTTAACAATTTGTTTTGTTTCCGTCCTAAATTATTTTTCACCAAAATTCAATTAAATTGCAATCATCATCATTAATTTTACAATCATCAACAATGGCATTAGCAGGATTGAAAAAACAATTCAACAAAGCCAATCAGGTGGGTGTTTTGTTATGTTTTTTTCTCCATTCCATTTGATCTATTAATAGAAATCTTATTAATTATTAAATTCAATTTATGAGTTCAGAATCATTGAAAAAAAGTTTTGTTTCATAATATTCAGAATGTTTCTTATTGTTGAAATTGAAATTTTTATTTCTTATTCGATTTTTTGATTTTGTTTTCAGTACATGAACGAAAAGATTGGTGGCGTTGAAGGAACAAAATTTACCGATGAATTCACACAACTTGAAAGGGTATGTTTCGATGATTCAGATATTCTTTTATAAACTGATTTTTAATTAAAAATAGAGGACGGATCTTACCTATGAATTGGTGGACGAATTGATCAATCGGACCAAAGAATATTTGCAGCCCAATCCAGGTATAATGATTTTTTTTCATTTGAAATGAAAGTAAACAATTTTTTTTAATTTTCCCTGTTTTAAAAATCTATTTTTAGCTTCACGAACAAAGCTGATGGTCAGTTCTAAACTTAAAGGTGCACCAGGTAAACCGCATTCATATCCACAACCTGAAGGTATTTTGGCCGATGCCATGTGCAAATATGGAAAAGAGATTGATGAAGAATCCAATTTCGGTAATTATTTTATTTTCAATTTCAAAAAATAATGGTTAAATTCTAAAAAAATATAGCAAAAAGTTTGTCTGAAATGGGTGAAGCTTTACGTGAAATGGCCGAAGTTAAATATGCACTTGAAGATAATGTTAAACAAAATTTCTTGGAACCATTGACTCACTTGCAAGCAAAAGATTTAAAAGATGTTCTGGTGAGATTTCGTTTTTTATTCATCTAATCAATCATTTTTTATCGAATTTTAATATTATTCTATATTTTAGTTTCATCGTAAAAAATTGGAAGGACGACGATTAGATTATGATTGTAAAAAACGTAAACGACAAAAAGGTACACATTTTAGTGAGGAAGAAATACGTATGGCTGAAGAGAAATTGGAAGAATCATACAATTTGGCATCGATGGGCATGCACAATATATTACAGAATGAGATTGAACAATTATCGCAGATCTGTGTACTAGCTGAAGCATTATATGAATATCATAGTCAATGTGCAAACATATTGGAATCATTAAATGCTCGACTAATGGAAATGTTAGTTGCTATTATTTAATAATTAAATGATTGATTGTCCAACGGACATTATAAATTATTATTTTTTTTTTAACATAGAAAAAATGAAGCAGCCCAACGTACGTTTCAGCCATATGAACCGAAAAAACTACATGAATTAAATCTAAATGTAATGACAAACATTGGCCATGATGATCTATCACCTGGTGACGCACAAATGATGAATGGTTCGAAATTTTTTACTAATTCCTGTGATTTTTTGAATAAAAATGATAAAAGACAAAATGCTGCCTCTAAATCCGCCACAATCAGCAACCATATGACAACAAATGCTTCATCCTCGACCCATTCATCCCCCTTATCAATTAAATCGGGAAAATTTTCCAATGGTTTTAGTTCGAACAATAATAATAACAATAACATCAGTACAACAGCCTATCTATTGAGAGAAAAAACTGGTCAACATAAAAATTTATCACATAGTAAAAGTTTATTGAATGTATCGAATAATAATAATAATAACTTTGGTAATGGTCCTAATTCTGCTTGGGCCAGTTGGGATGATAATGATCAGCCAACAAAAATTAAAAATGATAATAATGTTAGTGTTAGTAATAGTAGTAGTAGTAGTAATAAATATGATCTATTAATATCGGGGATTAATTTTGATACGACCGGTATCGATTGGAATCAATGTAAAACAAATAATAATCTTAAGCAAACCAATTACAACAACAGCAATCATTCATATAGAAATTCTTCATATCATCCATCCAGTTCAAGTAATGATTATATATTTTTATGATTTTCTTTTTTTCCTGTATACTTTCTTCTTCGTAATTTATTTTCATTTTCATTTTCTATTTGAAATTTCTACATTTTTCCTCTGATAAACGAGATAAATTAGAAAATATTTATGAATGGCGATGAATGGTGGCAGTTTTTTAACTAAATCTAACTATCTTATCCTATTCTGTCCTGTTTTCATCTTTGATTAACATTTTTCTTTTTATCTTTTCTTCTTTCTTTTCAATCTATCATTCCTTTCTAAAAATTTTTAAAATAACAATGATAACTATAGCCATTTCTCCATCAATGGAGAATCCGCCAAATAAACCAACAAATCTTTTTCTGGACACTTCAAAAGTCAATGCAAATGGTATTTCAGCTAAATTATGTTCAATATTAGGTCTTTGGTTTTGTTTTTTTTTAGAATTTATCTTGTTTTTTTTGCCTTGATTTATTATTAGCTTATTATTGCTAGATTTAATTTATTATTATATAATTAACGCTTTTTTACGAGGAATATTAATTAATGCATTTTGCCTTTCTGATTGTCTTCTTTATCTCGAATCGATTACATTTGCTATCGTTCATATTTCAAATATGATGTTTTGGTATTGTTTCCTTATTTCACCTTACTCTATCTCAATTTTTCTTCATCTTTACTTACTGCTACTATTATATTTTTTAAAAAACAAATCCAATTATTCAATAAAAGCCTCACCTCTTCCTTCTCCTGTTCGTTCTCCAGCTCGTACACCGACGGATACACGTGGCCCATGTTGTCAAGCACTTTATGATTTTGATGCCGAAAATGAAAATGAATTAAATTTCAAAGAAGGTGATATTATACAATTGGTCACAAAAGTGGATGACAATTGGTATGAAGGTTCGATTAATGGTCGTACTGGTCTATTCCCGGTTTCATATGTTCAAGTATTGGTTCCCATATAAAGAAAGAACGAAAAAAAACCCATCTCAATAAAAACAAAACAATCAATCTAACGTTCGCGTACAACTGTCAAAACCATCTTTTCGAAAAGACTATATTCTATACTTTATTTTCAAAAAAAAAAAAAAACAAAATATTCAAAAAAAGAAGAAAAAAAAATTCTAATTTAAATTATATCCTTACATTAAATAATTATATCTGTTGATTGATTTATTGATTTTTACATTTTGGTAAGTGTTTATCAGTCTTTTTTAGCATTAATTGTTCGAATTAATTCTGTTTTTTTTTCGACGAACAGATTTTTGTTCTTTTTTTTCATCTTTATTCTTTGCAACAATTTGTTTTTCTTTTTCATTCAATGTTTGTGTGTAATATTCTTATGTGTGTGTGTGCGTGTGTTTGAAACAATCCGAGTGAATTTAACCATATTGATAAAATACTCATCATATTTAATTAAATAAATCGCGAATCAAAACTCAAATCAACTTTTAAGCAAAATCTTGTCAATTGCACGATATAACAAATCTATATATAAATATAAAATAAATATAAATTGTAGTTGATTTGTTTTTTTTCTATCAAAGTTTTTGGACAATTGATATATTTAACAACAATGACACGAATGCAATTTTTTTGCACTATTCACTTTCTAATTCTTTCATTTCTCACCCGACAAAATAACAGAACAAATGTTTTTTTTTCGTTTTTCGGATTTCATATTTGTTTGACTAAAATTAGTTATTTAGTATCAGGTATCTGAAAGGATTTTATTTCAGCAAGAGTTTTTTTTTATTTTCTTAATTTAGTTTAAGTTCTCAACCATAAATAACCGCTCTCTTTTTCATAAGACCATCAAATTGTGTTCGGATTTGATTTCATGATATTTATACAACAACAAAAAAAATTTTTAATCGTGATTTTAGATTGAGATTATAGTTTGTGATTGTCACTTTCGGTTTGTTTTTGTGTGATGAAACTAATGATGATATTTGCAATGCATATCGGAAATTAATTTTAACAAATTGTTTTATTCTGTTTGTTTGTTTTATTCAATCTTCTTCATTGCTTGCTAGTCATTTCGTATATGATGCTAGTAGTAGTTAGGAATGTCAAATCAATCAATTAAAAAAAAGTGAATTATAATGATATAAATCCCCGGTTATTTATATTGTTTCTTTTCAAGCGTGCGTATCGAACATAAATTTGTTTGTCCATATTTATTTTTGAGATTTTTTTTCTTGGTTTGCTTGATAAAAATTCACCTATATATCCTCATCCATCCACAAATGTAAAAAATATTCCCATTTGTTTGGACAAAAAAAAAATTTAAAAAAATTTACTCCTACACACAACGCAAACACAATCATATTTTATGTCATGGTAATAAATTTTCATCACAAAAATAAATCAACCAAGAATTTAACAAACAAAAACCCTTAATGGAATTTTCAATTATTAATAAGATGAATAAAATTCACATTGATAAAATATCAAATTGACTGACACAGATAAGCACATCATACACACCAAAGAATGTTGTTTCCTTCTTCCTACACCCACACAATGAATTTGACAATTTGTAACAAACATCATAAATCATCATTTCATGGATCTCATCACAAGTCAATCAACAACAACAAATGAAGAATCATTTTTATTTTTTCATTAGAATCACAACGACAATAACAAATAGAAATATTAAGATGATTTTTTGATTTTTTCTAAACTGTTTGGCCAATCTTAAATTATTTCAACCTTTTTCGCCGTTTGTTTGTCTACATCCATCATTCTTTTGAATTGCTATGAATTTGCTGTTTTTTTTTCATTTCATCATCATCATCACCAGCATCAACGTCATCAGTGGATTATATTGTGATTTTGTCGTTTTGTTCTTTTTCTTTTTTGCTGTTCTGCCTGTCAAATTTAATCCAAAAAAGCTTATTCTATCTAAAATCAATATTTATTCAATAATTATAATTTTAACATTGATTTATCTGTATTTCTGATTGATTGAATGAATAAAACAATATGACACTTAATATATTTTAATTGCAACAACAACAAAATGATTGATAATAAAAACAAATTTAATCGAGTGATTTTTTATGTGTGAAAATGATATACTTATTATTTTAATTATCATGTTTAGTTGTCACCCATGCCAATGCCCATTTAAGATTGGTTAGCATAAATTTCAATGCTTTTGTCCAATTCTCTTCAATATTGATTGAAATCCTGGATCGGAATTTGAAAATTTTGAATACAAATGAAAACATTTATAAACTATGCTTACTTGATCGAATATCGAACGTTATTGGTCTTTTCATAGATTTCACCTTTCGAATGCATTCTATGGATAAATTAGATTGATTATCATTATGGTTGACGAATAAAAAAAATGAATAAAAAATAAATGACTTACTCATATGGTAATTTAAAATTTCGATCTTGGAGCCGTATTTCATCGTAAAATTGTTGTAAACAATCAAGAAAGGCGACCATTGCTTGATCAAATTTTTGATGAAAATAATATTTAAAGCCACCAGCCGTATATAATGGCAATTGTTTTGATTTATCGTCCAATAAATCGATAAACGAAAAATTTCCATACGGTACAATTTTATATCGTTGAAAAGTGAATCCAAGTTTTTTAGCTAATGACACTAATAATAATGCACATTGTCCCCAGGCAGCATTGATTTCTTGCCAATCAACCGGAATGTTTGGCAGTCGGCCTAAACGAAATCCATTAATCGTACCGAATGGGCCAGTATGCCAGATACAGAACGTAAGATTAAAAACGCTTGTACGTTTAAGTCGGGCAAAATATTCTTTGGCATCTCGAATTTTATTCTCCAATGTTCGATATTCTTCTTCACATTGAAAATAATTGAATTTCATGGCATTATATTCTTGAAAATATTTTTCGGTAGCAATTTCAGATTGTTTTAATTCATGTTTTGATTGTTTCAATTGTTTATCCAATGATTGTTGCTGTTCATTAAGATCTTTCAATTCGACAATCAAATCCGATTGTGTCTGATATAATTCTTTTAATTTAGTCTGTAGATTGTTCACCTCTTCATCAGTGGCGACTGATGATACATCTTCTTCGATTTTTTTCTTATATTCACTGAATTCATTACATTCTTGTTCCAATATCATCAGCTGCTTGTCCATTTGTTCGATAACAAAATCTGCACATTCTTCACACAATGGATGATCAATGTCCGACTGATCGGATAATATATCGAACAATTGTATTTGTAATTTAAGATCTTTACTACTTTTACTGTGTGTATTTGATGATTGATCAAAACCGGAAAGCAATGTTGATGTGACCAGAGTAGATGGTAATGAGCCATTGTGTGAATCCGAAACGGGATTGATTAAACTATAATCACAGTCGTTAAGCTTTTTATTTCGAAATGAATGTATCGTTTTATGTATGACATGTGAATCGGATTTGTGCCCATCCATGGAACTAGATTGATTCTCATTATCATCTATTCGCATTATCATTTTATCGTCGAATGATGATGAATCTCGATTTCTGGAAATTAGATCCTGAAAAGTTTCTTTCGTTATATTATTCAATGTTTGATGAAGTCTTAAGGGTTGGCAACATCGTTGACAACTGAAATTAACATCAATCGATAAAGGTTTTTTATCTTGGTGATTTTCCATAATGTTTCATTTATCAAAAATTAAAGTTATAAATGATCTTCAGATGAAAGAAATTCGACGTTTTAATAGATAAACAAATCCAGTAAGGGCATCTAACGACAGCAATAATAAAACTTCAATTTCTATATTGACCTGTGTTGCTGTTTAATTGTTTAAGTATAAATAGTGGTCACTTTGTTGCACACGTTTTTCATTCGGTCAACATCAATCGTTGTGATAAAATTGGTGATATTGTAATTTTTTTTGTGTTAGAATTCATTTGGCGTTATTTTAATTTAATAAGATGCCACCGAAAAAGAAACCCGATACGAGTAAAAAAACCGATTTAAAGAAAAAGGAGAAAATCATTGAGGTTTATTCATTTTGTTGACAATAATTTGAACAGCAGATAATAATGGAATCATATTCTTTGTATTGTATTTAGGATAAAACATTCGGTTTAAAAAATAAAAAGGGAGCCAAAACTCAAAAATATATCCAACAGGTTCAACATCAAGTGAAATATGGTAATTCATCGAAAAAAGTATGTCCAAATAATTTCCTATTTGCTTCAAACTGCATAAATTAATCGTTTGTATTTTTCAAAACAGAATCTAGAACAACCTACTGTATCGAAGAAAGATGAAAAGAAAAAAGAGCTTGAAGAATTAAATCAAATATTCCGGCCAGTAGCATCGCAAAAAATTGACAAAGGTGTCGATCCGAAATCGGTGTTGTGTGCCTTTTATAAATCCGGACAATGTTCGAAAGGTGACAAATGCAAATTTTCGCATGATTTAACTATCGAACGTAAAAGTGAAAAGAAAAGTCTATATTTTGATGCACGAAACGAGGATGACAATATGGAGAATTGGGATGAAGATAAGCTGAAAGAGGTTGTTGAAAAGAAACATGGTGAACGGGAGAAAAAATTACCAACAACGGAGATCATCTGTAAATTTTTTCTCGAAGGTATGATGATAATGATAATATCAAATTGGAAATTATCTCAAACAAAAGTTGGATGATTTTCTTCTCGAGTAGCTATCGAATCAAATAAATATGGTTGGTTTTGGAATTGTCCGAACGGTGGTGATAATTGTCATTATCGACATGCATTACCGCCAGGATTCGTGCTGAAAAAAGATAAAAAGAAGGAGAAAAAGGAGGATATTACGATTGACGAATTGGTCGAAATTGAACGAAGTAAATTGGGCTATAATCTGACAAAAATAACTTTGGAAAGTTTTAATGAATGGAAAAAGAAAAAGAGGAAGGAAAAACAAGAAAAAGAACGTAGCGAAATGGATAGGAAGAAAGCTGAATATAGAGCGGGCAAAAATATTGGATTTAGTGGTCGTGAAATGTTTACATTCAATCCGGATCTAGCGGCCGATAATGATATGGATGAAGGTGAAGCAGCCATGGATATTGTACGTGAACAAGATAATGATGATATTGATAATGTCAAAGAGATCGATATCGATGAGATTACAATGATGGCCAATGAATCTGATAATTCTGGTACGCAATGTGCGGAAATGAAACGTAATTTTGCACAAACTGATGATGATACTGATAAGCAACAACAAAGGATAACAAATGAATCGAATGAAACTAATGGCCAAAACAATGATGACAATAATGGTGATGATATAATCAATGAACCAATCGATGAATCATTATTTGCCGATGAAGCTGAACTATTGGATGATCTAGAAAACGAACTAGATGCTGTCAAACTTAAAGATTAAAATAATTATTTTCTCCCTTCCCACAAAAAAATTTGAGCAACTGGAAAACTGAATTGTATAAAATATATTTTTCTTCAATTTTTCCCCACACCGATGGCTTTCGCTATCATGAAAGTGAATTCAAATAAATTTTTTTTTTGTAATGTGGAATGTTGAATCAGATAAAAATGAAAGTGTGAATTTTTTATTAATAATGATTATTATTGAAGATGATGACACCATCTTGTTTTTTTTCTTATCTTTTTTGGCGACATGATACAAGCCATCATCATCATCATTAAAATGAAACATTTCATGCATTTTTAAAACAAAATTTTCGTTGTTGTTGGATCCAATAAAATAATGTGCTTCGAATAAATTCACGTGTTCATCATCATTATCATCATCATCTAATTTTTATTACATTATGATTGTACGAAGACAAAGATAGAAGATAATTTTTTCTCTTTTTTTCCATCCATGTATAAATCTATCTATTCTCATTAGCATGGATGGAAATTTTTTTACATTTTCTTCCAAAATTATAATGGATTTTAATGGATCCATAATTCTGTCCAAAAAAATTTGCATTTTTTGGGTCAGAAAAGAAAATTCTCATTGAGAAGCTGAAAAGATTCGGTTGAATGAATCATCATTCGACGACGACGACATCGAACAAAAGAATTTAAATCGAAACCTAATTATGAGCAACAAACAAAAAAAAACGATAATATGATCAAATCAAATTCAATTCAATTGAATGTTGTTCTGAATTAGATAAATTAATTTACAATTACCGAATTCTTTTCCATTATTTAACTTCAAATCACATATTGAACCAAAGCCAACAAAAAAATGTGAAAATTTTAAATGTAAAAAAAAATTTAGATCTTTTTTTTGTTGATTAAATCGACCTCGAATCGACACGCAAACAACCAAACAATATACTTCAATTCAATGATAATGTCTTTTTTTCCTATAAAAAAATTATCATTTTAAAATTGTCACGAAATTCAAATCGAATCGACAACAACAAAAAGATTAAGGCTAAAGTAACCAGAGAAATTGGACAATAATTGAATGGTAAAGATTTGAAAATTTGAAAATAAAAATGTTCTACAATCGAGTGAAAAGAAAAGAAAAGTTGAAATTATCTTCATCATGAAAAATATAGCTTTTTTTCACAGAATCTGATGACAAAAAAATTCTTTTAAATCGAAACGTGATTGTCTATTTTATAAGTGTTTGTTTGAGTACGTATACCATACATTAATCATTCGATTCGAACACATCAAAAATGATGATGAACCAAGCGACGTGATGAAACACAATGCGTTGCAAATACGTAAAACAACCTTCAAATATAGATATTTAATCCACTGTTATCATTGAAAAAAAATATCACTAATTTTAAGTGTGTCTTGAATTTGCCAAATTTTTTTCAAAATTCAATTCTTGTCATTCAATAAATTGTGATCAATATGGCCATCATTTGTTGTTTTTTTCCACAAATTTCTTAATATATAAAATTATCAAGTAAATTTATGTTTTATTGATGATAAGGATTACGTGAAATGTTGTTTGATTATTAGGGGCAAAAAATGGCCATAATGATCAGAACAAAGGTGTTAAAAACGACCCTGTTTTTTTTCCTTTTTTTTGATAAGTGCGTGTAAAGTTGAATGATCATAAATGTAATGATCGCTATTAGCGAAATGGTCTAATATTTCTTTTGTTAAACGAATTTCTCTTTGTTTTGTGCCATTCAATTGCTATACCGAAATATCGTATGTCGATTATTATAACAACTTAATTGATGATGATTATCCACAACAAAAACAACAACTAAACAAAAGGGATAAATTTCGAAAAACAATAAAATCAATGATGATTCGATCACGATAATCATGATGATGTTGATGATGATTATGATGACGAAATTATTAAAGCCGGAAAAATATTTTGACCTTCAATTTTTATCATAGAAAATTTCATCACAAATTAGACTAATTTTTTTCTCCTTCTTTGCTTTTGTTGAACCATGTCCATTTGACATTATTGAATTCAGGAAAAAAAAGGAACATAAAAAATGGCACATAATTTAGCTAATCCTTAATTACTGTCATTCAATGAATTATATAATTCATTGATTAATTGTCCAATGAAAAACAAAATACTATTTATGAATGGTAACGGTTTTTGATCATCCATATTTCAAATCGATCATAATGACATCGTCATTATTGGATGGACATTAAATTATAAAAAAAATAAATATCACTCATATCCGATGAAAAATAATTTTCAATAGAAATAGCTTGATTCTGTTTTGATTGATGTTAATGATCATCATCATTAAATCGAAATAGACAAAAAGGAAACGACAAAAAAAAATAAAAAATAAAAACCAATCAAAGGAAATTGCTCATTTTCTCGCTGTCTTTCTTTACGATTCACACATTTATTTTCTGCATACATTTTGTGTGTTCGTCATTTTTCTCTTCTACAGTCATTCAATTAAATCGATAGTCAACACATTACTTATATCCGAATCTTAAGCAAAAAAAAATCAAAAAACTTGAAAGAAAAACTTAATCAATGCCATTTCCAATTATAAACAAGGACATTTCAATCGAAGAATCCATTATTATAAAGAATTTTAAAGTGAAATTATATTAGTGATAAAAAAGTATAGAATAAATTTAACGCAAACACTGAAAAATATAATTGAAGTATTCAAATTCTGTTTTTTTTAATATTTCGCCCACAAGGAATTTCATCTCTTTGTTGCTAGAGAATTATTTAGTCAACTTTTTTCGATTGAATGCATTTGTGCTTGTACTGGCCCAATGAATATGGAAACATGGAGTAAATTCAATTTTTATCGAATGAACATTTAAAAAAATTATGTATGACGGATCTATAGAACCAAAAAAAAAACACTGTCACATCATTTTTTCTCCATGTTTTTAAAATAATTCAATTATAAATGGATTGAAGTCGGAAAATTATGAAAAAATATAGAAGTAGATTACACACACATTCACACTTTCAATAAAGCATTTTCAAATTCGTTGTTGTTGACTATGTATAATGTATTCGGGACAGATATTGGGTGTGCTTGTGTCAATGATAAGATGTTTACCAAATAAAAAAAAAGTTTTTTTAACCATATATTCTGGTGTGTCAATTATCATATCATTGTGTTCATTTATGAAATTGACCATTAAAACATTTTAATGAATTTATTTTCCTTTGATCCAAAAGTTGAGCAAAAAGTTTGGGGGAAGTTATTAGCCATTAATATGGTTTCATTTCTTCTATCTTTATCTTTCTTTCTTTTTCCTACCATTAAAATGGTTTATCATCATTGGTAAATATTGGATCAGTTTATTTTTGTTTTGCTCAAAATTAAATGAAATATTCATTTATTCGATAATACATACAACCACCATGTCTATGATAAAGGTTTCATTTTCAACTTCTCCTTTCGTCATTTTCATTCATTGTTTCGGTGTTACGTTGTTTCATATTTTTGTCTTTTTTACTACTATTTCTCGATGAAAATTCATAACGAATAATAAAAAGAAAATAAAAAAAAAGGGAAGGTGTTTTTTTCATTTTCACACATGAATATTTTCACCCACCCACACTCACACAAACACCGTATGAATGAAAATAGCCGAGTACGAATAAACATTTTACACAAAATTACAAAAGAAAAGACCTTAAGATAGTAACAAAAAAATAATGATAATCATGGTCGAACCAAAAAAAGTGGTAAACTAAATTTGATGTTCAAATATGAAATAAATGGGAAAATTTTTCTTTCTTTTCATTCATCTCTGGGTATTTCTGGATCACTTTCGCAAACAAACAAACAAACATCCACAATGGCCGAATCAAAATCATCATTCGAAAATGAATTCAATTCAATTTTTTTTTGAATTCATTTTGATGAACACCAAAATGTAATGAAAAAAAAGAAAATATAGAGATGGCCAAATCTTCATCATCATCACTTGAAAATGTATTTCATTTAACTTTCGATTGAATGATAAGAAGTAAAAGAAAAAAATCCATTAACCAAATATTGGTGATGATGATAATGATAGACCATATTAAGAATATCTCCATTTAGATGATGATGGCGATATACTTTCCATATCATCATCTTCTCCTGTTGATGATGATGATGATGATGATGATGACAATTATGGTGAAAACAATATTTGATTTGATTTCATTTCTTTCTTCCTTCACACACGCTGTAAATTTTCCCTGCCATCAAATAAATAATAATAATAAACACTGTGTGTGTGTGTGTGAATTGGATTTTGTGGAAAATTTCATCTTTTCCAAAAAAAAATGATAAAATAATATTTTAGGTAATTTAATTTTTTTTGCAGTAAAAAAATTAGGGCTACCGGTATACGATGATCATGATTATATGTCCACACACACACACACACATCTAACATAGACCACCACTTGTAAATGAAATGTGTGAAAAAAAATCAATTCAAGTATATTTATTTAACGATTTATATTTAAAACTAAAGTTTATTTAATAAATGCTACTTATCGGGATCCGTGTGTATTCCCTTTGATGGACCAAAGTGTTTCACATATAATTTTTTTTTCTAGTATAAATAATATCATCACCATCTTCACCGGGATAATAGTGAATGGAGAGAGAGAGAAAGTAAAGATACTAATAATGATGATTATATATGGTAAGAAAAAAGATGATATTGAAATTTTAAACGATATGAATTTGCAAAACAAAAAATATTTCCATTTTTTGCATGACAAAAATCCATTTGCAACATAAGTTTTATCATCCATTCATTTTTTTGTTCTTCAATAACAATTTATGGCTAGTTAGTGTGAATGAAATGAAAATTGTTCGAAGAAAATAGATTTCAATTGAAATGAATATCTCTCTTGACCGTTAATGACCAATAAAACTTTATATCATTTAAGTAAATATTGAAATTATTAATTAGCTTTTTTACACAATTTTTTCAAAATTAAATATTATTATTTTTTCTTTCACTTTTTTTTGTACAACAGGTCTTCATAGCTATTCATTATATAATCAAATGATTAAACAATTTAATGGTTTTTGTTGTTGTTGTTGTTGTTGTTGTTGCAAAAGATTCATTCATCGGATTGAAAAGAATTGAACTGAACTGAATTCGTTTCATTCAAGATAAAAAATGTTTTAAAAATACCTTGACAATTTTTCTTCTATGTTATTGATACAATTTTTTCCGATGAACAATGATAGACAACAACAATAATGATGATGATGATGATTATGATGAAAAAAAATCAATCAATAATTCAATGAATAACACTTATAAGTGAGCGCGAATCGATTGGCCATACACATATTATATGATATTTATATTGAAGAGAAAAAAATCGATTGATTCAAAAGATTTCATTGATTGAATTGAATATAAAATGAAATCGCGTGTATGTAACACAATTTTCTTCTCTATTGAAAATAAGCCGGCTTGATCAATGTTCAATGATCTATAGATGAATGAATGAATGAATGAATCCAATATTTCAATACAATTGATAATGATGTTTCATTTGTTATTTGTTGTTTGAATCGATTGGACCAATCATGTCTGAATAGAAAAATAGATTGATAGTTGGATACATATAGCCAACAACAATTTCTTCAATACAGAATTAAAATTTTTATCATTTTTCGATGCGATGAAATGAAGCGAAAATAAATAGTAAAAATCATTAAGAATTTTTAGAATCATTGTTCCGTAGAATTATTGAAGTGTTTTTGGAAAAATAAAAGGAAATAAGATTTATTTGTTGGCTAAAAAAAATTCTTTATTGTTGTTGTTGGCCAGAAATTATAAACATTATCAATAATTTAATTATATCTTGAAGAAACATAATGTTTGATCAAACTTTAATTACCCAATCGATTAACGATTTGAAAATTCTTTTGATATTTTTTTGCCCAAAATTTTAAAAATCAATTTTCATCTTTTGAATGATGAATATAATACAATATATTGGACAAAATTTTTCCCTAGAAAACAGTAAAGTTTGAAAAAAATGAAAAAGGTGAAAAATGATCATAAATGGATCATCATCATCATCAACATCATTAGCTGTGTTCGAAGTTAATAATTTCGATTAACTTGAATGAAATAGTTTAACTTTTTTTAACGCAATAAACTGATGATGATGATGATCCAATATACAATGGTGAACGATTATAAATTTTTTCTTTTCTTTCTACTCAATTGAATTCAACGTTACATTTTTTCCATGATTATCATCAATGTTGATTCATATATGATAGCTGTGAATCTCTGTTGTATTGTTCAATGATACTGTTTGTTTGTTTTTGGGTTTTGCATTTATGAAACAACAACAGTTAAATCATCCCTTTATGATGATGATGCATAATGGAATTTCATTTTCACTATATTGAATTTTTTATTTTATTTTGTTGACTTTACACGTTTGATTTGTGGATGATGTTATTGTCGTTGTTCGAACAATTGTATTATCATAATTATTATTGGGAAAAATAAACGTCTGTTTTTTCATTTTCGACTTAGTTTTACGATTAAAACATTCTGCAAAATTGGAACCGATGATTATTGCAAATCATTTTCACGCGTAACCTGTCTTTTGGAATGTTTGTTCTTCTTCTTCTTCTGACACGATATATTTTTCTTTCCGCTTTACACCTCCGTTGTTTTTATAAATTGAAATTTTTTTCCTTGTCTCAGCATTTTGAACATCATCGGAACTGAACAAGAGTGAGGAAGACGATTAAAGTTATTAATTTAATGTTACGATGGGAAATATAATAATTTTTCTTGACAATCAACCCTAGTCAGCTATTAGCTTTAGACAATTCTGACAATAATGCCAACCAGGATCCTATTTTTTCATTTTCTTTTTTGTTCTTTAAACGTTATTTTTTCAATTTTGATGATTTATCTTGACTTTATCTGTAGAAAAACGAACACAAAGTTTCGAATTAATGTTGGTTTATTAAAGGTTGTTACATTCAGCTAAATAAAATACAATGAAAACAACCATTTATATATGAAAAATATCTTAAAAATAGTTCGATAATTCTAAAACGAAACAAACTAAATCTTGTTTCGTCACACTCCCACCGCGATACCAAATTCAAAAAACGTTTTGCATTAATGATTCCACAAAACAAATCGACAAGAAAGTTCGAACCATTAACTAAGCTTTTCGATAAATTCAAAACATAGATGATTTTCTTTGATATCTTCGATAGAATAACCACTTGACGATTTCGATCTTTAGGCAAAGAAACAAGTCGATAAAAGAATCTGACATTAGAATCTGACCAAAACGTGATTAAACCAGAAAAAATCGGATGGATACGATATAACAAATCGCCAGAAACAAAATTCACGTGTTCAATATCGCGTTCATAAACGAAAACACACATAATACCATAATTTTCTCCAACAGCCGAAAGATACAAATACATTTTCAAATCCAAAAATTCTTTTGCCACTTTCAAATGACTTTTTACTTTACCGACAAAAACGTTCAGAACCTGAGCGACCCAAACGAGATGAATCACCAGTCGATACAATAATCTAAATTTCAGTTTCCACGGATCAAAACCGTATGGATCGAAAAACTTTCCGATAATCACTATACGACCATTCCGAGTTTTCACAGGATCCAATTCGGGAAAATCAGTCACAACATCGTCATTCGTAATCTTAATCGCAATCATGACCATAAATTCACGAAAATCTGGTTGGTACGATAAACAATTTTCAACAAAAGCCAAATCAGCATCACCTACAATTTCTTCAGCTTCTTTCATAAAATCCACATCATCATTAGATTCAGTTTTCAATAACAAACTCGAATCGTTCTTGAATTCCATAATCGAACATTGAAGTTCACTGGTTTTTTCTCGAATTTCAATCGAACAATTTTCTCTCGAAGGAAATTCAACGCCAAAAAGAGATGACGATTCTGGATCCGGTTCTTTCTTCATAGCATCCACATTTTTCACATGTACTTCAGGAATCGATATATGTTTGGCACAATCCATTGATCGAGTAGAAATATCCAAAGGAATCACATCACTAAATCGAATTGAAGGTATCATAAAGCCAAAATCCGAAGATTTTAAACTTCTTATATAATTTTCCAACAAATCGTTATAGTAAAAAACTTTATCAGTAATTTCAGTCGGAATCTCTTCATCTTCCGGGAACAAATCAAACAATTCTTCGTTCAAAGCCTTCAATTCGGAACGCAAAGCTTCGACACGATCGATATTCCAATTCCATACTGTCAAACGAGAGACATTTCTTCGACACGATGTTAACTTCTTCTTCAAACCTTCTGGTATCGAGATCATATTGACAAATTCTGGCTTCTGGATTCTGGTTTCTGGTTTCTGGTCTTCTGGGTTCTGGGTTCTGGGTTCTGGTTTCTGGTTTCTGGTTTAAAAACGAAGTAATCTTTATGATGATTCACAAAATCATGAAAATTTTTTTTTCAAAAAATCACAAAATTATAAATTCAAACACAAAAATCACTATGCTGACGTATGAACCCTTTAATAAATGTAGAAAAACGAACACAAAGTTTCGAATTAATGTTGGTTTATTAAAGGTTGTTACATTCAGCTAAATAAAATACAATGAAAACAACCATTTATATATGAAAAATATCTTAAAAATAGTTCGATAATTCTAAAACGAAACAAACTAAATCTTGTTTCGTCACAT